>NC_137324.1:134168779-134867356 GCF_965287045.1 Carcharhinus amblyrhynchos | reverse complement strand
CTCCTCCTCCCCCTCCCCCCCATCTCCTCCTCCCCCCCTCACCCCCTCCCACCCCACCCTCCCCAAACTGCATCCTAAGCAACTGGTGGGTTGCTTCTGTAGCATGAAAACTGCACAGAATAAGTTCTAAACTGTCCTTGGCCGGTTCAGCCTAACATATTTCACTCTGTGAAGTGACATGTCATAGCATGTTGAACTGCCAGCAGATACTTGGCATTGACAGCTGCGTTTTCGTTTACCATTACAGCATTCTGCAGATCAGCTGTTTTTCCTTCCTGACTCATCTGCTAAGCAGAGGATTTTAATGGATCACCAGTGAATATTTGAAAAATCATGGGAATGGATTCCGTTACAGTTGTGCTCTTGGATCCACCTGGTTTTCCTATATTTGATGTGCACAGGTGATGGACTCGAGAAAACCTCAAAATCTGCTCTCAGTCTTGCTAGACCAGTGCTTTCCTGGGAGAGTGTCCTGCACATTTGGGACAATCAGTTAATGTCCTGGCAAATGATTTTAATCAGCTCTGAAGCTCTGCTGATCAGCTATAAAATTGCACAGCAAAAATATAGCAATGTCAAGAGATTGACAAGCATGGTAGAATTTGTCCAAAAGCCTACACTAACATGGAGTTAACTATACATTACCCCAGCAATATCAATCACTATATTATAGAATCCACCCGTATATTGTAATTTCAATCCAAAAGAGATCATTTTATTTTTCCCACTGTAACAACTTTTCATGAATAAAATGCTAAATACTGTAGATGTTGGTAATCTTGAAATTAAAATAGAAAATGTTGGAACACTCAGCAGGTCAGACAGAATCAATCCATACAGATAACAAATAAGAGAGTGTTTCAAGTTTGCAGCATTTGGGCTGGAAGATATTACAGATGAACAGCATTTTAAAAGGATTAGAACAGTGGAAGGGGGAAATGGCAGATACTCATGGGAAAAGAAGTAAAATAAGCTCTGAAGTGCCTCGGTAGAGCATAGGTAATTCAGAAACTCCTCTGGCTCCTCCTGTTTCCCATACTCCTTCTCCCTGCTTCCTACACAGCCCCTCAAAATACACTCCTTGTCACGAACCTGGAAGTTGGTGGGTAATCAAAGCCCACCCTATTTTTGAAAGCTAGTAGTCCCCTATGCCCTCTTCCCACCCATCCTGCACAGGAAGTGGACCAATATTTAAAATCACTGGTGCAACCCAGCAGCAAATTAACACAACAGTTTCCTGCCAGAAACACATTCAGACATGCCAACTCCACCATCCCATAAACCAAGAGCCAAAGCCCTACATTTTCAGAAAGTCTCCAGAAATCTTTTAAATTCAGCAGAAGTCTCACCCCCATTTCTCACTGATCCCACTGTTGTTGGGAGGGGACATGATACACAGGCTGGAAACCTGACCTCAGCAGAACCATTTGTAATTAATTTTGAATTCAAATAGATCCCATATTCACTGTCCTAAGAGCCTTAACCTGCAGTCTGGGAGTTACAAATTTACGGAGTCAACATAAATGCTTGTGAAGAATAGATAAAGTCTGTTAAAGCGTCATAATCTGAAGTTTTTTAAATCCCCGGCTTTCAGTTTTAAGAAAACACTTCTGTTGGACTGCTTTGATTCAAAGACAATCTATGTAGGTTAGAAGAACCATCACCATCTGTTTCTGCATGGAGTTCTTTACTGACATTTCCCAACTTATTATAGCCGAGGTAATTGTGAATGCTTGCCTGAGTTCAAAATCTAAAAAAAAACAGCTGGGGAACTGAATTGACATTTTATTGACAGTTTAAAGGAGCTATTAAAGAATTAGCTTTCTTTATGTGGTCATTGAATACAATTTTGTTCTAATAACAGATTGAACACTTGAGGGATTTAAAACCTTTGCATCAGTTTCATAAGAACATAAGAACATAAGAAATAGGAGCAGGAGTAGGCCATCTGGCCCTTCGAGCCTGCCCCGCCATTCAATAAGATCATGGCTGATCTGTCGTGGCTCAGTTCCACTTTCCCGCCCTCTCCCCATAACCCTTAATCCCCTCTCTTATCAAAAACCCATATAAATTTTTGTTCAGTATCAAGTGTATATGAGTGATCAGATTGTTAGGAGTTTATTTGTTAAGATTTCCACATGGCTCCTGAGATCAGCATATTGTGGTAACTTGTTGTAACTGTGGAGGTGATATGTGCATGTGAAGTAACATGTAGGGGGCATAAGGTGAGATGGAGGATATGAGGGTGTATGAGGTTGAATGGGGAAATGATGGATGTAAAGAGATGAGAGCTAGATAGCCAATCAGTTTTTTAAAAACATGAACAAAGTTCCAGAAAACTGAGGTGTCCCTTCCAAACAGCCTGCTTTGGCATTCGCCCACCATGTGGGCACCTAATATCTGCTTCTGAGGTTGGATTTTCAAGCTACCTGCCCCCATTAAAAAAAAGTCTGGCTCAAACTCTTAAAATAAAGGTACCTGACATACAAAAGTGAGTTGCCTTTTTCTTTTAAATATAACTCATTTGAGAGTTTGATAGTTGATTTATTAATCTATTTTAGAACATTGCATCTGCTGGCAAAGTGTTTTTGATAAATCATTCCCTGCATTCCTCCAATTCCAGCCTTTGGCACATTCCTTATTTTAATTGGTCCACAAGTAGTAGTTGTGCCTTCAGATGCCTCAGCCCTAAACTCTGGAATTCTCCCAGCAGCTTCAGCTATGAGTCAGAAGGTTGTGGGCTTGTATCCCATTCTACAGACTTGAACAGATAATCCAGACCGGCACACTATGTAATTATGAAGGAGTGTCACATTGGCATAGGTGCTACATTTCAGGTGAAACATGAAACCAAAGTACCTTCTAGCCTTTCAGGTGAATGTTGAAGATCCTGTGGCATTATTTCAAGAAGAGCAGGGGAATTCTCTTCAGTGTCCCATCCAGTATTTATTCGTGAACCAATATTGTTAACAAAGATCGTCTGATCATTCTTTAATTGCAATTTTTGGGACTTTGCTGTACACAAATTGCTGCTCCACTGGCTTCCTATGGCAAAATCACTGCCGTCTTAGCAGATGAGGTGTTAATGTTATTCCTTTTCCCTCCATGGCGATTCTATGTTGTTTGTAATTTACAAGTTCGAAGAGGGTAAACAGAGTGGAACATTGTGGTAAATTAAATGAACAGGACAAAAGGGTTGACTGGTATGGTACACTTCAAAAGTACTTCATTGGCTGTAAAGCACATTACAGTGATTCATGAGGACAAAAAAGGTGCTATATAAATGCAATTTTTTGTTTTTAATCCATTATCTTTTTAAGTGAGTCTAACTTATTCTGTGTTATAACCTCCTTATGCACTATAAGTTTTGGGTTGACTGGTTTATCCCTTTTTCACCGAGGTATTATTTTGGTAACTGCCCAGCCATCTGGCACAACTTCCACATCAAAGACTGTGTGTGGTCAGAACCTCTGCTCTTTCCTGATTGTCCTATGATGTAACCATGAGATTGGTGTTGACTCATCTTCAGTTCCATTTTCTCATTCCTTATCTAATTACTGCACCTCTTCTGTACCCTTGTACTGCTGTTAACAACTCTTTGAAAAATGAAGCCAAGTCCCCATTGAGTATTTCCTCCTCCATAAGATTTCCTTTTGCATTTAAAATTGGGTCTGCTTTTTTTTCAACTATTCTTTTATATCCTTATAAAATTATCATTTTCTTTTGTTCTCTGTCAATGGTCCTTCATAGCCCCTCAGCTTTTATAATTATTTCTTATTCCTTCCAGTAGTTGGTTTGATTCTCTTTTGTAGCGTTCACCATTGATGACCCAATTTATTTTCAATTTCTCTTCTCATCTAATGAATTTCAGCTATTGCAGCACCCCTTTTAGTTGTGGAACTTTGTCAGGTCATTTCCTTGGGTTTGTGCCCTGACCTGTTTGCCATCTTCTATTTCAAAAATATCCAAGCTACTTCCCTTTTTGACTTGTTGAAATAGGCCAAAGTTGTCATTGTTGGCTGTCCTTTAATTCAAGGATGATGTATACTCAGGGAGTGCAGGACTTAGTTCCTTTTCTTTTCTTCTCTGCCACTGCACTGCCTCATCATTAAGACCTTGGGACTCAAAGCGCAATGCAGTTTGATGGACAAGTTGTTGCCATTCTGAATGATTGACAATGAGCTCCTCCCAATTATTACAGTCAGTTCTGCTGCACTTCAAGGGGAGCTTCAGAGTATCCTTGAAGCATTTTCTTCCTTCCCTAGAATTTGGCCATTGAATTTGGAATTGAGAAAGTAGGTCCCGGCTGGAGACTTGGGCTTCTGCCATCTGGATACAGCAACAGCCAGTCCTATGAAGTTGGTTTTATACAAGTTTTTCTCAAGAACCTAGCTTCAAGTGGGTTACTAGCATTTGTTCAATGATCCTCCCATTGAACCTAAAGGATGCAGTAGGGACACTACTGAAAGAATTTCTCTCGTGCTCTCATGTGTTGTTGATTCACAGTCCAGGTCTCACTGCAGTGCAGAAGCATGGCGACGATAACTGCTTTGTAAACTGGGGCTATTGTTGACTAGCAGAGGCATTTATTGTCCAACACTTGTTGCGATTGTTTGCGGAAAGCTGAACTGGCATAGCTGACCTGATATTGGACCTCATTGTGAACAGTAGTCTCTGAGAGTTGGCTCTGTAACGTACATTTGTCAATGATTATTCTTTCTACTTTAGAATTTTCATATCCAGTTCTGGTCACTGTATTCCAGATGTACTTGCCTTACTTTAATTACCCATTTAATTTCCTAGCAGTAGATTCCACATTGCCTCCTTTATCCATCTAAAATTATGCTGATCTAGAAAGCAGTCCTGGCACTATATCACTTACATTATCTCCCCCAACTCTTATCTCTGGATAATGAGTTACTGGGTTCAGATGATAAGACGGGACTTCGTAAGCCTCTTAAGGTAGAGATGTGACAGCTGCAATAAGTGTGGTGTGGTGTGGTGGGGTGCTGTGCGCAGAGAGGTCTAGAAGTAAAGAATGCAGCAAGGATGGTCCTTGAGCAGAGCGGACAGGAATCTCTCACTGCAAAAAATGAGTATTTGTAAGACTTTCAGAATCTGCGTCATTGCTGATTTAAAGGAGGAAACCGTGAATTCTGATTGTTTTTGAAGAGATTTGGTTGGAGCATTATGTTTGGAGCAGAGCATTAGCTGTTTATGCATTAAAAGACCCAGTAGATTCCCACCCATGCAGCATCCAACTCCAGGCCGCTACTTCTCATGTTCCCATGTACCCACTGGAAGGTTTGCTCCCATGTTAAAGTGAAAAGTAAACTTATGGCCTCCCAACTGGGACAGGAAAACAATGCAGCAGCTTACCATTGTTGAACAACTGTGGAAAAGCTGAGATTTTGGAGCCCTTTTTGAAAGATTGCAGCTGAAGTTTTATTTTATCATATCTCATGATAAACTCGTAAGACTTTGTCTGTTTGACCATTCCACGTTAAAATCCCCTCAAAATCCTGAACAGATAAATACTCCAATAATGCAATCTTTTAAAGGGGCACACTTCAATATGAAATCATTGCCTCAGCCTCTAATTTGAGCAACTACTACCCAAGAACTGATTCGAACACGCTTCACCTTTGGGCAGTATATTCCTCAGTGTATTTATGGTTTGAAAACCATAGAATGAGGCTTTGATATGAAAAGGAATTTTGTGAATAGATAGTAAGAAACTCAGAGAACATGTTTGCCAGCTTTTTTTTCTGAAGATTCATATTTGAGCATTGAATGAGAGACAAATTGCTATTAATACAATTACGCTACAGGTATTGGGAAATGCAAAGTCAATACCATTTCTAAGTCTCGATCCCACTGGTGTCTGAAGTCCCTACACCCAGGCGCAATATTATTGGAGGTGGTTAGTTAAGAGGCTGATTCTGCATTCACTGTCCAATTGGGGGTGGGTGGAACAGAAACATGGAAAGCTGAATCACGGCTTGCAGTACTGGACAGCAAACAGCCCCACTGGGAAAGGTGGGCACGAGTGAAGCAGAAAGGAGAGATCAAGATGACAGCGCTCTCACATGTCTGCAGTGTTCCAAAATGAAGAAGGTCCACAGCCTTTACGGTCATTTATGCAAAGCAGAGACCCCTCCAAAAGACGAATTGTGACCATTTCATCCTGGTGGCCCCTTCGTTGGGATATTGAGGGGAGATACCAGTGGTTCACCCAACTGCCACTGGGAGGCCAGTACCAAGTTTCTCCAAGGCTTTGGACTTGATGGTGGAGCACGACTCATCCCATGCCGGGAAAATGCAGAAAGGTTCGGAAAATGGCCTTAATTGGCTGCCCACCTTTGTAAAGTGTGTTTCCAATCCCCATGGCAGCTCACCCTGGATAGTGCACCAGAGGTGAAATGCTCTGGGGAGCTTCCCTAACATCTAGCTGAATTTCCCTCCCCCAGCTCCAAGTTCATCATCACAGGAGACAACCTTGGAGCTGGGCAATAGTACTGACGACATACGCTCCAGGACTTGCCACTCCCCTAGCCAACCCTCTTCCAGTACAGTTATAACACTGACATCTACCCAACAATGTAGAAAATTGCCCAGGTGTGCTCTATACACAAAAAACAGGACAAATCCAACCAGACAAATTACTGCCCAATCAGTCTACTCACAATCATCAGTAAAGTGATGGAAGAGGTCATTGACAGTGCTATCAAGCAGCATCTGCTTAGCAATAACCTGCTCAGTGATGTCCAGTTTGGGTTTCACCATAGTCCCTTAGCTCCTGAGCTCATTACATCCTTGGTTCTAACATGGACAAAAGAGCTGAATTTCAGAGGTGAGGTGAGAGTGACTGCCCTTGACATCAAGGCCGCATTCGACTAAGTGTGGCATCAAGAAGCCCTAGCAAAACCGGAATCAATGGGTATTAGAGGGCAAACTCTCGGCTGGTTGGAGTCATACCTGATATATAGGAAGATGGTTGTGGAGGGTCAGTCATCTCAACTCCAGGACATCACTGCAGGAGTCCTTCAGGGTAGTGTCCTAGTCCCAACAATCTACAGCTGCTTCATCAATGACCTTCCCTCCATCATAAGGTCAGAAGTGGGGATGGTCGCTGATGATTGCACAATGTTTAGCACCATTCGGGATGCCTCAGAAACTGAAGCAGTCCATGTTCAAATGCAACAAGATCTGGGTATTGTTTATATTGGGTGTTGGCACATAATACAGACACATTGGTGGAATCTTCCCATTCCTTTCTTTCATTTGTGGTTGCTGGCTGACCAGCATTTATTGCCTTTGAGAAGGTGGTGGTGAGCTGCCTTCTTGAATTGCCGCAGTCATGTTCTGTCATTGACCCACAACGCCATTAGAGAAGGAATTCCAGGATTTTGACACAACGACTGCAAAGGAATAGCAATAAATTTCCAATTCAGGATGGTAAGTGGCTTGGAGGGGAACTTGAAGGTGGTGATGTTCCCATTTATCTTCTGCCCTGATCCTTTTAGGGTGAAGTGGTTGTGGGTTTGGAAGGTGCTGTCTAAGGATCTTTGGTGAATTGCTGCAGTGCAACGCTGCTTCTGAGTGTCAGTGGTTGAGGAATTGAATGTTTGTAGATGCGGTGCCAATCAAGCAAGCTTCTTTGTCCTGTATGGTGTCAAGCTTCTTGAGTGTAGTTGGAACTGCACCCATCCAGGCAAGTGGGGAGTATTCCATCACACTTCTGACCTGTACATGGTGGACAGGCTCTGGGGAGTCAGGAGGTGAGTTACTCGCCACAGTATTCTTAGCCTTTGGCCTGCTCTTGTAGCCACTGTGTTTATGTGGTGAGTCCAATTGAGTTTCTGGTCAATGGTAATCCCAAGGATCTTAACAGTGGGGGATTCTGTGATGGTAACACCATTGAATGTCAAGGGGTGGTGGTTAGAGTGGCTCTTATTGAGATGGTCATTGCCTGGCATTTGTGCGGCGCAAATGTTACTTGCCACTTGTCAGCCCAACAGGAGTTGGGATGTCTTGTTGAAGTTGTACAAGACATTGGTAAGGCCACATATGGAATACTGTGTACAGTTCTGGTCACTTTATTGTAGAAAGGATATTATTAAATTAGAAAGAGTGCAGAAAAGATTTACTAGGACACAACTGGGACTTGATGGTTTGAGTTATAAGTAGAGGCTGGATAGACCAGGACTTTTTCCCCGGAGCATAGGCAGCTTAGGGGTGATCTTACAGAGATCTATAAAATAATGTGGGCCATTGATAAAGTAGATAGCCAATATCATTTCCCAAAGGTAGGGGAGTCTAAAACTAGAGGACATAGGTTTAACGTGAGAGGAGAGAGATACAAAAAGGTCCAGAAGGGCAATTTTTTCACACACAGACTGGTGAGTGTTTGGAATGAGCTGCCAGACGTAGTAGGAGAGGCGGGTACAATTTTGTCTTTTAAAAAGCACTTAGACTATTACATGGGGTAAGATGGGTATAGAGGGATATGGGCCAAATGCAGGCAATTGGGACTATCTTAGGGTTAAAAGAAAGGGGTGGCATGGACAAGTTGTGCTGAAAGGCCTGTTTCCATGCTGTAAACCTCTATGACTCTCTGACTATAGATCAAATCTTATCAAAACCGATGCAATGAAAAGCTCATTTCTGACAGTCATGCCTGAGGTACATGTGATCAGCTGAAATTCCGTTCCTTTTCATGTTTCTGTGCCTAGCATAACATTTACTAAATTGCTGCATTAATATTTACATTAAGTTAATCTCATTTATGCTACCTTCATAAATATTTTCAATCTTGTTCTTATTTAGCAGATACACAATATTTTGCAACCCCAGGTTATTGTAATTTAGATTGGTTTAAACCCTAAGTCTTCAATGATACCATGGAATTTTGAGGGCAGAGATTTAAGGCTTGTAAAATCAAATACCTTTCTCTAAAAGGACCACAGTGGTACACAGAGACAATAAAAATAGCAAAACAAAAGTGAAGGTTACGCATATCCTCCTGGGTATCACTCTGCAAAAGTACAAATGTAATCAATCTCTTACTAGGCCTGTATATTTAATACTTCATATTGCAGGCGTCAGGCAACTGTGTACTGGCTCCCTGAATTTAAGTTACTCAAACTGGCTTTTCCAGCCTGATAGCAGACTTGAAAACCCACAGAAATACTGATACAGAAAGGTAGTGCACAACTGTGGCCTCATGAGGTAAATATAGAAGCAGCATCATCATTCTATTTATAAAACATAAGTACTCCTGCTGTTACTTTACCCATTTGAGTCACTGAATAGCAAATAGGAAACTTTCAGCATGCAAAAGGTTACCTGATTTCCAGTCTAAAAATCTGATGAACTTCTACTCAATCCTATATTACAACAGTAGCTCTACTTCAATAGTGCTTCTGTAAAGCACTTGGGGCATTCAGCGGTCATGAGAGATGTGAAATAAATGCAAATCTTTATTTTAACTAATAGCTGACAGGATAGAAATATACAAGCAGTGTCCTCTGAACATTTTCTGTTATGATCTAAAAAAAATTTCCTTCGCTTTTATTTCCACCAATGTAATGTGGGGGGTGGGTGAGAAACGGGGATCAAAACCATGCCTTGAAGTTTGTGTAAATTCCTTGAATTTGAACCCATACGAGATAGTTTAAAGGATGGTCTCCTACCCATAAAACTTTGCCAGAATTGTACATTTCTTCAGATTGTTCACTATTTGCTATTTCAGGGTATTAATCAGTGATTTCCCCAAAATGAATGTCAGCCTGATTGCCTGCAATTCGCTGAGTTTATTTCCCCTATTTTAATCGATGGACCTCACGTATCCTTTTTTCTAATCCTTGGGAACAGTCCCTGTTTCTTTAAAATATCCAAGATGACATTGTAATTTTGTAAGCTACTTCATTAACTACCCTAAGCTGCAATTATTTAGATCTTGGACGATGGCTTCCTTGAATGCCTTCAATTTATGCATAACCTCATCCATCATCTCTCTATCAGTTATATCTGTTTTCTTTGGAATCTCAGATTCTCTGGAAATTCTACTTCTAAAGTACAATGCTCCTTTGAGGTTTCTTCCGAAAACATAAAAATAGAACTTGCATTTATACCGCACCCTTCCTGACCTTTGGGTGCCTAAAGCAGAGCAGTCCATGAAAGTGTAGTTATCTTAATTTGCATACAGCAAGCAAATAAATTTGTTTTAGTGATGTTGGCTGAGAGATAGTTAATGCCAAGGCAGTATTATAATGCTTTCAATCATTTTATGGGATATTTTATGGCTCAACTGCAAGGTGGTGCCTCCAACACTATAGCACTCTCTCTGTGATGCAATAAAGTATTAGCCTAGATTGTTTGTCCAAGTCTTTGGAATGCTGCTTAAACTTTCTGACATCTGAGTGATGAGTGCTTCCCACTATGGCTACCGAGAAGCAGAAAGAATTAATGTAGAACTTTTGTCATTTTTTATATGTGATGTTCATTTAGAAGGAGTTTCATTGTTTCCACAAATGTCTGTTTCCTAACATTTCATGTCATATACATGTCATGTATATGAGCCTTTCATGTTGTGTTCTATCACCCAATAATTTTAACCTTGTTGTTTATATTGGCTATCCTGACCAATTTTGTAGCCCATGATCTTATTGTCTTATTCCTTCTTCTCTTTTGGTCAGTGCATGACATTATACTTGAAGAATTATACTTGTCTTTTTTGCTCTAGTGCAGCAAAATGCATATCAACAATATAGTATGTCAGAATTAGTAACACAAGAATGTTTGATATTTGAAATGAAACTTATAAAATGTAGTATGAAATATTTAAAACACTATTTTCCTCTCTCCACATTAATACAGCATATTGAGCATAATAAAATGGCCTGGCTTTTCAGAGAAATGTTACCAAAGTTAACACTAAAGTATGTAAGGATCCTTTAGGACAGGTGATCAAAAGCTAGTTCAAAGAGATAGGTTTTAAAGAGCATTTTCAAGGAGGGAAGAGAGGTAGAGGGAACTTCCAGAGCTTAGGACCATAGCAATGTATGGCCATCAGTAGGGCAGTAAAGAAAACGAGGGAGGTGCAGGGCCAGAATTTGAGGGATGTGAGGTTGGAAGAGGTTACAGAGATAGGGCGGAACAATGAGTTGGAGGGATTTGAAAACAAATAAACAAATTTTAAAATAGAGGCATTGTTAACTAGAAGTGAACATCATCAAGCATGAGGGAGATGAGTAAATTGGCCTGAGCTGAGTTAAGATTGAACATCTCCACTAGATTCAAAGTGTAAATGAACTTTTGCAACAGCTGGGCTCTAATCACTTCATTCATAATATTATGTTTCAAAGTTTCAATTCAGTTTTGGTACTTAAACGTACAAACAAGTGTTTGATAAAAGATGGTGTGGCAGCTGTAAAGCATATAGCACAAGATAAACAGCTAACATTTCACATTAAAAATATCTTTCTCTGAAATAGGATTGGATGGTCCTTTAAACAAAATGTATATATACTCGGAATCATTCATTCATGCTAAATAATATTTATAGTTCTGTAAATTATTTTAAAGTGGAAGTTAATAAGAAGAATTGCTTAATTTATATAATGTACTTCCTGCCTTGTGAATCATTTTCTCCCAAAAATATATTTTCAGCATTGAAATGGATGACTTCTCCAGAAACCAATCTTACAAGCAGTTGTCAGATATGTTTGGTCAGCTCCTTTAGCTATTTTGTTTTGTCTATTTGCAGAAGCAGTCAGACAGTATTGGGTAACAGTTTGGTTCCTGGAGGTGAACTTGTATGTTCTTGTTTCTAGGATGTGTATTCGTGCAAATGTCCCACAAATGCCCAGTCATGGTCATGCAGTAACTACTGATTTTTAAATATGTTCCTCAAGGGCAAGAATATTTATGTTACAGAATGGACGTTTTCATAATTCAGATATTCAACATCAGCATAAAGCACTCTAGCGTCAGGGGCAGCAATGTTAGGGTGGCACTGTAGCACAGCGGTTAACATTACTGCTTCACAGCTCCAGGGATCAAGGTTTGATTCCCGGCTTGGGTCACTGTCTCTGTGGAGTTTGCATATTCTCCTTGTGTCTGCGTGGGTTTCCTCCAGATGCTCCGGTTTCCTCCCACAATCCAAAGATGTGCGTGTTAGGTTGACTGGCCATGTTAAAATTGCCCCTTAGTGTCCTGAGATGCGTCGGTTAGAAGGATTAGCAGGTAAATGTGTAGGGATATGGGGGTAGGGCCTGGAAGGGATTGTGGTCGGTGCAGACTCGATGGGCCAGATGGCCTCTTTCTGCACTATGGGGTTTCTATGATTAAGTTTTGAGTGTGCACTGGATATTCTCTTTGGCATCACTGGTCACTCCCACAAGTAGTGGGTTACCTTTATTGTCCAATACATTTTTAAATGGTACTGTCACCTAAGAACTGTAACTCTATGACCATTTCATACATTTATTAAATATATGATCTTGTATATGCCACTATGTACATCTTTCTATCTTTTTAGAAGGCAGACTGAAAAACATTCTTGTGAGATAAAGCATAACCATAAAAATGTGATTTGTTTCAGGAAATACATGAATGAAGAGAATGTAAGGTGGAATCTTACCAAAAAACAGCAAACTGTCAGGATCTGACTGAAAACTGGTGTGTTTCTCTCCGCAGAAACAGACAGGTTTGCTCTTAAGATCTTATGACACTTTGTCAAAAAAAATGGCTGGGGTGGGGGGTGGGGGGTGGGGTGTTGTTTCATGCCTTTCATGGGAAGAGAGCAAATACTTTGTAAAGCCAGCTGTACAGAGATCAGGGTACCCCTTTAAAAGGCTACAATCAGACTAGGAAATAACTCCCAACCCCCACCCCATCATGGAGGTTGCAGAGGTTCCTCCCTCTGCTATCAAAGCCGGCATTTCCCTCATGATCAATGCCAGCATCCTCCCACCCTCCGCTAGCGATCAATGCCGGCATCTCCCGACCTCTCTCTATCCCCACCAGCTGTCATCATTGGTACCTTCCTCTCTCCTCCCCCTACTACACACTCATGACCCCCATCCCAGAAGGCTCCCACTAGGTTATACCCTGGCACAGGCCCCTGGCACAAGTTGGTACTGCCAAATTAAAATTGCAAGTTGGCACAGTCCCTCTTCCCCTGGGGGCTAGATTCACCTTTGTGCCCTTAGAGAGATCCCCGTGGCAGGTTCACACCTGGGTGAACACTGGGTCATCTTGCTGACATGACGTCACATCAGCAAGTTTTGAAAATATGGCAAGGGGTGAAAATGTGATGAGGATCCTGTAAGTTATATTAAAATACATTTAACTGAGGTTCTCGCCCTGTGAAACTTGCCATGTCATTGGCAAGAAGCATGCAGAATCATGGAACATGATCTCTCCTAAGAGAATGGCATTTCCAGATTTTCAGCCCACGTCACCTTCCTCTTTGACAATGAACACAGGCTAAAAATCACCCCTGTAGTCTTGTAATGACATATGTCTATGACATGTTGCACTGCTGAAAACAGTAAATGGGCTAAACACACTGCACAAGTTAATAATCCCTAAATTAGCCAGTGCTACTTTTCTCTTAAAGGACAAACACAGATTTTCATCCAGTCAGGACAATTTGGGAGACAGGTAGACAGAACCCAGATGTGGAATCCCCTGTCTCACTTCCAGGCATTTTGGTTGGTAGGGAGATGGAGGCAGAATGTTAAGCGTACAAGCAGGAAACCCAAGCACAGCAGCACTCTTTGAAATTAGTGCAGAGTTCAAACAGACCAATTTCTTGGTTTCCCAAGGGACTTAACTTGCAATTTAGGAACCACAATTTTATGGAAGAGTCATAAAACATCAGTGAAGAGAAGATTTAAAGTCTATTTAAATGCCATAATCTGAAGTAATTTAAACCCCAATCCCTTAAAAAACTGTTAAAAACCAGATAACTAATAATTGTACAATGACTGACAGACCATCTGGTGTAGCTGACAAAAAAACACATTAACCATCTGTTTTTGAATTTTCAACCAACTTTGTAGTTTACGTTTCCCTCAGGTTGTTATTACAGCTGAGTCCATGATGAATGTTTGGCTGAGGTAAGTAGGGGACTGAGTTCACATTTTGATTCTCAGTTTATTAAAGCATTGATGCCTTTGATGTGGTTAGCGAGTAGAGGTTTGTTTCTATGACAGATTGAGCACCTGAGAGAATTTAAACCTTTTAATGGATTTAGTAAAATGATAAATATTTTTCAACATCAAGCATGCATGATTGAGATCACTCTTAGATTATTTTTTATTTGCGTATGACTCCTGAGGTCTACACAGTAAAAAGTCTGACAACACCAGGTTTTAGTCCAACCTATTTATTTGATAATATACTCACTAGCTTTCGGGGTTACCCCCTTCGTCAGGTGAATGGAGAGTTCTGGCCTCAGACAGAGCATATAAAGCACAGACAGTTTAGAGATTACTGATTAAAATGCGAATCCTTACACCTAACCTGCTGTTCAAGACCTGAAGTGGCTGATAATGTGAGTGGAAGGAGCACTGATCACAGTTTAAAGAGATGTGTATTGTCTCCAGACAGTACAGTAAGTGAGGTTTTGCAAACCCAGGCAAGTCATGGGGGTTACAGATAGTGCGACATGAACCCAAGATCCCTGTTGAGACCGTCCTCATGTGTGCGGAACTTGGCTATCAGTCTCTGTTCAGCGACTCTGCGCTGTCGTGTGTCGTGAAGGCCGCCTTGGAGAATGCTTACCCGAAGGTCAGAGGCTGAATGCCCGTGACCACTGAAGTGTTCGCCAACAGGAAGGGAACAGTCTTGCCTTGTGACTGTCGAGCGATGTTCATTCATCCGTTGTCGTAGCGTCTGCACGGTCTCCCCAATGTACCATGCTTCGGGACATCCTTTCTTGCAACGTATCAGGTAGACAATGTTGGCCGAGTTGCAAGAGTATTTACCATGTACCTGGTGGATGGTATTCTCACGTGTGATGATGGTATCCATGTCGATGATCCGGCATGTCTTGCAGAGGTTGCTGTGACAGGGTTGTGTGGTATTGTGGTCACTGTTCTCCTGAAGGCTGGGTAGTTTGCTGCGAACAATGGTCTGTTTGAGGTTGTGTGGTTGTCTGAAAGCAAGAAGTGGGGGTGTGGGGATAGCCCTGGCGAGATGTTCGTCTTCATCAATGATATGTTGAAGACTCCGGAGAAGATGTCGTAGCTTCTCCGCTCCGGGGAAGTACTGGACGACGAAGGGTACTCTGTCCACTGTGTCCTGTGTTTGCCTTCTGAGGAGATCGGTGCGGTTTTTCGCTGTGGCGCATCGGAACTGCCGATCTATGAGTCGAGCACCATATCCTGTTCTTATGAGGGCATCTTTCAGGGTCTGGAGGTGTCTGTCACGATCCTCCTCATCTGAGCAAATCCTGTGTATACGGAGGGCTTGTCCATAGGGAATGGCTTCTTTAACATGTTTAGGGTGGAAACTGGAGAAGTGGAGCATTGTGAGATTGTCTGTGGGCTTGCAGTACAGTGAGGTGCTGAGGTGACCGTCCTTAATGGAGATGCGTGTGTCCAAGAATGCAACTGATTCTGGGGAATAGTCCATGGTGAGTCTGATGGTGGGGTGGAATTTGTTGATATCATCATATAGTTGTTTCAGTGATTGTTCACCATGAGGCCAAAGGAAGAAAATGTCATCGATGTATCTAGTGTATAGCATCGGTTGAAGATTCTGTGCAGTGAAGAAGTCTTGTTCGAACCTGTGCATGAAGATGTTGGCATATTGAGGTGCAAATTTGGTCCCCATGGCTGTTCCATGTGTCTGGATGAAAACCTGGTTGTTGAAGGTGAAGACATTGTGGTCCAGGATAAAGCGGATGAGTTGTAAAATTGCATCTGGAAACTGGCAGTTGTCAGCATTGAGTACTGAGGCAGTCGCAGCAATGCCATCGTTGTGGGGGATGTTGGTGTAGAGCGCTGAGACATCCATTGTGACGAGGAGTGTCCCTGGTTCAACTGCTCCGTGTGTGCTGAGTTTCAGTAGGAAGTCCGTAGTGTCGCGACAAAAGCTGGGGGTTCTTTGTACAATGGGTTTCAGGATGCCCTCGACGTAGCCGGAGAGGTTCTCACACAGAGTCCCATTGCCCGATACAATGGGACGGCCAGGTGTGTTTGCCTTGTGTATCTTTGGGAGGCAGTAGAGATCTCCAATGCGGGGAGTACGTGGAATGAGAGCACGGAGGGTGCTCTGAAGGTCCGGATCAAAGGTCTTGATCAGATTGTTGAGTTGACGAGTGTGTTCTTTGGTCGGATCTGTGGGTAATTGTCTGTAGTGTTCCTCATTGTTTAGTTGTCGGTACACTTCTTTACAGTAATCCGTTCTGTTCAGTATGACGATGGCCCCTCCTTTGTCTGCTGGTTTGATGACAATGTTGTGGTTTGTCTTGAGAGCGTGGATGGTGTTGCGTTGTGCTTGGGTGATGTTCGGGGCTGTCTTGTGAGTGCGGCTGATGAATCTGGTGTTAACGCACCTCCTGATGGTTTGGGCATACAAGTCCAGTCGAGGGCAGCGGCCTTCCAGAGGAGTCCAATTGGATTCCTTCCTCTTAGGCTGTTGCACTGCGGATCTCTCTGTCGGCTGTTCTGGTTCATCGACTGTCTCATTGTGCCCTCGACCCAAACACTCAGAAGGCAAACACAGGACACAGTGGACAGAGTACCCTTCGTCGTCCAGTACTTCCCCGGAGCGGAGAAGCTACGACATCTTCTCCGGAGTCTTCAACATATCATTGATGAAGACGAACATCTCGCCAGGGCTATCCCCACACCCCCACTTCTTGCTTTCAGACAACCACACAACCTCAAACAGACCATTGTTCGCAGCAAACTACCCAGCCTTCAGGAGAACAGTGACCACAATACCACACAACCCTGTCACAGCAACCTCTGCAAGACATGCCGGATCATCGACATGGATACCATCATCACACGTGAGAATACCATCCACCAGGTACATGGTAAATACTCTTGCAACTCGGCCAACATTGTCTACCTGATACGTTGCAAGAAAGGATGTCCCGAAGCATGGTACATTGGGGAGACCATGCAGACGCTACGACAACGGATGAATGAACATCGCTCGACAGTCACCAGGCAAGACTGTTCCCTTCCTGTTGGCGAACACTTCAGTGGTCACGGGCATTCAGCCTCTGACCTTCGGGTAAGCATTCTCCAAGGCGGCCTTCACGACACACGACAGCGCAGAGTCGCTGAACAGAGACTGATAGCCAAGTTCCGCACACATGAGGACGGTCTCAACAGGGATCTTGGGTTCATGTCGCACTATCTGTAACCCCCATGACTTGCCTGGGTTTGCAAAACCTCACTTACTGTACTGTCTGGAGACAATACACATCTCTTTAAACTGTGATCAGTGCTCCTTCCACTCACATTATCAGCCACTTCAGGTCTTGAACAGCAGGTTAGGTGTAAGGATTCGCATTTTAATCAGTAATCTCTAAACTGTCTGTGCTTTATATGCTCTGTCTGAGGCCAGAACTCTCCATTCACCTGACGAAGGGGGTAACCCCGAAAGCTAGTGAGTATATTATCAAATAAATAGGTTGGACTAAAACCTGGTGTTGTCAGACTTTTTATTGTGTTTACGCCAGTCCAACGCCGGCATACCCACATCCTGAGGTCTACCCATAGTGGATATTGAATGAGTGGCTATGGAGGGCATAAGGGGGAATGGAGTGGCACAGAGATGGTTTGGGAAGTGGATGGAGCATAAGAACATAAGAAATAGGAGCAGGAGTAGGCCATCTAGCCCTTCAAGCCTGCCCCGCCATTCAATAAGATCATGGCTGATCTGAAGCGGATCATTTCCACTTACCCACCTGCTCCTCATAACCCTTAATTCCCTTATCGATCAGAAATCTATCTACCTGTGACTTAAACATATTCAACGAGGTAGCCTCCACCACTTCAATGGGCAGAGAATTCCAGAGATTCACTACCTTCTGAGAGAAGAAGTTCCTCCTCAACTCTGTTCTAAACTGCTGCCACCCCCCCTTATTTTGAGGCTGTGCCCTCTAGTTCTGGTTTCCTTTCTAAGTGGAAAGAATCTCTCTACCTCTACCCTATCTAGCCCCTTCATTATCTTATATGTCTCTATAAGATCCCCCCCTCAGTCTTCTAAACTCCAACGAGTACAGGCCCAATCTACTAATCTCTCCTCATAAGCTAACCCCCTCATCTCCGGTATCAACCTGGTAAAACTTCTCTGTACTCCCTCCAAGGCCAATATATCCTTTCGCAAATAAGAGGTCCAAAACTGCACACAGTACTCCAGTTGCAGCCTCACCAGTGCCTTGTACAGTAGCGGCAAGACCTCCCTACTTTTATATTCTCTCCCCCTCGCTATAAAGGCCAACATTCCATTCGCCGCCTTGATCACCTGCTGCACCTGCAGCTGCAGACTGAGATTTTGCGATTCGTGCACAAGAACCCCCAGGTCCCTCTGCACAGTAGCATGCTGCAACTTTTCACCATTTAAATAATTTTCCATCCTGTTATTGTTTCTTCCAAAGTGGATAACCTCACATTTGCCAACGTTATACTCCATCTGCCAGGTCCTCGCCCACTCACTCAGCCTATCCAAATCTCTCTGCAGACTTTCCGCATCCTCCATGCAATTCGCTTTTCCACTCATCTTCGTGTCATCAGCAAACTTTGCTACCCTACACTCCGCCCCCTCCTCCAGATTGTCTATGTATATGGTAAACAGTTGAGGCCTCAGCACTGATCCCTGCGGCACGCCACTAGTCACCAACTGCCAACCAGAAAAGTACCCATTTATTCCAACTCTCTGCTTCCAGTTAGATAGCCAATCCTCAATCCACGCTAACACTTTACTCCCAACTCCGTGTACCCGAATCTTCTGCAGCAACCTTTTGTGAGGCACCTTATCGAATGCCTTCTGGAAATCTAAAAACACCACATCCACCGGTTCCCCTCTGTCAACCGCACTAGTCACATCTTCGTAAAAATCCAGTAAATTCATCAAACACGACTTTCCCTTCACGAATCCATGCTGCGTCTGCTTGATCGAGCCATTCCTTTCCAGGTGTCCTGCTATTTCTTCTTTAATGATGGACTCTAGCATTTTCCCAACTATGGACGTTAAGCTAACCGGCCTGTAGTTACCTGCCCTTTGTCTGCTACCTTTTTTAAACAGCGGCATAACAGTCGCTGTTTTCCAATCCACCGGCACTTCCCCAGAGTCCAGCAAATTTTGACAAATAACTACTAACGCAACTGCTATTACTTCTGCCATTTCTTTCAGTACCCTGGGATGCATTCCATCCGGGCCCAGGGACTTGTCTATCTTTAGTCCCATTAGTCTGCCAAGCACTAGCCGATAAGGGGGTGTGAGAAATGAGATCTAGAGTGAATAACAGCTCCTAATATGACTGGGATGAAGTCCCAGAGAACTGGCATGTGTCTTCTAACTAGCCTGCTTTGACACATGTCTCTGAACTGCCTTGAGTGGTGGTGGGCCTGACTTTATCTTGTCCTCATCTCTCTGGAACAAAGTTATGGCAAGCAGGGCCCTGTAAAGCAGATGGATGGGCCAAAGTCAGGAATTTCCCAATTCGAGCTTCTGCCTCAATGACAAAATACTGCTCTGGCGCTGATGAGATAGCAAAGCATTTCCACCTTTATTACCATTAAGGTTTATACTAGTAATAATGAGTTTTTTTCCCCAGAGGAAATGACAACTTGGTCCCTTATTTTACTTTGTTGAGAACTGGTTCACCAAGCAGCCAATCAAATGCACCACGTTTTTGTAAACAGGTGAAACTGAACTAGAAAAACAAGCTTGCCAGTGCCCTTACATGGGGTGCCATTTTGCTCTGAGTGCTTGAGAGTTAAGGTAAGTGTGGCAGTTCTGGAAGGTGAGAGAGTGGGTATTACTGTGTCTTGCTTTTCTTTCTTGTGTCCACAGGTCAGTAGGGGCAGTTTTCGGCCCCATATCTCAGGAAGGATGTGCTAATCTTGGAAAGGGTCCAGAGAAGGTTCATAAGAATGATCCCTGGAATAAAAGACCATGTTGTATGAGGGACGGTTGAGGGCTCTGGGTCTGCACTCATTGGAGTTTAGAAGGATGAGGAAAGATCTTATTGAAACTTACAAGATACTGCGAGGCCTGGATAGAGTGAACATGGAGGGGATATTTCCACTCGGAGGAAAAACTAGAACCAGAGGGCACAACCTCAGGCTAAAAGGACAATTCTTTAAAACAGATGAGGAGAAATTTCTTCAACCAGAGAGCAATGAATCTGTGGAACTCTTTGCTGCAAAAGGTTGTGGAGGCCAGGTCATTGAGTGTCTTTAAGACAAAGATAGATAGGTTTTCGATTAATGACGTGATCAGGGATGATGGGGAAAAGGCAGGAGAATGGGGATGAGAAAAAACTCAACCATGATGGAATGGCAGAGCAGATTTGATGGGCCGCGTAACCTAATTCTGCTCTGTCTTATCTCTTTGTTCTATAGCTCTCCCCAATGCTCTACCATTAAATGAGTAGCCCTGCCTTGATTCCACTTACCAAAATGCATCACCTTGCATTTATCTAAATTAAACTCCATCTGTCATTCATCAGCCCACTGGTCCAATTGATCAAGATCCCGTTGCAATCCTGGATAACCTTCTTCACTGCACACTATGCCACCAATCTTGATGTCATCTGCAAACTTACCAATCATGTCTACTAAATTCTCATCCAAATCATTAATATAAATGACAAATAAAAGTGGACCCAGCACCGATGTCTTCGGCAAACCGCTGGTCACAGGCCTCCAGTTTAAAAAACAACTCTCTATAACCACCCTCTCTCATTGTCAACAAGCCCATTCTGCATCCAATTGGCTGCCTCATCCTGAATCCTGTGAGATTTAACCTTATGCAGCAACCTGCCATGGGGTACCTTGTCAAAAGCCACGCTGAAGTCCACGTAGATAACATCAACTGTACTGCTCTCGACTACCTTCTTGGTTACCCCTTCAAAAAACTCATGCAAATTTGTGGGACATGATTTTCCACTCAAAACGATGCTGACTGCCCCTAATCAGTCTTTGCCTCTCTAAATGACTGTAGATCTTGTCTCTCAGAATACCTTATAGCAACTTACCCACTTCAGGCTTTTCCCTGCAGCCCTTCTTAAACAAAGGAACAGCATTTACCACCTTCCAATCTTCAGGCACCTCACCTGTGGCTGTCGATGATTCAAATATCTCTGCTAGGGGACTCACAATTTCATCCCTACCCTCCCACAACATCCTGGGATACACTTCACCAGGTCCTGGGGATTTATCTATCTGGATACACTTTAAAACTTCCAACACCTTCTCTGTAATATGTACACTCCTCCGACATCACTATTTATTTCCCCAATTTTTCTAACATCCATGCCTTTCTCAGCAATAAATATTGATGAAAATATTCATTTTGGATCTCATCCATCTCTTGTAGATCTGCATGTAGATGACCTTGTTGATCCTTAAGAGGCTTTACTCCCTCCCTAGTTACTCATTTACCCTTTATGTATTTGTAGAAGCTCTTTGGATTCTCCTTTACTGTAATAGATATTGTTTTTTTGCTGCAACTAAAGATTTCTAGATTTGGTATTATGTAGTGAGGTAGGGCTAATAAATGATCTCATAGTGAAGGATTCTGTAGGGAAGAGTGATCATAGCATGCTAGAATTTCAAATTCAGTTTGAAGGTGAGAAACTGGAGTCCCACACTAGCATTCTGAAATCAAAGATAATTACATAAGCATGAGGACAGATTTGGCCCTAGTGTACCGGGCAGGAAGACCAAAAGGTAGGACAAGTGATGAACAATAGCAGATATTTAAGGATATTTTCAAGTTCTCCCAACTAAATTATATTCTGAAGAGGAGGAAAGGTGGTAGGAAGGGGGAAAAGACTTCCATGGCTAAGCAAGGACGTTAAGGATAACAAAGACAAAAACTAAGGCATTCCATATTGTAAAGGCCAGTGACACACTGGAAGATTGGGAAGCTTTTAAAGATCAACAAAGAGTCACTAAACAAGTAATAAAAAGTGCAAAGATAAACTATGAAAGAAAACTAGAGCAAAATATAAAAATGGACATATAAAGAGGAAGTGAGTAGCCAAAGTGAATGTTGGTCCCTTAGAAGGTGAGACTGTGAAGTTAAAATGGGGAACGCAGAAATGGTTGAGATACTAAATCAATATTTTACCTTGGTTTTGAAGGTGGAGGACATAAGTACCATCCCAATAGTAATAGAAAATGCAGAGGCAATAGAAAGGAGGAACTTGGAACTATCATCATCAATGGAAAAAAGTACTGAGCAAACTATTGGGATTGAAGGCAGGCAAGTCCCCAGGGCCTGATGGCCTAAATCCTAGGGTCTTAAAAGAAGTGGTGTTGGAGATAATGGATACATTGGATGCAATATTCCAAAATTCCCTAGATGTGAGAAATGTTCTAGTGGATTGGAAAAATGCTAGTGTAACACCCTTATTCAAAAAGGGAGGCAGAAAGTAGGAAACTATGGACCAATTAATTTAACATCTATCATTGGGAAATGGTTAGAATCCATTATTAAGGAAGTAATAATTGAACATTTAGAAAGTCAAAATACAATCCATCAGAGCCAGCATGGCTTTATAAAGGGTAGATCATGTTTGACTAATTTTTAGAGTTCTTTGAAGATGTAACAAGCAAGGTGGATAATGCAGATCCTGTACGTTATGGTATATTTGGACTTTCAGAAGGCATTTGATAAAATGCCACACAAAAGGTTAACACACAAAGTAGGTTCACATGGGAATAGGGGAAATCTATTAGTTTGGATAAAGGATTGGCCAATCAACAGGAAGCAGAGAGATGGGATAAATGGGTATTTTTTTTTCAAGATATGACTGGTGGAGTGCCATAGGGTTTGGTCCTAAGGCCCCAACTATTTACAATCTATATTAATGACTTGGATTAAGGATAGTAGTCAAATTTGCAGATGACACTAAAATAGGTGGGATAGTAAGTTGCGATAACAAAATAAGAAATTTACAAATGGTCATGTATAAATTGGGTGAATGGGGCAAAATTTGGCAGATGGAGTTTAACGTAGATAGGTATGAGGTTATCCATTTTGATAGAAGAAATATAATGGCAAATTATTACCGAAACGGAGAGAAACTTCTGAGTGCTTCGGTGCAGAGACCTGGATGTCCTTGTGCATAAATTGCAGAAAACTAGTACAAAGGTACAGCAAGTAATAAGGGCAAATAGAACTGTGGCATTTATTGTTAAAGGAGTAGAATAATAAAGTAGTTAAGTGTTGCTGTAACTGAACAAAGCATTGATGAGACTGCACTTAGAATACTGTGTACATTTGGTCCCCTTATTTGAGGAGGAATGTAGTTGCATTAGAGGCAGTTTAGAAGACGTTCACTAGATTGATGCCAGAGTTGAAGGGTTTGTCTTATGAAGAGAGATTAGGCAGTTTAGGCCTATATTCCCAGGAGTTTAAAGACTGAGAGGAGATCTAATTGAGGCGTACAAGATGGAAAAAGACAGAGTAGACATGGAGAGGATGTTTCCTCTTGTCAGGCAATCTAGAATAAGAGGCCATAGTTTTAGGATAAAGAGTAGCAGATTTAAAACAGAGTTGAGGAGAAATTACTTCTCTCAAATGGTTGTGAGAAATTACTTCTCAAAGGATTCTCCTGTTCCTGGTTCTTATGAATGTGAAACTCCTCCCCCATCCCACTTGGTTGTGACAGCCATGGCAACCATGTTTGTTTCGTTGAGTTGTCTGAAGCACATTGGAATGAAAACCTATCTAATATTAAAGGTGTGAACATCTCTGGAGCAGGTTTTCACTGTCTCAAACTGATCTAGTCAGGATCAAATAAGGCCAGATGTCAATCAAATTTATCTCCCCCTCTGCTTCAACAGAATGTCCTGTAACAAACCCCTGGGAGAGCTCCTGACATGACACCACTGTGGCATATGTTTTGCAGTTCCTACACCAGACACCAAGCCAATGACCTGAGTGAGATTGTAATTCAGTGCCAAAAAAAGGGGGCATTTTTGTGCTGTAAGCTGATACAAAACCGGATTGTGGCTACCCAATTTCCTTTACATAAAACTCTTTATGGTCAAGTGAAAGGAGAATTCTACCATATCAGTCTGCACTAGATTTGAGCCCAGAGTCCAGCAATGAAAGGTTAGCAGCTAATCCCTGTGCTACATTTTTCCTCGTGGTGACTATTTTAAAGGAATAGCTTTAACGAAAGGTGTATAAATCAATGGGTCCCTTGTTTTATTTTTCAAAAATTACAGCTTAAGATGAAAATCACATATTTTGATAGATTGAGTTGGTAGCTTTGTCGTTTATACGTGCACAGATCATTGTAATGGAAATCTCATTGCTTAAATAGGTTTTCAGTGTGTTAATTCCCCATGGATATCACTTTTTGTCCCTTGAATATGAACAGGAAAATCAATGTAGCCATGAGCACAAATGAAAACAATTGTCATGACGCTGCATGTAGGTGGTGCTGGTTGTGATCTCCGACTCCTGTGTCATTTCAAGCTCCAGTGAGCCATTATGCCAGTTAATGTTTAACAACTATTTGTTTCTTGGGTTGGATCTCTCAAATATTTAAGGAACAGGACAAAGTCTCCTACCTCTCCACAGGTGCAGATTAGATTAGATAAAACTGAGAGTATCAAATATGTTTTCATTTATCTTGCCTATGACAATTTGTGTCCCTTCAGAATTTGAACACCACATGAAGAGCCTCCAGAATATACTATACATTGGTATAAAATATCAGCTATATTACATTAGGTCAAATAGCAAGACCAGCAATCAATGCTATGCTCCCTAAATGGCCAAGAAAATGAAAGACAAAAACAAATGAGTCAATTTGTTTTACCCATATAATAGCAGTGATTGTACTTACAATTCATTGGTTTTAAAGCATGTTAGGGCATCCTGAAGACCTGATAATGCGCTGGATAATTTCAAGTATTTTAGAAAGCAAGGAATTCAGAACAATTTTACATATAGCAGAGTAATTGTGTCCTTATACTGATGAAATACAAGACCTTTCTGCACGAAAAACAGACTACACCCATACTACAGTTAGCCTATTTACACTGATAACTGTCAACTGTAAAATGTAACAGACATGTAAGGAATTGATGCAGTGTGTGTCTTGAATTATTCAGACCAAAAAAGCAGAAGGAAAACCTAGAAAAATCAAGCAATATTCATTCAGGCTTCACCAAGCACACATCTGAATTGATTGCTGCCAGGAAAACAAAAATATAAGATTGTGACAGTGATACAATGACTTCACTTAATTCCAAGATTGCACCTATGTTAAATAAATCTGAGACAGTAACCTGTGCTGAGAACCTTATTTTTGCCCCTATGTGTTAAAAGCTCTCTCTTCCACCTTCATCCATTAGGAAAAAGATACAAAAGTCTGAGGTCATGTACCAACCGACTCAAGAACAGCTTCTTCCCTGCCGCCATCAGACTATTGAATGGAACTACCTTGCATTTTGATCTTTCTCTGCACCCTAGTTATGACTGTAAAACTACATTCTGCACTCGCTCATTTCCTTCTCTATGAATGGTATGCTTTGTATAGCGTGCAAGAAACAATACTTTTTATGATATGCTAATACATGTGACAATAATAAATCAAATCAAAAAGTCCACTGACACCAACTAACATCAAGAAAATTCTAATTAATATGGATATCCAGCAAATTATACATTCTCAACAATAAGCAGAAAAAAGTGTTAATGTCCTCTTGAGGGACACTTAGAGGAGTTCTGAACCCTAATCCAAGGAAGTAGCTTGAAACCAACCTGACTGTTGGAACTCTGCCTCCATTTCTGTTGGCGTGATTCCTTCCATATTTCCACTGGGAACAATTCAAGGTAGTAGGAACTGGTGCCACATCATAACTGATTCAATCCTGAAGAAGAATGTCTGGGCCTTACTGGATTAATTTACAATTGTCACCCCAGTCACAAATGGGTGAGCAAGAATCGTACCGACAGTGAATAACTATAGGCCATTTTCGAAAGTTCCCATTTACTCACAAGTTATGGAATTAGGACCCTCTCAAAAAAGAGGAGGAAGACAGTGATGAATTATCCAATACATTGCTGGATCACAAATTGAAATGGATATTTAATGAAGAAGTCAGCCAAAACCTTGACATACCAACTCCAAGGGGAACCTTATTTCTAAATACTGGTTGTGGGTGTAGGGGAACTTTCTGAATGAGTCAGAAATGTTTCCGCTGACTAATGTGATTTGTCCCACATTTAATCCTAAAGCAGATCAAATATATAGCATCCACAGAGATTTATCGGAGTGCATTTCAGAGTAAACCTGCAACATGGTTACATTTAAAGCCTTATCCTAGCATCGTAATCCATCTTGCAAAAGACTAGGGCCTAGAAATTGAACTGTGTGGCACATTTTTCAGATGCTGTGCAGGTGTCAGCTAAGAACCCAAATTGTGGCATTGACACAATGCATACTTCCCACTGGAGGAAGGTAGCCTGCCGTTTTAGTATACAAGTGTGGTAACTTGGTTCCTTTAAGGCGGCAATCCTTAAGAGACATATGTTCGGACTGGACCCTAAGAAAGGCTGTACGGGAAGACAAACCAATAGGAAGCAAAAGTACACATCCTGGGAGGGGTCGGGGGGAGAGGTACCTCAGTTTGAGCCAGGGAGGAGAAGAGAGTAAATGTGTATTGTAGCTCTGTCAGATCCTTGATTGTCTATATATATATAATTTGTTAATAAATCGATTATTATTTGAAGCACAAGTTGCCTTCAAAGCTACTGCAACACAACATAACACTCATGTTAGGTTCACACACTGGCAATACTTAACGCAGCTAGATAATTGGAGGCTTCAGAGAAGATGCAGAAAGATTTGCAAGAACTGTTCCAAGGATGCAGAACTTCAGTCAAAAGGATAAATTGGACATGTTGGGGATATTCTGTTTAGGAATATAAAGTTGAGAGGAGTTTTGATAGAAGTGCTCTAATTTGAGGGAACTGGACAAGGTAGATACAGAGAAACTGTTCCTATTGGTGGAAGGATCAAGAAACAGAAGACCATTTAAACTGAATGGCACAAGAAACAGTATTGACATAAGATGTGTGCAATGAGTGGTTAGGACCTGCGTGGGAGTGTGATGGGGGAAGATTCAATCATGGCTTTCAAAAGGAAAATAGGAAAGCAGCCAAAGAGCGAAAATCTGCAGGGCTACAGAGAAAAGGGAAGGAGAGTGAAACCAGTCATGTTGCCCAAGCAACAAGACAGCATGGACACATGGGGGGAATCGGATCTCCTATGCGGTAATCATACAATGATTTTCAATTATGAAAATGACATGCATCTGTTGCATTCAGAACACATTCACAATTTTGGACTATCCTAGTTAATTGGACACCATAGGCTAACTTCATTAGCACAACGGGATATTAATCAGGATGAAGGATGCCTTTACCAATGATAGTTGATGGGATCATGCAATTCTAACAGTTTAGTTACTGGCTTGCTGTTTTTGGTTATTGCTTGATTCCTAAGTATTTGTTTGTCACGCTCTACCACTGTTCAGAATTCACTTTTTCTACATGGAGAGACCTTAGCCTGCTTTAGCATTGCTTTTGTTTGAAAGAAAGACTTTAGTACAATACTTTTCACAACCTCAGGGTTTTCAAAAGCACTTTATACAACTTTTTAAATACTTCTGAGGCATAATCACTTTTGTAATTCGGGAAACAAGGCTTCACAGATTATATATCTGCAAACACGAGTGGTCTGATAAGGCTCCTTCTCAATACAGAGTATGATTGGAAGTATCAGTGGAGACACTATAGAGCAGGACAAGCCACAGCAACAGACATAAAATGAGGAAGGGCACTTATCAGATATCACTGACATAAGAACATAAGAAATAGGAGCAGGAGTAGGCCAACTAGCCCTTCGAGCCTGCCCCGCCATTCAATAAGATCATGGCTGATCTGTCATGGCTCAGTTCCACATTCCCGCCCTCTCCCCATAACCCTTAATCCCCTCTCTTATCAAAAACCCATCAACCCGCGTCTTAAAAATATTTAGCGAGGCAGCCTCCACCACTTCAACGGACAGAGAATTCCAGAGATTCAGCACCCTTTGAGTGAAGAAGTTCCTCCTCAACTCCGTTCTAAACCACCCCCCCTTTATCCTGAGGCTGTGCCCCCTAGTCCTACTATCCTTTCTGAGCGGGAAGAGTCTCTCCACCTCTATCCTATCCATCCCATTCATCATCTTATACGTCTCAATGAGATCTCCCCTCATTCTTCTAAACTCTAACGAGTACAAGCCTAATTTATTCAGCCTCTCCTCATAGCTCAACCCCCTCAACTCCGGCATCATCCTAGTAAACCTCCTCTGCACTCCCTCCAAGGCCAAAATATCCTTGCGTAAGTATGGCGCCCAAAACTGCACACAGTACTCCAGCTGCGGCCTCACCAATGCCCTATACAGCCGCAGCAAGACCTCCCTACTTTTATATTCAATCCCCCTCGCTATGAAGGCCAGCATCCCATTCGCTTTCCTGACCACCTGCTGCACCTGCAAGCTGGGTTTTTGCAACTCATGCACAAGGACCCCAAGGTCCCTCTGCACCGTCGCCTGCTGCAGTTTTTCTCCACGCAAGTAATAATCCTTCCTACCATTATTCCTACCAAAGTGGACCACCTCGCACTTGCCAACATTAAATTCCATTTGCCATTTCCTGGCCCATTTGCCCAGCCTATCTAGATCCTTCTGTAGACTCTCCACACCCTCCGCACAATTTGCCTTTCCACCAATCTTGGTGTCATCAGCAAATTTCGACACCATACACTCGGTTCCCTCCTCCAGATCATCTATATAAATGGTAAATAGCTGAGGCCCCAGCACCGACCCCTGGGGCACTCCACTAGTCACCATTCGCCAATCCGAATAGCACCCATTGACCCCCACTCTCTGCCTCCTATTTGACAACCAGTCCTCAATCCACGCTAACACCCTACCCCCAACTCCATGACCCCTGACCTTCTGCAATAACCTCTTGTGAGATACCTTGTCAAACGCCTTCTGAAAATCAAGAAAGACCACATCCACCGGCTCTCCTCTATCCACCGCCCTAGACACATCCTCATAGAACTCCAGTAAATTTGTCAGACATGAATTATCTTAAGGAAGCAATTTTCCTACCTTGATTTCCGTGGGGAGGAATGCACAAGGCATCTTTTCTTTACCAATCAGCTTGCCATTGAGCTATGTCCAATGATGCAGCCACAACTACAGCCTCAAACTGTGGCATAGACAGTACTGCCTACGGTTGTCAAGATCACCGTCTCCCTCAATATTTATGCCGTGGTCTTTCAGGCTGCAACAAGTGACACTGACAACTTTTCACAACTTGCAGTGCCACCGATGTAGCAGGGAGATCACCGAGAGCCTCCACACCAAGAAATGTACATCCCTGACTAATAGAGAGACGCAGGATGAGTGAGTATATAGTTTCTCCCACATGGCAGACTTCTTCATGGAGCAATGTGCCTTAGATGTACCAAATCAGCACTGTGTAATATTTTTCAATTGGACGGGATTAAGAACATAAGAAATCGGGGCAGGAGTAGAGCATATAGCCTGTCAAGCCTGCTCCACCATTCAGTATGATCATGGCTGATCTTCAACTCCAATTTCCCAACCACTTTCCATGTCCTTTGATTCCCTGAGAGACCAAAAATTTCAGTCTTAAATATATTCAATGATGGAGCATTCATGACCTCTGGGATCGAGAATTACAAAGATTCACAACCTCTCAGTGAAGAAATTTCTCCTCACCTCATGATCATCCTCTTATCTTCAGACTGTACCCCTTTAGATTCCACAGCCAGGAGAAACAACTGTGCAGTGTCAACCTTATTAAGCCATTTCAGAATTGTATATGTTTCAATGCAATCTCCTCTCCTTCTAAACTTCAGAGCAAATAACCCTATTTACTCAGTCTCTCAACATAGAACAACTCTCTCATACCAAACACCAAACTAATGAGCCTTTGCTTTACTGCCTTCATTGTAATTATATCCTTTCTTAGATAGAGATCAAAACTGCACATACAATAGTCCAGGTATGGTCTTATCAACATAATTGCAGTAAGGCTTCTTTATTCTTGTACTCTATTCCCCTTTCAATAAAGGTCAACATGCTATTTATCTTTCTAATTGCTTTCTATACTTGCATGCTTACCACTTTTGTTACTGGTAAGAGTATACCAAGATCAACATTTACAAGTTTCATGCTTTTTAAAAAAAAATTCTGTTTTTCTATTCTTACAACTAAAGCGTGACCTCTTACTTCCTATATTATTCTCCATCCACCATCTTGACTACTTCAAAACACAACTGATTTGTGACCAGAAGTAAGATGGCTATGCCAACAGCATCCATTAGTCCCAATAGATACAGCTTGGGAAATGGAAGGCAGCCAAGACCTCATTCAGAAAACTCTGCTTGCCTTGGAGTAATCACCGTAAGCGATTCTGACCCTCGAGTACCAGTTGCCGACTGCATCAACAGACTAAAAGCAGTTGTTTTATATATAACATACAGCATAGATAATTCCAGAACATCACTGAAATGTAAATGATAAAATAGGCAAAGGGGCAAAAGTTCAAACCAACAAAGTGCAAATTTAAGACCAAAGTCATTTTTCAATCAAAAGTATTGTACATGTAGAGCTCACACCTAAGAAGGGTAGTGAAGTCATTTAAAAAAAATTGTTTCACTGAGCGTGGGTGTCACTGGTTAGGCCAACATTTATTGCCAATTCCTAATTGCCCTTGAGAAGGTGGTAGTGGTTCACTGTCCTGAACCGCTGAAGTCCTTGTGGTGTACTAACATCCACAATGCTGTTAGGGAGGGAGTTCTAGGATTTTGACCCATTGACAGTAAAGGAAAGCAATATAGTTCCAAGCCAGGATAGTGTGGCTTGGAGGGGAACTTGCAGATGGTGGTGTTCTCATGTGTCTGCTGTCATAGAGGTTTACAGCATGGAAACAGGCTCTTTGGCCCAACTTGTCCATGCCACCCAGTTTTTACCACTTAACTAGTCTCAATTGCCTGCATTTGGCCCATATTCTTCTATACCCATCTCATCCATGTAACTGTCTAAATTCTTTTTAAAAGACAACATTGTACTTGCCTCTACTACTGCCTCTGGCAGCTCACTTCAGACACTCAATGGTGTCCTTGTCTTTCTGGTAGCGGGTTTGGAAGGTGCTGTCGAAGGAGCCTTGATGAGTTGCTGTAGTGTGTCTTGCAGATGATACTCTCAGCTGCAACTGTGCATCAACGGTTGAGGGAATGGATTTTGAAGGTGGCTGTAGTGCCAATCAAGCAAACTGTGTTGCTATTTATAGTATTGAGCTTCTTGAGTGTTAATAGAATTGCATTCATCCAGGCAAGTAGAGAGTATTCCATTGCAGTCTTGACTTGTGCCTTGTAGATGGTAGACAGGCTTTGGGCAGTCAGGAGGTGAGTTAGTCTTTGCTGAATTCTCAGCCTCTGACTTGCTCTTGTTTCTGCAGTATTTATATGGATACCCAATTCAGTTTCCGGTCAATGGCCGTCCACAGAACATTGATAATGGAAATTCACCAATGATAATGCTATTGAATGTCAAGGGCAATGATTGGATTCCCTCTTGTTAGGAGTTGGCCATCGTTTGGCACTTGTGTGGCACAAATGTTACTTGCCACTTATCAGCCCAAGCCTGAATGCTGCCCACACTTTGTTGCATAGGGTATGGATTGCTTCAGTGTCTGAGGAGTCATGAATACTGCTGAACAGTGTGCAATCACCTGCTGGCATCCTCACTTCTGACTTTATGATGGAGAGAAAGTAATTGATGAAGCAGCTGAAGATAGACATAGAATGAAGAACACCTGCAGTGATATTGCGGGACTGAGATGATTGATCTCTAACAACCAAAGCCATCTTCCTTGCCTAGCCTTGCTAAGTATGGCTTCTACCAATGCAGAGTTTACTCGATTCTCATTTACTTCAATTTTGCTAGGGCTTCGTGATGTCACACTCGGTCAAAGGCTGTCTTGCTATCAAGGGCAGCCATTCTCATCTCACTCCTTCAGTCCAAGTCTTTTGTCCATGTTTGGACTAAGAATGTAATGAGGTCAGGAGCTTTGTGGTTCTGGCAGAACATAAGAACATAAGAACATAAGAAATAGGAGCAGGAGTAGGCCATCTGGCCCTTCGAGCCTGCCCCGCCATTCAATAAGATCATGGCTGATCTGTCGTGGCTCAGTTCCACTTTCCCGCCCTCTCCCCATAACCCTTAATCCCCTCTCTTATCAAAAACCCATCAACCCGCTTCTTAAAAATATTTAGCGAGGCAGCCTCCACCACTTCAACGGGCAGAGAATTCCAGAGATTCACCACCCTTTGAGTGAAGAAGTTCCTCCTCAACTCCGTTCTGAACTGCCCCCCCTTTATCTTGAGGCTGTGCCCCCTAGTCCTACTGTCTTTTTTGAGCGGGAAGAGTCTTTCCACCTCTATCCTATCCATCCCATTCATCATCTTATACGTCTCAATGAGATCTCCCCTCATTCTTCTAAACTCCAACGAGTACAAGCCTAGTTTATTCAGCCTCTCCTCATAGCTCAACCCCCTCAACTCCGGTATCAGCCTAGTAAACCTCCTCTGCACTCCCTCCAAGGCCAAAACCAAAATGAGTTTCGGTGAGTAGGTTATTGCTGAGTAAGTGCAACTCGATAGTACTATCAATGGCGTTTTCCACCAGTTTGCTGATGATCTAGGTAGACTGTAGAGGCAGTAATTGACCCTGCTGGATTTGTCCTGCATTTTGTAGGCAGGATGCACCTGGGCAGCTTTTATATTGCTGAGAAGATGCCAGTGTTGTAGCTGTACTGAAACAGCTTAGCTATGAACAGAACTAGTTCTGGAGCACAAGACTTCAATACAATTGCTAGAATTGTAGGAGTTATTGAGGCCCATTGCCTTTGCAGCATCCAGCATCTTTAACCATTTCTTGATATTGCATGGAGTGAATCAAACTGGCTAATTAAGATACAGTAATGATTAGGGGGAAGTGAGTTTCAGTAGGTTTGAATGAATGAGTTAGGATGGCCTCAATGACATTCTTCATCTGCATCTATTTTGTCATACAACAGGTCTTGCTTGGTATTTGTCAACTGCGACAACATTTCAATTCCTTAACCTGGATCTTCAGTCCAGTTGGCATTCTTGATTTTTTCCAACTTCTGTACTTAAATTTATGTGTGAAAACTCAATTTAATTCTAACTGCACCAATTTCTTGACAGTTTATAATACTGAATACAGATGAAACTATACTATCTTAATATGCCTAACATTAAAGGTCAATTTTATGGCTTCCCGTGCACATTTGTCTTGACTGAGGTTTCCCACTGAGAATAGAATCCCACATAATTTACCTTGGGGGTTACATAAATGTCTCATAGTTTTTTGCCCTCTCCCCCCAATTTACCTACTTATTCACCATCCACCTTCCTGAAGGCAATAACTCAAGATTTCACATGCTTCAGTTGGCCTCCCAATACCTTGCCAAGGTGGCCATACTTTGTGATACAGCCTAATTGACTATAGGGGCCATTACAACCAAAACTAAGTCTTTTTTGCTCATCTTTACATATGAATACTTTCAATCAATGCCAAATAAAATCATTGCAGATACTAAAAATCTAAGAAAAATGCTGGAAGAATAAGTCAGCCAGCATTTGTGGAGAGAACAGACACGTTTCTATTCAGATACAAACTTTTCATTGAACTCAGCAAAAAAACTTGTAAGTGCGCCTTTCACGTGAAGAAGCTTTACACAAAGTGTAAATGTGTTCTCCTCACAGATCTGGGTACCTTTTGCAGCATTTTCTGTTTTTGTTCTAAGGACGGTAGACATATATGAAAGCAGGAAGGTTCCAGAAGTTAAATGAACTGCCAGAGCACACTGCCTCTGAGCCGGAATCAACTGAATCAAGCGTGGCTCCAATCTAACATTCTCTGGTTAACTCCCACACTAAACAGCATGTTTACCAACTGATTAGGGGGAATTACCAACACCTCTTTGTGGTGTAATTTATTTTTCTCAAACACGTTGCTTTGGATCATGGTTTCGGTTCAATTCCTTTCTTTATTCTCACGTCCATTTACACGAGCATTTTGTTCAATATTCATCTCTTAGTACCTTTAGGCAAGTTTTATCGTCAAGGGGTCGCCAATAAAGCAACAACTCCGACAGTTTTGGTGAACTACGGAGGCACTATTTGGTTTCTCATCCTCAGCGAGAGCCGCAGTATCTGAATGAACAAGTTTTCAGGGTGTCGTTCCTTTCTGCCGACTGGGAGGTGGTGGACGGGTTGCACAATAAGCGCCACTTCTCCTGAGGCAGTAGGGAGGGTCTGTCAGAGACTCTTCCCATGGAATGAGTGCTCCGCCCTCCCTCTCTGCTCAGTGAGGGAGACAACCTCCCGGCAAACACATTGCAACTATCGCCTGATACTTCGTTGCGGAATCTTGTTCCTTTCTGTTTCCCATTTCCTTTCGTCTCCTTGTCCTCCCTCTCATACACCTCCAACGAGGAGTTGCTTGTGTTTCTGGCGCAATTCCCTGTTTTTTTTTTGCGGGATATTTTTCCCGGTGTGGTGAATTTTCCTGACTCTCTCCCCGCCCGCCCCCGGTCACCGCTGTTTCTGAGAGGACTTCAAGGCGGGAAATAATGGGACTGCAGCCTCTAGAGTTCAGCGACTGTTACCTAGAGAGACCTCACTTTCGGGAAAGGTTAAGAGCGCACGAAGCCGAGTTGGAAAAGACCAACAAGTTCATTAAAGAGTTGCTGAAGGATGGGAAAGCGCTTGTTGCAGCCACCGATGGTGAGTGAGGGAGGCTGGGCTGGGTTTGAGGGTGGGCTGTGTCACTGATCCTGGCCAGGAGGCCGGGCCTGGCTGTACAGTAGTGCTGCTCTGAGTTACTGAAAGTTTACATTGAATGAAGCCCCCACCCCCACTGACTTCTGATTTAAACGCCCATCGTTGTCAGTTGATTTAAGACTGCTTCATTTCAAATGACGTTATTATTAGATCTTGTAAATATTCTGAAGCAGGTAGTGTGGAATGTGTTCGTTTATTCCCTTTCCTATCAGCTTTCTGGTTGCTGCTTATTCTGATTGCAGATTGTGTTTCCCATCCACTGGAAATACTTGCACTGTTAGGGATTTCAGGATGTCTTGCTGAAGTTGTACAGTGCACTTGGCAGCCTGTACTGTAAGTACTGTGTGCACTCGTATCTAAAAACAAAGTAGTTGTATGGCGCTTTTCACGGCCATGAGACGTCTCCAAGATATTTTGAGATAAGTTTTGCGTTATGAGGAAAGAGTGGAAAAACTGGGACATTGTAGCCTAGGAAGAAGGAGAGACAGACTTCATTCCTGATAGATGTGTATGACACACTAACCCTAACACAAAAAGGGTGTAATTCTGCTACCACACTCTGTACTCTGGGATTCTTCCTGAACTTTACCATTGTTATCGCTCCCCACCTTCCTAACCAACTCTTTAAATATACCTATGTTCCCCTGAAAGTTATTTTTTTTCTCTAAGTTCCTGTGTGGTGTTTCTCAGTCCCTGCAAAACAGATGATATCTTATTTTAAAGGCATGATATAAATGCAACTAATTACAGTTTCAGTCAAACAAAGTATAGGTAAAGGACAATTTAACACGATCTGGAAGTTCTTACAGGCAGTGACTGATAGCTGGAATAAACTTTCAGTTAAAGTTTCAGGCAAAAGTTCTTGTTAGGAGACTACTGTATGCAAACGTACTTTAGGGCCAGTTAGGTGGATTGAATGGTTTTCCTAAACTATGCATCTTATTCTGACAGAACCATCCCTGTTGTCATGTGAAGTACTTTGTGCATCCTCTTTTCATCCTTTTAAGACCCTTTTTCACACACATCTCTATAATTACACTTTTAAACATTATTCCTAACACCTTTAATTTGGTATCAATTTTTAATTGATTATGCTCCTTTGAATGTAAAATTAATATACACTAAAGCCTAAAATATGAGAGCCCAATATTGTTTTCTGAGAAATTGATTTGTAAACGCTTTGTGAGCCATTCAGTCACTAGCCCCCCCACCCCTACATTCCTTTCTTGGTGTAAAGGGACATGGGGGAAGAAACCTCTAACGTTCTTATATTTCAAATATTATTTTAAAAAATTGACCTTTTCTGAAGTTAAGTAATTGTTGAAATTTTGAAAGTTTTGTATATTACTAATTATGACATAAAATCATTGATAGAATCAATGACCAAATTCTGAGAGTGGGGTAAATAAATAAGTGGCTTGGACTTTATATGAAATTGAAACTTTGTTAGGTGACTCATCAAAACAATTAGTTTCAGGTCTGCACCATGGTGGTGTTTAATGATCTGGGCAAAGTTCTTTTCTGGTTGAAACATTGCACTGTAGATTTATTAGGAGACCTGAACTGCACTTTGTCCTCCCACATATTATTCTGGCTAGATTTAAATTAAAATGGTAAAAGAATATTTTGCCTCGGAATGATGCATGTTACTTTGCATTTAAAAATGACGTTTTGTTGTGTGCAGGATGAACAGTGCTGATTTTATCAGGTTTGTGAGGTATGGATGCAGTGGCTCCGACACAAAGGTCCAGGCCCTGATCCAGACCAGTCTGAGTGTTTGTAAGCACATTTCTTGTGGGTTCCTTGGATTTAAACATGAGTTCTTCCAAAGTGTGGAAGACATATAGCTGTAGGAGACCTTGGGAGTCTTGAGAGTTTTTTTGTCATTTAAGAAATGGTAGTGAATCCTAGAATTAGCACAAATAAAATCAAAATCTGGTGGTCTGATAATTGCAGTTGATTGCTTTGTGAAAGTTTGCACAGGACTTTGGATTTTTAAAATTCAAATCTCCTTTCACCACTAAAGTAACATTGGGCATGAAGAGCCAACAGACATCCCTGACATTGTGGTGCTCTGGTGCAAATGATAAAATCCATGATGAGTAACGTATTCCTTCTTTGGCAGTCTTCCGGGGTCGAGGATGACTTGCTTGCATTCTGAGGAGGTAGGTTCTGCGGTGGCTGAATAGATTAATCCTGGAGTTGCAGACTCTCCCATTGGTTTGGCAGGTGGTGTTTGAGATGGGTGGGATGTTCTGGATTCTGCACTTTCTTTCCACTGTTTACGCTTGGCCTTCAAATTCTCCACCCAGTGGCGCTTGAGATGGATTGCACCTTTGCGAATGCTCCAGTTTGTGTGTTCTAGGGAAAGTAATTTGTGCATGTTGATGGGGATGTTGCACTTATTTAGGGAGTGCACTTGTAGTGTTTCCTCTGCCCTCCTAGTAATCACTTGCCAGTGCTGAGCTCAGTAGAGCACTGTTTCAGGAGTTGTGTGTCAGGCATGTGGGCAATGTGGCCCACCCATCGCAGCTGGGTGAGGATGACTAGTGGGGATATTGGCCTGGGAGTGAATGCGGTTGTTGGTATGCCTATCCTGTAAGTGGATTTGTAGGATTTTGCGGAAGCAGTGTTGGTGATATCTCTTCAGGGATTTGAGGTGTCTGCTATACATTGGCCATGTCTCTGATTCATACAGAAGGACAGGTACTGTGGCTGCTCAGTAGACCACGAGCTTGATGCTGGATTTGAGGTCTCTATCTTCAAACACTGTTTTTCAGGTATCAGAAGACTGCACTGGCATATTCCATTCGAATGCAATATTGTATTAGACATGAGCAGGAAATGTTGAGAATGGCGTTTAGAGTTGGGATGGATTGATGAAGCGCAGTTAATTTACTATGATGTAATTTCTTCAGAATTTGTTTTGCTCCACTCCATGAAATTATTGACTCCTTGCTGGACCATTATTGCACAGGTGCTTTGCATTTAGTACTCCATCCACTTTTTGATTTGATCTTATTATAATGTGGGTCATTTGATTTTTCATCTGTGTAGGACATAAGTACTGAACTCAGTCTTGTCATCACATGTGGACGATCAACAGAGTCTGCTGGATTGCATTCAGGAGCTGGATGCCTGGCTGATTTTTCTTTTCCCCGCATTAGTCCAGTGGTGCTAATTGAAATGTCCAAAAAATGCTAAAACTCTTTGCAATGTGTCCTCTTTGCAGCTCTGACCAAGACTAGCTAACCCAGCATTTCTGGGTATTTTATGTCTGAGCTACTCAGATGATTAAGTTTGAGTTATCTTTGGAAGAATCATTTGAAGCTCTGACCAGCAATTTGATACACTCACCTGACACATTTCATGAACAGTTAATGCTGTCACAAGCTTGTTATGACATGATACAAAATCAGACCCCTTTTTGGTTTCAGATTCCAGCATCTGCAGTAACTTGCTTTTATTTTGTGACATGATATAAGATTGTTATGATAACTGAATTTCCAAAATTCCTTAGATTTGGGAATGATCCCACTAGATTGGAAGAAAAGAAATGTTACACCACTTTTCAAGAAAGTAGAGAGAGAGAAAAAATAGGGAACGGTGCACTTAGCACAGTATGATTAGAACAAGTCAACATGGTGTTACTAAAAGGAAGTTTTGTATGACAAGTTTTTTGAGGGTATAACTAGGATGGTAAATAAAGGGGAAACAATAGATGTACTATATTTCCTAAAAGTTCTAGAGAGGTTGAGGAAAGGATTGCGGAGATGATCCTGGTTAGGAGTGAAGGTAATAGGGTAATTGTTATGGGGAACTTTAACTTTACTAATATTGATTGGAATAGCTATAGCTTTAGCTCATTAGAGGGGTCAGTTTTTGCACAAAGCGTGCAGGAAGGTTTTTTGACTCAGTATGTAGATAAGCCAACTAGAGGTGAGGCTATATTGGATTTGGTGCTGGGAAATGAGCCAGACTAGGTGTTAGACTTGGAAGTTGGTGTGCATTTTGGTGATCGTGACCACAATTCGGTTACGTTCACCTTAGTGATGGAAAGGGATAGGCATGAACCTCGGGTCAGTAGTTTTAGCTGGGGGAAGGGTAATTATGAGGCTATTAGGAGAGAATTAGGAAGCATAGGTTGGACTAGGAGACTACAGGGTCTGGGAACGTCCGAAATGTGGAGTTTTTTCAAGGAGCAGCAACTGCGAGTCCTTGATATGTATGTCCCTGTCAGGCAAGGAGGAAATGGTCGAACTAGGGAACCGTGGTGCACTATAAAAGTTGATTCGCTGGTTAAAAGGAAAAAGGAGGCTTATGTCAGGATGAGACTTGAGGGCTCAGGTAGTGCACTGGAAAGCTTTAGATTGGCTAGGAGGGAGTTAAACAGTGAGTTAAGAAGGGTGAAAAGAGGACATGAGAAGACTTTGGCTGATAGGATTAAGGAGAATCCTAAGGCGTTCTATAGATATGTTAAGAACAGAAGATTGGTTAGGGCAAGATTAGGGCCAGTTAGAGACAGCAGAGGGAAGTTATGTGTGGAACCGGAAGAGATTGGAGAGCCATTGAACCAGTATTTCTCTTCAGTATTCACGCAGGGAGACATAAATGTAGCTGTGGAGAACACTGGGTTACAGGGTTGTAAACTGGATAGTATTGCAGTTGATAAGGAGGATGTGCTAGATATTCTTGAGGGTTTGAAAATAGATAAGTCCCCTGGGCCGGACGGGGTTTATCCTGGGATTCTCTGGGAGGCAAGAGAGGCGATTGCAGAGCCTCTGGCTCTGATCTTCAGGTCGTCGTTGGTCACAGGTATAGTGCCAGAAGATTGGAGGATAGCGAATGTTGTCCCATTGTTTAAGAAGGGGAACAGAGACTTCCCCGGGAATTATAGACCGGTGAGTCTTATTTCTGTTGTGGGCAAGGTTTTAGAAAAAATTATTAGGGATAGGATTTATAGTTATTTAGAGAGTGATGAATTGATTGGAGATAGTCAGCATGGTCTTGTGGAGGGTAGGTCGTGCCTTACTAACCTTATTGAGTTTTTTGAGAAAGTGACCAAAGAGGTGGATGGGGGTAAGGCAGTCGACGTGGTATATATGGACTTTAGTAAGGCGTTTGATAAGGTTCACCATGGAAGGCTTCTGTAGAAAATGCAGATGTATGGGATTGAGGGTGATTTAGTTAATTGAATCAGGAATTGGCTAGCAGATAAGAGACAGAGGGTGGTGGTTGATGGTAAGTATTCGTCATAGAGTTCGGTTACAAGTGGTGTGCCTCAGGGATCTGTTTTGGGGCCACTGCTGTTTGTAATTTTTATAAATGATCTGGATGAGGGTAAAGTTGGGTGGATTAGTAAATTTGCTGATGACACCAACGTCGGAGGTGTGGTAGATAGTGAGGAGCGATGTCATAGTTTACAGAGAGACTTGGACAAGTCGCAGAGCTGGGCCGAGAGGTGGCGGATGGAGTTTAACGCGGAAAAGTGTGAGGTAATTCACTTTGGCAGGAATAACAGATGTGTAGAGTATAGGGCTAACGGTAGGACTCTGAATAGTGTTGATGAACAGAGGGATACAGGTGTATGTGTACAAAGATCCCTGAAAGTTGGGAATCAAGTAGATAAGGTTGTTAGGAAGGCATACGGTGTCTTGGCGTTTATTGGTAGGGGGATTGAATTTAGGAGCCGCAGCGTCATGTTGCAACTGTACAAAACTCTGGTGCGGCCGCGCTTGGAGTATTGTGTGCAGTTCTGGTCCCCACATTATAGGAAGGATGTGGAGGCATTGGAGAGGGTGCAGAGGAGGTTTACCAGGATGTTGCCTGGTATGGAGGGGAGGTCCTATGAGGAGAGACTGAGGGATTTGAGGTTGTTCTCGTTAGAAAGAAGGCGGCTAAGAGGGGACCTTATTGAAACATATAAGATGATTAGAGGTTTAGATAGGGTGGACAGTGATAGCCTTTTTCCTCGGATGGAGAAAGCTAGCACGAGGGGGCATAGCTTTAAATTAAGGGGTGGTAGTTATAGGACGGATGTCAGGGGTAGGTTCTTTACCCAGAGGGTGGTGAGGGATTGGAATGCCCTGCCTGCTGCAGTTGTAAATGCGCCTAGTTTGGGGGTGTTTAAGAGATCCGTGGATAGGTTTATGGATGGAAAGGGATTGGTTTAGGTTAGAGGGTCATTGGCTTTTTAATTGGTCGGCGCAACATCGTGGGCCAAAGGGCCTGTTCTGCGCTGTAATGTTCTATGTTCTATATTTGGATTTCCAAAGGCATTGAATAAGGTGTCTCACAAGTGTTTAATGGGCAAGATTAGAATTTAGGAGTGGGATTTTCTGATCCCACACCCTGTGGCCAATGGATCTTTATATGGTCCGTGAAATTTTCCACCTCGCCCACAATAATTCCTGTGGCAGGCAGGACTGGAAAATTGTCCCAAGGGCTCATGGAATTGGGGGGTTATATATTAGTATGGATAGAAGATTAATTAAATGATCAAAAACAGAGTAGCCACAAATAAGGTTTTTTTTCAAATCACAGACAGTGAACGGTGGGAGTTCCACAAGGATCAGTGCTGGGGTCTCAGCTGTTTACAATCTACATTACTCTCTGTCTCTTCATCTAAGTCAAAGTCTTCTGTTGACACCAAGCTAGATGAAAATGTAAGCTGTGGAGTGGTCACAGAGAAGCTGCAAAGAGATATACACAGGTTAAGTGAGTCGACAAAAGGATGGCAGATGGCCTTTACTTCTATGGGGTTGGAGTACAAGGAGAAATAAGTCTTGCTACGGTTGTGCAGGGTTTTGGTGAGACTGCATCTGGAGTAGCGTGTGCAATTTTGACCTCCATTTTTAGGAAAGGATATCTTTACATGGGAGGCAGCATCACGAAAGTTCACTACATTGGTACCTAGGATGTGGGGGGTTTGTTCTATGCTGAGTAAATTGGGCTTGTATTTCTCTGGAGTTCAGAAGAATGAGAGGCTAAGAAATATTTCCGTTAGTCGGCGAATCTAAAACATGGAGTGGAGCCACAGTGTCAGAGGAAGGGACCGATTATTTAGGACTGAGATGAGGACAAATTAGTTGATTCAAAGAGTTGTTATCTTTGGGATTCTCTGACCCATATATTGTGAATGCTCCATTATTGAATACATGCGGTAGCCAATTTTTTGGTGTCTCAAGAAATTGAAGGATATGGGGAATAGGCAGGAAAATAGAACTGAAGTCTATGATCAGCCATGATTGTATCGAATTATAGAGCAAGCTCAATGGGCCATATGATTTAATGCTGCTTCTATACCTTAAGCCCATCCCCCCACCTCATTTCCACTGCCTTCTGAGGCAGAGCTCTTCAAAGTCATACAACTGAGAGAAAAGTAAAAAATTCTTCCTCTCTGTCCTACAAGGGTAACCCCTAATTTTAAAACTATGCCCCCTAGTTCCATTCCCACAAGGAAACGCCCATTCCACTTTGCCAAGACTATTCAGGATCTTCTGTACTTCAAACTCTAGTGGAAACAAGCCCAGCCTGTTCGACCTTTACACGTAAAACAAAGGCTCATTCCAGGGATCAATCAAGTAAACCTCTGCTTCAAAGCATTTACATCCTTCCCAAAATAGAGACCAAAAATGCCACAGTATTCGAGATGTGGCCTCAGTAACGCCCTATATAATAATTGAAGCATAACATCCTTACTTTTATGTTCGATTCTTCTTGTAACGAAAGAGAGCTTTTATTAATTAGCCATCTTGATTATGTGCTGTACCTACATACTAACTTTTTGTGATTCCTGCACTGAAACAGCTTAATCCCTCTGTACCTCAAAATTTTGCAGTCATTCTGTTTAAATAACGCCTTTTTTATTCTTCTTGTCAAAGTGAACAATTTCACTTTTTTCCACATTATCCTGATCTGACAGACTTTTGCTCGCTCAACCTGTCTGTATCCCTCAGCAAACTTCTTATGTCTTCCTTAAATATATATTCCCTACCAATCTTTGTATTGTCTGTAAATTTACCATGCCATCGTTCCCTTCATCTAAGTCATTAATGTAAATTGTAAAACATTGAGGCACAGACTCCCGTCGGACTCCACTCATCCCGCCAATCCGATTTATACACACACTGTTTTCTGCCAGCGAGCTGATGTTTATCATGATAATATGTTATCCCCTACACCGTGAACTTTTATTTTCCGCAATCATCTTTGAGGTGGAGAATATTTGATCTATTTATAACTCCTCAGATAATTAAACCATCTATGCCTGTATGCAATAAGATGTGAACAACTTACAGATTTGGGCTGAAAAGTGGCAATGAAACATATAGAATACTGAGGGGTTTGACAGGGAAGATGTGGAAATAATAGTTCCTCTTGTGGAAGAATCTAGAACTAGGGGCCCTTGTTTAAAAATAAGGAGTCACACACATTTGAGACCACAGTGGGGAGAATTATTTTCTCTAAGGGTGGTAGAGGATGCAGGGCCTTTGAATGTTTTTAAGGCAAAGCTAAATAGGTTCTTGGTAAGCAGGAGGGTGAAAGGTATTGGGAGTAGATGGGAATATGAAGTTAAGGTTATAAACAACCATGAGTTTATTGAATGTTGGAGCAGGCTTGCAGGATCGAGTGGCCTATCCTAACTACTCTTGATTAGTATGTGCGTACGTCAGTGACGTTCTCATCTTGTAAAGCAATGACTGTCCACAACAAAAAATCATCTAGCCACGACCTAACGACATTCAATGGCATTAACATTGCTGAATCCCAATCCCTATCAACAGTCTTGATGTTCACCATTGACCAGAAGCCCACGAAACTCATTAATTCTGTGTTTAAAAGAGCAGGTCAGAGGCTGTAATTCTGTGGTGAGAGCCATTCCATCACTCCAAAACACAACCCAGGAATGTGATGGAATACTGTCCATTTGTTTGGATGAGAGCAGCACCAAATACACAAGAAACCCAATACCATATAGAAAAAAGCAGCCCATTTGATTGGCACCCAATACACCATTTTGAACTTTCACGTACTGTGACAATGGTGTGCACGATCTACATGATGCAGTGCAGCAACTGCCTAGACTTCTTCAGTAACACCTTCCAAATCCACAACTCTACTTCCTAGAAGAACATGGGTAACAAGTGCATCTGCAGGTTCCTCTTCAAATCACGCACCATCCTGACTTGGAATTAGATAACTGTTCCTTTTTTGTTACAGGGTCAAAATCGATTCTAGGATTCCCTACTCAAAAACAACTTGGATTTACCTAACTACATGGACTGCAGAAGTTGCAGAAAATAGCTCACCACCATCTTCTCAAAGGCATTCAGTGAAGTACAATACACACTGGCCCTGCCAACAATGCCCACATCCCTTGAACAAATTTAAAAAGATGCTTGGTCGTACAGAACTTAAAAGAGAGTCATGTTGCTCCAGTTTTTCTCCTTGCATTCATCAGAACAAATGGAAGAATGCCAAATTTTAAATGATTACAGCAATTTAAATGACAGGAATAAAGGGGTACTGATTGGCAAGCGGACTCTGATTGAATCCATAGAATTCCTACAGTGCAGAAGGGGGCTGTTCGGCCCATTGAGTCTGCACCAACCATAATCCCACCCAGGCCCTATCCCCTTAACCCTATGTATTTACCCAAGCTAAACCTCCTTAACACTAAGGGGTGATTGAGCATGGCCTAACCCGCACATCTTTGGATTGTGGGAGGAAACTGGAACACCTGGCAGAAACCCACACAGACATGGGGAGAATGTGCAAACTCCAGTGACCGAAGCTGGGAATTGAACCCGAATCCCTGGCAATGTGAGGCAGCAGTGCTAACCATTGTGCCACCCTGCTGAGGTTTTGTCATAGCAAAAGCAGCAGGAAACTCTTGGCTCTCCAAGCTTCGGGGTAATTCAAAAGATGCACAAGTCTTGAATATATTCCTTTGTTACAGACAACAGGTGCCTGCATATTAATATATGTCATTTCTAGCAAGTGTCAATGAGCCACGATATGAGCATAACTGTTCAACAAGTGCTGCCCAATTCTGGAATTACATCTAACAGTAAATGTTTTATTTTGGGTTTTGCAAACATGGACTGGTTGAGTAAGATCTGTACCTTCCCTTTAACAAACAACTTCAGTTTGATTTAATCAGCCAATTGCTGGGATGTACGACACACCATCATTGAAGTACTTCATTTCTTATAATTTAGTTATGAAGAATTGTGTACCTGTTGTTTAAAAAAATACCTGAAGTCTCCCAACTTTTTTTTTGCTGCTTATAGGGTGTGTTTGGCTGACAGGATTCGAAACAGATGTTTTAGATGAGCAGCAACATGACTCATTTGAGCAGTAATTGTGGGTGTGAGTGTTGCATAAAAATTCATTCCAAATATTGTCTTGGCAGATCAAGTGAAACATGGGTGAGTTTAACGATGAGGCACAAGTAAGTGACTCAGTTATAGACAGGAAGTGTTGCATTTAATGATAAACCAAAGTACGTGTTGTAGCAAATGGTACACACAGATTTAAAAGGATCTTGATCACTTTGATCAGTGGGCAGAGAAATGACAAATACATTTTGATAAAAGTAAATGTAAGGTTATGAAATTGAACGAAAGATTAATGTGGATTATGCACTAAATGACAATCTACTTGGAATTGGAGCAGAATGTTTTCAGTGGACAAATTTGTGAAACCATCAGCACATTGTTCGCTGTTTGAAAAACAGCCTGAAAACAATGCTGGGATGCATAGTGAAGGTTTAACACAAATCCAGAGAGGTAATTTTAAAACTGTCTGGGCCTGGTATTAGGGCCATATTTGGAAAATGTGATGCAAATTTGCTTTCCCAATTTAACAAAATTATTGTTTTAAGAAGCAGTGCAGGAAGGGACTACTTACTTCATAGTTGGCGTTAGAATAGAAGAGAACTGTGCATGAGGAAAGCTGGGCCTTTTGAATATAGGGCAAGGATGTGACAGAAGTGTTTGCAAGTATGAAAGATTTGGACAAAGTCATTTCCAAGTCAGCTTTCCTTCTGCACAAAGGGCCATATTTGCAAAGTAAGGATAGCAACAGGACATGCCAAAGAATATTATTTTAAATGACATTATTTGCTCAGTATTCAGAATAAGTTAATGATACAGTAGATGGTGGATCAGTAAACTTTAATGGTTTTTAAAAAGGAGGTAGACAAACAGGTTGTTGCCAACAAATTGGATTGAGGCAATTAGAAAATATTTTTGGGAACACTGGTGGGCCAGATGGACCACAGGTCTTCTGCCAGAAAGTGTTGCTTTGTTGTGTCTACTATCAGAATTAATTATCATGGAGCCCCTGCAATGCAGATTCTGAATATGAATGAAAAATTCAACGCTGTAGGAGAACCAGTGAGGAAACTTGAAGGTCCACAGCATTCATAAAGCTGATCAAAGTGATCAAGATCCTTTTAAATTTGTATGTACTACTTGCTACAACACCCAATTTGGTTTATCATCAACTCCCACATACTTCCTGTCTATAGCACTGAGTCATTTACTTGTGTTTCATTGATTTGTGTTTCACTTGATCTACCAATACAATGTTTGGACCTGATTTTGTTTAAACTTTTGTTATAAAATCAGCAAAACAGAAATTTTATCTGAAGACATCCAAGGATCTCTCTGCATTACTTCTGGGACATAAAAATGATTCACTGTCGCTATTTATTTCTTATGAATTTAGTATTTTCCATGCTGCATTTTTGACATGCAAATGGCATCAGCACATTAACATTTCATCTCAACATCAGAAATCTGATTATGACTGATCTTCTACTTCACCTACTTGCACTATCCCTATATTGTTTGATTCTCTGAATATCCAAAACTCTATCATTCTTGACCTTGAATATGCTTGATGACTGAAAATCCAAAGCTCTTTGGGGTAGAAAATACCAAAGGTGCACATGCTTTTGAGTGAAGAAATTTCTGCTTGGCCCTAAACAGTACAATCCTTATTTTGAGACTCTGATCTCAAAATTCTCAATTTCCACTTACCCAATTCACAGATATCGATTGTAAATAGTTCTGATCCCTGCACCATCCCACAAATTGCAGCTGCCAACCTAATAATGATCTCTGTTTCAATCCATTAACCAAGCCCCAATCCACACTAATATATTAACCCCAATCATATGTCTAAATTTTGTGTAATAACTTTTTGTATGGCAATCAAATGCTTTTTTAAAAATGCAAATGCAGTACATCTGGTTGCTGTGCTTTCTCTATCCTGCTAGTTTTAACTAAAAAATATTCAAAACAGATCTGTCAAATGTGATTTCCTTCATAAATCTTTGACTTTGCCCAATGTGACTATTTATCATGTCCCTCACAACAGATTCATGCATTATCCCAGCTACCAATGTCAGGCTAACTGGCCCACTATTTTCTTTCTACACCTATTGAATAACAGAGTTACATTTCCTCTCTTCTAATCCACAGGGACTGTTCTAGAATCTAGGAAATTCTAGAAGATGAAAATGAAACATTCAATTTCTATTCACTTATACTTGAAACACAATCCCTTCAGAAGGAAAATGTGTTGGTTCTGCCCAATGCATGTTAAAGTGGCCCTGTTGCTATTTATGTTAGAAATGTTGTGGGCAGATTCTGTTGCTCTGGTGAAATTCTGTCTTATATTCTTATATATGCTTGTGTTCTAACATCTATTTGATACATTTGTTTATTTTTCAATAATTATTTAAATATTTATTATGTTTTTAAAATTATTTGTTCATTTAGTTTTACTGAAAAGCTGACATGATTGGATTAGGCAAGGAATTCCAGAACTTTGATCCTGAAGTCTTGCAACTTGTGTGGATGAGAGCAGGAACTGGCAGGGAGGATGAGCAAACTGACTATAGTGTTGTGGTTAGGGGCCATTCAAGTGGGTGAAGTTGCAAAAATGAAGTTGTAGTATAGAATCCCCACAGTACAGAAGGAGGAGCTTTGGCCCATCGAACCTGCACCGACAACAGTCCCACCCTATCCCTGTAACTGGACAGTTTTATTCTCCAAATTCCTCTGAAAGAAGGGTCAGTTTAGCATGGCTAATGCAGGTAACCAGCACATCTTTTGGACTATGGGAGGAAACCGGAGACTTGGAGGAAACCCATGCAGACACAGGGAGAACATGCAAACTCCACACAGATAAGCCAGGGATCAGACCCAGGTTCCTGGCACTGTGAGGCAGCAGTGCTAATCACTGTGTTACAATATAGTCAGAGAAATATACAATGTCTTCTGCAGCTGAAAGTCTGAGCCCTAAAGGCTGTGTTGCCTGCCCAGTGCCAGGGTTAAGGACATCTTCTCAGGCTGGAGAGAAATTGGGATGGCATGGTAGCACAGTGGTTAGCACTGCTGCTTCACAGTGCCAGGGACCCGGATTTGATTCCCAGCTTTGGTCACTGTTAAGTGTGGAGTTTGCATGTTCCCCACATAACTTTCTTTTGGGTGCTCTGGTATCCTCCCACGTTTGGAAAGACATGCTGGTCAAGTGCATTGACCTGAACAGGTGCCAGATTGTGGTGACTAGGGGAATTTCGTAGTAACTTAATTGCAGTGTTAATGTAAGCCTTACTTGTGAATAATAAATAAAAAAAAATGTAAAACTCAAAAAATAACTTACTTGGAGCAGGAGGGGAAGGATCCAATTGTCATGATCCATGTTGGTATCAATGACATAGGTAGGACTAAGAAACTGTTTCTGCTAAACAAGTGAGCAACTGGGAAATAAATTATAAAGCAGAATCAGAAAGATAGAATCTCTGGATTCCATTGAGTATATCTGAATGGGTTCCAAATCTTAATGATGTAGGAACTTTGACGAGGGTCGGTTAATTTTGGAGGAATTCACACTGAAATCATCAATATTTTATGTTGGGTGGGAGATCAATAATGAAGCAACTGTAGATGATTGGGTTGAAGAAATTTTAGTGAAGAATTCATGTAATGATTTTCTGGGGATTGGATAATTGTTTTCCATATCTGCAGGCAACATCCTGTATGTCAGTGGTCTGCATTGACCTTCACTTTGTTTAGTTTTCTTTGGGTCATGTTCAGTTAAGTGCTGCCTTGATCTTAAGGGCAACTAATATCACTTCTCCAGTGGCATTCAGCTCTTGGATCCATCTTTGGATGAAAGCTGTGATGTGATCTAAAACTGTGCTTCTGACAGAATGTGTGTTGGTAAGCAGGTGAATGGCACAAAACCATAAAATGGGAGAAACGCTCACCAGATTGGGCAGCAGATGTTTCAGTAATTAACTTTATTCAGAATGAAGCTCTGGCAGCATTTTAATTTCCAACATTGGCATGCACTTGAGGTTTTCTCAAAATTTTTGGTGGAAGGATTTACTTGGTCACATACCTGCTCACAAGCATCTGATGACACTTTACAGAAAAGAACTCAACTGACACACAACATTGGCATTACTGGTAATGCTGTGTATAGATGTGGCTCTACCAGTCATGTTTCTGTAGCATGATGCATTGGAATTACACACCATTAGAAAATATCCATTTTTATGATGATCTTGACATTGCTGTTGGTAAGAAGTTTAAATTGATCACGTTATCTAAGATCTTAATGTGGCTGATCACACTGAATGGGACTTTAGGCACCTGACCTTAGGTTTTCAGTAGATGTGACGTGCAACAACTATTTTATCCAGAGGGGTGACTCCTGCTTTTTTCATTGAGATGGAAAAGGAGGCATGAGAATTGATAAGCTGCTAATCCATGATCAATATTTCTGTTGTTCTGTGCAGCTGCGTGACTGCACAATAGCCTGGAAGATACTACAAAGGCCTGGTTCCATGTTAACTAAATCATAGCCATGGCTGTACAGAAATTTTAAAGTCAGTAAACTGGAAAGGTCTGATTATGACCAACAAGTACATTTTAAAGGGCATTGTTCATTACTCAAATTCTTCCAAGGGTATCCTGGATGTGATTTTGCCCACCGCAGTAAATTGCTGATGAAAAGCAGTTATGTCAGTTTAAAATTATGATCTAGTGTTCTTATGGTCTGGATTTGTAACACTGCGTATTGACCTCTTGTTGAAACTCATGCAGGGTATTTTATGATCTGTTAACCAAGATCTCAAATAACTGTACGAGAAAATTAATTTACTAGTTCATGCTGTAATTGGATTTCATTTGTGATGGGATTTTGGCAGGTCCTGTGCTGTGTCAGTTGAACATGGTTGTGCAGCTGAAATGGATAACTTTTGACATCAAAATCTACTTGGAGACCAAAACAATAATTGCATAAAAGGCATATGTGGATGGTGAATAAGGAGAGGATTGAACTGAGCTGTGAAGCTATCCACAATCCCCTGTTGATAGATGGAGATTTTGGTGATCTCTCAAAGGACTATCCTCATTCTGGCATCAAAATTGTAATGCATTATAGAGAAAGGAGGACTTTCTTTTAAAAAAGATAAACGAATTAAAGAAGAAAACTCACAAAGTGAAATTTAAGAGGGAAAAAATGTGCCAAATCCTATATTGTATAGAAGATAGAGGACTCCGGAAAATCTCAGCAGAGTCTACTAGTATCTAGGAACAACTCGAGGGAGGGCTACAATTGAGCAACTGAATGTGATTTGAACATTAACAAGGGGAACAGTCAAGCTTGAAGATGAAAAATCAAGCTACAGTTCACTTATTTTAGACTAACTCAGCAAAATGCAGACTCTTGCTACATTTCACCAAACCAGGACAATTATTTGCAAAACAATTAGGCAACTTGCATATATATCATTATGAACAATAATGTAGCACTGCAGTCTGTACAGGCAAGGACGATGGTTTGAAACAGAGCAGCATGCAGTGATTTCAGCATAAACGTGTGAAGCTAAGAATTTAGCTTCGACTGTAGTAGAAATCTGAAAATATATCAAAGGGAAAAAAAGCAAATTAAGGTTGGAGTTAACAGCAACATTAGAGTCACTAATGCAAAAAAAACTCCTTCAGATTTCTACTATACTTGAGGCTAAATTCTTAGCTTCACATGTTTATGCTGAAATCTCTGCATGCTGCTCTGTTTCATACCATTGTTCTTGCCTGTACAGATAGCAGTGCTATTTATGCACCAATCATTACTGTTCATAATGATGTGTTGTGCAAGTTGCCTAATTGTTTTGTAAACAGTTGTCTTGATTTGGCGAAATGTAGCAAGAGTCTGCATTTTGCTGACCTAATCTAAAATAAGTGAATTGTAGTTTGACTTTTCATCTTGAGGCTTGACTGTTCTCCTCATTGATGCTCAAATCACATCAGGTTGTTCAATTGTAGCCCTCCACAGTGAGCTCCTCCTATGCTTGCAAAACTTCCAAAACCTAAATAACTAATCTGCCACCACCCTCCTCTGCCTGGCTAAGCTTGATCTATCATTGAATGATTTCTCCTTTAACTCATCTCACAACTTCCAAATAAAAGGTATTGCAGTGGGTCCTTGTATTGGTTCAAGCTATGCCTGTCTTTTTATGAGATATGTGGGACATTGCTGTTCAAGTCCTACTTCCACCTCTTCCCTTAACTCTTCTTTTCATGACCATATTGGTGACATGTCCTGTTCCTGAATTGAAACATTTTGTTGACTTTGTTTCCATCTTGGACTTTTCCTTTGACTTCTCTGTCTCCAATTCTACCATTAGACTCTCAACTAAGATTCATTATAAGCTATCTGACACCCATTGCTACCTGGACACATTTTGCCACAGCGTATGCCCTATAAGTATTCTATTCCATTTTCCCGGTACCCCCATCTCACACCAGTGTTTCTGAGAGTTTTTTTCCTCAGCTGAGAATTTCCCCATGTTGAGGTTGGGAGGGCCTTCGAACTAGCTCACCAGAGTTCATCTACTCCTTCAACATTGGAAACAATTAGGAGTAAAAATGACATACCATTGATTCCCATCTCATTTGCTCTCCTGCTCCCAGATTTGGCTGCTATGTAGAGAGGTGATGACCTTCTGAAAGAAAAGTAAGATTTGAGGAGGTAACCCTTGCTTACCCCCTCAGAATCATGATAGGATTCCTCCTGATCTCACCTTCCACCCCACCACTCTCCGTATTGAAAAAATCATTTTCTTTCACCTCCAATATGATGTCACAACCAAACATGTCTTCCCCTCCCCTTCCAGCATTCCAAAGTGACCGCTCCCTCTGTGATACCCTGGTACACTCTTCAATCACCCACCCTGTTCTTTGCCCAGGGCACCCATCCATGGTAAACAGGAGATATAACATCTGCCCTTTTACATCCTCTCGTCTCACCCCATACACTGGCCCATACATTTCTTTCAGATGGCGTGATTTACCTGTGCTCTTTTGAGTTAAGCATACTGTATGTGAAGCTCACAGTGTGGCCTGTACCCCGGGGAAACCAATCACAGACTGGGTGATTGCAGAACTCCTTGGTTCTGTCCACAAGTGCGACTTTGAGCTTCCAGTGACCTGTTGTTTTAGTTCTCCACCTTGCTGAAACGCTGACATCTCTGTTCTTGGCCTGTCACAGTGTTCCTGTGAAGCTCAACCTAAGCTTGAGGATTAGCACTTCCTCTTCCAGCTAGATAAGTCACAGCTTTCCAGACTCAACATTGAGTTCAGCCACTGCAGAACATATACTCTATCCCCAATTTTATTTCCTTTTCTTTTCATTTTCAGTTTTTCTCTTATTTTTATCTTCAAACTTTCAGCTGGTCTAGGCACATCTTTTATTTCTTTTCTTGCCCCATCTCCATTCCCTTTGGCCCTGTAAGACTAATTCTTCTGTCATTTAATCTCTCCTGTTTTTCACCCCATCATAGACATTCTTTTTGTTCTTATCTCACCCCCTTCCTCAAAGCCTATTACATTTCTAACTTAGCCCAGTTCAGATGCAAAGTAATTAACCTGAAACATTAACTCAATTTATTTGTTCACAGATGCTCCCTGATGTTCTATATTTCCAGCATTTTCTGTTAATTCAAATTTCTAGTGTCCGGGTATTCTCTTTTAAAATTCTTTTCTATTACTTTTTGAGTACAGTTTGTTTGCCACAATACCATGTGTTCCAACTGCAACCCAACTAAGGTTAGGTACATGTTCAACATTACCTCTTCTTGTTTGTATCCTGTCCCTATTTATGGCCTTATCTACTTCTGCCACTGGTATTTATCCGTGCCTTGTTATTTAAGGTTAATTTTTCTTTCCCTGTTTGTTTTCCAAATTCTTTTGACCGTAGATATTATTTCTATCTGCCCACACACCATGCCAGTAGCCTATTTATTTTGCTCAGCCTTCCAAATTTTTAACCCTAGCAAAACTGTTGTCAATGGGTATCGGGGGAAACCCATTGGTTGAAGTTATACCTAGCACAAAGATGATTCTAGTACTTGGTGGGCAATCATCTCAGCTCCAGCACATCTTTGCAGAAGTTCCTCAGGGGAGTGTCCTAGACCCAACCATCTTCAACTGCGTCATCACTGACTTTCCTTCCATCATAAGGTCAGAAGTGGAGATGTTCACTGATGACTGCATAACATTCAGTATCATACACAATGATTCAGATACTGAAGCAGTCCAGGTCCAAATGCATCAAAAGATGAACAATATCCAGGCTTGGGCTGACAAATGGCAACGATGTTCGTGCCACACAAATGCCAGGCAATGACCATCACCGGTAAGAGAGAATCTAACCATTGTCTCTTGCTGTTCTATGGCGTTACAATCACTAAATCCTCCACTATCAATGTTCTGGGGCTTACCATTGACCAGAAACTAAATTGAACCAACCATATAAATACTATATGGCTATAAGGGCAAGTCAGAGACTAAGAATTCTACCATGAATAATTTGCCTCCTGACTCCCCAAAGCCTGTTAACTATCTACAAGGCACAAGTCAGGAATGTAATGGAGTATTTGCCATTGCCTGGATGATTGCAGCTCTAACAGCACTCAAGCTCAACACCATCCAGGACAAAGCAACCTGCTTGATTGCTGCCTATTCTACAAATATTCAGGCTTTCATCACCAATGAGCAGTGTGTAGAATATAGAACACTACAGCACAAATAGGCTGTTCGGCTCACAAGTTGCGCCGATCATATCCCTACCTACCACGCCTATCTGTAACCCTCAATCCCATTAAATCCCAAGTACTCATCCAGAAATCTCTCAAAAGACCCCAACGAGTTCGCCTCCACCATCACCGACGGCAGCCGATTCCACTCACTCACCACCCTCTGAGTGAAAAACTTACCCCTGACATCTCCTCTGTACCTGCTCCCCAGTACTTTAAACCTGTGACCTCTTGTAACGACCATTTCAGCCCTGGGAAATAGCCTTGAGAATCCACCCTATCTATACCTTTCAACATCTTATAAACCTCTATCAGGTTGCCTCTCAACCTTCGTCTCTCCAGGGAGAAAAGACCTAGCTCCCTCAACCTATCCTCATAAGGCATGCCACCCAATCCAGGCAACATCCTTGTAAATCTCCTCTGTACCCTTTCAATAGCTTCCACATCCTTCCTGTAGTGAGGTGACCAGAACTGCGCATAGTACTCCAAGTGGGGCCTGATAAGGGTCTTATAAAGTTGCAGCATTATCTCCTGACTCCTAAACTCAATCCCTCGATTAATGAAGGCTAGTACACCAGACACCTTTTTGACTACATCCTCCACCTGCGAGGCCAATTTAAGAGTCCTATGGACCCGAACCCCAAGGTCCTTCTGCTCCTCTACACTGCTAAGAGTCCTACCCTTGGTGTTGTACTCCTTCATCCCTTCGACAAGGTGAACTGCAAGAACTCAAGGTTCCTTAGCAGCATCTTTCAAACCCATGACCACTACCATCTAGGATAACAAAGGCAGCAGACACTTGGGAACGTCATCACCTGGACGTTCACCACCAAGCCAATCAGCACCCTGGTTTGGAAAAATATCACCGTTCCTTCACTGTCACTGGGTCGAAATCTTGGTGTTCCTTTCCTAACAGCACTGTGGGTGTAACTACATCACATAGATTACAGCAGTTCAAATGGCAGCTTACCACTATGTTCTGAAGGGCAATAAATGCTGGCCTAGCCAATGATTCCCACATTCTGTAAATGAATTTTAGAAAGTCACAATTTACCATATCTACCTATCTGATGTCATTAGCAGATTTTGAAATTGTTCCTTCAATATTAAAAACAATTAGGAGTAAAAATGACATACCATTGATTCCCATCCCATTTGCTGTCCTGCTCCCAGATTTGGCTGCTGTGTAGAGAGGTGATGACTCTCTGGAAGGAAAGTGAGATTTGGGAAAAAGGAGTCCAATGCTGTAGGTAGTGCTTTTGATCTGAAACAGGATTGAGCTCGTAATATTCAGCGGAGGAAAGGTAAAGTGGTTGATCAACTATGTCATTGAATGCTATACAACCTGAATTGATGATTTTAAAAGTTGAAATGTTATGCTGACTAGAACAGATTTACAAAAATCAGTAATTGGGCATTGAGCTACTTGTGAAAATGTATGGGATAGAATACATTCAGGTTATCATTAGTTAGTTTATATCCCATTATTGGAATTGTTCCGTAGCATTTAGCACGAAGCTCCATTTTAAGAGATACTTTTTCTTCTCATATTTGGAATCCTTCCTTTCAAAAATAATCCTGAATGGAACACATCAATAGCCTTGAAGCGTTAGCTACTTCATCAATCATCCAGAATACCATGAATATAAAAAGAAGTGCAACACCGTACCAATAATCTTCCTTTTATATAATTTGAATGTTCGGAATGAAAGGGAAGAACAGTCAGTGCCTTGAGGTTACTGAGATTTGAAGGCAAATAAAATGAACAGGATGAGTTGTCCTTTGAGATGAAGACTAAGTTCCTCTTTCACCAATAATTCTTAGTTTTACCAACCTGTAAAGATGGTGCTTCCTTCTGGTGTTTCTTTTGTACGCTCTAATATTTAGGAAGCAATGTGTACATATGTCTTGGGGTGGGTTGTGGGTGGTGATGGTACAGATGTCCTTGAGCAGCAGTAGGTGGAGTGAATTTTACTGAAGTCAACAAAACTAACAACTTATGTTGATATGGATTTCAATGTAGTAAAATGCCCAACTTGCTTCACTGGAGTGTCAGCAGATAAAATTTGGCACTGAGCCACATAAGATGATATTAGAATAAAGGGATAGATTTTAAGGTGTGTCTTGAAGGAGAAGTTACAGAAGTAGAAAAGTTTAGGGAGGGCTTTCTGGAGTTCAGAGCCCAGACAATTGACTGCAGAGTCAGTATTAGGGGAACAGTTTAAAATTGGGGATAAACATGAGGCCAAAATTGGAGGAGTGTGGTGACCTAGGAGTTGTAGAGCTGGAGGAAGGCTAGAGAGATGGTAAGGTCATGGAGAGATTTGAAAACCAAGATGAAAATTTTATAATCAAGGTGCTTCCAGACCAGAAGCCAGTGTTGGTCAGCAAGAACAAGGATGATGGATGAACAGACTTGATGTGAGTTAGGAAATGGTCAGCAGAGTTTAGGTAATGGCAGCAGGGTTTAAATATGCTCAAGCTGAAGTCACTTGAAAGTTGGAAGTCTGTTCAGGAAAATGTTGGAATCGTCAAGACTCAGGGTTACAGACGTGCAGGTGAGGATTTTGTTGAGTTGAGGCAAGGGTGAAGTCAGATAATGTTATGGTGCTAAAAGTAGATGGCTTTGATGATGGAGTGAAAACACATCTAGGGGTCACATCTGACACCAAAGGGAGAACAGCTTGACTCAACTTCAGAATGAAGGGTTGGCGTCAACAATAAGGAAACAGCTTACGGAAGGAACTGAAGCCGGTGGCTTTGGTGTTGTCCATATTTAATTGGATGTAGGCAGTCTTGAATTCAAAAATTAGATTCTGCTGCTAATTTGTGAATTGCTTGCAGTTAGATATTGAGTTAATAATGGCTGATAGTATGGACTTAAACTATTTGCATTTTGTTTGAAGCACTACTAAACCTTTGTATTCGTTAAATTTAGTGTGCAAAGCATGATATTGTGAAATTTTCATCTTCATTACCCCTACTGACTGAAAGTCTTTTGGAAAATGTAATTGTAAAACAGAATTAAGTATGATTTATATGAACTCCAGATGTGCATCACTTAGTTTTCCGCTAACTGGAGCTTTGTGGAAAAGATGTCCAATAGAATCTGGGCTTTATGCCTTTCCCAGTAGCCAAGTAAAATGCACAAAACCTAAGCAGAACCAGATTATATCTTCACCAATGTTATGCACGTGTTCATTATGTTGGAGAAGTTAAACTTCAATCTATGCTATTTTTTCCAAAAGTTTTATTTATATTGCAGATTTTATTCGTAGGAATTGGGAACGTAATTTAAACCTGTTTTTTTTGAAAAAGTCCTTTCAACTATAATAGATTCTGGAGAGAATAAATGTTTTTGAAATGAATGCTAATCTAGGAGATGGCAGTTAATAATAAAATCTGGAGTAATCTGGCAAAGTGATCAGGTGAGTAGTGCAGATCATTGGTGTTATGGAGTTCTGGAACGTATTCAAAACAAAACTCAAAGGGTTAAGTTCCACGACATTGAATTTCCCCTTTGTTATATGCAGTTACATTATTTTACTGATGTTCCCTGTCTGTTGCTGTCTTTTTGTCTGGGGAAGGGGTGAAGCAAATTTGGGGAAAGCTCATCCTGCAACAAGCATCAACTTGCAAGTTTAATTTAGCACAATCAAGTCAACTTTGGCTGGCAGCGTCAATGGATAAAATGGATTAAAGTTGCTTGTAACCTTTGTATTTAGCTTTTTGTTTCGTATTTAGTTTTCTGCTTTGCACACAGTTAGGTACAAAAGGTTTACTCAGCACATGCATGTTGTGTTTTTAGCTGCCAGAAGCAGAATAAAAGCTCACATTGTTGATATGGACTGCAATCCAGTCCAAACCGACAGACTTGGAAGTTGGGGTCTGATTGGCGTGCCTTTGTGTTGCTAGGAGAAAGGAAATATGTTTTGAGTGATTCTGGCCTAGAATATTGTAAAATGTGACATGGTTCCTGTTGTTTTTCTTGATCTCAATGCAACATGAGAACAATATCATATGGCGGGGTGCTTTATGCTAGTTACTGAGTTTCCATGGCAACAAACTGCACCCACCTACTGAACAAACTGAATGTTGTGCATTACTTTTCATGTTCCATGGTTCTCTTCGGAATTTATTTTGAGTAATTTATCTTAATCTTGTTTTTTGGTGTTTGCATTTTTGAAACCTTTTAAGGAATGCATGTTTTTTCTATACTGTAGAAAATCTAAACAGTGATCTGAATTCTTATGTGAACAAAACTCTATAGTTTAGATACTGGTTAGAATTGTGATCTATCAATCAGTAGTGCTGTTAGTCATGGTTAGGATGCTAAATCTTAGCCCTTTGGGGATAAGACTGGGGAATTATTAATAGGAATCAAGGAAATAGCAGTGATTTGTTTATATCTTTGCTGAAGACACAAAGCTTCCTAATAAGAGTAGAAAATTAGGAGTGAAAGGGACAAAGCAATTTAAAATGATAATTATCAGTAGAGAAAATGTAGTAGGTAGACTAAAGCTGATGAGACCCCTGAATCTGATGGCCTGGAACCAAGGATCTTAAAAGAAGTGGCTGCAGAAATTTTTCCAAAGTTCTCCAGATTCTGGAAAACTGGAAAAATGGATTGTAAAACTTCTAATTTAATGTGGAAGGATATGTTTCATGCTTTGAATTTTTTTATGATTAAGATCACTGGCTTATGCTGTGTTTTTATATTGATGACATGGAAATCACTGATATTGATCACTTGCACCTCGTTCCTGTTCTCTCCCACCCCATTCTACATTCTATAAGACTTAATGTAGGTGATTCTTGCTGTAATATTAATTATGGGAGACAACTTTATAAATCTGTATGCTTTAGTATGCTGAAAGTATTTGCTGCTTAGCATGTTTTAAGTTATGTATATGAACTTTAAAAAGATGTTTGAAAGTGGCATGTTAGTAAAATTGAAGCCCATACAAAATTGACCAAGAGATAAAAAAACAAAGTTCTGATGAATGGCTACTGTTTGGACTGAAAGGAGAAATACAGTTGTGATCTCTAAGATTCAGTACTGGGATAACTGCTGTCTTTGATATCTATTACTGACTGGAATTGGTATAGGGCTCAATTTTGAAATTTGCAGATGGCACACAACTTAAGTGAAATGAACAGTAAGCAAGTTAATAATAGATGTCAAGAGGACATCAACAGGTGAGTGGTACATGGCAGATCGAATTCAAGGAAGGGAAGTATGAAGTGAAACACTTGATAAGAACAATGAGGAAAAGCAATACATGCTAAGTGCTACAATTTTAGGTGTAATTAAAAGGGGGTGCAAGATGAGTGAGAGTTGGGAGTGTTTGTGCAAACCTTTGAAGGAGATGGGATAGATTAGAAAGCAGCTAATAAAACATTAGGGATCTTGTACTCTGTTCCTCGATTTAAAAAGTTCAAAAGGCAGGAAACTATGATAAACCTATATAAAAAAAAAAATCAGAATTTAGGGAGCTAGGTGGAAAATTAGCAAACTGAACCTCAAATGTAGTCATCTCTGGATTACTTCTAGTGTCACATGCAAGTGAATACAAGAATAGGAGGAAAAGGCAGATGTCTGCATGGCTGAAGAGATGGTGTAGGAGGAAGGACTTTAAGTTCCTGGAATATTGGGACTGACTCTGGGGGAGATTCAAGGTACAGGTGGATTGCACCCAAACAGAGCTGGGGCTGAATTCCCTGTGGGTGTTTTGCTAGTGCAATTGAGAGAGCTTTAAACTAACATGACTTGGGTGTGGGAATCGAGACAGAATATTACAGAGGAAGATCAGGGTGCATAAAATGCTGGGAGAGACAGATAGCACTAATATAGAGAATAGTACATTAATGGGTGGAGTCAGATTAAGGGAGAAAGTAATGAAGCCTAAATCAAGGTTACTGTCCATGTATGTGAATGTACGAAGTATAATAAGATTGGGAAGTTACAGGCACAGATTGTGTTGTGCAAATACAATATTGCTGCAATAAGAGACCTGGCTCAAGAAAGGGCAGGACTGGATGCAAGGTCTTTTAGAAAAGATATGAAAGGAGAAGGGGTGGCGCTATTGGGCAAGGACAATGCTGGAGAAAGAGGATGTCCCAGAGGGTTCAAGGACACAATCAATTTAGCCAGAGTTAAAGGACAAAAAGCATGCAATGACATTGCTTGGTGTAGTCTTTAAACCACTAATTCATGAGAAGGATATAAAAGAACAAATCTGCAGGGAAATTAGAGAGATGCAATTATTAAAGAGTAGTTTTAATGGAGGACTTTAATTACCTGAATGTAGACTGGGACAGTGATAATGTAAAGGACAGAGCAGGGATTATGTCCAGGAAAATTTTCTACAGCAGTATGCGTTCAGTCTAACATGAAATAGTGCACAGTTGGAGCTGGTACTTAGAAATGAGGTGGGTAAAGTAACTCGAGTGTCAGTGGGGAAATGTTTAGGAGACAGCGACCATTGTATTGTAAGGTTTAGGATGATGATGATAGAAAAGGATAATAGGCCAAGTTAGAGTGAAAATAATTAACTGGGGTGGAACAGACTTCAATGAAGCAACAGCGGAGCTGGGCTAGTTAGACTGGTACAGAAAGGTTGGCAGAAAAAGCTCCATATGAACAATGGGCCACCTTCAAAACCAAAAGGGTCTGGACAAAGTCAAGGTATGTTTCTGAAAAGGATAAGGTTTAGGGTTAGAGCTCCCTGGGTGACAAAAGAGACAGAAATTAAGATGAGGATAAAAGGTAGGGGGAGGGGTGGGATGGCAGATGTCAGTTGAGAACCAAGAGGAAGAAAAATTATGAGAAAAGAAAAAGCAGCCAACATAAAGGGGAATCTAAGCTCTATATGCCATATCTAGACTCTCAGGAAGAGGGCACTTTTTTATTCATTTGTGGGACATAAGCATCAATGGCTGGTCCGCATTTATTGCCCATGCCTAGTTGCCCGAAGGCAACTGAGAGTCAACCATATTGCTGTGACGCTGGAGTCACATGTAGGTCATACCACGTAAGGATGGCAGATTTCCTTCCCTGAATGACGTTAGTGAACCAGATGGGTTTTCCCAACAATCTACAATGGCTTTGCAGTCATCAGTAGATTCTCAATTCCTGCTAATTTTTATTGAATTCACATTGCATCATCTGCCGTGGTGGGATTCAAACCAGGGTCCCCAGAACATTAGCTGAGTTTCTGGATTAATAGCCTAGCGATAATATCACTAGCTCATCGCTTAGGAACCTAAAAGAGAATTTACGCATGGAGACAGGAGGCATGACTGAGATATTAAATGAATATTTTGCATCTGTCTTTACCAAGGAGGTAGATGCTACCCAGGATATGCTGACCGAAGAGGAAACTCTGTACCTAGAAAGATTCAGAATTGATAAGGAGTGATTTATCTGTATGACAGTTAATAAGGCACTGAGACCAGATGCGATGCATCTAATGATATTGGAGGAAGTGAGAATGGAAATTGTAGGAGAGCTGACTATTGTCTTCTAGTCTTCTCGAGATTCAGGAGAGGTGCCAGAGGACTGCAGAACTTCAAATGTTACACCCTTGTTCATAAAAGATTGTAAGGATAGCCTCAGCGATTGCAAATCATTCAGTTTAACTTCAATAGTGGGTAAGCTTCTAGAAATAATCATTTGGGATAAAATTAGTAGTTACATGGAAAAATGTAGGTTAATAAGGGAGATCCTTTTCTAAAGGAGAAATTTCTAAATTGGATTGGATTTCTAAAGGGGAAATCATGTCAAACTGACTTGAAGTTGTTTTGACAAGGTCACAGAGAGTTGATGAAGATAATGCTGTTGAAGTGGTGTACATGGACTTTTAACAGGCATTTGATACAGTACCACACACAGAGTTGAGAAACAGTAGTTAACAATGAGCAGCATAGTGGTTAGTACTGCTGTCTCTGTGCTAGGGACGCGGGTTTCGATTCCCAGCTTGGATCACTGTCTGTGTGGAGTTTGCATGTTCTTCCCGTGTCTGTTTGGGTTTTCTCCCACGGTCTGAAAAATGTACTGGTTAGGTGCATTGATCCGAACAGGCACTGGAGTGCAATGACCAGGGGAATTTCACAGCAACTTCGTTGCAGTGTTAATGTAAGCCTACTTGTGACTAATAAATAAACTTCACTTTAAATGTTATAGCTCATGGAATAAAAGGGACAGTAGCAATGCAAATATAAAATTGGCTTCATCACAGGAAGCAGACACTAATGGTCAATGGATCTTTTTTGGGCTGGAGGAAGATTTGTATCATATTTAACGACTCCCTACATCTTTGTCTCCCTATCTCTTTCCTTCTTTTAAGATGCTCTTTAAAACCTAACTCTTTGACCAAGCTTTTAGTCATCTGCCCAAGTTTATACTTATATAGCTCATAGTCATATTGGTCCTTGCAACACAGGAAAAGGCCATTTGGTCTTTGGAGTCTGAGAGGGAAAGTGGAGTTGAAGCTGAAGATTAGCCACAATAGAGCTGAATGGAGGAGCAGGCTTGATGGTTCTATGGTCTACTTGTGTTCCAGTTTTTTTATGCACATACTTCTATTTCAAACAGTGCATGTCTCCTAGCTTTCATCCCTCCTGTCTGTGGTAAATGGATTAGTTTTCTTCTGCTTTATCAAAATTCTTCATAATTTGCAATGTCTCTATATTAAATCTGCCCCTAACCATCTCTGCTCTAAGGACCAACAACCCCTGCTTCTCTAATTGAGTGGATATCTCCATTGAGACTTTCCAAGGAGCTTATATAATAACTTGAATGGGACCAACTGCTGCAGGATGCACTGTTGGCTGTTTTAGTTACTGGCCACGTCCTGATGGTAGGAATGCCAATTATCATTCGTGTGTTATCGACATTCCAAAACTCATAAGCAGCAGAGGAGGAGAAAAAAAAACCTCTTGAAGTAACTGCAGTGACTAAGCTGAGGATTACAGCTACACATGGTAGTGTTGCCATCAGGAGCTACCAAATCTGATCCCATTGCAGGAAAAAACATGGAGGTGTCATGTGGTGAAGTGTTCAATAGGTACATTGCTGAACCTGTCGGGGTGCCTTTCAGGTGAAGGGAAGATCAAAGTTTTCACATAACCATGTTGGACTGCTGACAAAACTTCAGGCAAAAGGACTCTGACGAACTTTACATTCGAAATGTTTGTAATATTATAATTTAGATGGAGCATCTGTAATTAATAATCTATGTGAAAGATGGGTCCGTAAACCAAAGAAGTTTGAGAGCTATTGCTTTCATCTCTCCAAGTGGTTAAAGCCATCAATCCTTGTACAGTTCTGATAAATCTTCTTTGCACGCTGTTCAAGACCTTGGCTTTCTTTAGTTTAGCTTGGTGTTCAAAATTGGATATGCTACTTAGCTGAGGCCTAATCAGTAGTTTATATAGGTTTATCAAAGCTTCCATGATTTTGTACATATTTCCTTTATTTATAAAGCCAAGGGTCTGTGTTTTTTAACACCCTTATCAAACTTTGTTGCCTTCAAAGGTTTGTACGTGAACATGCAGATCTCTTTCTTTGTGTACCTTCTCCATTTAATTGATATTGCTTCTCCTCACTTTCCTTTCCAAAATGTGTCGCTTCACACATTTCTATTAATTTCATATTTCATGTAATGGCCCAGTTCACTAATGTCTGTCCTCTTCAAGTCTGTCAGATCTATTACTATTATTGCTACTCGCTCTATAGTACGTTTCCAGCTGTTATGTTATCAACAAACATTTGAAAGTATTGCACCACCACCCACCCCCCACACACACACACACACACACACACACACACACACACACATGGAAGCTGTGGTCCTAATACCACCCCCTGCAGAGCATCACTAAGCTTCCCTCCATACTAATGAACTGTTCTCTCTACTCTCTGCTTTCTCTCTGTACTCAGTTTTGTATCTGTGTTGCCACTGCCCTTTTTATCCCATGGGTGACAATTTTGTTAACAAATCTTTGATGTGGCACTTTTATCAAACACCTACTGAAAATCCACATACACAACATCCACTGCATCACCGCAATCAAGCCTCTTCCTTGCGATGAAGAACTCAATCAAATTTCTCAGGCATGATTTGACTTTGACAAATCTGTGGTGGCTGCCACGTTCATCCAAGCAACATTAATCTTTTCCGAGATCATAGAAATCATGCAGTGCAGAAAAAGGCCCTTTGGCCCATCGAGTCTGCACTGAACACAATCGCACCCAGGCCTTACCCCCATATCCCTACATATTATACCCACTAATCCAAAGGGGAGTGAATCTCTGGAATTCTCTGCCAGTTGAAGTGGTGGACGCTACCTCGCTCAATAAATTTAAGTCACAGGTAGATAGGTTTTTGATAGACAGGGGAATTAAGGGTTATGGGAAGAAAGCGGGAAAGTGGAGCTGATCCACTTCAAATCAGCCATGATCTTATTGAATGGCGGGGCAGGCTCGAAGGGCTAGATGGCCTACTGCTCCTATTTCTTATGTTCTTATCCCACTAACCTAAGCATCCCTGGACACTAAGCCAGTTCTGAAAGAACTGAATGGCGGAGGTGATAGTGGATGCCTTGGTGATTATTTTCCAAACGTCGCTGGATTCCGGGGAGGTGCCGGAAGATTGGAAAACGGCTAATGTTACGCCGTTGTTTAAGAAGGGTGGCAGGCAAAAGGCTGGGAATTATAGGCCGGTTAGTTTAACGCCTGTTGTAGGTAAAATGTTAGAATCCGTGATCAAGGAGAAAATAGTGAGGCATCTTGAGGAGAATTGTTTGATAGAGCAGACGCAGCACAGTTTCGTTAAGGGGAAGTCGTGTCTGACGAATTTATTGGAGTTCTATGAGGATGTGTCTAGGGCGGTGGATAGAGGAGAGCTGGCGGATGTGGTGTTTCTTGATTTTCAGAAGGCGTTTGATGAGGTGCCTCACGAGGTTATTACAGAAGGTCAGGGGGCATGGAGTTGGGGGTAGGGTGTTAGCGTGGATAGAGGATTGGATGTCAAATAGGAGGCAGAGAGTGGGGGTCAATGGGTGCTATTCGGATTGGCGGTTGGTGACTAGTGGAGTGCCCCAGGGGTCGGTGCTGGGGCCTCAGCTATTTACCATTTATATAGATGATCTGGAGGAGGGAACCGAGTGTATGGTGTCGAAATTTGCTGATGACACCAAGATTGGTGGAACGGCAAATTGTGCGGAGGGTATGGAAAGTCTGCAGAAGGATCTAGATAGTCTGGGCGAATGGGCCAGGAACTGGCAAATGGAATTTAATGTTGGCAAATGTGAGGTTGTCCACTTTGGTAGGAATAATGGTAGGAAAGACTATTACTTACTTGGCGAAAAACTGCAGCATGCTACGGTGCAGAGGGACCTTGGGGTCCTTGTGCATGAGTCGCAAAAACCCAGCCTACAGGTGCAGCAGGTGGTCAGGAAGGCAAATGGGATGCTGGCCTTCATAGCGAGGGGCATTGAATATAAAAGTAGGGAGGTCTTGCTGCAACCGTATAGGGCATTGGTGAGGCCGCAGCTGGAGTACTGTGTGCAGTTTTGGTCACCGCACTTACACAAGGATATTTTGGCCTTGGAGGGTAACTAGGCTGATACCGGAGTTGAGGGGGTTGAGCTATGAGGAGAAGCTGAATAAACTAGGCTTGGACTCGTTAGAGTTTAGAAGAATGAGGGGAGATCTCATTGGGACATATAAGATGATGAATGGGATGGATAGGATAGAGGTGGAGAGGCTCTTCCCTCTCAGAAAGGACAGTAGGACTAGAGGGCACAGCCTCAAGATAAAGGGGGGGGGGGGCGGTTTAGAACGGAGTTGAGGAGGAACTTCTTCACTCAAAGGGTGGTGAATCTCTGGAATTCTCTGCCCGTTGAAGTGGTGGAGGCTGCCTCGCTAAATATTTTTAAGACGCGCGTTGATTGGTTTTTGATAGGCAAGGGGATTAAGGGTTATGGGGAGAGGGCGGGAATGTGGAACTGAGCCACGACAGATCAGCCATGATCTTATTGAATGGCGGGGCAGGCTCGAGGGGCTAGGTGGCCTACTCCTATTTCTTATGTTCTTATGTTCTAAGGGGCAATTTCTTAGCATGGCCAATCAACCTAACCCGCACATCTTTAGACTGTGGGAGGAAACCGGAGCACCTGGAGGAAACCCATGCTGACACAGGGAGAATGTGCAAACTCCACACACAGTGACCCGAGCCGGGAATCGAACCCAGGATCCTGGAGCTGTGAAGCATCAGTGCTAACCACTGTGCTACCGTGCCACCCATTATAATGGCCAGAACACTTCAAAGTGACGTTAGGCTGACTGGTCTATAGTTATTTGTTTTATATCTTTTCCCAACATTTACAACGTCCAGTCCTCAGCCTGTATTCCCATATCCAAGAAGGATTATAAGATTATGATCAAAATGTTAGCTGTTTCCATCCCATTTCCCTCAGAAACCTGGAGTACATCCCACCTGGACTGGATGATTTTTCTATTTTGAACACTGCCATCCTTTAGTTACCTTTATTTCGAGGCAGATGTTAAACTTGTAATTGTGCTAAATCCTCATGGCTAACTACCAGGCTACTATCAAGTTGCAGCAGGTCAAAATATCAGGCAAGAAAAATTGATCTATCCTGTTTTAGATCAAATTTCCAAATTTAGGTTGTGTCTTCTGTCCCATTCTGTGTTCATCAAGAACATTGAATATTTGGCAATATTTTTCCACATCTAATATGGTGCGGCTAAATGCAGACCAAATCTCCTAGATGCTGTACTAACAATGTGCCTTTTTTTCCTTTACTTACTTTTCATAGACAGGTATTCCTGATAGCTTCTTGAATTAGCTTGCCTATTTGTTATGCTGGCGACTTAAGTGCATCACCAGAATATTTGTGAATTGTGCAGGATCTTTTTTGCTGTCAAAAAAATATATGTACTTACCTTTGGACAGAATTTTGACAGACGTCAGAGCCCGGAGGGCACTCTGAACTGCAGCGGGTAACATGGCATCTCATTCCACAAGTGTCAGCTGTGGCACAATGGTCACTCCTATGAATCCGAAGCTTCAAGTCAAACTGCAGAAACTTGAGCACAAAAATCTAGGCTGACATTCCAATGCAACGCAGAGGGAGTGCTACACTGTTGGAGATGTTTTTAAGTTGCGTGCTTAAATCAAGGCTTAAATCAGGTGGATGTAAAAGATTACCATTGCCCTATTCTACAAAGAGCAGGGGAATTTTCCTTCGTGCCCTGACATGTATTTATCCCTTACCTGGTCTTTATCTCACTGCAGTTTGAGTGAAGTTGCTGTATGTTATTCCACTGTTATTTCCTTTAGTATATTATAAAGGCATCACATTGGCTGTAAATCACTTTGGGGAATCCAGAGGTGGTGAAAGATGCTATATAAATGCAAGTCTCTTTTTGTTTCTCTCTTCCTCTCCTTCCTTCCTCATTCCACCCCTCCATTATTGAAGGCAGTGATCAGCTGTTATTCTACTCCAGCACTTAGGCATTAACAGCTGCAGCACATAAAGGGAGGGGTGTCCTGCACAAGGGTCTGCAGGGTATAAATCCTCCCAATTTGGCAAGGATCTCTCAGGTACTCCGCCCTTCATTTGATTTGATTTATTATTATCATATGTATTATCATATGTATTACCATACTGTGAAAAGTATTGTTTCTTGTGTGCTATGCAGACAAACCATACCATTCATAGAGAAGGAAATGAGAGAGTGCAGAATGTAATGTTACAATCATGGCTAGGGTGTAGAGGAAGGTCAACTTAATGCAATGTAAGTCCATTCAAAAGTCTGATGGCAGCAAGGAAAAAGCTGCTCTTGAGTGGGTTGTTATGCGACCTCAGACTTCTGTACCTTTTTCCCAAAGGAAGAAGGTGGAAGAGTGTGTGTCTTGGGTGCACGATATCCTTAATTATGTTGTCTGCTTTGCCGAGGTAGCGGGAAGCGTAGACAAAGACAATGGATGGGAGGCTGGTTTGCCTGATGGATTGGGGCGCATTCATGATCTTTTGTAGTTCCTTGCGGTCTTGGGCAGAACAGGAGCCATACCAAGTTGTGATACACCCAGAAAGAATGCTTTCTATGATGCATCTGTAAAAGTTGGTAAGAGTCATGGCTATCATGCCAAATTTCCTTAGTCTTCTGAGAAAGTAGAGGCATTGGTGGCCTTCAGCAGTCATCTCTCCCTGAGCAGGCTCTCAAATCCCTCCCCCTTCTCCCTGACCTGTGATCTTGATTCAAGGCCTAGGATGGGATCTGGTAAATCTTCCCTTCCACTTTGATGCACAGAACTGATTCCCATGCCACTGCCGCTATTTTCCCCCTGTTTACCCCCACGTTTGCTGTGGATCTGGAGTCGCAAGTAGGCCAGACCAGCTAATCATGGCAGATTTCCTTCCCTAAAGGACAGTAGTGAACCAGATGGGCCTTTCCAACAATCAGCATGCCATTAGAATTTTAATTTCAGATTTTATTTGAATTCTGATTTGACCGTATTTGCACCCGGGTCCCTAGAGGATTGCCCCAGTCTCTGGATTACTAATCCAGCAGCAATACCACTACACCACTGCCTCCCCTGCTATTACATAGGACAGCACGGAGGCACAATGGTTAGCACTGGTGCCTCACATTACCAGGGATCTGGATTTGATTCCTGGTGATTATGCAGATTCTGCGCGTTCTTTCTGTGCCTATGTGGGTTTCCTCCCACAGTCCGAAAGACATGCTGGTTTAGGTGCATTGGCCATGCTAAATTCTCCTTCGGTGTTCCTGAACAGGTGGCGGAGTGTGGCAACTAGGAATTTTCACAATAACTTCATTGCAGTGTTAATATAAGTCTGTTTGTGACACACAAATGAACTTTTAAACTTCAAACTTAAAAAAAATTAAAGAAGCACGTCAATTGAGTTCTGACCTGAGAAATGCCATTGACTATATCAGGACTTTTTAAATCTCAATGTCTGTAGGCTTTCACAATTGTCACTTTAACTGCCAAGCATTGTGCTACATTTGGACATCTGTAGTTTTCAATGAGTGTATCCCGAGGTTCAGATGTACTGAAAAATGAAGTTTGGAGAAAAAGGAAAACAATGAGCCGTGTAATTTGTTTAAGAAGGATATGAAATCCACAATTTGCCCATAGTGCTAGAGCTGATAGATTAGAAGTTTAACTTATTTAGATGCTACCTGATATACTGCTTGTTTGCAACATTTTCTGTATGCCTTGCAGATTTTCAGCAGCTGCAATACTTTCCTTTTTTTTGTTGTAATTGTGCCTGGGAAATGGAATGTCATTATATCAGAAGGTGTTCAGTAAAGTGCCATATATTAGCAAAAGTGAAGTGCATTAATGGAGCAGTGTCAGTGTGGTCAGTAAAATAAATGCAAGAGAAATGGTAGAAGAGGCTGAACAGTTGTTTATTAGAGTGGAGGAAAGTATACAATAATGTGTCTCAGACCACCACTCTTCATATATGTTAATGAGCTGCACTTTTATTCATTCCTTGGACATGAAAACCGTCAATATGGTCAGCTTTTGTTGCCCATCCTTAACTGCTATTGAAAGTGTCGATAGGCTGTCATCTTAATGTTGTATTCCGTCTGGTGTACGAATGCTCACAGTGCTTCTGGGAAGGCAGTTCTCCAATTTTGACCCAGCAACAGTGAGGTAAAGGTGATAGAGTTCATAATCAGTATACTGTGTGGCTTGGACAGGAGCTTGCAGTTGGCAGTGTTCTCATGCATCTACTCCACTTGTCCTTCAAGGCGGCAGGGGTCTTAGGTTTGTATTGTGCTGTCAAGAAGCAGGGATTGGAGGAAAATTTCAAAGTTTGCAGATGACACAAAACTGGGAAATGTAAACAGTGCAGATGACATGGACCAGTGAAATGGAGAGTCATGTGGCAAATTAAATTTAATGGAGTGAAATGTGAAGTGATTTCTTTTTAAAAGAAAACTAACCAACGTTATAAACTAAATTAATTTCATTGGCTGTAAAACGCTTTGTTACAGCCCAATGTTATGATGGTCACACTTCGTGTTTCTTTCTTTTTCTGCCTAAATCATGTCATTTTAAAGGGAATATAGGAACATGAAAACCTGGGAGTTCACATTCACAAATCTTTACATTGAATAAACCATTTTTTTTAAATGTTTAAACACTAGGTGGGATTGCGTCCATTTCTGGGCACTACACTTTAAAAAAGAAATGAAAGCCTTTGAAAAGGTATAGAGGAAATTTTCTAGAATGGTACCAGGGATGAAGAACTTAATTTTTTTGGAGAAATAAGAGAACATGGGGTGGTTCTTTGAGCAGAAAAAATTGAGAAAAATTTAATAAAGTGATTTAAAATTATGACATTTGTATGGCGCTGCCTGCTGGCATCAATATATAGATGATGGGCAGCTAAAGTGTGCTTTTAAGGCTCTTTGTTCTTGCTTGTACCCATATGCCACATGCTCTGTGTGGCACATATCCCAGTTTGTAAACTGCTGCTTAGGATGGTTTTTGAAAGATTTACAAGTCTGACTAATTGTATTGGGCATCTGATTTCTGACCTATGGGTAAATTTCTAAGTTTATCTTGGCTTCCATTCGACAACATGCATTCTTAATGGTTGAAAGACACACTACTGATTTTTTTTCCCCTGTTAGAACTAGGCAGCCATCAGTGTGAAAAATATTGTTAGGTTTCCAAGATCTGTACCCCAGTACCTAAATTTGGAAATGGTTTAGTAGCGATTCTTTGGATTAGGCACTCAATGGCCTGGATTTGCTTTTCATATCTTTTCTGAGATGAATAAATATTGAATTTCAGAGGTTAATGCTTGAGAAGACTACACTTAATTTCTGAAGTTATGGATAGAACAAACATTGCCAGCAATAGAGATTCAAAAGAACAATGTGCTTTGTTTTGTTAATGTAGCCATACGCTTTACTGACTTCTGGTTTAAAAAAATTAAAGGAAGTGTTTAGAAGGTTACAAGAGTGATTCTGCACAGGATTGTTAGGACGTGAACTTCTTGCCAGAAATGATAATAGAAGCTGAATGCATGCAATTTTATAAAGGCAAGATTTAAACCCTACGAGAAAGGTCAGAGGAATGAGATGAAGTGCTTAACTCTTTCACGCAGCTCACAAAGCCACACATTTATGCTATAAATTTTTATAAATGCATCAAGCAATCAAAAGTTGGATGCTTTAAGTGTCAGTCATTTAGGTTACAAATACACAGCAGGCTAGGCAGTGTCTGTGGAGAGAGAAGCAGTTTGATGAAGGTTCTGAAGAAAGATCATCAAAATGAAATATTAACCCTGTTTCTCTGTTGCTACACGAACAGTTAAATATTTTTACTATTATTGCTGTTTAACAACCGCATGCATGCATTTGTACATGCACAGATTCATGTGTGCACACACCTATGTGTGCTTGCATGTGGTTTATGTTAGGTTTTTAAAAACTGTTTCACCTCAGCTGGTGTAATGATGTTTGCCTTTATGTAAAGATGCAGCATAGAATATTGTCCAAAGGTATTTCACAGAAGACAAATCCCATACAAGACGCAATGTGGGATTGTTGTGAGAGATAAATGAGGCTTAGTTGAAGAGATGTTATTAAAAGAGGCTTTTAAGATTTTTGGATGGATTAAAGGTGGGAATTCACATGGGCAAAGACGACTTAAAAGCCTGTCACCAGTGTTGGAGAGAAGTTCGTAAGAGATGAAGGGAGCATTGACTACAGCACATTGTAATATTAGAAGTATACATAAGAACTTGCAAACATAAACAAGTACCAAGAATAGGTCATTTGGCCCCTTGAGCCTGCTCTGCCATTCAGTAAGAGCATGGCTGATCTGATTGTAGCCTCAACTTCACATTCTGCTTGCCCTTGTTAACCTTTGACTTGTTGGTTAAGAATTTATCCACATCTGCCTTAAAAATATTTATCATCTTGTCTCCACTGCTCTCTGGGGAAGTGAGTTTCAAAGATTCATGACCCTCTGAGCAAAAAACTTTCTTATCTCAGTATTAAATGGGAGGTCCTTTATTTTTAAACTCTGTCCTCTGGCTCCAGTCTCTCGTACGAGGGGAAACATCCTTTCAGCATTCACTCCTGTCAACTCCTCTTAGGACCTTCTAAATTTTAATAAGACCATCTCTCAATTTCTGAGCTCCCAATAGGTACAAGTCCAGCCTACCCAACCTTTCTCAGAAGATGACCACCTCCCTTCATCCCAGTTATCGAGCCTTGTGAACATCTGTTTTTATATTGCTAGCTAGCTTTCTCCTGAATTTGAATCCCTCCTTCCTTATTAATCTTTTAGTCATTCTTTGCTGTATTTTATTTTCTGTGCAATCTCCTGACCGGTTATTCATTTTTGAGGAATTAAGCAAAGTCATCATAGTCCCAGATGTGCATAGGCTGCTTTCTCCATCAAGGGAGAGAGCTGACTGATGATGATTTAACGTGAGGACCACCACACCTCAGGCAAGGTTGAGAAGGCAAGGCCTTCAGCTGGTATGGTTTGGCTCAGTTGGCTGGACAGCTGGTTAGTGATGTAGAGTGATGGGTCCAAATCCTGCTCTCCTGCCTTGTCTTCTCTATTTAACTTATCAGTTTTTCCCAGACTTGGTCCCATCCTTTTACCATTTAGTTTTAAGCCATCTCTAATGCCTTGGTTATATGATTCTCTATTTCTAACGCCTGACTCTCCATACCTCCTTCACTCATAGTCATACCTTCCAATCTCTGACCATTGACCAAATCAGAAGATACTATCTGAAGGGATGTGACTACCTCACTAGTACAACGTGTGCATGTAATGTTCCCCCTCTGTGATGCATCGCAGTATATCTGCAGCTCAGCCTTAGCTTGATGTCTCTGAGCTGATGCTACTCAAGCCATAAATAATTATTGCAGCCATGCTTGTCCTGGATCACACTGGCATCCAGGGGCTCCCACACTTTGCAGCCGTGATACGCCCGGCCATTTTTACTGTTATTTCTTTATAATAGAAACTGCTACTCCCAATTACCTTTACTATTGCTAGTAAACCTTACTACATCTAATCAAACCTCACAATTACTAAAAAAGCATATTTTGAAGTTAAGTGAGCAAAAAATTCAAGGACTAATTACTTATCAGTTTTGCTGTGAACTCACACTTCAGTTTCTTTCAGTTTTTTTTGTTTGTTTATACTGAATTCAATCCAATCAAAGTTCAATTCAAAGTCTCAGCAAGTGAGACATTCCCAATCCAAGCTGACAAGACAGACATCCCACTTCCTGTCTTGGGCTTTATCTACTTGATCCAAGCTGATTGGAGCAGGCATTGCACCTCCTCCAAGGCTGGATTGTAGTTGCTTCTTAGGCAAAAGGCCTAGATGCCGCTTTAAAAAATTGCTTCAAATGAAGCCTCAGTGTAACCTCATGACTTCAACCAAGTGCAGAATGACAAAACTACACTTGATCTTAGCCAAAAGACCGAGAAGCGATTTCTCTCAGGCAGTTTTTTTTAATTTCAAAAATATACTTTATTCATAAATACTCTGAAATAAACCATTACAGAAAATATTTCTAATCATTACTAACAGTGTGAAAACAATCATATTTACAATTTCCTTAACTTAAATATTTTACAGTACTCAGTTTCAATATTACCGTTCAATTTTTCAACAAACTATATACATTCCTCACATTTCACCGTGTGCTGTTTTTACAGAGTTACACACAGTTACGCGGTCCAAGGGTTTTTTTGTAGTTACTGGCCCTCGGTCTGCCTTGGATGAAAGGCTTTAAACGGTGGCCTTTTCCCATTGTGCCTTTGCGGTGGCTGTCCCAAGCTTGAGAGCGTCCCTCAATACATAGCCCTGGACCTTGGAATGTGCCAGACTGCAACACCAGGTCAAGGACAAATCTTTGCACTGGAAGATCGGCAAGTTTCAAGCAGAACAAAGAGCACCCTTCACCAAGTTGATGATCTTCCAGCAGCAGTTGATATTTGTCTGTGTGCGTCCCTGGAAACAGCCCATAGAGCCCTGAGTCCGACGTCACAGAGCTGCTGGAGATGAGCTTCGACAAATACTACTGCATCTCGCTCTAGACCTTCTTTGCAAAGGCACATTCCACAAGGAGGTGTACAATCGTTGCATCACCCCCACAGCTGCTTCGAGGGCAGTGTATGGTGGTATTGAGGCCTCAAGTCTGCATCAAGGATCTGAAGGGAAGTACCGTTCTCATCACCAGTCAAGCCAGGTCTTGATGCTTGTTTGAAAGTTCTGGTGCTGAGGCATTCTGCCAGATGTCACTGACAGTCTGCTCAGGGAACTACCCAACAGGATCCAAATCTCCTTTTCTTTCAGGGCTTTGAGGATATTACGCACTGACCACTGCTTGATCGGCATGTGGTCAAAGTGTGTTTTTGGAAAAATTTCTCCACAAAAGACAGGTGCTCTGATGTGGTCCAACTACTTGGAGCGTTCCACCGCAGTGTGGCAAACCCATCCTCCGCAAGCCTCGGGACAGGTTGAATCTCAAAAGATAGTGGCACTTGGTGTTAGCATACCGAGGATCTACACATAGCTTGATGCAGACACACACAAAGGTGACCATCAGGATGGGGGCGGCATTGGGAACATTTTTCCCTCCATTCTTCGGAAATTTATGCTTCATTTCCCCCCAGACACAATCCATCTTAGATATTCATATAAATTTAAAGGTGGCTTGGGTGACTGCTGCTACGCAAGATTTGGGGATAGGCCAGACCTGCGCTACGTATGATAAAACAGACAGTAGCTCACACCAGATAATCGTGTTTTTGCTGGTAATAGGAAGTGTTGCTCCCACGAGCCCAATTTCTGCCTTACTTTGGCGATGTGCTCTTCCCAGTTTTTGGTGCATACCCCCACCACTCCAAACCATATCTCCAGCATCTTAAGGTAGTCTGCCCTAACGGTGAAGGAGACAAAGGGTCGGTCAGCCCAGTTCCCGAAGAACATAGCCTTGCTGTTGCCCCGGTTGACTTTGACTCCCAAGGCCAGCTCGAACTGCGAACAGATGACGGGTCAGAGCAGAAGACAACCATGTTATCCGTGTACAGGGAACTGCATGCCTCCGCTGCCTGGGATGGTAACCTCTTTTCTGATGAACTCAGCAAACGGTTCAATGCAACATACAAAAAGGACGGAGGAGAAGGGGTAGCCCTGGCTGATTCCAGACCTGATGAAAACCATCTGTTCCCCACCCATTGATTGAGACTGCTCTACTGATGTCTGTGTAGAACAGTCGGATCCAATTGTGGATTCCCTCCCCAAAGCCCATTTTGGAGAGCACATCCATTATGTAGGTGTGTGATATTCTGGAAATATCTTTTCCTGGTCTAGGCTGATGAGGCAGGTGTCCACCTGCCTGCCCTGCAAGGAGGTAATCGTATCCTTGAGTAGCACGAGGCTGTCTGAGATCTTCCTGCTGGGTACAGCACAGGTTTGATCAGGATGGATCACTGACTCCAGAGCAGCCTTGACCAGGTTGATGATCAACTTGGCTAGAATTTTGTAGTACACGTTCAACACTGAAATGGGTTATCAATTTCTAATTTCTTCCCTTTTTCCCTCTTCTGCTCATAGATGAGGGTAATGACGCCTTTCCTCATGGATTCTGACATACTACCTTCCAGAAGCATACTCTCATATACTTCCAGCAGGTTATGTAACTTTGGGCCAAAATCAAATGTCAAAATAGTCTACATCTGGTAAAGCCAGTTTTAACCAAAAGTAAAATTCTCCAGCTCTATCCCATTATAAAGCTTTTAGTCCAACTGCACAAAATCACTCGTTTCTGCTTCAGTTGCTTGATGTTCCCATGTATAAGGCTGCTTTACAGTGAGCCTGGGTACTTGCATTGGTCCAGAGCTGAGAGCTGAAAATGTGAGGTTTCAGTACGCTGCTTTGCAAAAGCCTGCCACTTTTATGTTTGAAAATAAACCGCCCAGAAACATTCTGAAATTGAGTCCTTTCTGAGGGAGGAGGCTTTAAGCAGGGTCTATAATTTCACCTACTTTGTCACTTTTCACATTTCAGCCAGTTAACAACAGAAAAATAAACTGAAATAAAAGACAAATTTAATTTTAGAATATTACGACAGCCACAAAAAATAAGTTTTCTTTGCATCAGTTTGTACTGAATTCAAATGCAGTTTCTGTTTTTATCTGCTGGATAAATCATTCTAATTGGCCGTGTCAACTAGTTCATGACAAGTCACTTAAAATCAGACAACTGACATTTGCATATTTGATTAGATAGTTATCGATTGATCTTGATATAGTTCACTGAAGTAGAATTGGATTGCACAGCATTTTAAACCGAAGCTTTAGTTTGTTACCATAGGAATAGAGAACATGAATGAAACACTCAGTCACTATTAACTGTACCAACACAGTACCAATTTCCTTTGTAACATTAATGACATTGAAAGAAAAATCACTTGTTTTTCAGGGATTGGGTGGGTTGGTAGGGAAGCAGTGGTATTTTTAGTGGACTAGTATTTCAGAGACTCGGGGTCTGGGTTCAAATCCTACCACAGCAGATTTTGAAAGTTGAATTCAATAAAATTCTGGAATTAAAAGTCTAACTATGACCAAGAAGCCATTGTCGATCGTCATAAAAACCCATCTGGCTCACTAATGTCCTTTAGGAAAGGAAATCTGCCATCCTTACCCAGTCTGACCTACATGTGACTCCAGAGCAACAGTAACATGGTAGACTCTTAATTGCCCTCTGAAATGGCCTAGCTATTCTGTTCAAGGCCAACTGAGGATGGGCAATAAATGTTGGCCCAGCCAATGTCGCCCATGTTCCATGAAAAAAACAAGAAAGAACATTGTCAATTGTCGCACAGTGATTAGTACTGCTGCCTCAGCGCCAGGGACCAGGTTTAATTCCTGGCTTGGGTTACTGTTATGTGGAGTCTGCATGTTCTCCCTGTGTTTGCATGGGTTTGCTCTGGATACTCCGGTTTTCTCCCACAGGTGGAATGATGTGCCATGCTCAATTCTCCCTCAGTGTAGTTGGACAGGTACCTGAGTGTGGCGACTAGGGGATTTCCACAATAACTTCATTGCTATGTTAATGTAAGTCTAATAAATAAACTTTAAACTAAGAAAAAACATTTTATTCACTAATGTCCTTGAGGGTAGGTTGTCTGCCATTCTTCGACATATACATACACACAGGGCACCTTCCATAACCTCCAGACATCTGTGTTTAACAGATGGGAATGTAGTTTTGGAAGTGTCATCACTTTTTTTTTGTTTTTATTCCAACTCAATTGAATCAAGTCCAATTCAGTCTCCACAAATTGAGACATTCCCGATCCAAACTGACAAGACGAGGCTCTCACCTCCTGTCCTGGGTTTGATCTACGTAATCCAAGCTGATTGGAGTAGGCATAACTCCTCCTCCAAGGCTTGATCTCATTTGCACCTTAGCAAAAGGCCGAGATGCTGCTTTTAAAAATTGCTTCAAACGAAGCTGAAATGTAACCTAACAACTTCAACCAAGCGCAGCATGTCAATACTACACTTGATCTTAGCCAAAAGGTGAGAAGTGATCACTGTTAGAATGCAAGAAAGTACAGAAATGCAGACACCAAGCTCCCACATACAGCAGTAAGATAAAAGATCAGATAATCTATTTTCGTGATGGTAGTTGAGGGCTTGAGTTGGTTAGTTGGCCAGGAAATTAGGAAGACCTCCCCTCTGATTCAGGGAGAATGCATGTTTTTCATATATCCAAATTCTTTCCCTGCAGCTGATGAATTGGTATCTAACAATGTGGTCACTGTGTACTGGAGCAGTTGCAAAAAGTTGCTTTAGTTCAGTGATTCACATTGTGGAGCACAGATTTCTGTGACCAGCTGTTAACTGTGTGAGATCTACATTACTGGAAATAAGCCAGTCCCATGTGCAGTTAGTATTTCATTTTGCACAGTGAACCTGTAGTCAGTATCTTGAAATCATGATTTTTCCGACTATATGTATTCTATAAATACCTGCAATTCAGGCCACTGTATCAAGATCAGACTATCATCATTTTTGGACACCTCCAGTTTCCAGAAAGTTGATATTTTCACAAGTCCCAGAGGTGAACAATAGGTCTGAGATTGTATTTTGATTCAACTCCATGAACTTTCGTAGTTTATTTTATTGTGCAAGGTTTTAACTCTCTAATGCTTAAGATCCTTTTAAAGCAAATACAATGAACTTTTTCTTCTATTAAGAATAGAGGATGATTGCTTGAAATAGTTATAATTTGTATCTAAAGTGCAATATATAGTACAGTAACTCTTTTTAAGGTGTTCTGCTTTAACGTTGGTCAGTGAATGAGGTCGGTATTCATGTATAGCGGTGAGAGTTTCATTTTGATATGAAGATCTGCATGATCTAATCAGCACCATTTTGAAGTGGCCTCTGTCGCTCCCTAACCCTCCCTCTCTTTGCCAACCCTTTGGTTCATGGCCTCTGCCACTCCCTGACTCTCCTATTTGCTATCTCTCAAACTTGTGCTTGCAATATGCAAGTTGAAGATCATCCTCCTGTTTGTTGCTGCTCTTCTGTCAGTCATAGAGAGGCAAGTGATGAGCAAGGAGGAGGCTGGGTGGGAGGAAAGATGCATGGCAACTGGAAGGGTCATGGAGTGACAAGAGGCTAGAACTAGGGGGCTGGCAGAGGTCAGAATTAGGGGCTGGCATTAAGGGGAGGGTCTGGGAATGGCAGAGGCCATGAGCCAAGAAGGGTTTGCAGGTACTCGGAGGATCTTGGGACAGGATGTAAGATGAACAGGAGGTCTGGGGGACAGGAGGAGCAGGGAGCAGAAGGTAGCTAGAAAGTTAACATTTATTTTGTATTTTAATTTTTTTTACATGTTATTTCATTTACCAGTAGGAATTTAGCTATGTAAAGTGTTTCAATTACTTGATATGTTTTAATGTTTATTTCAACGAGACAGGTCCTTCAGAACCTTTTACATTTGTATTAATAGAAAAATCTGATATGCTGAAGTTGTTTTTTATTAAAGTTGCACTTATCAGGAACACAACTGCAACTTTAAGTGAGGACTGAATGTATTTGTTCAGTTTTTGACAAATGAATGACCAACATTTAGAAACAAACATGATTCTGATGTATTTCTTGACAAGAATGCTAAAAGCAACAGTTTTGAGAACAACAGTTGCAGAAGAAACACATCCTGTTTGGTGATGTGCCCAAGTGAATTCTGCATCCATCGCAGCTGTTTAGTGATTTCCTTTCATGGCAGTAGGACATGACTGAAAATATCTTCCGAGTTTGAGCCATAGATTCCCAAGTCATAACCTTGCTGTACAATTATGTGTTGAAATACAATTGTTACAATTGAAAACATCAAAATATTTAAGTTGGTTTCATATGTTTGTATTTTGAAAGCCATGCTGTGGAGAAATTCAATCATGAATGCTGAATTTTTACAGGATGTGATTATTGTATTGTACTGTGGTGGCTATTGCTTTCTGGCAACCAGTTACTGATTGATCTTGGCTGCACTTTGAAAGTTCTTTTGCAAAGCTTTTCCTCCAGCTCCTGAGACGTTTAGGGTAATGTTAACACACTGCTAGTTGCAGGGCAGGAATCGGTTGCTTCCACATCTATCTGAGAAGTGATTGAATAAAGGATAATTGTTGCAACTCTTAGTAACGGGTTCCCAGAGTTTAAAAATCTGATTAACACTACAGCATCTGACAGAATACAATTGTGAATAAATTGTTGGATTATTGTTTTTAAAATTTTGATGCCCCGGGGGCTATAGGATTTCATATTTGTCTAATAATAGATTATCAGCTGTTTGTTCACTACCCATGGGATATATTTAGTGGAATGACTTCTCATGAAAATCTGGACACTTTGGAAGAAAGAAATTAGCTAATAAATCTGTTAGATTACATTGGAAATGACTGAAGATACTTTAAGTTTGTAAAAATTATCTAATTTTATAGGCTCTTGCAGCTATTAAATTTGAAAGAGTTTTGCCAGAGAAACTCAACTGTGCAGAATGATACACAGCTGATGTATTGCATGATGAAATCATTAGTTTGCTTCCTCTGGCTCATCTGTCAAAGTATTGTGTATGGGTTATTGCTGTTCATGATTGGTATAGCATTAAAAAGTGCATTTTAGATTTGGTGTTGTATTAGTCTGTCACTAACCATTTAAAAAAGAATGCTTTACACAAAAATGTATTTCATAAATCCATATCTTATCTTTTTAGGTGGGAAATTCATTTACACTGAGTAATCAACTAAAATTTATTACAATAGATAAATACATTTTTTAAATATTTTCAACATAGAAAATGTCCCAGGCTGCTTCACAGGTGCCCAATCAGATAATTTGTAGTTATTAAGGAGGCACTATTGTGAGAGATGTGTTAAAGCTTAGTCAAAGGGATGTTTTAGATAGGGCCCTTACAGAGAGAGACAAGTTTAAGTTCCAAACTTGGGACCTAAAATGGCTGAGTTCCAGGAAGGTTGAAAATCTTAAAGGTTTTGTGTGTGCGTACACAGTGCTGGGTGAGTGGATTGTTTTCCTTCTGTCATGGAATGTGAGTATTGCTGACAAGACCAGCCTGAATCCACTGACCTTGAAATGAATACTTGCCCTAACACTTCAGAAGCTGATTTAAGAGTCAGCCATGTAAGGTTTCCTTCTTTAAAATACATTAGTGAAATAGATGGGTTTTTGCAATAATTGTTTCCCCTTAATTCCAACTATGCTATTCACCTCAACTCCTTTACTTACCCAGCATTCCCTTAAATGCATCTATGCTGTTTGCCTCAATGGCTCCATCTGGTAGTAAGTTCCATATTCTAACCACTCTCCGAATAAAACGTGTTTCCTGTTTTTCTTATGATTTTAATGTATGATCCTTAGCTTTGGACTCCGCCACAAATGGAAACACCTTCTCTACATCTACCCCATTGTACCATTTCATAATTTTAAAACCTCTAACATGTCAACCATCCTGTTGAATCTTTCCTGATAGTTTCAATATCATCCTTGTAAATCATTTCTTGCACCTTCTCCAGCACCTCATTTCCCTTTCCATAGTATGGAGACCAGAATTGAGCAAGGCATTCCAAGTATGGTCTACCGAAGATTCTGTGTAACTTTTAACATAACTTTTCTGCTTTTTAACTTTTCCCCTCGAATTTAATCGCAGAGCTTAGTTTGCGTTTTTCAGTGCCATATTAGTTCGAGATGGAACCACTTATAACCAGAGGACACCAGGAGGTGGTGCAAGAAGAAACTGTTTATGCAAAAAATAGTTATGATTTACGATAGACTGCCTTATAAGGTTGTGGTAACAGATTAAAAACTAGCCTTCAGCAGGGTGTTTTAGAACTACTTGTAAGAGAAGGAAATGCTGAGGCATGAGGAAGCAGCTGACAAATGGGACAAACTGGATTGCTCTTTGAAATAGTTGGTTTACTCTTGATGGACTGAATGGCCTCTATTTGTGCTATGATTCTATACCCCATGGCAGTTTGGACAGCAATCCAATTGGAATGGGGTGCAGAGAACACGAAATGGGTCTCATGGGCAAGATAAGCTCATGGAGGAGATATGGTGCAATGGACAAGATACTAGAGAAATGGTTGGTTACAAGGCTAGGACGGACCTTGGGTGAACTTTGGCTTATTGGATAATAGAAATTGCATTTTGTGGCAAAGGGAGCTCCATAGTTGGTCTCACATTTAGTGAAGAAGAATTCCATGAATCTATTTGCACTTGTTTGAGGTGAGGGTGGAAAGGTAGAGGAAAAGAGTTATGTAGCTGAAGGTGGAAAAATATAATAGTGGCTATATTTGGTTTCATGAGACCTAAACTAAATTCCTGTCTTGGGCCTTATTTACATTGTGAATGCATAATACTTGTATTCACAAAACAGCAAACTGCTGAATATTGACAATTCTCTGACTGGCCTACATATCCACTTCAGTAGGTTTATTTATTTTCTAGATTAATCAAACAATGAACTTGTTTGCAAACATTTTGAAATGTTCGTGCAATGGTACAGCATAGAGGCTATTTAGTCCTATGTGTCTGTGCTGGCTGTCTGGCAGAGCTGTTTTAAGTGATCCATTTCTTGTTCTTGCCTTCCCCATCGTCCTGTAATTTGCTTCTCATCTGAACATTACTATTAAATCTGCTACACCATTTTGGGGTGCATTCCAGATCTCGACTCCGTGTAAAAATAAAGGTTTTCTCATGTTTGAGTTGATTTATTATTGTCACACGTATTAGCATACATCTTTCATAGAGAAGAAAACGAGAGTTCAGAATGTAGTGTTACAGTCATAGCTAGGGTGTAGAGAAAGATCAAATTAATGCATTCAGTCCAGTCAAAAGGCTGCCTGAAGCAGCAGGGAAGAAGCTGTTCTTGAGTGGGTTGGTACATGACCTCAGACTTTTATTTCTTTATCCTGACGAAAGAAGGTGGAAGAGAGAATGTTTGGGGTGCGTGAGGTCCTTAATTATGCTGGCTGCTTTACCGAGACAACCTGAAGTGTAGACAGAGGCAATGGCTGGAGGCTGGTTTGCCTGATGGATTGGGCTACATTCACAACCTTTTGTAGTTTCTTGCAGTCTTGGACAGAGCAGGAGCCATCTCAAGCTGTGATACAACCAGAAAGAGTGCTTTCTATGGTGCATCTGTAAACATTGGTGAGAATCATAGCTAATATGCCAAATTTCCTTAGTCTTTTGAGAAAGTAGAGGTGATGGTGGGCTTTCTTAACTATAGTGTTGGCGTGGTGGGGACCAGGACAGGTTGTTGGTGATCTGGATACCTAAAAATTTGAAGCTCTTGACCCTTTCTACTTCATCCCCATTGATGCAGACGGGGCACGTTCTCCTTACACTTCCTGAAGTCGATGAAAATCTCCTTTCTTTTGTTGATGTTGAAGGAGAGATTATTGCTGTTGCATCAGTTCATCAGATTCTCCCTCCCTCCCTCCCATATTCCTGTAATCCGTCTCATCATTGTTTGAGATCTGACCCACTACGGTGGTGTCGTCAGCAAACTTGAAAATCGAATTGGAGGGGAATCTGGCCACACAGTTATAAGTGTATAAGGAGTACAGTAGGGGGATGAGAACACAGTTTTGTGGGCCACCGGTGTAGAGGATGATCGTGGAGGAGGTGTTGTTGCCTATCCTTACAGATTGTGATCTGAGAGTTAGGAAATTCAGGATCCAGTTGCAGAGGGAGGTGCCGAAGCCCAGGCCACGGAATTTGGAGATGCGTTTCGTGGCAATAATGGTGTTGAAGGCTGAGCTGTGGTCATAAATAGGAGTCTGACACAGGTGTCCTTGTTATCTAGGTGTTCTCGGGTTGAGTGCAGAGCCAGGGAGATGGCATCTGCAGTGGATCTGTTGTGGCAATAGACAAACTGGTAGACAAACAGGATCCAGCTAGTCCTGGAGGCTGGAATTGATTCATGCCATGACTAGCCTTTTGAAGCACTTCAGAATGATGGATGTCAGAGCCACTGGCCTATAGTCATTAAGGCATGCTGCTTGATTTTTTTTTAGCTACTGGGATGATGGTCATTTTCTTGAAGAGATAGGGACCTCAGATTGTTGTAAAAAGAGGTTAAAGATGTCTGCAAATACTCCTTCCAGCTGACCTGCACAGGATTTGAGTACTTGTTCGGGTACCCCATCTGGGCCAGTCGCTTTCCATGGGTTGACCTTCGAGAAAGCTGCTCTAACATCTGTAATGGTGATTCCACATGCAGGTTCATCCAGGGTTTCCAGGGGGCGGAGGGCTTGCTCTCGCTGACCTGTTGCTTTCGGCTAGCATAGAATGCATTGAGTTCATCAGGGAGGGGTGCGTTGGAGCCGGAGTTTTTACTTGCCTTCATTTTGCAGCCTGTCGTGCCTTGTAGACCTCGCCATATTTGGCGAGGGTTGGTGTGGCTAGCCTGGGACTCCAGCATGGTCTGATACTATCTTTTGACATCTTTGATGGATCTCCTTAGATCATATTGGCTTTCTTGTATTGGTCAGGGGCGTCTGACTTGAATGCCTGAGACTTGGACTTGAGCAAACGGTGGATATCCCTTTTCATTCACGGTTTCCGGTTGGGAAATATACGGATTTGATTCTTTGGCACACAGTCCTAGTTAGCTAACTTTTGTCTCTGGAAACAGTTACTCCTTATTTACTCCATTAAGACCATTCATAATTTTCAACTTCTCTATCAAATTTCCTCTTAACCTTCTCTACTTTAAGGAAAATAACTCCAGCTTCTCCAATCTTCCCACTGAAGTCCCTCATCTCTGGTACTGAGCTATCTTTGAGGACAAAAAAATGGAGTAGAGAACAATAGTTACTTCAACACAAGTTGTGACTGAAATCCGTTCAGATCCAAGTCAATCTCAGTCTGAAACGGTTTGAAGCTCAACTTTCTGACTAAACTAGTTTATTCTAGATTACATATATACACACACACATATATACAAATGACCAGAAGAGGTTCTGTTACACTCTTAATGAAAACATAAGAACATAAGAAATAGGAGCAGGAGTAGGCCATCTGGCCCTTCGAGCCTGCCCCGCCATTCAATAAGATCATGGCTGATCTGTCGTGGCTCAGTTCCACTTTCCCGCCCTCTCCCCATAACCCTTAATCCCCTCTCTTATCAAAAACCCATCAACCCGCTTCTTAAAAATATTTAGCGAGGCAGCCTCCACCACTTCAACGGGCAGAGAATTCCAGAGATTCACCACCCTTTGAGTGAAGAAGTTCCTCCTCAACTCCGTTCTGAACCGCCCCCCCTTTATCTTGAGGCTGTGCCCCCTAGTCCTACTGTCTTTTTTGAGCGGGAAGAGTCTTTCCACCTCTATCCTATCCATCCCATTCATCATCTTATACGTCTCAATGAGATCTCCCCTCATTCTTCTAAACTCTAACGAGTACAAGCCTAGTTTATTCAGCCTCTCCTCATAGCTCAACCCCCTCAACTCCGGTATCAGCCTAGTAAACCTCCTCTGCACTCCCTCCAAGGCCAAAATATCCTTGCGCAGGTGCGGCGCCCAAAACTGCACACAGTACTCCAGCTGCGGCCTCACCAATGCCCTATACAGCTGCAGCAAGACCTCCCTACTTTTATATTCAATCCCCCTCGCTATGAAGGCCAGCATCCCATTTGCCTTCCTGACCACCTGCTGCACCTGCAGGCTGGGTTTTTGCGACTCATGCACAAGGACCCCGAGGTCCCTCTGCACCGTCGCCTGCTGCAGTTTTTCGCCCCGTAAGTAATAGTTCTTCCTACCATTCTTCCTACCAAAGTGGACCACCTCACACTTGCCAACATTAAATTCCATTTGCCATTTCCTGGCCCATTCGCCCAGCCTATCTAGATCCTTCTGCAGACTCTCCACACCCTCCGCACAATTTGCCTTTCCCCCAATCTTGGTGTCATCAGCAAATTTCGACATTTGTGAAAAGTTCCACAAATTTCAAATTCCATACAAGTTTTATACATTCCACGGACAAGATTTTCTGCAGCATATTTTCAGGCAGTGGAGATGGCGCACCATTAGCCAGTGGCGGATTTTCTGGTCCTGCCAACGTCTACAGGGTTTTGAGTGCCCTGCACCCTCTGTCACCAAGGAATGTGTCGCAGGGGGTCACCATTAGAAGGATTGGAAGATTCTGCTGGTGAGAAGAACTGGAAAAAGTTGCCTGGTCATTTGAATAACAAATGTCAACAAGGATATTAGTTATAAGCAAGCAATCAACTTTGTTCTTTAAAAGATTGGCAGTCCTCAGTCAAAAGTCACTCGGTAAGGATGAGCTGCATCATTGGTGACCTGAGCAAAGCAAGTGTAAGCAAATTTCTAATACTCCACCCACACAATCTGCCAGTACTCTTCAAAGATGGGAATAATGTCAAGGAATTATAACTATTTCTCTTTCGAATGCAAATGTTTGAAGTTTATTTGTTGGTGTCACTGTAGGTTTACATTAACACTGCAATGAAGTTACTACGAAAATCGCCTACTCGCCACTCTCCAGTACCTGTTCAGGTACACTGAGGGAGAATTTAGCACAGCCAATGCACCTAAACATCACGTCTTTTGGGCCATGGGAGGAAACCGGAGCACCCAGAGGAAAGCCACACAGGCATGGGGAGCACATGCACGCTCTGCACAGTGACCCAAACCGGGAATCAAACCTTGGACCCTGGTGGTGCAGCAGGTGGTCAGGAAGGCGAATGGAATGCTGGCCTTCATAGCGAGGGGGATTGAATATAAAAGTAGGGAGGTCTTGCTGTGGCTGTATAGGGCATTGGTGAGGCCGCAGCTGGAGTACTGTGTGCAGTTTTGGGCGCCGCACTTACGCAAGGATATTTTGGCCTTGGAGGGAGTGCAGAGGAGGTTTACTAGGCTGATACCGGAGTTGAGGGGGTTGAGCTATGAGGAGAGGCTGAATAAACTAGGCTTGTACTCGTTAGAGTTTAGAAGAATGAGGGGAGATCTCATTGAGACGTATAAGATGATGAATGGGATGGATAGGATAGAGGTGGAGAGACTCTTCCCGCTCAAAGGATAGTAGGACTAGGGGGCACAGCCTCAAGATAAAGGGGGGGCGGTTTAGAATGGAGTTGAGGAGGAACTTCTTCACTCAAAGGGTGGTGAATCTCTGGAATTCTCTGCCCGTTGAAGTGGTGGAGGCTACCTCGCTAAATATTTTTAAGACGTGGGTTGATGGGTTTTTGATAAGAGAGGGGATTAAGGGTTATGGGGAGAGGGCGGGAATGTGGAACTGAGCCACGACAGATCAGCCATGATCTTATTGAATGGCAGGGCAGGCTCGAAGGGCTAGATGGCCTACTCCTGCTCCTATTTCTTATGTTCTTATGTGGTGTGAGGCAGTGGTGCTAACCAGTGTGCTGAATGTGAGAGTTTTCCAAAGAATGAAACAATAACTAGCAAAGCATTTATTTATCTTACATTTATCTATAAATCTGACTGAAGCGCTGGTTTCTTATTCCAAAGACGATACTTCCTTTTTAACCCAAATGTTGAGAGTTTGGGGAAGGAGCATGATCAATTTTGCCCCGAGTCTAAGAGGTTGTTTCCAATAAAGATTGATTTTGACTTGACTACCAATTAAATTTTCCCCTTTATCAGACATGTTTGGGTGGCACAGTGGTTAGCACTGCTGCTTCATAGCTTCAGGCATCCGGGTTCAATTCTGAGTTTGGGTCACCTATGTGGAGTTTGCACATTCTCCCCATGTCTGCACAGGTTTCTTCTGGGTGCTCCGGTTTCTTCCCACAGTCTGAAGATGTATGGGTTAGGTTGATTGACCAAGCTAAATTGACCCTAGTGTTGGGTTTGATAGCGTAAATATGTGGGGTTACGGGAATAGGGTCTGGGTGGGATTGTGGTTGGTGCAGACTCAAAGGCCCAAATGGCCTCCTTCTGCACTGCAGGGATTCTATGATTCTGTGATTTGTGACAGACTGAATCTGACTTGGACCTGAACTGATTTCAGTCACAACTTGTGCTGAAGTAATTATTGTTCTCTGCTCGTATCCCAACTATCCAATTAGATAATTCCCAACTCCTGCCTTCTTCTTCAACCTCTGAAGGTAAAACCCGATCGATGTGTGCAAACCTAACCTTTCTATTGGCAAACATCTAGACCAAATTATGCAAGGACTGCCTACTTTTATGACTTTTCCTGATAGGCACGCCAGACACTTGTGATAATCTTTCACCTTAACTTTCAATTTCGAACTTCTTTCTTTCACCCCACATCTATCCTGACTTTCTTTCTGCCTGGATTGTTTTTCTTCCGCTAATTGTACAAAATGTGATTGCAGCAATGAAAATCACATGCTCGGCTGCCTCCTAAGAAGCAATCAACCTAGTATCCCATTGGTAGTGGTGTAAGGTGGGTTATAGTAAATACAAAACAATATCGCTAGTTTGTGATTCAAGGACAAACTGACGTTTCTTCCAATTTGTACCAAGCATTTTCTTAATAAGAGCGCACTTAACAAACAGTGTGCTCTGCTGCTCCAATTGAATCAGGATGTCACGTGAAACTCCAATGTGTTTTATCCCGTTTATTCTCATAAACTTTACAAAATTTTCTGAACAAATTTGTTGTTGGACATAATTTCCTCCAGGAACTCGTAATAGCAACCAAAATATGCAAAATATTGACTTTTGCTAGTTGTTGGTCCACTCACTGGCAAACTCTCACACTCATCTTTCAAAAAAAAGAGAAACATTTGTAATTCTTTGGCATCATTCCCATCTTTGAGGAGTATTGGAAGATTGTGTGGGTGGAGTGTTAGAAATTTGCTTACACTTGCTTTGCTCAGTCACCTGTGATGCATTGCTGCCTCACAGTGCTAGGGACCGTGGTTCATTCTGGCCTTGGGTCACTGTCTATGGAGTTTGTTCATTCTCCCCTTGTCTGCAGGGGTTTCCTCCAGGTGCTCTGATTTCCTCCACAGTCCAAAGATGTACAAATTAGGTTCATTGGCCATGATAAATTGACCCTAGTGTTAGGGGAATTAGCAGGGTAAATACGTGGAATTACGGGAATAGGGTCTGGGTAGGATTGTGTTAGTGCAGACTCAATGGGTCGAATGATCTCCTTCTGCACTGTAGGGATTCTATGACTGTATGATCTCATCCTTTCTGAGTGACTTTCGACTGAGGACTGCCAACCTTTAAGTACAAAGTTGATTGTCTGCTGATGACTAACATCCTTGTTGACGTTTTTATTTAAACTATCCAGTTTAACGTAATGTAATAAAAATATTTTACTGCTTTGTTATTAGGAAAAGACTTTGACGAGTAATTTAAATATTGAAGGAAACAGATTTCTACCAGTACTTTCTGATAAGGAGGCCTTGTGGGTAGCGTACCAGCCTCTGAGCCAGAAGTACTGGGTTCAAGTCCCACTCCAGAGCTTGATGACCAAGGAAGTTTATAATGTGGTCAAATGGGTGAATTGTCAACCTGCAGATTCTTCCAATACGCCAACAGTTGGTGACAAAAGTGGGAGGGAGAGACTCCTCGTCAGCCACGTTTGATGTGAAGTGACACTCCCTCGAGCTATAAGCCTCTGTGACAGACTAGTGGCCTGCTCCAGAAATTACTAGCTATAGAAAATATGCCTTAGTGCGCCAAGGGTGCAAGAAGAGACGAGAGTCGTAATGGACTTGGGACCTTCTATTAATATACTTAGTCAAAATATTGTGGGTATTTTTGTAGTATTTGTAGTAGCGAGTATATTTGTTGTTGTAGTTGTTGTTGTAGTAGTATATTTGTAGCAGCAAGTTTTCCTTCCTCTAAATGCCCATGCTGGGGTGCAATTTCAAAAACACAACATCCCACAAGAAACTATAGTGCAGTAGCCACTTGAGCAAGGATACTAGTCATCAGAAGGCCTTTCACTTGGTCTTTTATTTCAAGTTTTGTTTGATATTCTTCCTGATTTGAAATGGGCGAAGTTCCAGTTTGGTGGTCAGAGTGCTCCATTTACTCAGTAATCTGATCGCTCTGTCTCACCACAATCTGGAGTTTTAATGAAAACCAGTTCCATCATGTCTACAACGTTTTGGCTTTCAGGCACCTTAGGAGGAGCATGTTATCCATTTATTTTATAGTTATGTATGATTGTGGTACGGACTTTGATCGTTAATGTGCAGGTCTGTTTCAACATGTAATGACATGATATATTTCTGTTGGAAGGCAGCATCACTCCCAGCTGGATAGGCTGGCTAAGTATTAAGACTTGGTTATAATGTTTTTAACAACCCATCTTCCCAATTGTTAAAGTCTGCAACTTTTATTTTAATCAAAGTTTGATGACATTTCTGCCTGCCACTCTTTGATTCTAGTTTATCTGGCCAGATATATTCTTGCCCTGTTGAAGTTCACCATCCCAATTAAGTGTTCTTACTCTGGATTGCTACTTGCTCTTTTCCATAACTAACCTGAACCTTATGATACTTTCAATAAATGGTCTGCCACTGACATTGATCCACTTGTCCCCAGAACCAGATTCGGCAATGTCCCTACCTCACTAAACTGGAAACATACTGATCAAGAAAGTTCTCCTGAACGCCCTTCAGAAATCCCTACCCCCCCCCCCCCCCCTCCCCCACACACACACACACACACACACACACACACACACACACACACACACACACACACACACACACACACACACACACACCCGTTCGGGCACACTGAGGGAGAATTTAGCATAGCCAGTACGCCTTTCGGACATCTGGGAACACCCAGAGATACCCACACAGACACGGGGAGAATGTGCAGACTCCAACCAAGTCAATTCTGTCTTTGACCCCTTATGCACATCCTCTTTCTCTAGCACTGTCATGTTTTCCTTAATCAACACTGCGAACCTACCTCCTTCCTTTCCTTCCCTTCCCTATCTTTCCTGAACTTAGTCCTGCCCTTCTTTGAGCCAAACCTCTTTATCGCCACTGTATCCTATTTCCTGTATGATTCAGCTAATCATTACTGGAATCTGTTGAGCCATCTAGGTGGTTAAAAACTCTGATCTTTGATTTATGTTCTAGCATAGGAAAAAAATCAGTTCTAATGTCAGATGAATTAATTTGTATGTTTGAAATTTTTAGTTGGCCAAGGCAAATCTGGTGCAGTAAGTCCTTACTTGTTGCGTTCCTGAAACTTTGCTGCAACTTTTAAGTCGAACAACTTTAAGCAAATCAGATTTTCCCGTTAAAATTAATGTAAAAGCTGTAACGGAAAACAAGATAAAACTTGTAAGTTGAAATAGCTTACATTTCTAAATTCCTATTTAAAACAAAATAAAGTTAATAACAGGAAATAAATATGTTTTCTCCTCCCACTCACTTTTCCTGATTGGTGCTGATTCTGCTCATCACACACCCAATCCCTGAACTTCCAGGTCATTATTGGCCTTCCTCTAGCTGACCCTCCAGTTCAGGGTCTGACTCACTCCCTAACCCTCCATCTTGCCATCATCCCTCCACTGAGAAGTGTCTGCCACTCTCTAAGCCCCCTTTTGCTGCCAACGCTCTGAATTGCAGCCTGTTCACTGTTTGACCCTCTCCCTCGTTGATAGTCCTCCAGTTCACGGTCTCTGCTACTGCCTGACTCTTCCCGTGAGTGAGCACTCTGAAAATGAGCAATGAGAGGCAGGAAGAGCAGCTCCCATTTGCAACAGACAAGCTGAAGAGGTGATGAGAGGGAAAGTCAGGAAGTGGCAGGGGCTGTGCGCAGCGGGTCAGGAAGTGGCAGGGGCTGTGCGCAGCGGGTCAGGAAGTGGCAGGGGCTGTGCGCAGCGGGTCAGGAAGTGGCAGGGGCTGTGCGCAGCGGGTCAGGAAGTGGCAGGGGCTGTGCGCAGCGGGTCAGGAAGTGGCAGGGGCTGTGCGCAGCGGGTCAGGAAGTGGCAGGGGCTGTGCGCAGCGGGTCAGGAAGTGGCAGGGGCTGTGCGCAGCGGGTCAGGAAGTGGCAGGGGCTGTGCGCAGCGGGTCAGGAAGTGGCAGGGGCTACTCCAAAACAACGCCAATGGGATCTCACATTCCTATGTCAGGCCTGGCACAAAACAACTTTAAAAAGATATTCCCAGTGAAATGGGAACATAGGCCCCATTAACTGACTGATGTTAATGTGGAGCAACTAAACACTGGGCAGCTTAAAAAATCTAAAATCTGGACACATTGAGTGATTAAAATCAAATATTCTGACTTTGTTGCATTTAATACTTAAATGAGTGCTGGTGAATTGTAGATGGGCAGAAATGGAATTTTGCTGTTGGTACCAATTCTCCAAGATCATTTGTTACCAAAGCCTCAGCTGTAGATTTGGATGGGTGTATGGAGTTCAAGTTGGTGCAAGAAAGGTTAGATGCAGGTGAGATTAAAAAGATAGGCACAATTAAAGGGCAGTCTCTCAATTGTGGCAGAGATTGAGATTCTCCAACAGCTTTCACAATCTATTAGCAGCCATTGTCAAGATTTAAGGGCTAAAAATGAATGGAATAGAAACAGTGTGGACATGTAAACCTGAGACTGAGTGGCCTGACCTCCACACCATTCTCTGAAGGTGCGGAGATGCAAAGGTAGTGCCAAGCGAGGTGGTGCCCTGCCACTTTGTCACATCCTTTCCTTGGTGAACACTACTAATTTTAAAGGAAATGGAGCCACTTTTCAGGTCACCTCTCTGTTGTTGTCATTGTAGCAGCCCAACCCTGCCTGTGTCCTTATAGCAATTGGCACAGCTCTTCACCGCCAGTTGTCCAAGATCTGATCTGCCATTTTCCAGTGTCACTAATCAGTAGATGAGCCAACGTCTCCAGAACTCATTGGCAGCAGCTGCTAAGATACCACCAACAAGATTTTACTGCATCCCTTCCTGGTGTTTCACCAGTGTGCTCTTCTTTTATGCCATCTCAGTTAAACATGACAATGCTATTTGGAGTATCAGGAAGTATTACAGTATCTGTCCTGTCTGCTGTCCTAAAGTACACCTCTGAAGGTGCAAGTACGAGTTACTGGTCAACAGAACATCTCTCTTGAAGCCTGACCGACCAACATGTGACTCCTCTTCCCAACGCATCATGTTTTATGAATTGAGAAAGCAATGCTGTCAGTAACGGGGCTGGGAAAAAAAAAGCACACATGTACAGCACCCTAAATGCCATCAAGAAAAAGAGAAAATAGTTTCAAAACATTAATGACATACTTACATATGTCCTCTCCCTGTCATTTTTCAACTGCTGCAGCAACCCCAGACTCTGATTTCACACGGTTGTGGTTTACGTCAATCGTCTTACATGTTCAAACGTGGAGGAATTTCACATTTAAAGAAAATGCTATCTTTCTGATGTATGTGCTGCTTTGATCCAGTCCATTGGTATTGTATCAGGGCCTGAGAGTTCTACCAGCATGAAAACTGGTCCATTTATCTGTACCTACCTCCAAAACAATGGGTGACCAGTAGCCAGAAACTCAGTCCGTAGTGTGTGTAAGATGTTTTCATTTGTTATTGCTTCTGTTGGACTACTGGACAAGTGTCAGAGGTGCCTCAGGTGCTAATGCTCTTCTGGTTTAAGTCCCACTCCAGAGCTTCAGTACAAAAGTCCACACTGGCACTCCAGTGCAATACTAAGGGACTGCTGCACTGTCAGAGATCCTGTCATTTAGATGAGATGTTAAACTGAGGCCCCATCTACTTAGGTGGTTGTAAAGATCCTGTGGCATTGTTTGGAAGAATAGGGGAGTTATCCCGGGTGTGCTAGCCAATATTTATCCGTCAACTAGCATCAGAGAAATAGATTATCTGTTCATTATTACATTGCTCTTTGTGGGAGTTTGCTGAGTTCCAATTTACACTTCATTGGCTTGGAGGTGCTTTAAAATGTTGTGAAAACTGCTATATTAATGCTGGTTCCTTTTACAAAGAAATGCAATACAGGTTTAACTTGTTGGCTGGAATTTAATGCACCTCCCCAGGAGTGAGGTGGCAATTGTGGGGCATGGGCATGGACATAAAATAGATGCGTTGATAGCGGATGCTGCCTGTACCCATTACCTACTCCCTTCCACTTGTACTTTACCAGCAGCCGTAGTTGTTGAGTGGAATGCCCATTCTTGGACCAATTGAGGTTCTTCACTGGACAGTTAATCATCACTTAAAGGCTTCTTCCTGCTGCCACTGATATGCTACCAATCATGTCTTGGATGCCACGTGATAAGACTGCCAGATCTACCTTGACAGCCTGGCTGCAGCTTTTGGGGTGGATGGTGGGGATGCAGAGAGAGGCAGAAACCCTTCTGTTCGGTGCCCTACACTCAACAAAGAAACAGAACACCGCTCCTGCAAATATGCAGAAAATCGTTGTATGGTTAAGTACAGCATCATGTGGTAAATATTTGATTCTTAGAATGCCACAGATATTTAAATTGTTATTAAATATTAATGGAGGAACTATTTGTTCCTTTTTGCACTGGTTGCTCAGCAGAAATATATTCCGGTAAAGAAGGAATGTAGGAGAAGGGATAACCAGCCGTGGTTATCGAAGGAAATAAAGGGGAGTATTAAATTAAAAGCTGATGCGTTCAGAGTGGTTAAAAGTAGTGGGTGATTAGAAGATTAGGAAAGGTATAAAAATCAACAAAGAATGACTATGAAGCTAAACTAGCACTAAATATAAAAAACGTCAGTAAGAGTGTTTACAAATATATAAAGAAGAGGAGGCTGGCTAGAGTGAATGTTAGACCCTTAGATGATGAAAGGGGGGATTTAGTGGTGGGAGATGAGGAAATGGCTGAGGCCTTGAATAAGTTTTTTGCCTCGGTCTTCACGGAGGAGGACGCGAATAGTTTGCCGGATATTAAAGATAGAAGGATGGTAGGAGTTGAGGGTCTGAATGCGATTACATAAGAACATAAGAACATAAGAAATAGGAGCAGGAGTAGGCCATCTGGCCCTTCGAGCCTGCCCCGCCATTCAATAAGATCATGGCTGATCTGTCGTGGCTCAGTTCCACTTTCCCGCCCTCTCCCCATAACCCTTAATCCCCTCTCTTATCAAAAACCCATCAACCCGCTTCTTAAAAATATTTAGCGAGGCAGCCTCCACCACTTCAACGGGCAGAGAATTCCAGAGATTCACCACCCTTTGAGTGAAGAAGTTCCTCCTCAACTCCGTTCTAAACCGCCCCCCCTTTATCTTGAGGCTGTGCCCCCTAGTCCTACTGTCTTTTTTGAGCGGGAAGAGTCTCTCCACCTCTATCCTATCCATCCCATTCATCATCTTATATGTCTCAATGAGATCTCCCCTCATTCTTCTAAACTCTAACGAGTACAAGCCTAGTTTATTCAGCCTCTCCTCATAGCTCAACCCCCTCAACTCCGGTATCAGCCTAGTAAACCTCCTCTGCACTCCCTCCAAGGCCAAAATATCCTTGCGCAGGTGCGGCGCCCAAAACTGCACACAGTACTCCAGCTGCGGCCTCACCAATGCCCTATACAGCTGCAGCAAGACCTCCCTACTTTTATATTCAATCCCCCTCGCTATGAAGGCCAGCATCCCATTCGCCTTCCTGACCACCTGCTGCACCTGCAGGCTGGGTTTTTGCGACTCATGCACAAGGACCCCGAGGTCCCTCTGCACCGTCGCCTGCTGCAGTTTTTCGCCACGTAAGTAATAGTCCTTCCTACCATTCTTCCTACCAAAGTGGACCACCTCACACTTGCCAACATTAAATTCCATTTGCCATTTCCTGGCCCATTCGCCCAGCCTATCCAGATCCTTCTGCAGACTCTCCACACCCTCTGCACAATTTGCCTTTCCCCCAATCTTGGTGTCAACAGCAAATTTCGACACCCTACACTCAGTTCCCTCCTCCAGATCATCTATATAAATGGTAAATAGCTGAGGCCCCAGCACCGACCCCTGGGGCACCCCACTAGTCACCAACCGCCAATCCGAATAGCACCCATTGACCCCCACTCTCTGCCTCCTATTTGACAACCAATCCTCTATCCACACTAACACCCTACCCCCAACTCCATGTCCTCTGACCTTCTGCAGTAACCTCTTGTGAGGTACCTTATCAAACGCCTTCTGAAAATCCAGAAAGACCACATCCACCGGCTCTCCTCTATCCACCGCCCTAGACACATCCTCATAGAACTCCAGTAAATTTGTCAGACACGACTTCCCTTTAATGAAACCGTGTTGCGTCTGCCCTATCAAGCAATTCCCTTCAAGATGCCTCGCAATTTCCTCCTTAATGACGGATTCTAACATTTTACCTACCACAGACGTTAAACTAACCGGCCTATAATTCCCCGCCTTTTGCCTGGCACCCTTCTTAAACAACGGCGTAACATTAGCCGTTTTCCAATCTTCCGGCACTTCCCCGGAATCCAGCGACGTCTGGAAAATAACCACCAAGGCATCCACTATAACCTCCGCCATTTCTTTCAGAACCCTCGGATGCATTCCGTCCGGTCCTGGGGACTTGTCCACAATCAGCCCCTCCAGTCTGTCGCGCACCACCTCTCTAGTAACAGTAATGTCATTAAGACCCTCCAGTCCTACCACCTTTCCATCGCTAACACCCGGCAAATTATTCACGTCCTCCTCCGTGAAGACAGAAACAAAAAAGTTATTCAAGACCTTAGCCATATCCCCATCCCCTACCACTAGGTCCCCTTTCTCATCCTCTAAGGGACCAACGTTCACCCTAGCCAGCCTCTTCCTTTTTATATATTTATAAAAACTCTTGCTATCCTTTTTTATATTAAGCGCTAGCCCAGCTTCATAGCTTCTTCTACCCTCCTTTATCAACTTTTTTGTCAATCTTTGTTGACATTTAAACCTTTCCCAATCCTCTTCTCGCCCACTGCTCTTAGCTACTCTAAATTCCTCCGCTTTTAGTTTAACACTTTCCTTCACCTCCTTCGTTATCCACGGCTTATTACCTCTCTTCCTACTGTCCTTTTTAACCATCGGAATAAATTTCTGCTGAGCACCAAGAAAGATCTCCTTAAAGATCCTCCACTGCTCCTCAGCAGACCTACCTTCCAACGCGCTCCCCCAGTCCACATTCGCCAATTCTTCTCTCATCCTACCATACTCCCCTCTATTCAAACAAAGGACGCGTGTCCGGGAACCCACTTTCTCCTCCTCCATCTGCAACAGAAACTCCACCATACAATGATCACTCTCTCCAAGAGGATCCTTCACCGCAAGGTCCCTAATTCTACCGGCCTCATTACATAGCACCAGATCCAAGATAGCTCGCTCCCTCGTCGGCTCCAACACACACTGTTCCAGGAAACTATCCCGGCAGCATTCCAAGAACTCCTCCTCGAGCCCACCTCGTCCAACATGGGTCGACCAATCAATATGCAGATTGAAATCCCCCATAACTACTGCCGTCCCATTCCTGCACGCCGCACTTATTTGCGCGTTAACAGCCCGCCCCACCTCCAGATCATTATTCGGGGGCCTATAGACGACACCCACCAGCGTCTTCCTCCCTTTGCTGTTCCTAATCTCCACCCACAACGATTCCACTTTCTGCTCTTTGGCTCCGATATCATCCCTTGCTACCACCTTGATGCTGTCCTTAATCAGCAGAGCTACGCCACCCCCTCTTTCCTCCTGCCTATCCTTCCTAAACACTTGATAGCCCTGTACATTCATCTCCCAGTCCCTGTCACCTTGCAGCCACGTCTCTGTAATGGCCACCAGATCGTATCCATTTGTGCTGATCTGCGCCACCAGCTCATCCACTTTATTCCGAATGCTTCGTGCATTCAGATAAAGCGCTTTCATCCCAGCCTTCTTCTGGACCCTATTTGCCGTAACGCCACCACTTGGGACATCCTCAGCCTCTTCCCTTACCTGTACCCTATCCTTAACTGTAGACCTCCTAACATCACCTACCCTCGCACCCTCCCCCCCCCCCCTAATTAGTTTAAAGCCCTGTCTACAGTCCTCTTTACTCGATTCGCCAGCACTCTGGTCCCAGCACGGTTCAGACCAACCCCATCCCGCCCGAACAAGTCCCACCTACCCCAATACTGGTGCCAATGCCCCATAAATTCGATCCCATTCCTCCCACACCAATCTCTGAGCCACCCATTCACTTCCTTTATCCTGTCAACCCTACGCCCGTCTGCACTCGGTTCAGGCAGTAGCCCAGAGAAGACCACCTTGTCGGTTCTACTTTTTAATTCCATTCCCAGCTTCTCATACTCCCTCCCCAGATCCTCAGTCCGCACTTTGCCTACGTCGCCGGCACCCACATGTACCACCACAACCGGGTTCTCACCCTCCCACTCCAGATTCCTCTGCAGCCCAGCTGCGACATCCTGTACCCGAGCACCAGGCAGACAACACACCCTTCTGTGCACTTTGTCATTGTGACAAAGGACAGTGTCAATACCCTTCACCCCACTATCCCCAATCACTACTACGTTCCTTTTCCCCTTCTCTTTGATTACTGTCACTAGAGAGGTAGTGCTTGATAGACTAACGGGACTGATGGTGGACAAGTCCCCAGGACTGGATGGAATGCATGGCAGAGGTGATAGTGGATGCCTTAGTGATTATTTACCAAAATTCACTGGATTCCGGGGAAGTGCTGGAAGATTGGAAAACGTCTAATGTTATGCTGCTGCTTAAAAAAGGTAGCAGACAAAAGGCAGGGAATTATAGGCCGGTTTGTTTAACGTCTGTAGTTGGAAAAATGCTTGAATCCGTCATCAAAGAAGAAATAGCGAGGCACCTAGAAAGGAATGGTTTGATAGAGCAGATGCAGCACGGATTCGTTAAGGGGAAGTCATGTCTGATGAATTTATTGGATTTCTGTGAGGATGTGACTAGTGCGGTAGACAGAGGGGAACTGATGGATGTGGTGTTTCTAGATTTTCAAAAGACCTTCTGATAAGGTGCCTCACAAAAGGTTACTACAGAAGGTTAGGGTGCACGGAGTTGGGGGTAAGGTGTTAGCGTGGATAGAGGATTGGTTGTCTAATAGGAAGCAGAGAGTTGGTATCAATGGGCGCTATTCTGATTAGCGGTTGGTGACTAGTGGAGTGCCGCAGGGATTGGTGCTGGGGCGTCAGCTATTTACCATTTATATAGATGATCTGGAGGAGGGGGCTGAGTGTAGGGTGAAGAAATTTGCTGATGACATGAAGATGAGTGGAAAAGCAAATTGCGTGAAGGGTGTGGAAAGTCTGCAGAGGAATCTGGATAGGCTGAGCGAGTGGGCGAGGACCTGGCAGATGGAGTATAATGTTAGCAAGTGTGAGGTTATCCGCTTTGGCAGGAATAATAGTAGGAGGGATTACTATTTAAAGGGCGAAAAGCTGCAGCATGCTACGGTGCAGAGGGACCTGGGGGTCCTTGTGCATGAGTCGCAAAAACCCAGTCTGCAGGTGCAGCAGGTGATCAAGAAGGCGAATGGGATGCTGGCCTTTATAGCGAGGGGGATAGAATATAAAAGCAGGGAGGTCTTGCTGCAACTGTACAGGGCACTGGTGAGGCCGCAGCTGGAGTACTGTGTGCAGTTTTGGTCGCCGCACTTGCTTAAGGATATTTTGGCCTTGGAGGGAGTGCAGAGGAGGTTCACTAGGCTGATACCGGAGATGAGGGGATTGGACTATGAAGAGAGACTAAATAGACTGGGTCTGTACTCGCTGGAGTTTAGAAGGATGAGGGGGGATCTTATAGAGACATATAAGATAATGAAAGGGATGGATAGGGTAGAGGTTGAGAGATTCTTCCTGCTCAGAAAGGACAGCAGGACTAGAGGGCACAGCCTCAAGATAAGGGGGGTGCAGTTTAGATCGGAGTTGAGGAGGAACTTCTTCACTCAAAGGGTGGTGAATCTGTGGAATTCTCTGCCCATTGAAGTGGTGGAGGCTACCTCGCTAAATATATTTAAGTCATGGGTAGATAGGTTTTTGACAGACAAGGGAATTAAGGGTTATGGGGAGAAAGCAGGAAAGTGGAACTGATCCACTTCAGATCAGTCATGATCTAAATGAATGGCAGGGCAGGCTCGAAGGGCTAGATGGCCTACTCCTGCCCCTATTTATGTTCTAGGCACTAAGGTTACTTTGGCTTTTTAAGAGTTGAATCCAACCTTTCTAAAATGGGTTGTAAGGATTAGACTTTTAATTATGGATTGCTGCCAGTACATAATAAGGATTTTAAAAAACTTAAATCAGGAAACAACTGAATTTTTAAAATTCCTTCATAAAATGTGGGCCTCACTGGCAAGGCCAGCATTTGTTGCCCATCCCTAATTGCCTTTTAACTGAGTGACTTGCTAGGCTCAAAGTTCAAAGTCAGCCACATTGCTGTGGGTCTGCAGTCGCATGTAGGCCAGGCCAGGTAAGGGCAGCAGCTTTCCTTCCCTCAAGGACATTAGTGAACCAGATTGGTTTTTACGATAATTGACGATGGTTTCATGGTCACCATTATTGAAACTAGCTTTATATTGCAGACGTGGTGGGATTTGAATACGTATTCCCTGAGCATCAAGCCTGGGCTTCTGGATTACTAATCCAGTGATTTAATCACCATGCTCCTCCTTTGGATCAATGAAGCAGATAATTTTCATATCTCTGGCTGAAAGAGCAATACTCAAAGTCACGGATTCAATTGCAAAAACATGTTATTTAAAATACCATGCTGGCTAACTTTCTAACATCTGCTATCTGACCATAAACCCCAAGGTCAGGTGATTCCCTGTGCAGTACAGAGTGTATCTTATCCAAGTTCCATTTGGTATTTAATACTCAAGTCCATACACACAACAAGCTATCCTTATGACCTTCATCCTTCATTAAACCAAAAACATTTCTCTGATTTTTGGCAAGCTCTATGTAGGTTAGACTCCATCCCTTACTAAACATACTCCAACAAATTTTGCAAGTAAACTTAGCAAATCGTTATTTCTCCAACTCACCAAGTAAATTAATTTCTTCAGTTACAAATGTCAGTTAAGTTCAGGATGGTTGAAGTCTTTTGTTCAGTATTTCACTTTCTGGGATTGTTATTTCTGCTTCACTGTTTAACAATGGCATTCCTTGTGCTTACCATCAGTACGTACCTTGATGCTCCTCGGCAATCCAATGTAGTTGCTTTCTTGTGCACTTGAAAACATTGCAAACAAGAACAACATTTAGTGTGCGCCATTTTTGTATTAAACATATTCACAACACATGATCTCTGCACATGCTCTGTGTCAAGATTCCATTTTAAAATCACATGTCACTAAATCACAGAAAATCTTCATATTGTTTTGGTGAGATGGTAATTGGCTACTTCTGGCTAAAAACATGGTTACAAAATGAAGTGGGAACAACAGGCTATATAGCCTGCTCTGTGCTGTTGGCAGTCTCCTCCTGCTGCCTCAAGAAGCCTAATCATTATATCAGGACTAGGAAGTGTCAACCTTTTGATCAGCAAAGTAATGGGCAGTCCTGTCAGGTGACATTCTCATCGTAATAACCTGCTCACTGACTCTCACTTCGCATTCCATCAGGGCCACATGATTTCTGACTTCATTGTACCCTTAGTCCAAACAGGGACAAAAAAGCTGAATTTCAAAGGTGCAGTGAGAGTGCACTTGACATCTGACTTGAGCTAGGCATTTAGGAGCCCTGTCAAAACTGAATTCAATGGGAATGAGAGAAAAATTCTCCCCTTAGAGCAAAATCCGTTCAAAGAAAGTTGGCTGTGTTTGTTGAAGATCAATCTTCTCACTGCAGGAGTTCCTAGTCATGATGTGGAGGTATAGATTCCAAATAAACCTGTTGGGCTTTAACCTCATGTTGAGAGACTTCTTATGGATTTCCTAGTATATTGGGCCCAACCACCATCTGTCACTCAATCACAAGTTCAGAAGTGGAGATATTCACTGAGGTCTGCACAATGTTCAGCACAATTTGACTGCTAAGACACAGGAGCAGTTAATGTCCATATGCAGCAAGTCCTGGGCAACATTCGGGCTTGTGCTGAGATGTGGTACAGGTGTCGCTTACCCTTCAGGCAATGTCCATCTCCAACAAGAGAAATCTAACATTTAATGACATTCTTATTGCTGAAACTACATTATCAACATCCTTGGTGAAAGCATTGATTAGAAACTGAACATGTGATAATACTGTGTCAAAAGCAGGGTTGGAGGCTGGAAATTCTGCAGTGCATAACTCACCTCATTCACCAAAACTTGTCGGCCCCTAACTCACCAAAGCCTGTCCGCCATCTACAAGGCACAATCAGGAGTGTGACGTGTCTGGATGAGTGCAGCTCCAACAAAACTGAGAAAGCTTGACATCATCGAGGGCAAAACAGCCAACTTGTTTCACCCAATTCACCAACCTAAACGTTCACTCCCTCCACCACTGAGGAAAGGTGGCAGCAATGTGCACCACCTACAAAATGCAATGCAGCAACTCACCAAGGTCCTTTGACTGTACCTTCGAAACACATGAGCTCTACCATTCAGACACATGGAAACCACACCGCCAGCAAGTTCCTTCCAGTTACTCACCACCCTGTTCCAACACGCCACAGCGAAAAACCGCACCGTACTCCTCAGAAGATAAACATGGGACATGGCGGACAGAGTATCCTTCGTCATCCAGTACTTCCCTGGAGCGGAGAGGCTACGACATCTTCTCCGGAGCCTTCCACATGTCATTGATGAAGACGAATGTTTCACCATCCCCACAGCCCCACTTCCTGCCTTCAAACAACCACACAATCTCAAACTGACCATTGTCCGCAGCAAACTACCCAGCCTTCAGGAGAACAGTGACCACAACACCACACAATCCTGCCACAGCAACCTCTGCAAGATGTGCCGGATGCCATCATCTCATGTGAGAACGTCATCCACCAGGTATACGGTACATACTCTTGCAACTTGGCCAACGTTGTCTACCTGATACACTGCAGGAAAGGATGTCTCTAGGCCTGGTACATTGGGGAGATGATGCAGACGCTCTGACAACAGATGAATGAACACATCTCGACAATCACCGCAGGAGTGTTCTCTTCCTATTGGGGAACACTTCAGCGGTCATGGGCATTCAGCCTCTGATCTTCGGGTAAGTGTTCTCCAAGGCGGCCTTCACGACACACAACAGCGCAGACTCACTGAACAGAGACTGATAGCCAAGTTCCGCACACACGAGGACGGTCTCAACCGGGGATCTTGGGTTCATGTCGCGCTATCTGTAACCCTCATGACTTGCCTGGGCTTGCAAAATCTCACTAATTCTCCTGTCTGGAGACAATGCACACCTCTTTAACCTGTGCTTAATGCTCTCCAGTCACATTGTCTGTACCTTTTTAAGACTTGATTACTTGTAAAGACTCGCATTCTAGTCATTATTCTGTAAATTGAGTTTGTATCTTTATATGTCCTGTTTGTGAATAGAACTCCCACTCACCTGACAAAGGAGCAGCACTCCGAAAACTCGTAGCTTTTCCTACCAAATAAACCTGTTGGACTTTAACCTACTGTTGTGAGACTTCTTACTGTGTTTACCCCAGTCCAACGCTGGCATTTCAACATCATATTTATAAAGACTAGAAACCCATATGTTTTATTAGCCACTTTCTCAACTGGCCACTTTCTCAATTTGTGCACATATTCCTCCAAATCAGTCTGTTCCTGTGTTCTGTTTTAGAAATGTACTCTGTATTTTGTATTTCCGTAGCTTGTTTTTCCTACCAAGGTGTATCACTTCACATTTCTCTGTGTTAAAGTTCATTGTTCCCTCCTCTGTTCCTTTCTCAGCCTTCTCACCCTTTTTTTCTTTTATTGGCAAGGCCAGCTTTTATTGCCCATCCCTAGATGCCCTTGAGAAGGTGGAGGTGAGTTGCAGTAGCGGTGAGCTGTCTTCTTGAACTACTGCAATCCCTGTGGTGTAGGTACACCCACAGTGCTAAAAGGGAGAGAGTTCCAGGGTTTTGACCCAATGACAGTGAAGGAATGGTGATATAGTTCAAAGTCAGGATGGTGCATGACTTGAAGGAGGGCCTCCATGTGGTAATGTTGCCAGTTATCTGCTGCTCTTGTCCTTCTAGATGGCAGTGGTCTTGGGTTTTAGGAGCTGCTGCCTAAGGAACCTTGGTGAGTTCCTGCAGTGCATCTTGAAGATGGTACGCACTGCTACCACTGTTTGCCGGTGGTGGAGGAGTGTGTTCAAGTGGACTGCTGTGTTCTGGATGGTGTTGAGCTTTTGAGCATTGTTGGAGTCGCACACACCCAGGCAAGTGGGGAGTATTCCATCGTACTCCTTACTTGTGCCTTGTAGATGGTGGACAGGCTTTGGGAGTCAGGAGGGGGTTACTCACTGCAGAATTCCTAGCCTCTGGGCTGCTCTGGTAGTCACAGTATTTACATGGCTAGTCCTGTTCAGTTTCTGGTCAATGGATCATGCACTCAAGACTCCTGGCTGAAGCTGCAGCCCCTTTCTCCCTCTCACAGGCCTCTTTCTCTCCCTCATATTCTTCCATTCTTTGATTCTCCCTTGGCTCCCCTCAAGCTCGTTGACTCCATGATCTACCTTCTATTCTTTGGTCATTAACTGGAGAAATCCTTAATAAAATTTTGGCAGAAAGCTTATTTCAAATTCGGAAGTTATTTTATTCAAATTGGGAAGTTACTTCGTGAGTTCTTATTAAGTCTATTCCCAAAGAAAAATGTGTCCAAAAGGAGAAGAAGCTGCCACCAACATGATGGTTAGAGAGAAAATGGGCTAGATTCTGATGTTTTGATCCTGCACTAACAAAATCAGATGTCTTCCATCGTGTTGTTTCATTTGTACGACTTTAGTTGTCCGCTAAAATCAATTTCACTTTTCTAAATTGTTTAGGAAAACACTTCAGAGTGCATTTCTCATGCTTGTAAAAAAAAATTATAGGACCCATACATGTAAATCCATCCAAATGTCATGATAAAGTTATACATGAATCCTGCACTCAGACAGGTGTGAATATTATGGGTTGCCTTAGTTATTTAGAGTGTGGTGCATTAAAGAAATTATTTTTAGATCCACTTCCTTAAGTTGTGCCCCGCAGGGATATTTCTGGATATATATTTTTCTAAGTTACTTTTTGATGGGTAACTAATTTACCAAGTTTTAACTGAATAGACTGATTTGTCTCAAGTTTAACCATAGCAAAATCAAAGCTATGCCCTTTTTTTCAAAGACTGCAAGGTATCCTTGGATTAATTGTGATCCAATTGAAGCTGTAGGAGACTTTTAACTGACAGCAACACTGCTGGTCATGGAATAGTGACTGGGGTGGACAAATTTTTACGTTAGTTTTAAGGAAAATGTTGCTGACGATGCAGAATCTCTCAATGCAATGTACTGAGTTAGATATTGTAGATTATTTTTGCTTTTTATTTTGCTTTAAATTAAACATTTACACTTTGGTTTTTATCAACTTTGATTGTATGCTGATCTTTTATATCTAAATTTTTCTCAATTGGTTATTCTTGGCAGCCCTTTCAGCAGCGCAACACAAATTCGCTCGGTCACTTGGGGAGTTTTCATTTGAGTTTATCGGAGATGCTGAGACAGATGATGAGCGATGCATTGGTAAGTGGATCTCATTATTTCTTATCTTGTTTCTCACTTCACTTTCTGGCTTCTCGTACCACAGAAGTTGTAGCACAGCTCTGAGTGGTTATAACTCTATGAATTCTGCATTAAAAAAAATTGTGATTTAATATAGACTAATTGGAGAAATATTTCTGATTCAAAAAATTGCTAAACATAACATCCTTAGACAAAGTCAATCTTTTTGTTAAAGAATTTGCTGAAGTATTTCTGTAGACTTCAAAGGTTTGATCAGAAATTGTTCCACCTTAATTTAGTTACATTTTAAAAGTGTCTAGGAATACCAGTCTTTTCATTATTTTTATATCCACTGTTTATGCTATAGTGTCTGTAGTCTATGTAACTGAACTATGTGCAAGGAAGAGATTGCATTTATCAATAACATAGGCTGAAATTAAAGTAGTTCATGCATCATGTAACTCAGGTTCACGCATCTAATGTGGTTACAGTCACTCAAAGCATTCTCTTCAAAAAGATTAAAAATGATCAAACTTTAAGCAGATCAGCTTTGATGTTGTCAGATAGAATTGCTTCCCTTGGAAGCAAGTGATATGATTGTATCAGGAATAAAATTGAGTTCCCAGATAATCTTATTTAAAAGATGTGATTTTTGATACCCATTTTACGAAGTTTCATTGTATTGTTTTGCAGGAATTTGTTGAAATTCTGTGTTTGCATAGAATTGGTTTTATTTCTTGCCCCCAGATGAATAAGGGTTTGGATGCATTCTGCGCAGTTTGATCACATGACATTTGACCACGTGACATTTACTAGCAGTTTTCAATTGTTTTTGTATTTATAAAAGGGTCGCTTGTATTTGAATGTTTTGAGCAGAAAATTCTTTAATTCAAGCAGAATTAAAGAATAGCCATGTTATGTAGAAATGGAATGCCATGTATTTCGTTTCATTTCATGCTGATATTTGGCCAATTACACTTTTTGAATCCACTTCGACATTCGTCCCATTTTGGACTTGGTCTAAAATTGACAATCCCATTTATGGACCCTTCCACTGGCTTCTGTGTTCCTGGAGTTCTCCAGGCAGCAGAACCTGATGTTGCCACATGATGGGTCCTGTGCATACTGCAGACACAACTTCCACATTTTCACCCAGATTACCAGGCGTAGCAATCAGGAGGTCATCAGCAAATTCTGGAAAAAATGCAAACCATTCAGCTGGTTTGGCAACTCTAGAATGGCTTTTAAGAATCTAGTTTTCTGTTTTGCTTTCTTATTTGGCCTTGTCACCAAATGAACAATAAATAGCACATTGTAACCATGTACCTTTTTGGTTCCGTAACCAGGTGACCATTCAGATCCAAGAATTCCAGAGCAGGTTGATTATAACTGACTAGTCAAATTGCGATTATAAACTGTATAAATTGAGGTAACTGTATATACCTTTTTCAAATGAAATTTGAGTATATTAAGTTTTGAGCTTGGATAAGCTGCTGAAACCTGCTTAATTGTAACAAATCCACCCCCCCCACCCCCCCCCCCCCCCCGATTAACCATTATTTTTACGTTAAATTACTTCACTTAATTGAGAAGTAGGCTACCATTTGTTAGCTTTCTAATTAACAAGTGAAACTGCTCAGTTAATTTTTCCCATTGAACTAAATCTGTTATAATATTTATGGAAATTTGTGAGGCATTGAGGACCATTACGGGAAGGTCAGTGGGCAATAGGGAGGTGGCAGTAATTTAGAAACCAGTTAATGTGATGCCCATATTCCAAAAGGGTGACAGAACAAACACTGACAACTACAACTGCAAATGTAAAGCATTGCATCTGGCAAGGAATAATGGTGGCACACATTCTCTGGATGGTTTTGAAATAGTTATTTATAGAAAACATTTTGAAGCTTGGTGGATTTCATTTTCAAAGTTCTAACTATTGCAGAGTAACAATCAACACTCCATGACCAAAACATTAGAGTACAAAGCTGAGGAAGTCATAATCATGTTGTAATATTCCCTTAAGCAAAACCACCTTGAGTAATGTGCTCTGCTTAGGGCAACAAGTGTGGAAACGTTTAATCTGGAAATTATTGTAATATCTTGGAAAGATTAGTGACCACTAAGTGGAGTATTTATTTACAGGAATAACTATAAACAGAGTGGGAAAGATTTTATCAATTGCTTTGACTGCAGTCTCCAGGCAGTGTGGGATTGCCCATGCTCTGCTCCAGGATTCATGCACTTTAGTCCAATTGCCCAAACAGCTCACATACCCCTCCAAAATGTCTCAAAGGGGCTCGCTACTACATCCCCTGCCATTTAAGCCCCTTATTAATACATACCAACAAAAGTTAAAGTATTTATACTCTAGCCTCATAAATGAATTCTTTAACACATTGCATTATCAAGTCGGTTTGTCAGCGATTTCCTCTCCCTCTGGAAGTGGTGCACCTCAACAGCAGGGGTAGATTTGATTTAACTTTGATAAATCGGACTTCCAACCTGTAAGTGCCTCAGTGCAAATCTCTTCTCCAGTTCCCACTGGAACACTAACTTGGCCCTTCTTCAAGCTGACTTATTTCCGTAATGTTTCCAACAACAACTAGATGACTGGTGGCCATACTTGGAGTGGACTGTTCCACTAGTTCTCTATGTGACTCCCTTCATCTCAAGTGATCTAGATACTTCCTCAGTATTTTACCATGAACTTCTACTTCATATGGTACTGGTCCCATCCTGGCCATGACAACAACTGGGACCCAACGCTGATCAGCCCAAAGCTTTTAACCTACTAGATCATCCACTTCAAATGTTCTCATAGGTTTGTTGAATCATTATGTATCTTTTGCATGCTTTGCTCTGTCTTGATGCTGCCCACCAAATTTGGAAACATCAGGTCCAACTTTGTTTGATTATGCCTACACATCAGCAGTTGGCAGGATTACTCTGGTGATCATACAAGATGTTGTTCTATAGGTGATAAGAAAACCTGACTAATTTGGTCTGTAAGGATGCTGGTGGATGCTTTTTCGTGGCTGCTTTAAAAGTTTGCATAGCCCTCTCAGCCAGTCCATTTGATGAGGGGTGGTAAGATGTACATGCTTAATGCCATTTGACAACATGAAATGCTGGAATTCCTCGCTGGTAAATACAGTACTACTGTCCAAAATCATCACCTCTGGTAAACAAAGGATAATGTACAGAAATCATAGAAACCCCACAGTGTTCACAGCCATCTGGCCCATCGAGTCTGCACCGACCACGGTCTACAGAAGGATCTAGATAGGCTGGGCGAATGGGCCAGGAAATGGCAAATGGAATTTAATGTTGGCAAGTGCGAGGTGGTCCACTTTGGTAGGAATAATGGTAGGAAGGATTATTACTTATGTGGAGAAAAACTGCAGCAGGCGACGGTGCAGAGGGACCTCGGGGTCCTTGTGCATGAGTCGCAAAAACCCAGCTTGCAGGTGCAGCAGGTGGTCAGGAAGGCAAATGGGATGCTGGCCTTCATAGCGAGGGGGATTGAATATAAAAGTAGAGAGGTCTGGCTGCAGCTGTATAGGGCATTGGTGAGGCCGCAGCTGGAGTACTGTGTGCAGTTTTGGGCGCCGTACTTACACAAGGATATTTTGGCCTTGGAGGGAGTGCAGAGGAGGTTTACTAGGCTGATGCCGGAGTTGAGGGGGTTGAGCTATGAGGAGAGGCTGAATAAATTAGGCTTGTACTCGTTAGAGTTTAGAAGAATGAGGGGAGATCTCATTGAGACGTATAAGATGATGAATGGGATGGATAGGATAGAGGTGGAGAGACTCTTCCCGCTCAGAAAGGATAGTAGGACTAGGGGGCACAGCCTCAAGATAAAGGGGGGGCGGTTTAGAACAGAGTTGAGGAGGAACTTCTTCACTCAAAGGGTGGTGAATCTCTGGAATTCTCTGCCTGTTGAAGTGGTGGAGGCTACCTCACTAAATATTTTTAAGACACAGGTTGATGGGTTTTTGATAAGAGAGGGGATTAAGGGTTATGGGGAGGGGGCGGGAATGTGGAACTGAGCCACGACAGGTCAGCCATGATCTTATTGAATGGCGGGGCAGGCTCGAAGGGCTAGTTGGCCTACTCCTGCTCCTATTTCTTATGTTCTTATGTTCTTATATCCCCACACATTTACCTGCTAATCCCTCTAACCTACACATCTCAGGACACTAAGGGGCAATTTTAGCATGGCCAATCAACCTAATCTTTGCATATGTTTGGACTCTGGGAGGAAACCGGAGCACCCGGAGGAAACCCACGCAGACACAAGGAGAATGTGCAAACTCCACACAGACAGTGACCCAAGCCGGGAATCAAACCCAGGTCCCTGGCGTGTGAAGCAACAGTGCTAACCCTGTGCCACCGTGTAGCTTTCTTTGTCTTAACTTCTTTTGTAACGTTAGGAAAGTTATGGACTTCATTTCATAGATGTCTAGCCATTTTGAATGTGTGTCCGCTATAAGTGAGAACATTGTGCCCAAGAATGGGCCTACAAAATCAACATGGAGTCTCACCCACGGCTGACCTCACCATTCCCAATGGTGCATGGGGGCTGCTGATGGTAACTTTTGTGATTCCTGGCACTAATTGCACTGTTTAACCATGCTTTCTATATTTTCATCTAACCCGGACCCCAGCACAAACTGTTTGTGATGCACAGAGTGAATCACACTGAAAACTGGGGGCGGGGCCTATTTCCACTGGAGAGGCCAGCAGCATGGCGCTGAGTGCCCCAGTGCACATGCGTCAATCTGTCAGCAGTAAGTTCGGTGAATGCGCTGTAGCTCCACACTGCTGGCCTCCCGATTTGCCGCCATCTCGAACACTGGCAGCCCCACAACCCTGCATCATTGGCCTTCTAACTCCCCCATGGCCTGATCACTGGCTCCCTGGATGTGTCTGAGCCAGCATAACCCCCAATCCCCCCACGTACCAACAGACCTGATCCCCCAAGTCCCCCCGCACCCCCCCATGTCTGGTGGGCAGTGCCAAGGTGCTCCTGGGCATTGCCATTTTGCTCCTTGGGTGTGGCCAGGTTGGCACTGCCAAGCTGGAAATGCCCAGGAACACCCCTCCCTTACCTCCTGGGATGCCTGAATAGCCTCCCTTCACTCCAGCAGGATTGGGCCACTAGTTCCCCACAAGTGGGGAAATATTGTAACTCAATATTGTAGCTCAGGTCTGCTATAAAAGCAGCGCAGCGGGATGGGAGAATTGCCCTTTTTAACTTGATACATTAAAGGTGCTTCTTTAATGGCTCTAACTTTACCTTCCATCAGATGCAACCCTTGTGTGACCACTGTCAATCCCAAATAATACAATTCATTTGCTTTGAAGGTGCATTTCTCTCTTTAATCAGTTCAGAACCTTTCTAAAACCTCCTCTAATTTCATTACGTACTCCTCTTCCATGGCTCCCATGATTAACACATCAAGTAAACAATTATCTTAGGTGAATGAAAGCAGATTACTGTGGATGCTGGAATCTGAAATCAAAAGAGAAAATGCTGGAAAATCTCTGCAGGCCTAGCAGCACCTGTAAGGAGAAAAAACCGCTGGCTTTTTGAGTCCAGATGACCCTTTGTCAAAGCTAAAGGACATTGAAAGTGGGAGGGTTTTATACTGCAGGGCGAGGGAATGAATGATGAGTCATAGCCATGGAAACCAGGGGAAAGAACTACTATTGGCAGTCCATAGAGAGAATAAAGGGTGTGAATGGCCAGATAGCATAGAAGCTAAAATTAGAGGGTCAACGATGACAGATGAAGATGTTGGGGGATGGGCGGGAGAGAGATAAAATAGAGAAAAGGGGAAGCAAAGGGGGAGAAAACGTCAGGAAGGGGGAATGAAGAAAGACAATAAAGAAATAAAAGGTAGAGAACGGTAAAAAGATTAAATAAAATAAAAACAAAGGGATTGAGGTGGGGTGGAGCTAATAATCAGAAGTTGTTGAATTCAATGTTGAACCTGGAAGGCTGCGAAGTGTCTAGTTAGAAGATGAGATGCTGTTCCTCCAGTTTGCGTTGAGCTTCACTGGAATATTGCAGCAAGCCAAGGACAGACATGTGGGCATGGGTGCAGGATCATGTGTTAAAATGGCAAGAAACCACAAAATCAGGGCCCTGATTGTGCACAGACCGAAGGCGCTCAGCAAAGCAATCACCCAGTCTACACTTGGTCTCTCCAATATAGAGGAGACCACACTGGGAGCTGCGAATGCAATATGCCAAATTGAAACAGGTGCAAGTGAAATGCTGCTTAACCTGGAACAAATAGTATGGGATACCTATCCAGTTTCTTCACCTAATTTATCATTAATTTCTTAAAATTAATTCGTGGGACATAGGCATCACTGGTTAGCCAGCGTTTATTGCCCATCCCTAGTTGCCTCTATCTTTTATTTCTTTATTGTCTTTCTTCATATCCCCCCTTTTTCCCCTACTTTATCCCCCTTTTCCTTACCTTTTCTCCCCCTTTGCTTCCTCTTTTCTATATTTCACCTGTCTTTCACCCATTTCCCCACACCCCCCAACATCTTCATCTGTTCCAGTTGACCCTCTGATTTTAGCTTCTCTGCCGTTGGGCCACTCACAACCTTTATTCTCTCTGTGGACTGCCATTAGCAGTCTTTTCCCCCAGTTTCCATGGCTATGACTCATCTTTCATTCCCTCACCCTGCAGTATAAATACCTCCTTTAGCTTTGACAAAGGTTCATCTGGATTCAGTGTCAACTCTTCTCTCTCCTTCCAGATGCTGAAAGATTTTCCAGCATTTTCTCTTGTAATAGGCTCTCCATCGTGCATTGAATGATTGCACAAGCCAGTGAGACTCCAAATGACAGTCTGGTGTACTGGTACAGGTCCTTATCTTTGTTAATAGTGACAAACTCCCTGGATATCTCATTTAGTTTCTACTGCTGGTCCACATGACTCATGTCTAACTTAGTATAGATTGGACCTCCAACGAGCTTGGCATTCAGGTCTTTTATTTTTAGTATGGGATACCTGTCCACTTTCTTCACCTAATTTATTGTTAATTTTTTAAATGTAATTTGTAGGACATGGGCATCGCTGGTTAGCCAGTGTTTATTGCCCATCCCTAGTTGCCTTTGAGTGGTGGTGAGCTTCTGCTTTGAATCGCTGCAGCCTGTGCACTGTGTGTTGACCCACAATGCCGTTAGAGAAGAAATTCCAGAATTTTGACCCAGCGATTGCGAAGGAACGGCGATATATTTCCAAGTCAGGACAGTGGGTGGATTGGAGAGGAACTTGCAGGTGATGATATTCCCATATACCTGCTGCCCTTGTCCTTCTAGATAGAAGTGATCATGGTTTTGGAAAGTGCTGTCTCAAGATTTTTTGTGAATTGCTGCAATGCATCTTGTAGATGGTACACACTCCAGCTACTGAGCATTGGTGGTGGAGGGAGTGGGATATTTGTAAATGTGCCAATCAAGTGGGCTGCTTTGTTCTGAATGGTGTTAAGCTTCTTGTGTTGTTGGAGCTGCACCCATCCAGGCAAGTCAAGAGTATTCCATCACACTCCTGACTTGTCCCTTGGAAATTTTGGATAGGCTTTGGGGAGTCAAGAGGTGAGTTACTTGTTGCAGGATTCTTAGCCTCTGACCTGCTTTTGTAGCCACTGTGTTTATGCGGTGAGTCCAGTTGAGGTTCTGGTGAATGATAACACCAAGGATGTTGACGGTGAGGGGGGAGGGAACGGGACTTCAGTGATGGCTACACCATTGAATATCAAGGGACAGTGGTTAGAATGTCTCTTATTGGTGATGGACGTTGCCTGGCATTTGTGTGGCGCGAATATTACTTGCTACTTATCAGTCCAAGCCTGAATTTTGTCTAGATCTTGTTGCATTTGAACATGGACTGCTTCAGAATCTGAGTCGTCGCAAATGGTGCTGAACATTGTACAATCATTGGCGAGCATCCCCACTTCTGACGTTATAGTCTCCACATATTCGTACTGTCTTATTTGGCTTAAGTGTTGGCAGAAAAGGAATTGCCCACTCCATGAACTGCATAGGCTTGATAATGCCCAAATCTTCTATTCGTCTAAGTTCGGACTCCACTTTCTCATGTAGTGTATAGAGCACTTGTCTTGCTCTCTACAAACTTTTGGTGTAGCCTCTGGATGCACAAAATTTGCCTTTCATGGCTCATACTTCGCCAAGTTGTTCTTGAAATACTTCCTGGTATCTCCTGAGGAGGTCATGTAGGTTCCCTTCATTAACTTTGAAAATTTACCATCAATTCAATTTTATTTCCTGAAGTCAATATTGTCTCATCAAGCTTAGCCCTTGGCCCTCAACTAAAAACAGAATTAGACCATTCGGTCAGTCAAGTCTGCTCCACCATTCAATCATGGCTAATAGGTTTCTCAACCCATTCTACAATTAAAGGTATTTGTGCAGACTGTGACCTGTAACTTAGAGGTGATTTTGTTGTTCCCAAAATCCATATAGCCTCCCCATATATATTGCCAGTCGGGTTGCAGTGTGTTTTAATCTCAGGGGCTGGATCCTCCACCACCACCACCACCTCTTTTTCTACCACCGGGTAGGTCCTTGCACTTGCTTCTTGTACGTCCCTCTCTGCCACAGGCGTAACACTCATCTCCCCAAACCTACAATTCTCCCAGGGATGAGCTCCCCCATACTTAAAGCATTCTTCAAAGATCCTGGTTTGTAAACCAAATCTCTTACACTTCTGGTTCTGTATTTCTTTGTTCTTCAAATTCTGTGCTCACATCCCTGGCACTACAGCCATTTTTAGCAGTTTCTCTCCAAACCTGCTGGACCTTGTTGGTTTGCACACTTTGATGTTCCATCGCCCCTTTTTCTGCAAGAGCTATTTTTAACACCACCTTTAGGGTTATTTCTATCGCTGTCAGCAGTTTCTTGTTCATGACAATATTATTCACCAAACACAGTAGGCGGTCTCTCAACTTCTCATTAGGGGCAGACACAAATTCACAACGTTCAGCAGTTTGCCTCAGCCTTTGCATTAGGATTGAATTCCTCAAACTTTTGAATAGAGGCATAATGATAATTCACTGAATACAGAATAGATGAGCTGCCAAGAACTTGTATACAGGGTCTGCTATGCTGTTCTGTGTAGAAAATGGAAAGCACTGTTGATCCTCATCACCAAATGCAGGGGGGTGATTTTCCAGTAGAAAACTAAGTGCCCAAATGGGCAGGAAAACAGGAGATTTTCCCATCCATTTTTTTGCGGCACTTGGTGTTCTGTGCTTTACAAAGTCCGTTGGGGGATTCATGCCGGTAAGGTGGGATGGAGCCTAAACTCACCTGAGAAGCCAGTATCAGTGCGCTGATGGCAGTATGGAGATCGGTGCATGCGTACTGGCCCCTCCATTGCTGGGCTCCCAATGTCATCCCTGACCCCTTTCCCCAGTCGCTGGATTCCCTCCCTCCAATCACCAGCCCCAATCGCCCCCTCCCTCCCGATCCCTACTGGTCACTAATGCAGAATGCGCAGCAGGCCCTGCCCTCTTGGCACTTCCTGATGGGCAGTACCAAACTGGCACTACCCAAGGAGCAGCGTTCTCCACTCCTCCCGTGGGGCCTCAATGGCCTTTGTCCCGACCAGCGAGGTGATTGTGCCTGGTCCCCATAGATGGGAAGTAGCTTTAATCCCCACTGGTGAGAACCTTTCCCAGTGGGGTGGGAGATATTAGCGAGCCTGGATGATACCATCCGGGCTCACTAATGACATGGAAATTGAGATTTAAATATTGTAATTGGTGTCATGCTGATTTCTGGCTCTAGGCTGATTATGTTGCAGAGATGGGCCTTGAAAAGTTGTGATCAGCTGGACGCTATCCACAACTCACAGTAGAGGCCCCTCGCTGACACTTCCTGACCCGCTGCGCTACTCAAGTGGGCCTGGAAAATCGCACCCATAATATCTTGGAAAGAGTGGCAACCACCAAATGGAATAACTAACAAGCTATTCATTAACAGGAATAACTATCTATAGAAAGTGGAAAAGATGCCAACGATTGCTTCAATCCTGGTTTCCAGACTGCCCAGGAAAGCCCACCTTCATCCTCGGAACACTCATGCTCTGGCCCGATTGGCCGACTGGGTCACGTGGCCCTCCGAAACCTCACCCCTTTAAAGGGGCACACTATTACCACTGTTTAATTAGAAGTTGGATGAGAGCAAAGGGATAAAGGTTTAAATGAGTAAAATTAGTAAAAGATAATTTGAGGATTGCTATCAGGATGCTTTTCATCAACACTCAGAGGGGGTTTTCAGAGAATGTTATGCAAATATTCTGTGTTTATTTCAGAAACAGTTGAAGAAAGAATTTTCCCTTCCTTATTCAGAAGGACCTTGAATGGCTGAGGTTTTTTATCCATGTTAGTACCCACACTGTCTTGACTTGATTTTAAATTTTACTTCTTTGTATTTTGGGTGTGAGAAGATAATAAATGATGCGATCTTTATAAATAGTTGGACTTAAAAGGTGCTAGAAGGGCTGGCTTCTACCTAGTTCCCCCAACACTGAACGCTCTTTGTAATAGGAACACCAGCTCATTTGTATCACTAAAATCATTGAGATTAATATTTCTTAACATGTTTTGGAATTCCTTTCCAGATGACTCACTTCAGGAGTTTGCAACATTTTTACACAACCTCGAAGAACAAAGAAAAATGATGGTAAATGGAAATGTGTTATTTGTTTGGGGGAGGAGAAGGAAATATGTATTTGCATGTTTCAACTATGCCATCTGGCAACTATCATGTCTGTTTGCTTAATTTATATACACAGCATCCTGATGAGATCAATTTGTCAAAAACAAAATTCATATTAACAGGAAGTTTGATTGGACTACGCAACATGTACAGTATGTTCTTTGTGTGGACATTCTTCCTTTCTCCTTCCTAAATCTCCCAAGAGCCAAAGGTCATTGTTAGTTGTTGGCATCAGTTCCAGTCTGCTTTTTACAGTTCCCACTAAATAAATCTCCCTGCTGTTGTGCTCCAGGTGCATTGTTGTCGTCTTTTTGTTTCTGGCTGATTTTAAATATGAGATGTGTGCAGTGATTTGATTTATTTTCCTTGTCTGATCTGTTTTTAAGTTTGGTGATTTAAAACCTAAAATGCTATTTATTAGTGCAGTTTCTTACTCTATTACTGTTATTCTGAACTTATATGCAGTTGATTGATTCCAGTTAAGTTTTTACATTGCTGTCCTTCCAGCAAGATAGCTGCTGTTTTTATTTTATTCTCCCTGTATGCTTTAGTCATTATTTATTGGCTATCAAATTGCATGCCAAATTGTTTATAACTTGTTGCATTTTTTAAAATGTTTACCTGCTGGACAGAAGGGGGAAAAAGATCAGAATTTTAATTGTTAATCATGAAACAGATTTTATCAGTTTATACTATAGCATTGTTGCACATGTGTCTGACATGGAAGGGAAAGTCACGGGGTGGGTGGAAGTGCTTTGTGCTCAGCTGTGTTTGGAACAACATTATACTGCTACATTTCCTGACCTCACCACTCAGTGATGTTTCTGTTGGGATGATGTGGTAATGCCCATTTTAACTGTGGCTTGCATTTTGGGCCAGTTTAGGAACTGCCTCAGTTCCTCACTCTGGCTTTGTAGTGTTGGCGCTGAGTTTTCTAGGGCAGGTTGCGCGGATAGGTTCCCAGGCTAATCGACATTTCTAGCCTCTGCTAAAGCTTTGTTCTACGTTCTAGACTTTACTGAATGGATTTCTGAAGTTTGTTCACTGATTCACTTGGGCAGCAGAAAAACCTGGAGCCTTGGTTGACATAATTGGCTAAATTTGCATCCCTTTCAGATTTTCCTGTTAATTTAGTTACCTTATAAATCAGCATTTTTTAAAGCGATTTGCCATCATCTCTTTTTTCCCCTCCTTGCTCCTGAAGATGTTGACTCTTGCTGGGGCAGAATTACGAAGGTGCCTGTAACCCTTGGGAACTTTATCCGTATGTGGAGGGTGTGCACTTAAAATGAGGGCTGTCATTTCCCCCCTCATGATACTTCTGCTGTGCCCCAAAGTTAACTTGCTCGTTTGATGAGATGCAGAGTGGCAGTGGGCTTGTCTTGAAATATCCAGCTCAGAGCTCAATAATATCATTGGAACCTGACTGTGCTCTTAGTCAAAAGGCCTGAGTAGGTGAGCAGTGAAGGCTTCCCAGTCAGCCCAGACATGCCAGGAGATTGGTCATGGTTGAGAAGAGCCCCAGGCAAGTAATATTTAAATTTAACTTTAGGTTTGCTTGTGAGGCAAGGAAGAACATGGTTGGATAAACAGCAAAATGCATGTGAATGAAGCTGGGCTGCCCTGGCTTTGGGGCTCGAGCAAACTGTGTCCAGATCTTCCTCTTTGCCATTTCCCTCCCCTCTGTTTTTTGAAATGGGAATTGAGTGTTTGCTAATTATTTATCTGTGGGGCAGATTGACAACCAGATTGATGACCAAACACCCTCGCGTATCTTTTCGGGAAAGAAACTTGGCTGATTTTATCCCTCAGCCACACCCCAGTTTCCCATCATTTAAGGTGCTGCCGCTATTTTCTCAGTCTCTGAGATAAGCTAATATAGGGAATGAAACTTGAGCTGACTTCTTTCTGCATTAACCATGGAGGACAGTACTATTATCTAAAACCACGAAAAAACCTTTTGAAGAAAATAAAACCTTTTTAAAATATTTTATGTTGCATGATGCAATAAACCTTGGTTGTTTTGGAGATTGATTTTTGTCTAATATCTATTCATTAGTTAATCCTAAAATAGTTCAAAATAGCCTTTGTGACGGAACTTTTCCCTGTTCTGTTCAGATCATTAGTTGCTGTGAACCGTGCTGCTGTTTAACTTAGTCTAGTTGGGTGTGGCCCAAGGAAAAATGATTGCTGTACATTCACTGTATGAGCAATCTCAGCCTCCAGAGTTCAACTGTTTGAGTAAAGTGTAGTTCTGTCATTTTAATTGTTGAACAGTTCAGTATCAGTCAATAATACTGCCCTTCTGACTCAAACTTTTAAATCACACTCCATAAATGATTTGGAAGAAAATGTAATTGGTTTGATTTGTACGTTTGCGGGTGACACAAAGGTTGGTGGATTTGTGGATAGCGATGAGGGACATCAGAGGATACAGCAGGATATAGATCGGTTGGAGGCTTGGGCAGAGAGATGGCAGATGGAATTTCATCTTGACAAATGTGAGGTAATGCATTTTGGAAGATCAAATAAAGATGGGGAATATACAGTGAATGGCAGAACCCTTAAGAGTATTGAATGGCAAAGGTACACAGGTCACTGAAAGTGGCAATGCAGGTGGAGAAGGTAGTCAAGAAGGCAAAAGGGCATACTTGCCTTCAATGGCCGGTGCGTTGAGTTTAAAAATTGGCAAGTCATGTTGCAGCTTTATAGAACTTTAGTTAGGCCACACTTTGAATATAATGTTCAATTCTGGTTGCCACACTATCAGGAGGATGTGGAGGCTTTGGAGAGGGTACAGAAAAGATTTACCAGGGTGTTGCCTGGTATGGAGGGCATTGGCTATGAGGAGAGGTTGGACAAACTTGATTTGTTCTCACAAGAATGATGGAGATTGAGGGGCGACCTGATAGAAGTGTACAGGATTATGAGGGGCATGGACAGAGTGGATAGCCAGAAGCTTTTTTCAGTGTGGAAGAGTCAATTATTAGGGGGCACAGGTTTAAGCTGTGAGGGGCAAGGTTTAAAGGAAACGTACGAGGCAGATTTTTTACACAGAGGATGATAGGTGCCTGGAACTTGCTGCTGAACATAAGAACATAAGAACATAAGAAATAGGAGCAGGAGTAGGCCATCTGGCCCTTCGAGCCTGCCCCGCCATTCAATAAGATCATGGCTGATCTGTCGTGGCTCAGTTCCACTTTCCCGCCCTCTCCCCATAACCCTTAATCCCTTCTCTTATCAAAAACCCATCAACCCGCTTCTTAAAAATATTTAGCGAGGCAGCCTCCACCACTTCAACGGGCAGAGAATTCCAGAGATTCACCACCCTTTGAGTGAAGAAGTTCCTCCTCAACTCCGTTCTGAACCGCCCCCCCTTTATCTTGAGGCTGTGCCCCCTAGTCCTACTGTCTTTTTTGAGCGGGAAGAGTCTTTCCACCTCTATCCTATCCATCCCATTCATCATCTTATACGTCTCAATGAGATCTCCCCTCATTCTTCTAAACTCTAACGAGTACAAGCCTAGTTTATTCAGCCTCTCCTCATAGCTCAACCCCCTCAACTCCGGTATCAGCCTAGTAAACCTCCTCTGCACTCCCTCCAAGGCCAAAATATCCTTGCGCAGGTGCGGCGCCCAAAACTGCACACAGTACTCCAGCTGCGGCCTCACCAATGCCCTATACAGCTGCAGCAAGACCTCCCTACTTTTATATTCAATCCCCCTCGCTATGAAGGCCAGCATCCCATTCGCCTTCCTGACCACCTGCTGCACCTGCAGGCTGGGTTTTTGCGACTCATGCACAAGGACCCCGAGGTCCCTCTGCACCGTCGCCTGCTGCAGTTTTTCGCCACGTAAGTAATAGTCCTTCCTACCATTCTTCCTACCAAAGTGGACCACCTCACACTTGCCAACATTAAATTCCATTTGCCATTTCCTGGCCCATTCGCCCAGCCTATCTAGATCCTTCTGCAGACTCTCCACACCCTCCGCACAATTTGCCTTTCCCCCAATCTTGGTGTCATCAGCAAATTTCGACACCCTACACTCGGTTCCCTCCTCCAGATCATCTATATAAATGCTGAGGGAGGTAGTGGAAGCAGATACGGTAATAACTTTTAAGGAGCGTCTGGACAAATACATGAATAGGATATGGTTCCCGGAAGGGTAGGGGGTTTGAGTTCAGTTGGGCAGCATGGTTGGTGCAGGCTTGGAGGGCTGAAGGGCCTGTTCCTGTGCTGTAATTTTCTTTGTTCTTTGTTCCAGAACATGAGCACCAAGCACTCAGCGCAGAGCTGGAAATGCCATCTTTCTAATGGAGAGTTAAACCAACCCTGTGGTCTTAAGTGAATATGAGAGTTAACCCTGATGTACCAGCCAATATTTATCTCTCAATTGACATCACTCAAACAAATTATTTGGCTTTTATCACATGCTGAGCAGGAGTCTCTCATTTTGAGATGAAGTATAATGGCAGGCAGTTCTGGCAAAGCCTGTTCCATTGACTGGAATAGCAGGATCCCATGTCAGATTCTGCACTTGGAAGATCATGCACTACGCACAGGCATCTGTACATGCTCAGCTGGCAGGTTTGAAGGCGCCAGATTTAAACACGTATCCAGCACACTCGTATCACTTGCCCCAGCCCACCTGTCTTCACTGGACTGTGCAGGATGTCAGCAGCCCAGAAAGAAAAGGCTGGCAGCCTCGAGAAATCTGTTTGTCGATTCAGTCACCCCCTGCGAGCCCATCATTTGTGAAGCATCCATGTTCCACTTGGACCTCTAGCCACCACGTTGGGAGTCTTCATCCATCTCAATCCAATAAACATAAGAACGTAAGAAATAGGAGCAGGAGTAGGCCATCTAAACCCTCGAGCCTACCCTGCTGTTCAATAAGGTCATGGCTGATCTGAAGTGGATCAGTCCCACTTACCCGCCTGCTCCTCATAGCCCTTAATTCCCTTATCGAAGGGAATTAACGATGTAGTATCCCTTTGGTCTTCATTGTTTGTGAGCTTTTCATGCAGCCTTGTTGGCATCCAGCTTCCCTCTCCTCAATCATCCCTCTGTCTTCCCTTGTTTGCCTTCCTCATGCACCTCCATGCCCCTCTGCCTGCCATCAAGAGCCCTTCCCCCAGCCCTTGCATAGCCTTCCTTTCACATTGCACCCCTGTCTTTGTTAGGCCATAAACCCTCATTGCCTCCACCCCCCTCTCCTCACACTTCATCCTGGTTAAATTTTGGATCTGTGTTGTGGTGGCTGCAGGAGCCACCACAACACAGTGCTGTCCAGATAGACACTGCTGTGTGTAGCATCAGGAGCAAGGAGACTCTTGTACTTCCAAACTCCAGGCACGATACTGACCTGACTCAGTGACACAGAAGACTCCATGGGTCCAGCAGTATGGTGATGTCCGTGAATACCTGCTCAGCATGGAGATGGAGGGCAGGAACCGGTCTGCCCTGGCAGAGTAGTGAAGAGTGCCTCAGGGGCAGTATGGCAGAAAGTTGTTGCACTCACCTCGAGGTCAGTGGTGAACTGTGGACTGCCTTGTGCACATCACCCATTAACAATTAGGTTTGACACTGATGTAAATTCACGTTGGTGTGACGCAAGATTGGAAGACCTGACCAGATACTGGCAGGCAGATGTTGCAATGAGCATTCATGAGATGCAAATGATTGCAAATTGTATTCACACCACCTTTTGGCTCTTGCCAGATTCACTGCACCCATTTGTCACCAGGCCTACCATGGGCAGGATGGGAGATTTCCACCCACGATTTGTGGAATCCTGCAGTGTGTAAATTGGCTACTACAGAACAGGGATGAGAATTCCAAGGTATTTCACTGGCTGAAAAGCATTGTGGGATTTCCTGTGGCCATGGAAGGTGCTATTTCAATAAATGGCAGTATCTTTTTAATATAAAGTTCAATTGACTTGGACAGTTTTCACATGCGGTATTTTTCAGCAGTGCACATTATGTTCCAAGTGAGGTGCTTTGTTTAGTTACAATGGACCTGTTTATACAATTGTTCCAGCACTAGATTTGTCTTTGGATCTAAATCAGAGAGATTTTTCTGCTTTGTAAGTTTTACATGTAGAATTTGTGCTGGCATAAATTCAGTATGAAAGTCATCCATAATGAGCATTGGAGAGGCCTTGATGTGGGAAACTAAAACATTGGTACAGTTGGAGTTTCTTTTCTGAGATTCACATTAATATTTAGACTTAGAATTTGTTGCCAAAATAAGGTTGTGTTTAATGGCACTAGCCATTATTAATGTGTAAAATGGCCACCAATTTGTGATGAGGAAGAGAAAACGGCTAGTTTCTGGACAGCTTAATTTGCTTGGCTATTGATCTCAAAAATGGCATCACACACTCAACTTGCACAGAAATTCCATGAAGTTACTTCATTTGCATATTTACCAATTAAACTTGCCACTGGAAGCAAGAGATTTTTTGAATTCCCCAGGAATTTGGGGAACCTTTAGTTAGTTGCTTTCTTTGCAACAATGCCTCGTCCAGTTGGCATTGACCTGCCAACCAATCCACACCCTTTTCTCCTGTAGTAAAAATTGTTGTGATCATTTGAAATTTGACAAGCAAAGATTCAACAGCAACATATCTCTTTCTTCAGCGAGATTCAAAGGTTTTCAGCAAAGACGATTTTTGTTCCTACATTGCCATCCAAGCTCTTCAGACCACCAAGGGAAAAATTCCAACTGCGGTGCCTCATTCTTTCATAGAACGAATTATTGTTAGGTATTTTAAAATGTAATTATTTTTACTCCTCCCTCTCCCTCTCTCTCTTCTACTACAATCTTTCTTGCCCTCCCTTTACTTACCTTTCCATACCTGATTTGACTCACTTTACCCCTCTAACCTCTCTCTTCTCCATCAGTCCTCCACATCTTTCAGTCCTTAAGTCTCATTGTTTAAAAAGATACATTATTTTATACTGAGGCAACAAGAGGTTTCATTGCTGCCACACTTTTGACACCTCTGGCAAAATTGTTTCGAGCTGAAGGAAAGAAAAAAGTCTTGCACATTTATAGCACTTTACACAATCCCCAAATGTCGCAAGTTGTTTTCCTGTCAATTATATATTTTTAAAGTGTAGTCACTATTGTAATGTAGAAAACACACCAGCCAATTTGTTTGTAGCAAGCTCCTACATACAACTTTAATAATAACCAGACAATCTGATTTTGTGATGGTGATTGAGGGGTAGGTATTGGCCAGGACAAATCACATGAGCAATAGAAGCAGGAATGACCATTTGGTCCCCCAAGCCTGTTCATCCAGATCATGGCTCACCTAATTGTGATCACAACTCCACTTCCCTGCCTGTCCTTCATCAACTTTGACTCCCTGTAGACAACTCGCACAGTGGGAGTGGCTCCCCTGCTCTTTGAATTTGTGATGTGGAGATGCCTGCATTGGACTAGGGTAGGCACAGTAAGAAGTCTCACAACAGCAAGTTAAAGTCCAACAGGTTTATTTGGTAGCACAAGCCATAAGCTTTTAGAGTTAGCCCCTTCAACAGGTGAGTGGGAGGTCTGTTCACAAACAGGCCATATAAAGACAGAAACTCAATTTACAAAATAGTGAAATAAAAATTATTTTGTAAATTGAGTTTGTGTCTTTATATGCCCTGGTTGTGAACAGAATTCCCACTCACCTGATGATGAAGGGGCAGAGCTCTGAAAGCTAGTGGCTTGTGCTACCAAATAAATCTGTTGGACTTCAACCTGGTGTCGTGAGACTTCATTCTTTGAATTTGTGGCACGGTGTCTTCTATATTTACCAAAGTAGACAGTTGGAGTTTGGTTTAACGTCTCATCTGAAAGACGGCACTTTTGACAGTGCAGCATTCTCTCAATAATGCACTAGAGGTCAACCTGGATTTTTTGTGCCTGAGCCCTGGAAAAGGACTTGAACCGAGCACCTTGTCTCTCAGATGACAGTCCTACCAACTGAACCAGGGGCATTACTAATCAACTAACGTGGCATGCTGCAGCAAATTCTGGTACTTTATTGAAGTAAAACTTTGTGCTGCCGCTGACCGTTGAACTCTTGTGCATTTAATAAATGATCTGTGGGAATTAAGCTTAGTTTAAGGCAGTTAAAACTACCAAAATAACTGCCTTCGTCAATCATGGGAATTATCCTCAATTTTCTTTCTCTGAACACAACAAAAATTCCCATGTGAAACTTGCACTTAGTCACATGTGTTTTCAGTAGAGTGACCCAGTGAGGACTAGTTTTATTATTGCTGTCCTGATCAGAAAGGAAAAACACCAGCTTTAAGCAGGAGAACGAGAAGGATCGTGTTTATCAAAGGAATTTCCCAAAAAGAGCTGCATTTCTTATGTCACTGAATTTGTACAGTAGTCTATAGATTTTTAGTTGAGATAAACTGCCCTAGTGCCATTAGATGTGAATGTTCATTCGTTATAGTGTTTATGGGAAAGAAGTGGCAAGATAAGATGTGTTTTTATGAGGGGGAGAGGGGAGGATATTTAAAAACATTTCCATATGTATAAGACTGTGAGCTTTGAAATGTCAGTTATGTGTCACACCTCCCCAGCATTAAGGGACAGTTAATTGAAATGTAGACTTGGTCTCTTGTCATCGCTTCCCCAACTCGCCATCAGGAAATATATCATTACCCATTGTGTGAATGGCAAATTAAGCCAGGTATTCTCCCAATCTCATTGGAACATACTCAAATCTAGTGAGTAAATCAGCGTGCACACAGTGAGGTCCTGAGGAAAACACTACTTACTGCCATTTACCATATACCATTGTCAAGTATTAAAATGGAAGCTTCAACTTATACAATTAGTTTACACCTCAATTTTATGCGGGTGTCAAGGTACAAATGCTGAGGAAACTTCTGACTGTTATCATTCGTGATCTGTCTGAATTGTTTTTACATTTGTAGAGTTATAATCCTGTTTGAGATTCATTTGATGTTTTTAGTCAGGAGAAAGAATGAATTGCATTTCTATAGCATCTTTCATGACCACAGGATATCCTATAGAACTTTGCAGCTAATGATGTAGCTTTGAAGTCTAGTCACTTTTTTCTAGTAAAGCTAACCTATCAAAAAGCTGGAGCATATTAGTAAATTCAAAGCTATTTAGCAAAAGAAATGACAAATAACCAAAAATTTTAATATAAAATTGGATATACCAACACAAAAGAACGCTGATTTTGGAGAGTCCTTTTAGTTTTGGAAATCTGTTATTAAATTTGATTATGTGATGCAATTATATGTGTTCTAACAGCAGCCCAAAGCAGCTGCTCTGGTTTTCCATATGGTTATTGTCCCCACTGACCTTGAACACATCTGGACCTTGCTGCGGAATTTTTATAATTCTGCTAAGTGTCTTGCCAAATGCTATAACCTACAGACTGAATGTACTCAACAGTTTCCATATCCCTCATAATATGGGGGTGTCCAAATTTTGTTTGTCTCAGTCAGCCACTTGACTGAATCCCAGTGAAACAATTGAAATCTAAAACACCTTTTTCGAGAAATACTTTGAGAAGTGGCATTTTCTGTTCTTAAAAAAATCTTTTTCCAAACCTGTGCAAAGACATTCTGTTATTAAATGCACTTTAGAGTTGATATACTGGCAGTCTTAATAACACGTATTTGTGTAAATTTCTTTGCCATTTTAATGAAGGACTTAACCCATGGATTAATGTCTTAATTAAAATAACAGAGCAAGGATTTAAAGCATAACTACTATTCAGAGTGTGCATAGTTTCATTATTCTCAGTGGAAGAACTGAGTAAATTCATGTTAGTATTTTATAATATTTATCAAAATATTAGTTGGCAATCCACTATATGTATGAATATTTACCAATGTTCTTTAAATAAGTTGTGAACTGTTTTTGTTTACCCACAAAATCCCACACAACACAGAATCCAGCTCTGAATAAAATGAATCACTCAGATTTTGTGATTCAGATAACATGGGCTTGAGGCCAGGCATGACCTATAAGCAGTTTAGACATCCAAGTTGTCATCTTTTAAATGACAAGGTCCAATTGTTCAATATTCCAGATTGTACCTCGTACTTCATAAATTGGACCTCAGGGTGTGAATGAGTCAAGGAGCTGGCAGGATTAATAGCAGAAGTGTTCCATTGCAAATATGCTTGTGACTCCTGAAGTAATGCATCTGAAAAAGAAGAGGGGCTCTTTCTCATTGTTGAGCTTTCCAGTTGTTTGTTTTCCCCAGTATTGCCCAATTGCCAGTTTGAATTTGAATGAAATAACAGATAATATGCTAAATCAGTGATAGTTTTGCTTATTGGCACCGTCCACAGTAGAAATTAAAGTCTGATGTTTAACTTGGCGGGAAGCAAGATATTTTTGGGAGTGTCATGGGAGCTTGGCTGGAGTAGAGGAAGTGGGCAGCATGGGGCAAGCTTGCACAGCCTGCCGCAGCTTCAAAATCCTAGGACTGATTTTTAGTCAAATTATGGACAGAATAAAAGAGAGACAGGAGCACTAATTTGTGTGGCAGCAAACTGCCACTGGGAAACTAATAGCCTTCAGTAGTCAGCATGTGACATGGATTGGATTATAGAGAGGGAGAGTTGTGCATCGTCTGCCTCACTATCTCATCCTGACCTACGTTAGTTCAGTGGCAAGACAAGTAAAGGTGACTGGAGATAGATCCTGATGCAGTGGATGTCTGCTGTTTCCTTAAACTCCAAGTGTTCCACAGCATGGTGCTGACTTGCCTTCAAGATGGTTAGACCTAAGATTGATCTTGTCCACCCAGTCCACAGGAATTAGTCTTTTCATGACGGAGTATAGAACTTCAAGTTGCGGACAGTAGGAGACCCAGTGACTACCCCCAGTTGCTTTGGATACCCTTTCAAAGAGGTTTTTAAAGGAAGTGTAGCCACTATCGAATGCTAACATATAGTTGGGGACACGGATGAGAATCAGGTAAAGGTGAGGACCAACATAGAATGAGCCACTTTGATGAGTAGAGTGAGTCTGCCAGAAAGAGGTGTGAACTTCCTTGACCTCCTGCTAGAAGCGCACTGAAGGTTCATTAACACCTACAAAGACGATTATGATGGTTTTTAGTATGAACATATTATTAGATTTGAAATGACCTTCAGATTATCTCAAGCTCTTAAGTACACCAGTTACAGGAAAATAGACATTTTACTACAGTAGAAAATATAAAGGGGAGGACAAGGGAGAAGAGAAAAATTATTACTGAAGCTATTCAGATTCATAGGAAGGAACTAAGATATGCAAATTCAATGTTGTAGTTTATAAAGCATAGAAAATATTTTTATAAAACAGGAGAATAACATAACTTTTCTCATTAAATTTATTACCAGTCAGCTGTTGCCTTGAAAGAATAAGCCTATTCAAAAATATTCCTTTTATGGTTAGCTGTAGTTTACTTAGGGAGTGCGTGGATTTATCTTCTCTGGCAAGAGTGATCTTCTCTTGTAGCATTCGTTAATTCTAATTTCAGAATAGTGCTTGTTACTGCACCATTGAAAATGGTAGTGTTTTCAAACCAGCTACCCCAGTGGCCTTCCAGAATGTGACTATCTTTTTCTGTGAAATCATAAACAGTTTTACTTTGCACACAGATTCACTGGGAAATGGGTTGAAGCTTGCTGCCTTCATTTCACACAACACCTGATTGTTGATAGTGATAATGAAATTTTCATTCCATCTGGGCAAGATCCAAACCAAGATTTCAGAAGTAAATACTTTTCCTTTTCTCCAAATTGTGTTTTCGCTCCATCTCCTCCTCTGTGCTCCTTATTCTACCTATTGTCCTGTAACCAGATCAGATGAGGAAACACTGTCCTCACCAGAAGGTTTGAGAGCAGTTTGAGATTATTTACCCATATCTCTACCATCTCTCTTCCTCTGCATAGCCTCTCATGATGATGCAGTTCTTGAGCTTTGCTTTGTTAGTTGTCTTCTTCAGTGGCATGATTGAAATTGGGAGTAAAGTTATAGTAAATTGTGGGTGTGAATTTGTGTTTTACCGTTAGTTAGAAAATGCTTTTGCAATAGCGGTTAGCACTGCTACCTCTCAGCACCAGGGTGCTGGGTTCAATTTTGGCCTCGGGTGACTGTGTAGAATTTGCATGTTCTCCTCGTGGATTTCCTCTGGGTGCTCCGGTTTCCTCCCACAGTTCAAAGATGTGCAAGTTAGGTCGATTGACCATGTTAAGTTGCCCCTTAGATCAAGGGATTAACAAGGTAAATACATGGGGTTACAGGGATAGACTCTGGATGGGATTGTTGTCGGTGCACTTCGGGCCAAATGTCTCCCTCTGCACTGTACAGATTCTATTATATGAAAAATGTAGATAAGATTATGTGGAGTGCCATATGTTAATGAGTTATGCATCTTCAAAGTACGCCTAATGTTTTAAAAAAAAATGCTTCCCAGTTGAAACTACAGATTTCTGAGAGTGATTTTGATGAAGGATGGACAAGTGCTGGAGTAGTGATGTGAAGTTGTTATAATCTACCAATAAAAAAAATCTCATCAGGATCAGTATTAAAGTTAGAATGCAATGCATGCTTTTTTCCTGTTGGAACAGAAATGCTCCTTGTGTGAATGTTTGTTTATATTTTCTTTCAGATACTTAACATCCGTGAAACATTTATTAAACCACTGGAGAAATTCCGAAAGGATCAGATTGGAGCAGCAAAGGTAACAATTCCACAATGAATAATATAGTACAAAGAAGTCCAGTTCTCTAAACTTCACATTTATCTATGTGTGTGGATTTAGGTTGGAATTATAAATTCTTTAAATTTATGGTCAGTTCAGTTCAAAAGAACATAATAATTACTTCCATTAATAGCACCTTTTAAAATGCGCAGACTTCTCAAGGTGCTACATGAGGTGTTATCAAATAAAAGCGGACACCAATTATTTCAGATGTCAGGGCATGTGCTGAAAACTTTTGTCAGAGAGATTTTAAGGAAAGTCTTAAATGAAGAGTGAGGTGGGAGAGGTTTAGAGAAGGTTTTCCAGGCTTAGGGCCTGGGCAACTGAGGACATAGCCACCAAAGGTGAAGTGATACAAATCGGGAATATGTAAGATGCCAGAACTGGAAGAATGAGAGAGATCTTGCAAGGGAGTAGGGTTGGAAATGAGAAAGAGCTGTATCTTTTTAAATATTCAGCAATATATTAATTATGGATAAATTGTTGGAGTAAATGTTAGATTGGTCATTTCATTGAGTTGTTTATGCTGTTTGCCATTGAGACCATGAAATTTTGTTGTGATTCTCTTGGTTTCCTGCTGTTTCTTTGGTGGGAGACCAATAGAACTCACTGAGAAATAATACAAACTGCAGATTATTATGTTTTCCTGGTTTTGTTGGTCTTCCATTTGAGCACAACATAATCTAAGCCAACACTACAGTGTGGAACTCAAGGATTGCTGTATTGCCAGAGGTGCTGCCTTCATGAAAATAGGATTACTGTTTGTTTATTTGTATTTATGAACATTGCTGGTCAGGCCAGCATTTCTTACCAACCCTGATTGGCCTTGAGATGATGTTGGTGAGCTGCCATCTTGAACCACTGCAATTTACTGTTGTAGGTTTATCCACAATGCTATTAGGAAGGGGATGCCTGGATGTTGAACGCCGGCATACCCACATCATGTTGACCCAACAACAGTGAATGAATGACAGTAGAATTCCCAAGTCAGGATAGTGAGTGACTTCGAGGGAAACTTGCAGGTGGTGGTGTTCCCATGCACCTGCTGCCCATGTTCTTCTAACTGGTAGAAGTTGTGCGTTTAGAAAATGCTGTTGAAGGAGCCTTGGTGAGTTGCTATAATGAATCTTGTAGGTAGCATATGTTACTGCCATTGTGCAGCAGTGGTAGAGTAAAGTTTATTTATTAGTTACAAGTAATGTTACATTAATACTGCAATGAAGTTATTGTGAAAACCCTGTAGTTGCCACATTCTGATGCCTGTTCGGGTACACTGAGAGAGAACTTAGCATGGCCAATGCACCTAACCAGCACATCTTTTGGACTATGGGAGGAAACTAGAGGAAACCCACAAACACAGAGAACGTGCAGACTCCACACAGACAGTGACCCGAGCTGGGAATCGAACTCTAGTCCTTGGAGCTGTGAGGCAGCAGTGCTGACTACTGTGCCATAAATGTTGAAGGTGGTGGATGGACTGCTGATCAAGCAGTTTGTTCCATTCTGGATGGTGTGAGTTATTGGAGCTGCACTTGTTGAAGCAAGTGGAGAGTTTCCAACCCACCCCTGACACTATGCCTTATAGATGCTGGACAGGCTTTGAAGGTATAGATACCTCTGATGTATGTGCCACCATCCACTGCCAGTGAGAAGGGAGAATTTGGCACTTGGCCAAATCTCCACTCCCAGCAGTGGGACTGGAGCAGCCACGAACAAGATCGGAGAATCCTGCTCATGAGGTATACTTTCTGTTTTTGTTTTGGAAAGGAGAACTGAAAACACTCTTTATGGTGACATACAAGTTAACATATGGTGTGGTCTACAAACTTTCATTTGTTTAGATGTTCAGCATGAAAATGCCCTTTTAATATATTTGTAAACAAGATAAAAGGTTTCCGATCTCTTTTCTAAATGCCATATTGTCAGGTAGTCCATCTGTATTTTGGAAAAGAGGAACTTCCATTAATCATTGGAACAGATTTTGATTCATTTCACTTTATGCTAGAACACTGTTTACATGTATCCGTGAAAGCAATAACAGGCTTCAGTCTGCACTGAGGAGCTACAATCTAGTGTAGCAAATAGACTGAGTACATGTTGTCTGTCATCCAAATAGCAACGTTAGTGTACAGGCAGTTCTGAAATGCTTGAATGCTTTGCTCATTTGGACATATACCAAGTCGCGCTGATAAATTGACCTTTCAGCCTCTTCACAGTCAAATGCCATCAGTGTTCTTGCAGCAGTTTTATGTGGGATGTCAGTTAAAATTATTTTGATGCAATATTAGGACCTTAACTCTCCACTCAAATTTTTAATTCCAGGGCAATTAGGGATGGGCAGCAAATGGTGGCTTTGCCAACGACACTCTCTTCTTATGATGATGATGATGAATGATGAAAACTCTAATTTATTTACTTGCAGGAAGAAAAGAAAAAGTATGACAAAGAAACTGAGAAATACTACAGCATATTGGAAAAACATGTCAATTTGTCAGCAAAGAAGAAAGAAACATTGCTGTTAGAGGTAAGCATTTACTAAAGAAAGACATTTAACCACCATAGGAATTTGGTTGATTTTAAAGTTTTAAATGTTGCTATTTGCTGAAGAAAATTTTTTTTGGATATGGTTACTTATGCTTTTAACAACGTGTTTATGAAAACAAACTATTCTTTAGTTGTACATCCGAGTTTCAGTTTGCATGGCTATTGGCAGATATTTTGAACAAAGACCACAGTATAGAGCACTTCTGCATAATACCATATTTCCAGAGCAGTAGAATAACGTCTTCAGTTATGGACATATGGGCTCGAGTTTTCACAGAGGCAAGGTGGCTCACTGCTTGAGACAAAATAGTGCCCAGAGACCTGAATCCCAAAGTCCCACCCCGTACTTGGCACCCACTATGTTTGCCGTATTGTTCATGGAGACAGTGGCAAATTTCAAGTGTAGCTATCTTCACTCAAAAGCAATTTCCATTACCTCGATTTCTAAGGCATGATTCGTGGAACTTAAGACTTTGAGGAAAAGGTGTGACACCCGTTTGGAGAGCTTTAAAATTTTTCACCAAACGCTGCAGAACTTCTACAAATCAATCCAGCGTCAGCATCGGCCTGTACAGTCAGTACTCAGCTAATTGTTGATTAACAATTCCAAGCAACAGCAACATTTGCATCCACTTTCTGTTTCACAGTAGAAACTCCTTACCAATCATCCTTTTAAATCCCAACCAAGTTGTATGACCCATGCTGCACCTGCCTCCACATCTGTAATGATTCTGGGGTTGGTGGATCTGAATCCAATCTGCACTTGTCCCTTCCACCCAGAGTAAGAATCCAGCAGCTCAGGGCAATTTCTCCTGATCAGATTTGGAGAGTCAGGCCAATGCAGGACTTGATGGAATCGATGAAGCTTGGCTACTGTGGAAACTTGAAGGAATGCATGTTACATCATAGCATGATCTATTTGAGAGCTGAACTAAGGCAGGAATTCATTATCTTTTGTGATATTAGCATTGTAAATCAAGAAACCACATTTTCATTGGATTTTCAAAATCGAAATGTGTTAGTTACATTTCAATTTTAGTAAAAAGAAGTTCCCAGTACAACTGTCTTACCTGTTCTTTCCCTAGTCAGTGCTGGATACCCTTTATTATCACTTACCAGTATACTGTTTCCTTTGTTAAGCTCTCAGAACACTTTTATGGAGAATGTATGCATACACTATCACAATGTAAAGGCTGCTCGACCAAACAAGGTTAATGTGGGTTTGAAGAATAGCAGCACCTATGGTATGATGTAGAGTCCCCTGGTATGGTGTATAGAGTCCCCTGGTAATAGGCTCACTGTAGAAGCCTACCCACATGGAGAAGTACCTCCTTGCTTATCAATAACCTGGGATCTGTAAATAGTTAAAGAATAATAACAAAGGATTCGTGTTTAAATATAAAGTCTTAAGATTGCATCACTGGGACATCCAGAGAACTCATAGTACGACAAAGAGGAACAATTTTTTGAACTGTCTGAGGTAAAGTCTTGTATCTTTGCAGTTTCTGCTCTTTTTGAAACAAATCTTCCCTCCTTTCCCTTGGTGTTTGGGATTCTATCCATGGCTGCTGGTAACCTGGTGTATAACTAGGCAGCAAATGTTAATAAGCTTCTTGATAATGGAAAACATTGCAGGGGAAGCTATGTGCACTCCAAATGGACAATGACAGCAGGAGGCTGAAACTGTAAACTTAGAGTGCATACAATGAATCCAAAAATAAAGAAAAGTTGCTCCCTGTATATTAATAGAATAAGATGCCTGTGTTTGGCAATGCCAACTTTGTTTTAAATTTTTTTTTAAATTCCAAGAAAAGTTCTCTGTTTTAGTTCTGGAGAAGTGCAGAGGTAATTTATTTGGTAGAAATCTGCTCAATTGTAGTTTTATACATTGTATCTTTTGTGTTGTTAAAAGGCAAATGTCTAAATTGATTACATTGAAGCCTCCAACTGCAGTCTTTCTGCTGGCTGTCCCAATGCATCAGTGCAAAGCACAGATTACCTCAGAAAAGTAGTCAAAAAATTTATAAATGATTAAGAATCAATAGTTTATATATGATGCTTTGGTTAAAAGCTTAGGAAAATTTTGAAGTATTTTCTTAAATTTATTGTAATTCCTGGCTTCACTTAATAACCATGCCATTTGTGCTAAGGCTAAGTATAATTTTAATTGGTTCAACTCAAAATATACAAACCATGACTGTAATGATACCTTGACCACTGCAAATCCACTGCTGACACCAATCTAAAATTATTGGTTCTGGAGTCACAGATGCCTCTAAGTGATTAAGAATTCGTAAGTAATTTCAAGGTAGCTTGTTAAGAAGAATAGTGTAGGTGTAATGTATTAGGTAAATAGACATGAAAAGTACACAACCCATGACGGTTGAGAGTGGTTCACTGATCTCAGATAACGAACAGACATTTGATAAAGTGTGTGTGCTCAGTAGCTTGCAAGGGCGGCGCAATGATAGTGATTACCACTGCTGCCTCACAGTGCCAGGGACCCAGGTTTGATTCTGGGCTTGGATGACTGTGGAATTTGCACATTCTCCCTGTGTCTGTTTGCATTTCCTCCAGGTGCTCCAGTTTTCTCCCATGATCTGAACGTCTGCAGGTTTGGTGGATTGGCCATGCTAAATTACCCCTTAATGTCCCAAGGTATGTAGGTTAGGTGGATTAGCCGTTGATTCCTGCTATTCTCTTGAATGAGAACAGTTTCTCACCATTACCCTGTCCACACCCCTCAGGCTATTTCTTAGCCTTCATTTCTCCAACAAAAACATTCCCAACCCCTCCAATCTGCCCTCATAGCTACATTTTCTTATCCCTGGAATCATTCTCATGAATCTGCTCTGTGTTTTTTCCAATGCCTTCACACCTTCCCTCAAGTATGGCACCCAGAACTGGATGCAATACTCCAGATGAAGTCTAACTGTCTTCTACAAGTTCAACGTGACCTCCTTACTCTTGTATTCAATGCCTTTATTAATCAAGTGTAAGATGCTATGTGCTTTAATCGACTGCTCTCTAAATGTGCTCTGCCACTTTTAACGACTTATGTACGTATACACCAAGGCCCCACTGTTTCTGCACCTCCTCTTGAGTTCCCCCTTTACTTTATATCACTCCATGTTCTTCCTGTCAAAATGAACCAGCTCACACTTTTCTGCATTGAAATTTATCTTCTTTAAAATTTATTTATTAATGTCACAAGTTGGCTTACCTTAAAAATGCAGTGAAGTTACTGTGAAAATCACCAAGTCACAACCTTCCAGTGTCTGTTCTGGTACACTGAGGGAGAATTTAATATGGCCAATGCAACTAATCAGCACATCTTTCAGACTGTGGGAGGAAACCCGTGCAGACATGGGGAGAATGTGTCTGTGTGGGAGAGGAGAACAGCTCAGCAGGGGGGCAGCCAACGGGCCAGGAAAATTAGCACATCAGCAGCAGCATCGCTGGATTCCGGGGAAGTGCCAGAAGATTGGAAAATGGCTAATGTTACGCTGTTGTTTAAGAAGGGTGGCAAGCAAAAGGCAGGGAATTATAGGCTGGTTAGTTTAACGTCTGTTGTAGGTAAAATGTTAGAATCCGTCGTCAAGGACGAAATAGCGAAGCATCTTGAGGGGAATTGCTTGATAGAGCAGACGCAGCACGGTTTTGTTAAGGGGAAGTCGTGTCTGACAAATTTATTGGAGTTCTATGAGGATGTGTCTAGGGCGGTGGATAGAGGAGAGCTGGTGGATGTGGTCTTTCTTGATTTTCAGAAGGCGTTTGACAAGGTACCTCACAAGAGGTTACTGCAGAAGGTAAGGGGGCATGGAGTTGGGGGTAGGGTGTTAGCGTGGATAGAGGATTGATTCTCAAATAGGAGGCAGAGAGTGGGGGTCAATGGGTGCTATTCGGATTGGCGGTTGGTGACTAGTGGAGTGCCCCAGGGGTTGGTGCTGGGGCATCAGCTATTTACCATTTACCATTTATATAGATGATCTGGAGGAGGGAACTGAGTGTATGGTGTCGAAATTTGCTGATGACACCAAGATTGGTGGAACGGCAAATTGTGTGGTGGGTGTGGAGAGTCTGCAGAGGGATCTAGATAGGCTGGGCGAATGGGCCAGGAACTGGCAAATGGAATTTAATGTTGGCAAGTGCGAGGTGGTCCACTTTGGTAGGAATAATGGTAGGAAGGACTATGACTTACGTGGCGAAAAACTGCAGCAGGCAACGGTGCAGAGGGACCTCGGGGTCCTTGTGCATGAGTCGCAAAAACCCAGCCTGCAGGTGCAGCAGGTGGTCAGGAAGGCTAATGGGATGCTGGCCTTCATAGCGAGGGGGATTGAATATAAAAGTAGGGAGGTCTTGCTGTGGCTGTATAGGGCATTGGTGAGGCCGCAGCTGGAGTACTGTGTGCAGTTTTGGTCGCCGCATGTACGCAAGGATATTTTGGCCTTGGAGGGAGTGCAGAGGAGGTTTACTAGGCTGATACCGGAGTTGAGGGGGTTGAGCTATGAGGAGAGGCTGAATAAACTAGGCTTGTACTTGTTAGAGTTTAGAAGAATGAGGGGAGATCTTATTGAGACATATAAGATGATGAATGGGATGGATAGGATAGAGGTGGAGAGACTCTTCCCGCTCAGAAAGGACAGTAGGACTAGGGGGCACAGCCTCAAGATAAAGGGGGGGGGGGGCGGTTTAGAACGGAGTTGAGGAGGAACGTCTTCACTCAAAGGGTGGTGAATCTCTGGAATTCTCTGCCCGTTGAAGTGGTGGAGGCTGCCTCGCTAAATATTTTTAAGATGCGGGTTGATGGGTGTTTGATAAGCGAGGGGATTAAGGGTTATGGGGAGAGGGCGGGAATGTGGAACTGAGCCACGACAGATCAGCCATGATCTTATTGAATGGCGGGGCAGGCTCGAGGGGCTAGATGGCCTACTCCTGCTCCTATTTCTTGTGTTCTTATGTTATCCTGACTGTGGACTAGCTGTCTCTGCATGAAATTGACAGGATGTGGAGTCGCCAATGTTGGACTGGGGTAGATACAGTAAGAAGTCTCTCAACACTAGGTTAAAGTCCAACAGGTTTATTTGGTAACAAATGCCACTAGCTTTCGGAGCGCTGCTCCCGCGTCAGGTGAATGGGGAGTTCTGATCACAAATAGTGCATATAAAGGCACACACTTGGTTTACAGAATACTGATTAGAATACAGCTAATCAAGTCTTAAAGTTGCAGACAATGTGAGTGGAGATAGCACTAAGCATAGGTTAAAGAAATGTGTATTGTCTCCAGACAGGACAGGAAGTGAGATGTTGCAAGCCCAAGCAAGTCATGGGGGTTACAAATAGTTTGACATGAAGATTTCGGTAGAGGCTATCCTCATGTGTGCTGTACTTGGCTATCAGTCTCTGCTCAGCAACTGTGCGCTGTCATATGTCGTGAAGGCTGCCTTGGAGAACGTTTACCCGAAGCAGAGGCCGAATGCCCATGATCGCTGAAGTGTTCGCCAACAGGAAGAGAACAGTCTTGCCTGGTGATTGAGTGGTGTTCATTCATCTGTTGTCGTAGCGTCTGCATGGTCTCCCCAACGTACCATGCCTCGGGACATCCTTTCCTGCAGCGTATCAGGTAGACAATGTTGGTCGAGTTGCAAGAGTACGTACCATGTACTGGTGGATGTGTTCTCACGTGAGATGATGGCATCCATGTCGATGATCCAGCATGTCTTGCAGAGATTGCTGTAACAGGGTTGCATGGTGTTGTGGTCACTGTTCTCCTGAAGGCTGGGTAGTTTGCTGCAGACAATGGTCTGTTTGAGGTTGTGTGGTTGTTTGAAGGCAAGAAGTGGGGGTGTGGGAATGGCCTTGGCAAGATGTTCATCTTCATCAATGACATGTTGAAGACTCCGGAGAAGATGTCGTAGCTTCTCCGCTCTGGGGAAAGTACTGGATGTTGAAGGGTACTCTGTCCACCGTGTCCCGTGTTTGTCTTACGAGGAGGTCAGTGCGGTTTTTCACTGTGGCGTGGCGTATCGGAAGTGTCGAACGCTGAGTCGAACGCTGTATTCTGTTCTTATGAGGGCATCTTTCAGCATCTGGAGGTGTCTGTTGCAATCCTCCTCATCTGAACAGATCCTGTGTATACGGAGGGCTTTTCTGTAGGGGATGGCTTCTTTAACGTGCTTGAGGTGGAAGCTGGAGAAATGGAGCATCGTGAGGTTATCTGTGGGCTTGTGGTATAGTGAGGTGCTGAGGTGACCATCCTTAATGGAGATGCGTGTGTCCAAGAATGCAACCGATTCCGGAAGTAGTCCATGGTAAATTTGATCATGGGGCGCTACGACAACGGATGAATGAAAATCACCAGACAAGACTGTTCTCTTCCTGTTGGGTAACACTTCAGCGGTCACAGGCATTCGGCCTCTGATCTTCAGGTAAACGCTCTCCAAGGCGGCATTAACAGCACACGACAGTGCAGAGTCGCTGAGCAGAGACTGATAGCCAAGTTCTGCACACATGAAGATGGCCTCAACTGAGATCTTGGGTTCATGTCACACTATTTGTAACCCCCATGACGTCCCTGGGTTTGCAATATCTCATTTACTGTTCTGTCTGGATACAATACACATCTCTTTGACCTATGCTTAATGCTATCTCCACTCACCTTTAAGACTAGCTGTAAAGACTCGCATTCTAATCAGTATTCTGTAAACTGAGTGCGTGCCTTTATATGCAGTGTTTGTGATCAGAACTCTCCACTCACCTGACGAAGGAGCAGCACTCCAAAAGATAGTAGCATTTGGTACCAAATAAACCTATTGAACTTCAACCTGGTGTTGTGAGACTTCTTACTGTGAAATAGACAGCGCAGACAAAAGATAGATTTTAGTCAAGCATCCATCAATAGGACACCGCTGAATGTCCTTGCTAAGAAACTGTAATAATGACATGATTAAGTGATCATTGTCTGAATGGACATTCCATTCAACTACCAGTAAAGATTATGACATTACCAATGAACCATGATTAAACAGCTGTTGTCTCGGGCCTACCTGTTTGTGTCATATATAAATAATTTACCTGTTTACATGGCTAGGAAGAATTATCTTTACTAGAAGTTATAAAATATGCCCTATAGAAAAGGCTGACTGGTACACATTAGAGCAGAGCAGATTGAAGGAGCCTTAGGAATTCTTCAGTCCTCTCATTATCAATAGGAAGGCAATAAAAGATCCATCAATTATGAACACTGTTCCCGAATATCTTTTTAGCTCCGACATGTGCCCGTTTGAAGCTCAATACTATCATCACAATTCATAACATTTCTAATCTTGGTATAATCTGCAAATTTTGAAATTATGCTCTGAACAATCTAGGACATTAATACATATCAAGCAGAGTAAGGGACCCAGCACTGACCCCTGGGGAACTCCGCTACAAACCTTCCTCCAATCCGAAAAACAACCATTAACTCTGTTTCCTATCACTCAGTCAATCTCTTATCCAATTGTCTACTTTCCTTTTTATTCCAGCAGCTAGAATGTTGCTCAGAATGTTTTGTGACACTGTATCAAATGTCATTTTGGAAATCCATGGAGACCACATCAAAGCATTGCCCTTTTCAACCTTCTCCGTTAGCCCTCAAAACACTCCAAGTTAGTTGAACATAATTTTCCCTCTATGCTGGCTTTCCTTAATTATCCTGCACTTGGCTAAGTGACTATTAGTTTTGTCCTGAACTATAATTTTCAGAAGTTTCCCTACCATTGAAGTCAAACTGACTGGTCTGTAGTTGCTGGCTTTATCTGTGCACCCCTTTCTGAACCATTTGCCCCTCTGTTTTCTGGCACCATCCGCGTGTTAGTGCGAGTGGGCGAAATGACCACTACAGACTCAGGGTGAAGTTCAATAACGGCACAGCTTTATTTTCTTATACGTCAACGGAGAAGCACAGTCAGGACATACAATCGGACTGCTCCAAAAGCGCTCTGCCCGTCTCTCGCAGCAGGCTATAGTTATACCTGAACTTCGGTGCAGTATGTGATTCAAATGCTAATACTTTATTTACAGTATTTGACCTTAGCCATCCTGTCTTGATGTTTACAAGTGTTGAGGAAATTGTTTTAGGTGTGTGTTCATTGTTTTGTCTGACTGGTTATTTAATAGTCTAGAATCTCCAGGGTTTGAACCATAGGTGTGTCATTGATCTCAAAAGAGGTTTTGAGGGGCCAGGAATGTTTCGTTAACAATACTCATTTTAGGTGTCTCCATGGGTTGTTTGACTGTTTTAGAAGTGCTGATTTTGATGGGGTAGAGATTTAGTTCCTGTAGGTGCCATCCTGTCCAGCTTCCCTTTATGTGCTAGCCCTCATTTGCATTCTAAAAGCATGCTCTTGCCTACTGATTGGTGTCTGTTGCTTTGTGATTTTTAGTGGAGAGGCTCTGAGTGTAACTTTAGTCTGCTTCCATGTTGTGTGCCCAATTTCATAAAATTATCACTATTGCTTCTGCAATTTCCATTCTCACTTCCTTAAGTAACCATGGATCCATCTCATCAGCACCTGGCCCTTTGTCAGTTTTAAGTAAAATAATCCTTTTGACATGTTTCCCTGCTCAATTATAAATTCTTCTCCCGTACCAGTTACCTCCTCTCTCACCCGAGCCTGGTAGCAGCATCCTTCATGTATTGGTCTATATTCATTAGACCATTTGGGAAATTCCCACTAACTTAATATTGTAAATTGACAGTCTGCAACAGGGGACCAGGGGTTTGTGTGGTTTGCAAACTATTTGGATTGCCCCATGATTGCCTGCACCTAATTGTATTAATATCGAATGCCTTTATCTGCTTGGCTGAAATTTCTTGTGCCTCATAGATTAGGGAAAGGTATTTGCACATTGGTTCTAACATGCTGCTCTGCATTGGTCAGTGAGGGAGTTTCTCGGTCTGTGATGTTTTACTTGGGTGAAGATGCACAAGAATCATCTTTCTAATCCTTTGTGAAAAGTCGCATGCTGTCAGCCCCCAGAAAACACCTCAGACTAACAAAACCAACATGCATCCAACCTTGAAATAGGGCCATCCAGTTTGATAGTTAGATGTAGATTAAGTGGCTGTAAATTATTTAGAATAGAGCAGTCCAGGCAGAATATTGTCTCTTGCTGGTTACTAACTTGAATGTTTTTAAACAAATATACAAAAGCTTGGCAGAATGGCGTACTATAAAGGAAATGGGACACAGTTAAGATTCAAGTTGCCCAATTTTTCCTATCATTGGTTTCTTTTTCTTGGCATTCATGTGTTCCTTGAAATATATTACCAGTCCCTGAGGTCACTGGTTTCAAAGTTATTTCACTGTGCTTCAAATATAGCTATGAGAAAAAGACTAATGTTGCTATGAGAAACCTTTGAATATTGGTCCTGAGGAGTTTGTTGATTATCGGGCAAAGATCCAGTAAAGATAAGGGTTGAAAATGCAGTCACCGTGATGTTATCTAAATGTGGACCAATGCTTCCATTATTGTTGAATTGCGCAATTACCCTGCAAAAGGAGGTTATTTGGTTCATATCATTGTGTTTCATTATTCCTGTTTGAATTGGTAGACTAAACACTTTTCTTCTTTTGACCAACTTTCCTATTTTGAGGTAAAATGGTGTTGGAGTGGGATTTTTTTCTCTTAATACTTGTAAAATATTTGCCCTGCTACACCTGGTTTTTGGATATTCTGCAATCACTTTCTAAGTTCTGCAGTGAGATTTAGGATGAAGGGACAAAAAAATGTTTCACAGTGCTGCATTTTTGCATCCCTCGAGAGGTTAGTTGCCTGAAACAGTCCATACTAGTACAAATTGTACAAAGTTTGATAGGGCACTAAGGCCAGAATAGCTTTTCTGTATTACAGAATGTGCAAAATTTTATATTTTCCAGCAATCTGCCCTTCAAATCCTGATCTCTTTGCTTTGAAAATGGAAATAAAATTTTCTTGAAGAAATTAGCTGCATCTTTACTCACAATATGATTGTTATTTAGTATGCTGTTTGATGTCATTTTGCCTCACCATAATAAATTTTTCAGTTTTATAAATAGGTTCTAACAAACAGTTGACGAAAAATAAGTATGTGAGCCCAATATTGTAATCCATTCTTTAGTACAGATGAAAGGACCAATACTGCAATTCTGAAATTGAGTTAAAATCAAAAGGAGTTTATTCAGAAGTACATTCAGTTATTATTAGTTAATTTGTTATCACATCCTGCTGACTTCAATAGAATCAATAGGTGATTCCTATGATATCATTTGTTATTTAAACCAAAAACATTCAATCAACAAATGGTCAAAACAAAGCAAAAACAAAATCAGCATCAATTGGCACTTTTCCTTCTCAGATTCCACACTTAAAATATTTTTCAGACAACCCCTCTCACCAGAAAATTGAGATAGTATTATCAGTCAGTAAATGCAATCTGACACAAGGATTACACAATGTTATTCACAGGTCAGAATCTGTTCAGGTTATTGATAATCCTCAAATGCCTGTGAGTAAATTTTTGGGAAGAACAATACAGCAAATGAGGGTGAGATGTACAATAAAGAAGTTAAAATCATAGGTCACAGCACAAAATGAACCATTCAGCCCATAATGTCCATGCCAGCTCTGTAAGAGTTTTTCAGCTAATCTTATGCCCCTGCTTTTCCCTGTAGTCCTTTTTTTTTTGCCTGTTAAATAATTACAGATTTCCTTTTTGAAAGGCATGATTGAAATGGCATCCATCACATTCTCAGTGCATTCCACATCTTAACCCCACTGGCTGTTCAAAAATGTTTTTCCTTATGTCACTATTACGCCTTTGCCAATCTGTTTAAATCAGTGTGCTCTGGTTCTCGACCCTTTCACCAGTGTCCCCCTTTATTCTCTGACAGACACTTCACTCCTATCAAATCTCCTCTCAATTTTCGCTTCTAAAGATAAAGGTCCCAGATTTGTCAGTCTTTCCTTGTAACTGAAGTGAATAATTCCCAAAACCATTTGAGTACACCTTTTCTGCAACTTCACCAATGCCTTCACATTCTTCCGAAAGTGTGGTGACTAAAGTTGGACCCAATATTCCAATTGAGGTTGAACCAGTGTTTTATAACTATCGTTGTTGTAACATAGGAAAGTCAGAAATAGCAGTTTAGTTTACTTTGAAGTTTAGTCTTACTGTAATATTTTAACAACAAATTTAGCCCTGATTTACTTCAGTTAGAGAGAGTAGTCAACATTCAGGAGTTTGGGGGTGTCAGGAGGATAGCTGGGATATGAAAGGGGTAGTTGAGTGGTCAGGGCAAGGTGGTAGGTGGGTGCACTGGTGAAATAGGAGAGAGAATGAGGCAGTGATGGATGGTGTCAGTAATATAGGTACCCAGGAAGTAGTACTATGTTTAATCCTTCTAATTTTTGCTGGGCAACAACAGTATATTCTGGTAAGAGAGTTAGAACTATCCAAAGTGTTTGACTTTAAGTTGGAGTAATCAGAAGGGTTCCAGGTGGAGGGTAATTGCACAACTGAAGTTGAAACTCCCAGGGCAATTTCAATGCCGTCCTTGCCTGGGGGTTTTCAGGGGGTCCTACACCAGACTTTCTGGGACATGACCCTCCAGGGAATGGAGGCTCTGGCCATTGTTTCCAATTTTAGTCGAGTTTTAGTTTTAGCCTTAATTTTTTTTTTGTTGTTATACTGTGTGGTATTAATTTCCTTTTTTTAAATCTGCATTTATTGTTTTACTACTTATACAATCTCCAAAGGCCACAGACTTTATTTACCTGTTTTATTTTCCAACATCAGTCACCAAAGTTGTGACCTACTGATTTGGTAGTCCACTATCTTAGAAATAATTTTAATTTTCCTCATAGCTTGAATTTTAGTCCTCTTTTTGTTACGGTCTTCAAAAAAAAGTCCAAACTTTTATCTCTCATGAAATTGCTGGTTCAATCACTTTTAGGTAAAGAAGTAATTGCTCAATAATGAGGACATTTTATTTTGGTATTATAGTAAAATATTGATGGAACGATTCATGACTATATAAAAGTGCTCAGCAAATAACAACAGCCTAAATTAATATAATTCCTTTAACGTAGAAAAATGCCCCATGGCACTTCACAGAAATATGGGATAAAAAGTAGATTCAAATACAGCAGTAGAGATACAAACGATGGTCAAAGTGGTGGATTATACGGAGGGTCTTAAAGGAGGAGAGAAGAAGGATCTCGAGGCAAGTTCCAGAGTTTGGGACCAAGGCAATCAAAAGCACAACTGTCAGTGCTGGGGTAGTTATACCTATAAAAAGTACAGTACAGACAGATTAAAATTTTAAATTTATTCTATTTCAAAGAACTGTGATTAATTTGGAGGTTTCTTTGTTTTGTCCTTTGAAGAATGCTTTAATTTAAACAATGAACTCTGATGATATGATAAAGTGCAAATTGGAATAGTTCCCAAGTTAAAATCAAAAGGAGTTTATTCAGAAGTATGTTCAGTTATTTATTTATTTGTTATGGTATCCTGCCCACTTCAATAGAATCAACAGGTGATTCCTATACCGTTTATTTAAACCAAAACATTCAATCAACAAATGGTCAAAACAAAGCAAAAATAAAATTGGCATCAATTGGCACCTTTCCTTCTCAGATTCCAAACTTAAAATATTTTTCTGACAGCCAAAAAATTGAGGTTGCATTTACTGCAATACTATCTGATCTGTAAGTTAAGTTTAACAAGAATATTATTAGTGGGAATTTTGCTATAAAAATGGCTGCAAAATGTGTTGCATTGTAACCCTTGTATAATTTTTGTGACCATATCATTAATGTTTTAACTGGATAATTCCTAAACCAAAGCAACATTGAATTTACTTGTTTAACTCATTTTGTGTATTTTCTAAAGCTGCCAACATTGATTTTTTGTAAATTTGTTAAAAGCATAACAAATAAATCTGACGAATGATGGAGTTTAATTTAGATAAATGCAAGGCAATGCATTTTGGTACATTGAACCAGAGCAAGACTCAATTAATGGTAGGGCGTTGGGGAGAGTTACAGAACAAAGAGATCCAGGGGTACATGTTCATAGCTCCTTGAAAGTGGAGTCAAGGGTGGACAGGGTGGTGAAGAAGGCATTCAGCATACTTGGTTTCATAGGTCTGAACACTGAATCCAGAAGGTGGAATGTCTTATTGAAATTGTACAAGATATTGGTAAGGCCACACTTGGAATACTGCGTACAGTTCTGGTCACTCTATTGTAGAAAGGATATTATTAAACTAGAAAAAGAGCAGAAAAGATTTATGGGGATGCTATCGGGACTTGATGGTTTGAATTATAAGGATAGGCTGGATAGACTGGGACTTTTTTGTCTGAAGCGTAGAAGGCTGAAGGGTGATCTTACAGAGGCCTGTAAAATAATGAGGAGCATAGAGTAGCTAAATAGTCAATATATTTTCCAAAAGGTAGGGAAGTCTGAAACCAGAGGGCTTGGATTTAAGGTGAGAGGGGAGGGATACAAAAGGGTCTGGAGGGGCAATTTTTTCACAGTGGATAGTGAGTGTCTGGAACAAGCTGCCAGAGGTGGTAGTAGAGGCGGGTATAATTTTTGTCTTTTAAAAAGTGTTTAGACAGATACATGGATAAGATGGGTATAGAGGAATATGGGTCAAATGTGGGCAGTTGGGACTAGCTTAAGGGCTTTAAAAAAAAGGGCTCATGGACAAGTTGGGCCCAAGGGCTGTTTCCATGCTGTAAACCTCTATGACTCTTTAATATAGATGTTCAGCAGAGAAACAGGCCACTCAGCCCCACCAGTCCCTACTAACATTTATGATCCATTTGAGACTCCTCCCATCCTCCTTCATGTAACTCTTATCAGAATAACCCTCTATTCTCTCCCTTGTATGTCCATATATCCTTCCCTTAAATGTATGTACGGTTTTCACTTCAGCTGCTGGTAGTGAATTCCACATTCTCACTGCTCTGGGTAAATAATTTCTTTTGAATTCCTCAGTGACTGTCTTACATTTGCTCTTCTCTGCAAGTAGAAACATTGTCTCTGTGTCAACCATATTAAAGCTTTCCATAATTTTAAAGTCTCCTTCAGTTTAGGTGATGAAGGAAAAGAGACTCAGCCTGTTCATCTCTTCTTGATGGATATAACCTCAGATTTCTGATATCAACTTTGTTAGTCTTTTTTGCACCCCCTCTGGTAGCTTTACCATTAGTTAGAAACAGTTTGAGTTAGGGAAAATGAAGGACTAGACTCCAACAATAACAAGAACTTGTATAGCACCTTGATGTAATGAAGCATTTCAAATTCCTTCACACACTTGACTTCCCACCAAGGGAGCTATTGGGTCAGATGACCGAAAGCTTAGTAGGAGGTCTTTTTCTTCTCCTCTTGCTCTGCTGTTGCTACATCTACTCAGTTTCTTGGATGACTTGCTTCACCTTTGATTCAGTTGAGTCCTGAGATGGATGGTAAATCCAGTGCATGATCTGCATGCTCTGCCATGTGCTTGTTGAGATGAGTGGCTGAATTGTTTAGAAGTTTGTGTGCTCCTTCCAGCACCTCCACTTCACCGTTGCATGTTGTTGACCAAGTCAGCCAACGTGCTTAGAGCCTTCTCCATTTTGTTTGATCACAATGATCTCCCATGAGTTGATTGATGTGATTAACCTCATCGGGGATGCTTTGAGAAACATCCCCAAAGCATTTCTGCTGTCCTCCTGGGAGTCTTTTTAGGAACCCCACTGATGCTGTCAATGAGAGTATCTCAGAACCCCGAAGGATAACTTGAAATACTGGTTCTTATTGGTGTATATTTGTTTGGAAACAAACAACGTACAACTAAGTGAGGAACCAGTCCAGACATTGTGTCAACATTAATTAAAAATATTTATGAGAGAAAAAGAAAAACACACGACAGGAAAGCTTAAAATACTCGATGATACTTAAGTATATTAATAGTTAAACGCACCCCTTTATCTGAAATTACCTCTTGATCCCAAAATATACCCACATTACCTGAACTCACTAAGACGTCCCTTTTCCCAAACAACATCCACTTTTATAACTCTAAGTCAAATCCAGCTCATAGTTATCACACAGTATAACTTAGATGACCTGGTCTGGGAAAACGTATTTTGCTGGTCCAGCTAATGGAACAAAACTTTTTTCGAGAAGAATCTCTGCAATCTGTCGTAGCTCTAAGTGTTAGATAGAACAGGTTTCCATGGCTCTGATCATAGATGGAACTGGCCTCTCTGAAGCTTTTGGCGTGTTGGATGTAAAACTGGTGTCTTCTCCAAAGAGGTGCTAGCAGTTATACTGTTCAGCTGCTTTGAAACCCCACCCTGTGGATTCGGCTGTCTTTCTCTCAAATTCCTTTCCATGAAACGTATAGCTCCATTGATCTCTGGTAAACAATGTTTTTGATGTGGCAATTCACATCTCAGTTTCTCTAGATGTCTACTGGTCTTGTTACTGGGCAAATCGCATCTCAGAATTTCTTTAGACACCTCCTAATATTGTTACTTGCCTGTTATTTTGTTTTCATCTCAAGTTCACTATTAACCTTGTTACCTGCCAAATTCCTAACAGTCTACTGCCAGTTCCAAACTGGACGGTTGCTTTGGGAATCTAATGTCAGGCATATGAATGACAGGGGTACTGCTGCCTCACAGCGCCAAGGACCCCGATTCAGTTCCCAGCTTGGATCATTGTCTGCGCATAGTCTGTACTTTCTCCCCATGTCTACATCAGTTTCCTCCGCATGCTCCAGTTTCTTCCCACAGTCCAAAAGAGAAGTTTGGTTAGTTGCATTGGCCATGCTAAATTCTTCCACAGTGTATCCGAACCAGTGCTGGAGTGTGGCAACTAGGGGATTTTCACAGATACTTCGTTGCAGTGTAAGCCTATTTGTGACACTAACAAATAAACTTTTAAAAAAAAGTCCCACCCAGCAGAGCTGATTACCACCTCAGTGCTGAGCATGTCGGCTTGGGAGAGGGTGCTGCTGTTTGGACTGGTTTTCCCATCACTGAATTTGGAGAATCTTGTGAAGGCGCTGCTAGTCATACCTTTCCAGTGCTTTGAAGTTCCAGCTGTCGGTCATCCGAGTTTCTGAAGCATAGAGGGAGGCGGGGACCACTATTGCCCAGTCAACCGTGACCTTAGTTGAGGTCCTGGTCCTCAAATATTCTTTTCCTCAGTGCTGAAGGCTGAGTCGGCACTTTGGAGGTGATGATGAATTTCATCATTTATGTTTACTTTTATCAAGGGGAGGCTCCCAAGATACAGGAAATGGTCCACAATTTCCAGAATCTCACACTTGATTTTAATTGATAGGGGGAGGTGTTTTGCTGTGGGAGCTGGTATAGATTTTAAGGAATGATTTAAATGAAGAAAGTGAGATCAACAGGCAGGCACAGTAGTGCAGGGAAGACAGGGAATTTAAGGCCTTTGCAACTGAGGAACTGTCACCAATGATGGAGTGATTAAATTCAGGGATGCTCAAGAAACCAGAATTAGAGGCGTATAGATTTCACAAGGGTTCTGGGATTTGAGGAGATTGCAGAGATAGATAGGAAGATAAGACCATGTAGATATTTGAAAACAAGGATGAGAATTTGAAAATCAGGATATTGCTTGACCAGGAGCTAATATGGGCCAGTAAGCACAGAGATGATGGGCGAATGGGAAGTCACAGGTAGCATTTTGGATGACCTCAAGTTTGTGGAGAGTAGAAGCAGGAGACCAGTCAGGAGTGCATTGCAATAGTCTACTCTAGAAGTAATAAAGGTATGAAAGAGAGGTTCAGCAGCAGCTGAGCTACAACGAGATAAAGGTAGGCAGTGTTATGGAGGTAGCAGTAGTCCTTAGTGATGGGCGAATAGAATGTCAGAAGTTCATCTCGGGGTCAAATGTAACACCAAGTTAGTCTCCAACAGATGCCAAGGAGAGGGGTGGAGTTTGGAATGTGGCCTGAAAACAATGGTTTGAGTCTTCCCCAGATTCACCTAATAGTGGATATTCAAAAAGCAGGTTATAATTTTGCTACAGTGAAGGAGCCAAGAAAGATTTAATAAACTAGACGTGAGAGTTGCATTGGCATTTTCCTATGTTCTTAATTGTTTCTGAATTACTGAATAAGTGTAATTAGCTCAAATCCTATTAATACCACACAAATCTTGGAAGTACAGCCCGAAGCATTTCTGTTTTAAAACAACTATTTGTGTAATTAAAAACTAATTTATCTTTTCCATAACATTTCACAGTATCTTTGTGTCTTTTAGGCAGATAATCAACTAGATCAGATTCGGCAACACTACTACGAATTGTCACTCGAGTATGTCTGTAAGGTGCAAGAAATTCAAGAGCGCAAGAAATTTGAGTTTGTGGAGCCTGTAAGTAAAGTAATCATATTTAGAGAAAAGCGCCAATTATTATTATACTTTTTAACCCATGAAATAATTGTCCACTTATAAGTATTTGCAATGAAATTGATACATTTTCCTGTTCCCTAAAACTGTTGATATGAATCACCTTGATTTGGAAATTCTTTTGATCCAATTTCCGATCTAAACTTGGATTGTATTTTACTGAATTGAAAATGTTTAATTGCACAATAACTGAGGGAGATGAGCCTTACACACTTACTTACTTCCGTACTTACGCAAGGATATTTTGGTCTTGGAGGGGGTGCAGAGGAGGTTTACTAGGCTGATGCTGGAGTTGAGGGGGTTGAGCTATGAGGAGAGGCTGAATAAATTAGGCTTGTACTCGTTAGAGTTTAGAAGAATGAGGGGAGATCTCATTGAGACGTATAAGATGATGAATGGGATGGATAGGATAGAGGTGGAGAGACTCTTCCCGCTCAGAAAGGATAGTAGGACTAGGGGGCACAGCCTCAAGATAAAGGGGGGGTGGTTTAGAACGGAGTTGAGGAGGAACTTCTTCACTCAAAGGGTGGTGAATCTCTGGAATTCTCTGCCCGTTGAAGTGGTGGAGGCTACCTCACTAAATATTTTTAAGACGCGGGTTGATGGGTTTTTGATGAGAGAGGGGATTAAGGGTTATGGGGAGAGGGCGGGAATGTGGAACTGAGCCACGACAGATCAGCCATGATCTTATTGAATGGCGGGGCAGGCTCGAAGGGCTAGTTGGCCTACTCCTGCTCCTATTCTTATGTTCTTATGTTACTGCCTCATTGACCTTGTCTTTGTTGAAGGGTGACTGAAACCAGTTGTCAGGCTGGATTTTGCCCTGCACTGGGAACCAGCTGATGATGTGATTTAAATCTCAAACTTCAGATCGTTCTGATTTGTCTTGTATCAATAGTTACCCACAGAGCATTTAGAAGTAAAACCACTTCCAGCTTCTGGTTAACTCTAACACTGACTCACCACCACACCTCTGTTACGCTGCCCTCGCTTGACCTTCACTCACTGGCCATATCCCACTTTCCCTGGCCACCCCCAAACCCCAGATCTCTCATCTACTTACTGACACTTCTCACTGGCTTGTCGAAGTGGTTGGATCTTTAAACTTACCTGGATTACGGCAGTTAGTGCTATACCAAAGTGGTCTACTTACCTTTGCCTTTCCTGGACTTGACTGTGGACTACAGGAACTGCATGCGACAGCATACCCCGACTGTGGAAGAACCTTTGGATCCAGAGTTGCGCCCCTCAGTCATCTGAAGAGTCACCAAGCCTGACAGATGTCATCCTCCGCTTCGGGAATGCTGATGATCATTATTTATTCCACAAGGCAGAGGCCTATGTCATATGACTTGCACCTCTCCACCATTTTTTATCAAAGCGTGTGTATCCTTTGCCTGTACTCCATGACTTGTAAATGTCTTCGCCCTTAGGAATTGAAGGGGTGATTGCAGGGCATTTGTCTCAGCAGATGATCCATTTCCTTCAGCCAACTATGTCATTAAACGCATTTGTATAATTCTCTTTGAAATTGGGTTTTGCAGACCACGGGTGTGTTGGTGGCTCCTCAGAGATAACAAAGTGTGAGTTTTTTCCTAAAACTTGCCAAGTGGCATCTTTTGTTCAAGAGTTACAGACACACAGTTTCAACCATTTTAAATATCTCTGTTCAGTTCACACATGTTAGAAATAGTAATGAACATATGTACATACATGATATAAAAAATATAGGGTAGAGTTTTGAGGATCACCAGTGATTGGTGCTAATGTGCCAAATGCACAGCTGCCAATTCTTGACGTCCTCCTGCCATTTAACGCTCACTTGAGTGTTGATTGGCAGTGGGTGGGATACCCGTTTGCTGTTGGAAAGAGGTTCAATTGGTCGACAGCTCTTCAACCTGGCCAGGCACAGTGGTGCAGTGGCCAGAAGTGGTATTGCAGCACTGTGCCTTGGACTAAATCCTGGGGGGGAGGGGGACGAAAAATAGAGAAATCCCACAACACCAGCTTAACGTTCAAACAGGTTTATTTGTAGCAAAAGCCGCAAGCTTTCAGGACAGGCTGTCCCTTCGTCAGGTGGCTGGGAGGGGGAGGGGGAGGGGCAGGGACTAAGGGGGATCGTGAGGGGGCAATCATCAAGGTAGTGCCAGTAGGGAGGACGCCCAAATTGAGGGAGCCTTCAGAGTGAGGCACTTCTCCCCCTTCCCACCCAAAATGGACAAAAGTGAGAACGTCGTTTTGCCACCCTGCCTGCCAGTCTAAATATTGGGGCTGGGCGGGATAAGCGTCAATGGCAACTTGAGAGGCTGGAGGCCCTGTCTGCCTGAGTATGCAATGGGGCTGGATTTTGATGGGCGTGTTCCCGTGCAGTAACTTTGCCATTCAATTTTACACCCACATCCCCACCACTGCTTGTCCTCAGAACCCACCCTGGGACTAGTGTAAAATTCTTCCAATATAGCTTAAGGTCTCCTCTCATTCTTCGAATCCCTTTTTTTATCCTTTCAATCAACATCCAAGTATTTTTCATTCAGTTTTTCCTCAGAATTCTTTTGTCATCCATGAGGCTTCATAATTAACTTGTACATTTCTATGGAATGTATCTTCCTCTGAATTCTGTTAATTTTTTTTCAAAGTTTTCCCTCCTGCTTTAGTCTGTATGCATTTCCTCAAAGTTTGCTCTTTTCCTTTTTTGTCTTAGTAATGTAACAAAGCATTGTACATTGTGATCACTGCAATTGGAATTCTGCACCACTCTATTTTTCCTATCTAATCTGGTTCTGAGTGTGAAAGGCAGGCTTTAAAGAAAAGTGAAAAAGTTGAACCCAGTGTTAGCATTCTACTATTTTGGGGTGAGCCGAAGTGTTAACGTTATAAAGTTGTAGAAACAAATATATCCTTTTGAATGCAAATTAAAAGTTCAGAAAAAGGAAATCATAACTTTTACCAAAATTGAATTGGACCGAACTTGAGCTCAGTGGAATACAGAGAAACAGAAGAAGGTTGAGAGAATTTGTGAACTGAATTAAAAGGAATATGAAACACTCTTAGTTGAACATTAAAACCTCAACAGTGCTAAAGAGGACTTTGTGGCAGGAATCTGATTCTGCATTTAGACGGAATGGGGTGAATTTAATTGTTCTTGCAACAATTTGTATATTTGGTTGGCGAACTCATGGGCATTGAAAGCTTTCGTGAGGAAGAAAATGGAGATTATTAGTTGAAACCTGAGCAGAATGGTCTAGAACCTCGTTTAAAAGTAAAATCTCAAATTAGCACCAAAGAAAGTTCCAAAGGTAGTGTCGTCCCTAGCTTTGAAGAAAAACAGTTAAATTGCTGAATTCAGAGAGGAAGAGGCAAAATACAGGAATTTCTAATGTTCTAAGTCATAACAGCCAGTGTCAAAAAGCCAGATTGATTGCTGGCAATCCATGATATGGTTCACGATAATGTTACAAACAAAACAAATTGTGTTATAGTTGAGGTTTGCAAGATTATTATATTTTGGGAGTCTAGCTTTACACCTTTTATCTGCCCTAAATATAATGTGATTTGTTCTGCAGTGTGCCTGATAGTAAACGCAGGGGATTTGATTGTTTGTGATGAAAAGAGGGCTTAGATTGTTTTAGCAAGAAGAAGATGCAAAGTATTTATGCTTGGAGACAATGGCAGCACTGACTGAGTTTGCTACGAGTTGATGCTGAATTTGCCAGTTTCAGAAAGGTTTTACGGGTATTGAGTTGTAAATAGTTGCACTATGAACTGCCTATTCATTTCTGAGCCAAAAGGAGTTATGCTCAATGACAGCAAATTAGCATTTCTACCTAGATACAAGTCTAATGTATTTCATGTTGTCATGGGATAGAGAAATAAAGGGGAACCACTTTTCTGATCAGCTCAGGCTTTTTACTGCTGGTGGTCGATTTAAGAACTTCCAAAAACTAAGGAAAGTGCCTGAAGAAGGTCATTTGGATTTGCTGCTTGGGAAAAATAGGGATGGGGAACCCGTTTGCTTATTTTATAATTCCTGTAGAGATTGATTACTTTAAAAGAAAAGAAAATCCCTGCAATTCCATCAGAAAGAAAACTTTTTAAAACATTTACTGCAACAAACTATTTAAAATCAACATTGTTCAAACATAAACAGGCTATGGGCATTTCAAATAAAGTGGTAAGTTTCCCTTCAAATAATCAATACAACAAAGATATATCTTAAGTAGTTACAAGTGCAATCGTTACTTCTACACAAGAGTAGGACCATGGGAAATCCACCTAATATTTCCAATTTAGCTTCCATTTTCTCATTTCCTATGGAGTCATTTGTCAGCAATCATATCCCAGCCACAGTTCATATATACAGTTACCATAGATCAGGTGCATTTATGAACCCTCCCTCTGTTGGTCATTTCAGTCATAATAGCACAGAATCCCAAGAAACTCTCTTCTCTAGCCCCTTTAAATGATCTGATGGGCTCTGGCAACTCAGATATTTGCAGTAAGCCTTGTCCAATCCACAAGTCCATGTCCTCCCTGTTCTCCACTTTCTGCTCTTTCCAACTATATAACCCTATTTTCAGAGATCTGTTTCATTACCAGAATCTGTTTGATGGCTTTCAAAGAGAAAGCTGTTATATTTGGAGTACCTTGCTTGTTTTGTTTTTACATAAATTCTCAGTTTGTTCTGAACTACCAATCAGAAAATAATGGTTGAACCAACCACACGACAGTTCACTTTTTATTTACTTGTTACCTCCTTAATTTTTCATCCCTGTGGCAGCCCAAGTCATATCAGCTTTTAGGAGCAAGAGAACTGGAATAGGCCATTCAGTCCATCGAGTCTGCTCTTCTATTTAATACAACAGTGGCTGAATGGACACTTAAATGCCTTTTGCACCCACTACCCTCATAACCCTTTACATTGTCATGCATCAGAAATCTGTGTCTATCTCTGTTTTTAACATACTCAGTTGCTGAGCTTCCATAGCCCACTGGGGTAGAGAATCCACAACCCTCTGTGTAAAGGAACTTCTCAACTTGATCCAAAGTGCCATCCCCCTTATTTTGAAGTTGTGCTCCCTGGTTCTAGACTCCCAACCAAGGGAAACATCGCGCCTGTATCTACACTGTCTATTATTTAAGTGTTTTTTAGATTTCAATGAGATGACCTCTCATTCTTCAAAACTCGAGAGAATACAGGCCCAGTTTCTCCAATCCCTCTTCATTAGACAGCCTTGCTATCCCCAGAACAAATCTGGTGAGCCTTCATGGCACAGTGGTTAGCAGTGCTGCCTCACAGTGCCAGGGACTTGGGTTTGATTCCCAGCTTGGATCACTGTTCAGAGACGACACGTTTTCCCTTGTGTTTGTGTGGGTTTGCTCTGGATGCTCCAGTTTCCTCCCACAGTTCCAAAGACATGCTGGTTAGGTGGATTGGCCACGCTAAATTCTCCCTCAATATACCCGAACAGGTGCTGAAGTGTGGTGACTAGGAGATTTTCACAGTAACTTCATTGCAGTGTTAATGTAAGTCTACTTGTGACATTAATACACTTTAAAATTTTCAACTATAAACTTAAAACTCAATGACAATAATATTCTTTGAGGTAAGAATTATATAATCTCAAGAAATTATTAAATGTCTTTAAGAACGTGTCCCAGCCCACTTTGGTCTCAAAGAGACGTGGTGCAAAATGAAAATATATGCTTTCCAAAGCATATGGGTTGTCACATCTTCCATCATTTGCTGCTGATTGTTGGTCATGTTGCATTTGTCCTGTATGCATGGGACAGGTCTGGGCAGTTTCCCACATTGTCTGGTCTGTGTCACTCTTTTAAATGTATTGGATCAGCATGGCTGCTTCTAGAGTACATGTCTTCAGTGCCCATTGCTGGGTTGTTTGTCAACACCCATAGCATTTAATGTATCCAGTGCCTTCAGCAGTTTCTTGATATCATGTTGAGTTAATGGAATTGGCTGAACACAGTAATCTGGGGACCTCAGGAGGAGGATGAGATGGATCATCCATTTGGCATTTTTGGCTGAAAATGATTGCAAGTCTTTCATCTTTGAACTCCATGCAGGCCCTTGTTGCATTTAATGTTTCTTCTAAATGGTCTGCATTTGGAGGAGTACAGATTCATCATCTGAGGGAGGGCAGTTGGTGGTATTCAGTAGGAGGTTTCCTTGCCCATGTTTGTCATGATGCCATGAGATTTTCTGGGCCTGTGTCAATGTTGAAGACTCCCAGGCCCACCTATACTTGATCGTATACCACTGTCTGTCCACCGTCTCCGGCGGGTGGCACCTGCTGGTGGGACAGGACATGTCAAGGAATCGTGTTGGCTGTCAAGTGTGATTTGGTGAGTAAGACCTTGTCAGACTGACTTTTGACTAGTCTGTGGGACATTCCTCCCAGTTTTGGCCCAGGGCCTCAGATGTTTGTAAGGAGGACGTTGCATGATTGACTGAGTAGGGTATGCCTTTCTAGTGCCTAGGTTATTGATGCTGGGTGGTTCATTCAGTTTTTTTCATTTTTCAAATTTTCTGTAGCAGATTGATACGACTGGCTTTGTATGATATGATATTGTAGAGGGCAGTTAAGTGTCAACCTCATCACTGTGTGTCTGCCGTCATGTGGCCACATCACCTAAGGGTAGCAGATTTCCTTCCCTAAAGGATGTGAGTATACCAAATGGGATTTTATGCCAATCCAGTAGTTTCATGGACATCATTATTGAAACTGACTTTTTATTCCTGATTAATTATGTAATTTAGTGTAAATTCCAACAGTTGCTCTGGAGGGTTAGTCTGGACATTGGGATTACTAGCCAGGAACATTACCTGTACTATTCCTTTAGTGAGTACATCCATCTCATCTCCTTGCCTACCTTCCCTACTCAATGTATTATATTTAACCAAAAGTAACTTTTTTTCTCTTTCAGATGTTGTCATTTTTTCAGATGCTTTTCACCTTTTATCATCAAGGCTATGAGCTAGCCAAAGATTTTGACCACTACAAAACAGAACTGCACCTCAATATACAAAATGTAAGCTTTGCTTTTCATAAACTGGAGTATAAATAGATCTCCATTGCACTCCATTGCTAAGCTGCCCCGTGAGCGTGGGTTTTAATGCCAACTTTCTTTGCCGCCTTCATTCAATTTTTAAAAGTTTAAGCATCTTGCCCAAGCCCAACTTACCAACTATTTGGAAGATTTAAAATTCAGTCCCTAGTTACTGTTATAGTGTAGGTGATGCCTCAAATGGTAATGAAACAGTAACCAAAAATGTTGATATTCATACCCTGTTAATGAGCGTTTGGATGACTATTTTGTATTACTCCATCTTATAGGCATTAAGCTTGCACTTTGGATCAAAGTTAGTGAATCTGTTTTCAAAAAGAATTGTTCCTGATCTGATTCTTCATAGAATCCCTGTAGTGCAGAAGGAGGCCATTCAGTCCATCGAGCCTGAACCAACAACAATCCCACCCACCCAGGCCCTATCCCCGTAATCCCAAGTATTGCCCTGCTAGTCCCCCCAATACTAAGGGGCAATTTAGCATGGCCAATCCCACCTAACCCAGGTGGAAAACGGAGCACCAGGAGGAAACCCACACAGACATGAGGAGAATATGTAAACTCCACAAAGACAGTCACCCAAACCTGGAATTGAACTTGGTGCTGTGAAGCAGCAGTGTTAATCACCATGCCGCCCATTAATGTAGAGTTCTTTCACGTTGAATGCTTTTTTTAAAAAAATGACTTTTGATGCTAAAATCTGGGTAATGACCTGCACATGGCTGGGTGAAATTTTGTCTTATAGTATGTGAGGAGAAACAAAATAACAACAATGTTCGCCAATTTTCCAAGTTCTCTCCATGTAATACAACCAAAGTTCCAGCTGAAAATTTGACTGGAAACTGATTTGCACGACAACTTGTATTTAAATATTGTACCTTTCATGTAATCAAAGTGCCTAATATCACTGTTGGGTGAATGTATTTGTTTAGAAATACCCAAGAAATATAATTGAGTGGTAATCAGGTAACTTAGATTTGAAAGTCTCTTGTTTGTAGAGACTTGAACTCCCATTCAAACCGTGAGTTTATTAAATCAATTCGGAAAGTAGAATCCAGTTTACATAAAGGTTCACATTGAGTTTCTGCAGTCAACATGCACATGGATTTTGCAAGGAGCTCTGGTGCTGCCATCTCCTGTTTAAACAGCAATAAATCACTGAGCAGATTTGAAACATCATTTTGTTTGTGAAAGGGCTGTTCCCTGACTTTTGATTTTTAAGTTCCGTTCAAGAACATGAAAGAATGAAATAAAGGAGTTGCATTTATAATAGCATCTTTCGTGACCTCAGGTTGTCTCAGAGGATCATGATGGTGGTGGGAACTTCTGAGAAACCCAGAAGTTCAGTTATCCCTGCATGTGATAATGACATTTTGACCCCACAACATTTCTACGTTTTGTTTTTCCGTAGGTTCTCTGCCCATAAGTCAGCATATTGACAGGCTTGGCTTCCAGCTGAGCAGCCAGGAACAAGCCACAGGAGCAGCAGTTGCAGGGTTTGATCACTAATCTCGGCAGTGTGTTCCAACCCCTGTGGAGGGATGGGAGGTGGCTGAGAGAGGATGGGAAGTTGGGTTGGGGGAGAAATGAGGGACATGCTTAATTATGGCGGGGAGCTTGTGGGGTGCAGGAGCAAGCAAAAACCCTTATGTTCTTTTGTGCCTTCTCCCCAAAACTGTCTTTGCCTTCCCCAGATGTGGGCTTTCCATGAGACCAGGGTTAGCCTATGACATGGGTTAAATCTGAGGCTGCCAGCGTCAGATTTATATAAATAAATTAAAATATTCAAATTGCTAAGCTGCCCCCTGAGCGTGGGTTTTACTGCCAGCTTTCTGTGCCGCCTTCATTCAATTCTTAAAAGTTTAAGCATCTTACCTGAGTCCAACTTACCAGTTATTTGGGAGATTCAAAATTCAGTCCCTAGTTACAGTTGTGTACGCAATGCCTCAAATGGTAATGAAACAGTAACCAAAAAATGTTGATGCTTCATACCCTATTACTGAGCATTTGGATGACTATTTTATATTACTCCATCTTACAGGCAAGAAATCGATTTGAGGGTGCAAGGTCAGAGGTAGAGGAACTAATGAACAAGATTAAGAAAAACCCTCATGAATTGGCAAGAACAACCCCGTTTACCACAGAGGGTTACCTTTACCTACATGAGAAAAGTATGTATTATTTTCAATCTTTTATTTAGTAAATTTCATCTGGCAGTTTTCAATTGAATATCATTTGTTGGATGTGTAATAAAGTCCAGGGAGCTTATGTTGCCTGCATATTTTTACCTGTTACTCATCTCCCTCAGCAGTTGAAATTGAATGGTAGAGTTGACAGTGCTGCAACTTGAAAAACCGGTGTTTGCTGGAGGATGCTCTATTGGCCAGGAAATCTGGACGTTTCTTAACTTTGACCGTTAGGATCTTAAAACTAGCAATAAAAATTGGCTTTACAAAATGTTCTTCTCTTTTACTTTTAATATAAAAAGGGGGTAAATATAAACATAAGAAGTAGAAGCGGATGTAGGCCATTCTAACCTTCTACAGCATTCAGTGTTGTATTTAATTGTCTACCTTAACTCTACCTTCCCTAATATTTCCATATCCCTTGATTCCCTCAGTATCCAAAAGCTGTTGATCCATGCCTTGAATATCCTCTGGGGTACAAAATTCCAAAGTTTCACGTCCCTTTGAAGAAATTTTCCTCATCTCGTTTTCAAATGGCGAACCCTTATTCTGAAGCTTTGATCTTTTAGCTGTTTTTGCAGCTAGGTTAACATCTTCCTGCATCTGTCAAGCCCCTTAAGGATTTTATGATGGGCACAGAATTATGTTGATGTTCCCAGGGATAACCAAGGTGACATTACCCTGGCTTTCTGGCCTGTCATAGGGGCCACCACTGATCTTATTAAGTTCAGTCCCAAATCCTCATTATGATTATTAAATCAAACCTACTTTGTTTCTATCTGTGCTAGTAATGTAACTATAGTTGTGAATGCTTTGCACGTTTAGATAAAGAGCCCTGAGCTGGGACATTGGTTATGATTATTTGATTGCTCTCATTAGATGATCTAATGCTGGGATAATAAATTGTTAGAGATAATGAGTGTGATGCAGTCTATGCTGCCTACAGAAGGCATTTGATAATATTCCACATGGTAGACTGATCAGAAAAATGAGCTCTCGTGGGATGCAGGGGAAGGTGGTGAGTTGGATTCAAAATTGTCTCAGTGACAAGGAGCCAAGAGTAATGGTTGATGGATGTTTTTGTGATATGAGAGTGGTTTCCAGTGGTGTTCCACAGGGCTCAGTATTGGGAACCTTGATGTTGGTGGTATATATTAATGATTTGGGTTTCAGTGTGGGAGGCATGGTTGGGAAATTTGCGGATGACACAGAAATTGACCATGTAGTTGATGGTGAAGAAGAACATTGTCAACTCCAGGTTGATATTAATCATTTGTTTGAATGGGCAGAAAAGTGGCAATGGAATTCAAGTCAAAAATATGAGGTAATACATTGGGGAGGGCAAACAAAGCAAGAGAATACTCAGTAAATGGGAAATATTGGAGGGGTTGACAAAGAGATGGCTTGGAATGCAAGTCCACAGGCCCTTGAAGGTGGCCAGGAAAGCACATAGAATGCTTTCCTTTATTGGGTGAGGTATTGATGCAAGGATGCAATGCTAGAATTGTGTAATTGCTAGTTAGGCCAAAGTTGGAGTTTTGTGTACAGTTCTGGTCACCACATTACAGGAAGGGTGTAATTTCCCTGGAAAAAATATAGAGGGGATTGACAAAAATGTTGCTAGATCTTGAGAAATGCAGCTCTGAGGAGAAATTGGATTGGCTAGGGTTGGATTCCTTAAAATAAGAGACTAAGGGGTGACCTAATTAAGGTGTAGAAAATTGAGGGGCCTACATAGAGTAAACAAAAAAAAACTTGTTTCCCCAGCTGAGGGGTCAGTTACCAGGGGACATAGATTTAAGGTGGTTGATAGCAGGCTTAATCAGGACATGAGGAAAACCTTTTTCACTGAGAGGATGGTGCGCATCTGGAATTCACTGCCTAAGTTGGTGGTTGAGGCTGAAACACTCAAAGGTACTTGGGCCAAATCTGAAGTGATGTAACCTGCAAGGCCATGGACCAGGAAATTGGGATTAAAACAAGTGGCTAGATTCATTTTTCTCTTTTTTATGGTCAATGTAGACATGATGGGCTGAATGGCCCTTTTCTGCCCCATAATGTTTTATGATTCGATTGTTTACCTTTAGTAAATGATACCTTCTTGTATGACCTGAGTCAACTTTTGATTGACCTTAATTCTTCAGGGGACAATTAATGTGGGAGCTTGGCCACGTTTGCTCTATACTTGTACAACATAGAAGCAGTGCTAAACACCTGGTAAGCTTGCAAGTGAAACAGTAGGCTTGGGACTTATTTACTTCACACTGAATTAGGCTGCATCAAAGCTATCTTGTGGGATAACGGCATCCCCAATCGGATTGTTGCTTACTGTTTATTGCGCATATTCATGGGACAAAGGCAGGCAGTTCAGACTGAAAAGTACTCTGGAAGGGTAAAGTACCTGAAAAATTTGAGCAAAGGTTGACGCTAACTGTTTCACGTTGCTACTATGCAATGGCAACATGAGTGGTGTTTTCCATCAACAGAATGCTACCACCAGGCCAAATAGACATTCTGCCTGCCACACAAGTGAGTAGCATAGCATATGAATTTCAGAATTTTGAGATTCTACACCAAGAACTTGTTCATAAAAGCTGTAATTTACTTCCCCCTGCTCACAAATGCTGGAGCGATGCTATGTACGTAGGCTGTATATTCCAATGACTGGTGGGTCAAATCAAATGGCACATTTCTTTAGCTTTTCACAATAAGCAGAGTAATGACCATGCTAGACCAGTCCCTGATTGCAAGACACAGAACAAAATGTGTAATGTATATGTGATTATACAATTAATAGCACTTGCTGAACAATCCCGATTATGCTAAGAATTGCATTAACAACCAATTTAAGATTATCACTTGGGCTTGCATGTAGGTCATTCAGCTGCATATGTTCTCTGCAGGCAAAAGGAACATGCCCAACATTGCACCTTCTTTCAGAATAAACAAAAGCAAAGGAGAAGGGGGAGTGGCAATAATTTCTTGTGCATTCAATCAATTAGATTAACTTGTTGACCAATCAGAATTTGTTTCTTATGCAATATAATTTGTTGCTCTCTTGGCATTCTTTCATCTGTTCTGATGATTGCAAGATGGAAAGATTTAACAGGATGTTTCTTTGTTCAGCAATGCTAAAATTCAATTTGTAACCTCAATGTACTCAATTGTCATAACTCAAAATGAGCATGAAAACTTTTTGTAAAGGCCTGCGTTAGCTCAGGTATTATTACAATGTAGTAAACCTTTTGGTGAAAAATGTAATACATCTGAATGCTTTGCATGTTATAGGAACAGGTCCTTTTGGCTCGAATTGGGTGAAACATTATTGCTCATATAAAAAGGAGACAAAAAGATTTACCATGGTGCAGTTTGATCAGAGGTCAGGTGGAAAAATTGTAAGTATTTAAATTAAAATTGTATTTGTTTCGATTTTGGCGTTCTTTGTCTGTTACCTCCAAAATGGACTGTAACTTTAAAGCTTCAAATTTGTGTGGGGTAATTGAGATTTTACACCAAGAACTTGTTCATAAATGGTGTAAATTATTTCTCCATGCTCCACAAATTCGAGGAGTGCAGGTTAGCTTCATGGGTCCTGGGTAACAATCTGTAGAGGGCACACCTAAGACAGACACTGTAAATAGACGGTAAAGTGGTAGATTTCACTTGCAACCAAAGAGAGCTTTTTCACTGAATGAGTAGTCTCATGGCATATTCTTCTGTAAGGTTAGCTTTATCTTGCCACTTTAGGTCTCTTTCTTATCTCAGTTTACTTTGTCATTAGTGAAATTTGCCCTTGCACTTTCAAACTATTAACTATTTTGAATGGCAAGTTGCTAAAAGTGCAAGCTGTTAACACAAGGTGAAATGGGTCTAAATTTTCAGTTGTGTCTCAACTGACGTCAGGTGGATTGACAAATCAGTGCTGCTGCTCAAGGTTACCTTCCAGACTTTGTGGCCATCCGTGAAATGATGGTGGCCTCCCAGCAGCAGACTAAGTCAACATCAGAGATGGCATTTAATGTGAAACCATCACTCCAAAACACAGCTGTAACCATGGCAGTACATATTTTTGTGGTGGCTTTCCCCTTCATGATTGGAGACCCCAAGCTTTCTGGCTCTCTCTATCTTGTTAATGGCCAGCGCCCTTACATTTCCCTCCATACTTTGGCAGCAACTAACTCTAATGTTGGATCTGCTGGATTGTCTGCTATAAACCCTCCAGATTCTGGAGCCCACCAACAGTTCTTAATTGGACAGGACTCCTGAATGCAGCCATTTGATTGGCTGCCTGCACCAAATTAGCCCTGTTGGCTCCACTGCTGGCATTTGGCCCTGCACGACAAATGCATTTCATCCTAATGGAAATCTGGGAACAGAAATCATGCCAAGGACATCAGGAAGCTGAGTGAAGAGTTTTCCCTCGCCTAACCAGTCAGATTGAAAGTTTGCAAAACGAAAAATGCAAGGAATGACGAGGAAATCTAAAATAGAGTCAGTGAACTCAATCTAGTCAGGAACAAAAAAAGAGAATGAGGACAATGAGGGACACATTGGGCGAGAGGCTAAAAAAAATGAAATGAAAGAAAAATGGACATTTGACATCTTTGAAATCTCAAACCATTAATAGTTAAAGAAATGAGCCTTAACTCTTAATAATTAATTTTCAGTGCCAGATTGATTGGAAGTAATTTAGATTTAGCGCATTGCTAAAAGGGACTTGTAATGTCTTTTTGTGACAAGTTCACATCTACAGTGCAAATACAGAAACCTCAATGTATTTTATTGGTAAAGGAAACAGTGAATTGCTATTTTGAGAAACTTTTGGAGCAATACAAATCTAACAGTAACTTTTAGATATTCATGTTGAATATACCTCTTCAATCATTACTATGTCATTTTAGCATAAATAACTGCAAACACCGTTAGCATCACCATTGCTTTTATAAGGTCTATGTTTGACCTTCCCCTTTGCATGGTGCGTTGCTTTTAGTCTTTGTTGTCTCACACCCACACCCACCACACACACACTGCGCACCTACCCCCACAAACCCCACGTGTGTGTGCACACACACCACCCCTTATCTGACTGTTGAGGAACTCATTCACTGGAGATTTTCAGGTGACTCTGTAACCTGTCAGTTTAATAGTTTCTGTTAATGTCTGGACATCTTGTTGATGTTGTACAAGACATTGATAAGGCCACACTTGGAATACTGTGTACAGTTCTGGTCACCCTATTATAAAAAGCATATTATTAAACTCAGAAGGATACTATTAAACTAGAAAGAGTGCAGAAAAGATTTACTAGAATGCTACTGAGACTTGGTGGTTTGAATTATAAGGAGAGGTTGGATAGACTGGACATTTTTCCCTGGAGCATAGGAGGCTTAGGGGTATTATAGAGGTCCATAAAATAATGAGGGGCACAGATAAGGCCGATAGTCAACATCTTTTCCCAAAGGTAGGGAGCCTAAAACTAGAGGGCATAGCTTTAAAGTGAGAGAGGAGAGATACAAAACGGTCCAGAGGGGCAATTTTTTTCACACGGTGCTGAGTGTCTGCAACAAATTGTCAGAGGCAGTAGTGGAGGCGGGTACAATTTTGACTTTTAAAAAGGATTTAGACAGTTACATGGGTAACATTGGTCTAGAGGGAAATGGGTCAAACATGGGTAGGTGGGACTAGCTTAATGGTAAATACTGGACAGTGTTGACAATTCAGGCCAAAAGGCCTGTTTCCATGCTGTAAACCTCTGACTTTATGACTCTGTAACTCACCATTGTGCTGCCTTGGCCCTATGCTCTGGAATTCCCTCCCCAAATCTCTTCCCCCTCTCTACTTGTATCTCATTGTTCAAGATGATAATTAAACCTATCTCTTTCACAAAACTTTTGGTCATTTATCAAACAAGTAAAACACCAAAAACTATTTTGTATGTTAGTTGACATAACAAAAAACCATTTACAGCCTGAATTTGACTTATTGTTGAAAGCAAAAAGAAAGTCAGTGAAATTTGTGCCATAATGCAGGCTGCACGGCCATGCTTTTGGACGCATGCTCTAATATTTCCTTTTATGACTCACTTGATTTTTTTCAGTAATATTCCTGTGAAACTCTTTGGGACATTTACTTAAAATCGCAAGATAATGCGAGTTGTTGTTATATTCATTTATCATGTTGATATCTGATAAGTCTTCTTGGTGCAGATATAGAGAATAAAAATGGCAAGTGCCTCCTGGGTAGGGAATCCCATGCATTTGCTGTTCATTAGATTTTTTTTACACCAAAATGGAATAAAAGTGTGAGTTGATAACAGGGTACTTGGGACTTTAGTTATGGATAAAGAAAGATAAAGGAATATTGGGAAAGTTTGGTGAAATGGATTAGGTAAATGTGAGTTGAATCCGGTACGGAAAGAAAGAATGGCTCATCAGAAAAGAGATACAAAAGAAAAGTAGAAAAAAATTGAAATCGACATTTTCAAAGTCTTTAAGAGTGATTGATTGCATGCTCAAATTGTTTCCATTCTGGTTCAGCAACTCAATGTTATTGCATTACAGCATCACAAGGTACTAAAGCTCTTAATTGCCAGATTTAAGTTTCTGTGATAAACTTAAAAGACATAGGGGATGATTTTCTGGCCCCTTTCAGCACAGGCGCAAATTCCATTATGGTGGGAACCTCTTGCAGAAGGCATATAACAGGATTTGCAATGTGGAGATCTCAAATTGGGATTTTCCCCATGCTCTGCCGGTGACATCATTAGGTTCATACCCTGGCATTACCATTCATAAACATGTATTTAAACACCCAAAAACAGCTTAACGCTGGATCTTCTGGGAACCCCGTGTTCCCACGTCACATGGCAGGAATCATTACTGGTCTCCAAAAACAGAGACCAGACACGATGACCTCACGAGAAGCTCAGAGGCTAGAGTTGCCTCCAGGTGGTCAGGGACATGCCTGTGGCACCAGATCAGTGCCAGCCTGGTTGGCAATGCCAAGGACCAGCAGAGGGAAGAGCCTATAGGCCCCTGGGATGGCCCTGATGCCATTGATCCTTGGAGGGGGGAGATATAATGCTGCCGATCATTGATGGTGGTGGATGGGAGGGAGTTCTTTAAATTCATTTTGAGATCTGAGTGCCTTTGGAGCCAGGCTTTCTGACATTTTTAGGCCTTGCCCCTCACAACGGTGGCACAAAACATCCCCCCTTGCTTTAATATGATCAAGTGTGGGATGATCTGGACAGACGACCTGCCTGTTTCTCTGGCCAGTGGTTTTCGGTCTGAATTTGACACTTGCCTTTTTTTGGAAAGTTCTACCCATCCTGTGCAAATCCAATAAGTTCTTAAACATGAGAAGGATAAGGAAGTGAATGTCAAGGTGCTGTTTGTGCACTACAAATGGCGGAGCAGTGTTATGACCATATGGGAGAAGCGCATGTATTATCGAGTCTCACACCGAGCAAAAGTTTGTTTTTCGCACCAAAATGGCCAAACATTTATCTCTATTACTGGTAACCAGAATAAAAGTGACTTTAACCAGGTTTCTTTCAATAAACTTAGAATGATTATTAATTATAAAACAAAACATTTTAATAAATTATATTTAGTGGTTAACATATTGTTGTAATTGGGAAGTATAACTATATGTCTCTTCCTAAAGAATACCCCCAGTGCCCCCACACATTTATGCACATCGACAAAGAACAAATAGACAGTTTTTCTGCAGAGTTGGGTTTTAGAGGAAGGGTTTGTTCAAAAATAAAATCAGCAGGGTCTCGGCACTGTTGACCTGTAATTTCTTTGTGCAAAGATAGGCCACTGGTCCCTGTGGTTGTCTGGAAGTTCTCATCAACTGCTGTTAGCTTTGCAGATCTAAATACAAACAAGTTACACCCAGATAATTCTCTGCCTACAGTTTGATAGCCACACACAATTGCAAGCTAGGTAGAGAGAGAGAGAGAATCAGTATGGCCTTCCTTCCTCAGCTTGTTCCCCAGCAAGACTGTCTTCAAAACTAGCAGGTTTCCTCTCTCCCATATGATTTCCAGCAAGTTACCAACCTTTGCGTTTTCCGTTTTCTTCCCCATCAATTAAACTAATTTTAAGTTCAAAACAGTCAGATATTCCTTACGTACTATAAAGATCGGGTGATTTCTTGGAAGAGGCCGGCTTGTTGACAGTTCCAAGGTGAACTTGTGACCTTTTAAAAAAAATCCAGGCCTGCATCCAAATATACAGATAATGGCCCATGTGATTCCATTTTATAACAGAAAAATTCAGTCTTGAGAAATATGACCTAACAGCAGCAAGTTCTGGAAATTCACAGTTTATGGTATATCTTTTCCTGTGAAGAGGTTTTCTTCTGCTAGATAATGTGTGCATCAATAATTGTTTGGATTGTTAACGCACTTTTATTTTGCTGAAAGATCAATTTAACTTTGCTCCATCACCAGAGAAACAGATTATGAGTCTGTGTGGGGTTTGCATGTTCTCCCTGTGTCTGCATGGGTACACCAGTTTCCTCCCACAGTCCAAAGATATGCAGGTTATGTTGTTTGGCCTGTTAAATTGACCCTAGTATCAGGGGGATTGGCAGGCTGAATATGCAGGGTTACGGGATTAGGGTCTGGGTGGGATTGTGGTCAGTGCAGACTCAGTGAGCCTAATGGCCACCTCCTGCACTGTAGGGATACTATGATTACCTTGTAATTCTTCATACTACTTTCAAAAAGTTCTTCCCTGCGACGTGGACATTGTTGGCTGGGCCAGCATTTGTTGCCCATCCTTAATTGCCTTTGAACTAAGGACTTGCTCAGCAGTTAAGAGTCAACCACATTGCTATGGATTTGGAGTTATGTGTAGGCCAGACCAGGTAAGAATGGCAGATTTCCTTCCCTAAGGACATTAGTGAAGTGGATGGGTTGTTATGACAATCAGCAATGAATTCAAAATTTACCATCTGCCGTGATGGAATTCAAATTACCCTGCGTCTCTTAATTATTGGCCCAGTGACAATTCCACAACTCCACTACCTCCCCACTCTCAATAGTAAGCGGACAATAACTGCGCAAGGATTTTATGATGTTTGAGTGGCTTGCTCAGGTGCTATATAAATTTAAGCAACTTAATTCTCTACATTTAAATGTTTATGGAGCTGCTCTTTTTAATACCAAAAAATGTGTTTATTTTGAACATATCCTGAAAAATTTTCTTTGAAAAAAAATAAGATTTGTGTGCATTCTTATTTATTTTATTAGGGGGATGAAGATACGTTTATTCTTAAATCATGCACCAGAAAAAAGTCTGACGCCACAGACAAGAGATTTTGTTTTGATATAGAAGCAGTGGGCAGGTAAAATAGCTTTTTATACTTCACTTGTGAAGCATGGGACAAAAAACAAATACTTTTACATATCTGGAAGTGGTTCTCTCACACTGCAAGTATTTCTTTGCATTCAAAACCAAATGAAAGGAGGGAATAATACACCATTTTGCAGTTCCTCCATCCATAGAGTTCTGCAGTGACTGGTAGTTCTGAAAAAATGCTTGCATTTTACAAACCTGCAGCATGAGTAGGTCGGAAAGGACCAATTGGTCCATCAAGCCTGGCCAGACCACAAAGGCTGGACTATAATGATGTAATGCTTCCTGTCTCCCTTGACCTCTCACTTTCGGCATGTTAATGTCCTGGGAAGGCCAAAAGAATTAGGGAAATAAATCCAAGGCCAACGAGGGAAAAATATTCTGTAAAAATCCTCTGAGATTCCTTTAAGTGATTGAAACTATTCCAGGTGTTTACATGGATCATAAAAATACTTATAAAGACACATGTCTCCTATATGATTTAATCTCTGCCCTAATCAGGAGCAGTCAAACTCGCTCTGCATGTAGAGTCTGCATTGCCACACCCACTGGCAGTGTTGTACAGAGACCCATTTTTCTCTGGGAAAGAAAGAGCCATCAAGCATTCAGTCTGCTCTGACTATTCCATAGTTTAAACTCATGTACCCAGGTCCTCACCAAACAATTAAACTGAAATAAATTGTCAATAGAAATGTTATACTTCAATTATTTGGTGGCCTAATATCAGTTCACATCTCAATGATACCCTAACAAAAATAGACATAGGTTTTGAGTTTATCTGAATAGCTGAGATTCTGTAAGATGGCAAAGACTCTAACTTTCCTCTGGATCTTTTCCAAGATCATCATGTCTCCCATCATGTGGGGAAACCTCAAATGGTGAAGTCTCATCAGTGGCCTTCATTGTATCAAAATCATATCCTTTGATTTACATTGATTGCCAGTGTATTCTCTCTTCACTATATATTTGTGATTCTACTACTAAATTGAACACTGTTTACTGTTGTGTAGTCCACTCCCCAAACACGTTTATATTCTGATGGACGTGATTACACTTGTCCATCGCCTTGCAAAGATTTTGTCATTTGAAAACCCACTTTATAGAACTTCCATCATTGATATTCAGGTCATTGTGAAGATAATGAAAAGTAATGGTGGCGCAGGCTCGTTCAGCTGAAGGGCCTGTTTCCAGTGCTGTTTTGTTCTTTGTAGCAGGCTCAGAACAAAATCCTTGGGACATCACTGGTAACGTGTCTTCAAGCAGAACCATATCATTAATCTGAAATAGTTTAACTGTGGGTTACAGAAATTGAAATTCCTACTGTTACCACAAGATCTTATCTTGTGAAGTAACCTAATAGGAGGTACTTTCTGAAAGCCTGGTTAGACACTGTCTACCAGATTTCCCTTATCCACTCCCTAATGACTTCCTCAAAAGTTTTTCAGAAGCTGTGAATTTCTTGTGTTGCCACCATTTTCCAAGTGACCACAAAGAACATCTCTTATGGTCCCTCTCTAGCGCACTTCCAGTAATGCATGGTGGGCTGATAAGCCTTTAGTTCTCTGTTACTTGCCCCCTTATTTTGTAGATAGGAGTTGTATGAGCTTGCATTCAGCTTAAGGGAACTATTCCTGACTGATTCTCTTGAAGATAGGGCAACGGGCTCACAAAGCAATTGTTCCAATTCTTTAATGACCCTGGTTAGATATTATCTGGACCTGAAACCTGATCAATTTTGAATTTGCTTAATCAATGCAATTAATTATTCTAATGTGAATAATATTCAATACTGAGAAACCTCATCAGATATATCAGCATTGTCTCTAAAGGAGTACTGACAGTTGCAAAATATATATATATATATGGTAGCTTTGCAATAAATTGGAATCAGTTTGAAGTTGCTCTCCAGTATCCTCCAGTGGTTCTATACAATCCTTTATGGTCTTCTGACTTGCAGCATACCAAAAATGCTTTTGCTAATACTGCTACAATTATGTACCATTGCCTTTTCCAGAGGTGCCAGAGAGCGGACATATTTTGATCTTAAAACTTGATGCCTGAGCTGATGTCCCATTTCTAACATGTACTTTTTCATGGTGGTGTGTTTTGTAGACAAGGTGTGATCACCATGCAGGCTATTACAGAAGATGATCGCAGACAGTGGCTGGAAGCTTTGGATGGAAAAGAACCTGTAAGTTATGATGAGAATTTCAGTGCACTGATGCTGTATGCATGTGAAACTTGATATTTAAGTGATTAACATTCATTACATCAGTAAGTTACAGTGCTATAAATTGTAAAAAGCGGAAATGGTATACAGTGTGTTAATTAAAATTTAAATTTGTCTTTTCTTTAATTAAACAGTGCCAAAGGTGCAAATGTTCTTTCTGAAAGCTTGGCTGCTTGGTTATAGGGGAGATAAAGTATAACAGGATAGTGTGTCTAATGGCATGCTGCCCAGTTAGCTACTAGTCATTAACCAGTGTACACCAAACACAGTTGTGCCGTACATATTTTCTGGGAGAAACGAAGGGAGGTGCAGATCGTAAATCCTCAAATTCATGATTGACCTTCCATTTGTGGCAGCAGGTATAGTGGTGGCAACACGCCAATTTGCAAAGAGGAAAGGGAGGCCATCACCCCAGAAGCCAATGTGGATTCACATAACTGCAAGATTGTGAAGTATTAAAAAAGCATGAATAAACATTGACAGACATGACTATTGACGTTCATCAAAGTTACAGAATATCTTTATATGACTTGACTCAATAACCTGGTGCAAATGGGAAGTCATCAAAATGGTTGAGAATTTGTAAAATAAAATAAAGGCTCTTAGAATGATGCAGCTGCAAAATAGTGGAACAAGACACAATGAGACCAAATGTGATGATGGTCAGCTCCAGAGTTGCCTGTACTGCTAATCAGATTAGCAGGATCCTGTATCAGATTCTGCACTGGAAGCTCATTAGTTATGCATAAGCAAGTTTCCCTCCAAATCTTCTGGTAGGCTGCCTCAGCACTATATTGAAATACCAGTCCAACGCCCTCGTACCACACTCTCCAGCCACCTATCTTCACTAGATTGTGCTGGTTGTTAGCAATCCAGAGAGAAAAGGCTAGCAGCCTCAAGAGGAACTCTGTTCCTTAAGTCTTTGATGAACTGAGGACTGTCGTGTGGATGTCACTCATTAGCAATTGGGTTTGACGCTGGCATAAATTCCTGCTGGTGTGATGCAAGCTGGCCTGATGGGATGCTGATGGGAAAATGTTTTAATACACATTTATGAGATGCAAATAAATGTAAATGGAGCTTGTACCACCTGCTAGCAAGAAGACTAATCCGCCATCAACCCACCACTGGGAGAATTGCAATGGGATTTTACACTAGTTCCTGCCAAATTCATCATATCCAACTGTCACCAACACCCCAGGGGCAGATTGGGAGACTCCTGCCTAATTCTTTACATATGCATACTAGCCTTTTGTGACTCATGCACTAGGGCACCCAGATTGCCCTGCAGTCTCGGGGCTCTGTAGTCTCTCACCATTTAGATAATGTGCTTCCTTTTTATTCTTCCTGCCAAAAAGGGCAATTTCACATTTGGCCAAACAATCCATTTACCAGATCTTTGCCAATTCACTTAACCTATCTAAATCCTTTTGTAACCACCTTATGTCCTTGTGACAACCTTTTTAAAAAAGTAACTTGATAAATTACATTTGGATATAATTCCCATTCTCTTTTTCAATTATTAAATTGGTGGATTGATGTCTAAATGTGACAATAACTCCGGCAACTCCTGCAGTCAGGCTAGTGCCAAACATAGTGCGCTCAATTCCTTCGGATCCAACTAAGGAGGTTGATGGGAGTGTGAGGTGGGTAGCTGCGGAGGAACTCTGATGATTTAGGGGATGATTGGGGAACCCAGGGTCTCCAATTTTGCTGCTGTGTATTATTCAAATGCTCAGTTACCTGCTTTGGCAGTTGTCTGTTACCATGGTTTTATATGCAATAACGATAGGGATATTTCCAGTTTTCAAAATATGGCCAAGGTCTTAATTGTAGATAAAAGCAAATTACTACAGAAGCTGGAATCTGAAACAGAGACGAAAGATGCTGGATAAACTCAGCGGGTCTGACAGCATCTATGGAGAGAGAAACAGAGCCAACATTTCAACTCTGCATGACTCTGACGAAGAACCGTCCAGACTCAAAACATTGGCTTTGTTTCTCTCTTCACAGATGCTGTCAGTTTTTGCCTTGAGTGTAGAGATGGTTTAGTTTAACTCTTAAATTTTCATGACTTTATTGGTATAAAGTGTAGTAACAATGTTGTTTTAAATGACAGGTATATTCAATTACTAGGAGCAATTCCAAGAGAGAAGGAAGTAAGTATGTTTGTATATATTTAACTATTAAACTCTTGTTATTAGTCACTTATAGCCAGTATTTTGAATCATCATTTAACCTTTGACAGGTTAAATCCTGTACAGTTTTGGAAGTCGTTCACATTCTGTAATTAGGATAGGTATTAGCACACCATATTCTTAATTACTAATGTACTCAAAGAAAAAATTAAGCTTTTTTAATTGCTATCATTATTTTGTGCAATCAACTTATTGAGTGCACATTAATTTCAGTTTATGAAGTTAACTCTTTAGCATGCCTTTTTCTATTTATGCAACAACAATAAATTTATTTTCTTTTCTTAAGATGTACAGCTGGATGAAATGGGTTTCAACATAATAAAGAAATGCATCCATGCACTTGAGACACGGGGTAATTTAATGTTTTTTCTACACGTGAAATCAATTCTTACTTATCTAACACATTGAAGTGAATAATATATTTGAATATTTTGACTATAAAGAGATTGACGCAGTTAATGTTCCCTATTGCCATCCCATTCTTGTACAATAACTACAAATAGTACATGTTGACCAGGATTCTCCCAACTGGGGGAGACAGCAGGGAACCCGTAGCGAGTCTCCCAGCTATTCTTTGAGCATAACCAACTCACGCTGAGCTCATTATCTTGTTGAAATGAGCATTTCAATATGACTAGCGGCCCGGGACGGTATTCTGTGGGTTCGCTAGTATCTACGCCCCACCCCTGCTGGGAGTGATTCCCTCCAATGGCTTTTAAGACTACTCCGCACTTAGAGGGAACAGGCACCCTGATTCCTGCTGGAAGGAACAGAGACCATTGAAGTTCCCAAGGAAGTTGGGGGTTGAGGTTGCCCTTGGGCAGTGCCAGCCTGGTACTGCCACACCAGGCATCAAGCATTGCGAAGGGGCAGGGCCTACTGGGGGTGGGGCCTATAGAGGACAATCGGTGAGGGGTGGGGTTGCAAGGGGAATCCGCTGCCTCTTTGCAACAGGAATCGCTGGGAGAGGGAGGCAGGAGGTGGAGGGGGGTGTTCTTTGGGGCTGGCCATTGGTATGGGTTGGGTGGGTGGGGCAGGGTTCCAGTGAGGGCTGGTCATTGGGGTGAGGGGGGGGGGGGGGCGGGAGGACATAGGGACTGGCCTAGGGGAAGTGAGGGAGGCCAACGTTTATGGGGTGAGTGGGGCAGGTGGTGGTGCTCGGAAGGTCAGTAATCGGAAGGCTGACAGTGGGGAGCTCCTACATGTGCCGATCTCCGCTCTGACAGATCAGCCTGCTCAACATTATGCTGCTAAAACGGGCAGGAATTACTCCTGTTTTCCCACATGTCAAGCACTTAGATTTTTTTTGGGAGCTTCCAGCCATTGTCTTTGTATGTGAGTAATTTTTTACTGAAAAAATGTACATATATTGGTCGTATTAAATTCAAATTGCTGGAATAATGTCAAAAATTAGTTTTTTGACACATCTGTGAAGATTTTCAATGGTCTTCCTGAATTCCGAAGAAAGCCACTTTGTAATATTGTCAATAGTTTATAATAAACATATTTAAAATAATTGTACACAAGAAATGCATATTTCATTGGTAGTAATATCAAAGCAATAATTACATAGTGTATCATTTTGGCAAAGGAAAGCATATGTTCTTGAAAATTCAAATCCTTAACTATAGAAAGAAGTGAAGTGAAACAGGTCAAGGTAAGATTTCCTGTGCAATAATTTCTCTCTCCTCTTTTCCCCAATTGATAAAATATTAAGTTGAACGTAAAGCTTAGAATTTGCTTTTAGATGGAACAAACTATAGCACACCTGTCTGAGTACTTGAGAATTGCCAGCCAATCGTACTATTTTGCTACCACGTCCCATTAAAGTTGATATTTAATATATTCACTAGCAAGAAACTAGCTAATAAAAGATGAGTGAGTAATTACACTACTGCCAGCTGTTTTCTTTCATTTTAGAGAGAAGATTAATAAGTTTTATTATTAAGAATAAAAGGTGGAGCAGGAGAGAAGCACAGTAAACCTATGCAGTGTCAGAAGATAGCCTATTTAACATTACTCAGTACTCATTAGAACTAATCTCTGGAAGGACCAGTGCAATTATCCTGAATAGCTAAACCTAAAAATTAATCGTACTTTGTTTAGAAAAAATAATTTGCACGCTTATGAAATACAAGATACAACTGTTTTGATCAGCATTTGTCTAATTAGTAAAAGATGAACCATAGAACCATACAGCACAGAAACAGGCCTTTTGGCCCTTCTTTGCTGTGCCGAACCATTTTTTGGCCTAATCCCACTGACCTGCATCTGGACCATATCCCTTCACGCCCCTCTCATCCATGTACCTGTCTGAGTTTCTCTTAAATGTTGAAAGTGAGCCTGCATTTACCACTTCATCTGGCAGTTCATTCCACACTCCCACCACACTCTGTGTGAAGAACCACCCCCCCCTAATATTCCCTTTTAAACTTTTCCCCCTTCACCCATATCCCCTAGTTTTTTTCTCCCCTGGCCTCAGTGGAAAAAGCCTGCTTGCATTCACTCTATCTATACCCATCATAATTTTATACACCTCTATCACATATCCCCTCATTCTTCTACACTCCAGGGAATAAAGTCCAACCTATTCAACCTTTCTCTGTAACTCAGTTTCTCAAGTCTCGGCAACATCCTTGTAAACCTTCTCTGCGCTCTTTCAACCTTATTAATATCCTTCATGTAATTCAGTGACCAAAACTGCACACAATGCTTTAAATTCAGCCCCACCAATGTCTTATACAACCTCACCATAACATTCCAACTCTTATACTCAATACTTTGATTTATAAAGGCCAATGTTCCAAAAGCACTCTTTACAACCCTATCTACCTGTGATGCCACTTTTAGGGAACTATGTATCTATATTCCCAGATCCCTCTGTTGTACTGCACTCTTCAGTGTCCTACCATTTACCTTGTATTTCTACCTTGGTTTGTCCTTCCAAAGCGCAATACCTCACACTTGTCTCCATTAAACTGCATCTGCCAATTTTCAGCATGAATGAAGTGTTACTGTACTAATTCATTATTTTTCCAGCAATTGGAATGGCAATTCTTGTTAGCAGTTCTTTCAAAATATTGTTTTCATCTCTTTTCCAGGACTTAATGATCAAGGATTATATAGAGTGGTTGGAGTCAGTTCAAAAGTCCAGAGGCTCATGTGTTTGTTGACTGGTAAGTGTTTTGATAACTTAGCAGGATAGATATCGATATATTCCAGTCAGAACTATTAGATGTGAAATGCATAGAATTGTAGAATTTTCCATTTGACCCATTATGACTCTCGTGTTTTCAAAGGGCAATCCAATTAGTCCCAAACTCCTGCTCTTTCCTTTATAGTTCTGTAAATGTTTTCTTTTCAAGTACACATGCAATTCTCTCTGGAAAGTTGCAATTAAATTTAATGCCATCTTCCTTTCAGACTGTGTATTTCAGATCACAGCAATCCACTTCACAAAATGATGTCACTGTGGCTCTTTTGACGATTTTTGACTTGCTCTTAAATATGTGTACTCTGTTTGCTGAACTGCCTATAATTTCTCCGGATCTACTTTAACAAAAATCCTCATCGTTCTGAATGTCTCTACTAAATACATCCTCACCGTCTGCTGTGAGGGGAATTATTCCTGCTTCTTCAGTCCGTTCACATTATGGACTGGATTTGTGTCTTAAGTCAGGAAATTCCCCAGCTTACTGCATCCAAACAGCATGACTTGTGTGGGTAGGTGAGGTGGGGTGTAGGTGGGAGGGGTGCAGCTGCACAGGCAGTTTGGAGGTGACCAAAGGGGCTGCTGAATGCCACGGGGAGGTGATGATCACGTGGTATTATTGCTAGACTATTAATCCGGAAACTCAGCTAATTTTCTGGGGCCCAGGTTTGAATCCTGCCCATGGCAGGTGGTAGAATTTGAATTCAATAAAAAAAAATCTGGAATTAAGAATCTACTGATGACCATTGTCGATTGTTGGAAAAGACTGTGCAGTTCATTAATGTCCTCTAGGGAAGGAAATCTGCCGTCCTTATCTGGTCAGGCCTAAATATGATTCCAGAGCCACAGCAATCTGGTTGTCTCTTAACTGCCTTTCAAGGGCCACAAGGGATGAGGAAAAATGCTGGCCAGATCCAATATCCAACAAATGAATTAAAAAAAGGCAGGTCGGTTGAATTATCTGCCTCACTTCTCTGGAACTTTGTCCCAATTTCATTATCATTTAAATATCAGGCTTTCTAACCCTAATCCCTCACACCCCTCATGTTTGCAGCCATTCCTCATGCCCCATCCATGTCAACCCATGTCCTTCATTCACCCCCAATGACCTCTCACACTATGTCAGCCCATTTTCCTCACTCACGCCCAGTGGAACCTCATACCCATTTATAAAACTATATCAACTTTGAACATTGATAGTGAACCTGTGTAACTATATATGACATCAGAACTTAATTTTGCTTTGCCTACTACTGCATCTAGGTGCTGCCCTGACATTCAAAGCAGGGATGGAGGCAGCCTACTGACCATTATGCCCTGTTAACTTTGGCAGGCGTCCTCTGTGACTGGAGGGCCCCAACTTACTTTTGTACTCTGCTCTGGTGCCACTACACTTTGATCACAGAGGTTGAAGCTGACAGGATCACAGATAAAGGGGAACCTGAAGGTTTCCCTCCAAGAATCCTGCATGGAGGTCCTGGGGTGTCCAGCTGCTGTTCCTCTTCGCTTTGGGTGCCTAAGGCCTCTCTCTGCCTCTCTGAGAAGAAGGGACACCAGGAAAGAGGTTGAAGTGCCCTATCCCTGCTTCACGTAGCCACTATGTGACCTCACCCATTGATGATGCAATAAAGTGCAGGTTTACGCACACATCTGTCTAGACATGCTGCTGGACAATGGATTTCCATGGCTTTGGCCATCCTCCCCATTGCAACCTTGATGCATGCCCATGTCAGTGCAACTTTTCCAGACAGCAGCAGATGGTCTCCCCACCTCATGCTCAATCCTGTTGAATGCCTCTGACATCTCTGCCTATGCCTCTGCCATCATAGCACAGTGGTTAGCACTGCTGCCTCACAGTACCAGGGACCCAGGTTCCATTCCAGCCTTGGATGACTGTCTGTGTGGAGTTTGCACATTCTCCCCTTGTCTGCATGCGTTTCCTCTGGTTGCTCCTGTTTCCTCCCACAACCCAAAGATATGCAAGGTAGATGGATTGGCCATGCTAAATTGCCCCTTAGTGTCCCAAGATTAGGTTAGGGGATAAGTGAAGTAAGTATGTGGGGTTATGAGAATAGGGCAGGGGTTGGGCCTGAGTAAGATACTCTGTCAGAAAGTCTATGATTCTATGGTGTTAGAATCCATAGAATCCTGCAGTGCAGAAGGAGTCCATTCAGCCCGTTGAATCTACATTGTTCAAAAGAGCATTTTACCCAGGCCCACCCCATGCCTGTAACCCCACATATTTACCATGGCTAACCCACCCAACCTACACACCTTAGTAGTAGGAATGACAGTAGAACTGTCAATATTCACTACCATTACTCCATTGACATTGACAGCCACCTCTGTGGCCCACACTTCACGTTACACATAGAAATTCAGCAATCCTGTCATTCTCCACAGGATGCTAAACGAAAGAGAATTTACACAATTACGTTATTAATCTTGCTGGAAAAGTCCCTGAAAACTTCACACCCTGTTGGCTTTTCGCAGAACACCAAGTACTGCTGAAAAACTAGTAAAATACTTGTTTCACCACTGTGATAAGGTTTGTTTCTTATCTTTCGGCTGCATCCTTAATCCCATGTGCCTGGCTTAATTACTTCTCTGTAAAATTATATTAAAAGTGAAAGATTTTTACTTCCTGGTTTGTGGGAATGCTTTAGTGTGGTTGGATGTTTACCCTGCTTGATTCTGTCACTGTTGCTGCACCCTGGCGATCCCTTTGACTTGGTGCGAGATTCAAACTAACATCAAGAAAGGGGAACTCCATGACACAGGCATATTCCAATCTTTTTAAACACCATTGCTTCTCCACTTGGATCAAAATTCAGGTTTTTAGTTTAGAGAATGTGACACTGAGGGTATTCAGGCCTCTATTATTCCTAATCTTATTATTTATCCATAGAATCTACAGATTGGATTCTATGGAATTTGCCTGCATAACGACACTTCATGTTACTAAATTTAATAATGTTTTCTAGATTCAAAAGTTTGTGTCGATCTGGATCTGGACAGCTCGCTAGAATGGGAAACAAAAACTATTACCAGTGCACTGAAACACTATTTACGGTAAAAGCTGTGTGCACGTTTTTATTCTCTGCTGTCCTGAGGAGTTTTAAACTGAAGCATAGCTACGTCATTTAATTTCTTTGCTACACTAAAAGACAAATCACAGCATTCAGAAGCTAATGAATTGTTTTTAATATTGCTGTTAGTTTCTGATGAGTTTAAGTGCCATGCTTTGAAATCTGATGTGACAACTACATCCCACATTCCTATACTGAATCCTGATATGACTTGTCTCCAGTGGCACGACAGACCCACCAGAGGTAGTGGCACAATGTATGCACTCAATAGGTCCATGGGGGAGCTCAATGTTCACCCTGGACCTGACAAAGTCTCATGGAATCATGGCAAAGGAAATCTCCAGCTGAGTACCAACATCCCTCAGCTGATGATTCCGTGCTCCTCCATGCTGAACACAACTCGAAAGAAGCGCTGATGGTAGCACTGTATTCTGGGTGGAGAGCTTCAATGTCCATCTGTTATCCTCTTGTTTGTAAAATCCCTGACCCAGATATAAAAGAAATTGGCAAGTCTGAACACATCCATATTTAGATTGTGATAAGCGTTTGAAGACATGGTATGAGATTGGTATTGAGCACAGTCATACTTACCTTAAAACTATAGAAATTCAAATCAAAACTAAAATACTCAAGCACAGAAGGGCATTAAGTGGGAACACTTCAGTTACATAAATAAGTGAATAACTGGTTACATTAATAAGCAATTGAATTAATGTTGTCATTTATTGTTCATAAACGTGATAGGAATCTTCCAGAGCCTCTCATGACTTACAAGTTGCACGAGGAATTCATCTCACTGGCCAGTAAGTTTAGTGTCATTCTCTGCTCTACATAAGTTTTCAAAAAGTACACAAATGTCTTGTGTTGGTTGCTCAGTTTGTTGGTGCACAAAGCTGTATGGGTGATGCAGCCTCACTTTGTATTCAGGACCACATCTTTCTCCTGTGTCTTTTGGACATAAACAATAGTTAGCACTGCTGTCTCACAGTACCAAGGGACCCGGGTTCGATTACAGCTTTGGGTGGCTGTCTTGTGGAGCTTGCACATTCTCACCACATCTGCCTGGGTTTCCTCTGGATGCTCCGGTTTCCTCCCACACTCCAAAGATATGTGGGTTAGATGCATTGGCCATGGTCAATGTGAAGTTACAGGAATAGGGCAGGAGAGAGGGCCTGAATAAGATACTGTGTCAGAGTTGGTGAAAACTAGATGGGTCCAATGGCCGCCTCCTGCAATGTAGGGATTCTGTGATCAAACAGCAGGGCAGCACACTGGTTAGCATTACTGCCTCACAGTGCCAGGGACCCAGGTTCAATTCCTGGCATGGGTCAGTGTATGTGCAGAGTCTACATGTTCTCCCCGTGTCTTCATGGGTTTACTCGAGAGTTTTGATTTCCTCTCTTGTGCTGGTTAGGTGCATTGACCATGCTAAATTCTCCTTCGATGTATCTGAACAGACACCAGTGTGGTGACTAGAGAATTTTCACAGTAACTTCATTGTAGTGTTAAGGTAAGCCTAATTGTAGCACTAATTAAAAAAAAAACAAACATGAAGTTAAGAATTGAACTGTTGATGTGGAGGATGTGCTGGTGTTTGTAGAACTAGAGGGAAAATGCTTGACAAAAATGAGAATTTTGAATTGGAGGTATTGTGAACAGGGAGTTAATCTAGTTCAGGAGCATGAGTGAGCAGGACTAGGGTATAGGCCATAGAGTTTGAGATGAACTTGGAAGTTTCAGTGGGGCAAATGGAAAGCTGACCAGGAGCACACTGGAATAGATGAATCTGGAAATGCAGAAAGCAGGGGTGAGGGTTTTAGCCGCAGATACGTTATGTTATGATAGTTGGCTTCCATGATGGAGAAGATATGGGTTGACAGCTCAATAAAGGTCAAAATGGATGCAGAAGTTACAAACAGTTCTGGTTCAACCTGAGAGACCCTAGAGAAGGGATGGAATTGATATCAAATGTTTATGATAGGGCCAAAAAGTATGCCTTCAGTCAATCCAATATTTAGCTGAAACAATTTGAAGTTCATCCATGACTAACCTTGACATGTATTCCTTGAATCTAAAAGGCTGGAGAGTGATCTATTCAGGCTTAATTGGGTGAAAACCCTCTCTTCTGAGGGAATCCAAACAAAGAGGCCATAATCTTAAAATTAGAACTCAACCATTAGGTATTAAACTAGGAAGCATTTCTTCATATAAGATGTTGTGGAATTCTAGCACTCAGTTTCTTAAAAAGTTGTGGATACTGGAGGTTAATTGACTTTGGGACGAAGACGGTGATCAGTAGATTTTTGCAAGACAAAGCTATCAAGGCTTATGAAACAAAGGTGAGTAGATGGAGTTCAAAGGGGAACTGAGTGGAATAAATGTGGAGCAGCGAAATGGCCAATTCCTGTTCCAATGTCTGATATCTCCACACCTTGGATTGGGTGATGTAGACAAAGGTTTTGAAAAAGAGGTGAGAAGGATGTCACAAGTTATGACCTCTTCAAAGAAGGAGAAAATATCAGTGGAAGCATGGTGTCATGCGGTGCAGAAAAAAACTGTTAAGCCTATTGAGTCTGCACAGATAACTACCACTAAAGTCATTCTAATCCCATTTTCCTGCACATTTCCCATATCCTTGAATGTTATGATGTTTGGGCAATGATTTGGTAAAAAATTGCGATCCCTAGCTCTTGTACATTCTATGCATGTCCATTTCAGTGATGTGTATAGCAGAAATAATAGAATATTACATAGCATCCTAATCCAGAGTTTTTGCTGCTTATTTTTGCAGAGTGTGCTAGTCCAGAGTCCAGAATCAAGCCAATTCATTCCCTCATTCATAAACTTCCAGAAAAGAATAGAGAGATGTTGGACATTCTCATCAAGCATTTAGCTAAGTAAGTTGTGGGTGCTGGGCAGTATATTTATATCCTGCTACTGCAATCTTTCCTTTATTTTATAGGTTTGAAAATAAACTTTACATGATCAACTGCAGTACCTATGCTATCCAGTGACTTAATATTAGAACAAAAACTGCTTGCATTGTTTGATCCTCTTTTGCTGTATTAGTAACTCCTTGTCCACCTTTTATAATCAAGAAGCAGAATTTCACCAGCAATCACAGCATTGTGTAAAAGCAATGCTGCTTAAAATCAACATTAACATTTGTTCACATGAAGATGCTGATACTTTCAAGTACTATTATGCCTCAGTATTTAAATTCAGAACCTAATTGAAGAGTTGCTACTTGATGATGATTAACAGGTAACAGAAAATAATTGTGTCAAATTCATATATTGAATTCAACAATTAGTGAGCAAATGAATTTTGACTATTTTCTTGTATGAGTGCTGTATTAAATTCAAAACTTATCTTACTAAAAACCAACACTGCTGGAGGCTATACTGACCACGGGTTCACTGTGATTTGGGAGATTTAATTAGTAACTTGTTGCATTAGTGGCAAAGTTTGGTTTGGCTAGATGGGGAAGAAGGTTCTGAGGCGATTGAGTTCTAGGTTAGGCTGCCTTAAGAAGGTCTGTGCTGGGTACTGGAATACTTGATCCCAAAGAAGGGCATGTTGGCACAGTGGTTAGCACTGCTGCCCAACAGCACCAGGGACCTAGGTTCAATTCCAACCTCAGGTGATTGTTTGTATGGAGTTTGCACGTTCTCCCCGTGCCTGTATGGGTTTCCTCCGGGTGCTCTGATTTCCTCTCAGTCCAAAGATGTGCAGGTTACGTGGATTGGCCATGCTAAATTGTTCCTTAGTGTCCCAGTATGTGTAGGTTAGGGGATTAGTGGGGTAAATACGTGGGGTTTACGGGGATAGGGTCTGGTTAAGATGCTCTTTTGGAGACTTGATTGGCTGAATGACCTCCTCCTGCACTGTAGGAATTATTTTCTTTGATTCTAAAGCCTGGCCAGAAAGTACAGAGATCTGCTGATGGGCAACCAGAGGGTCCTAGGAATAAATTTGTAGCTATTTCTGGGATGTTACTTGTGTCTTCTACAGTGAAGACAGTTACAAAATACCACTTTAATTGTTCCACAATAGCTCTGCTTTCCATTATCAATTCCCCAGACACGCACTTTATATAGGACTTTGTTAATTCCTTTTGTATTTAAATATCTATAGAAACTCCTGTTGACCGTATTGATATTACTGGCTGGCTTTCTCTTGTACACTGGTTTTACCCTCATTATCAATCTCTTTGTTATTCTTCAATGCTTTTTATATTCGGTCCAATCTTCTGACCTGCCACTCGTTTTTGCGCAAACATATGCTATTCCTTTAAGTTAAACAATGTTTGTCAGCATATGTGTAGTATTGTGTACAATTATCTTATTAAGCATTTCAATATCACATTTTTCTTGGGGGCTTGAGCAAGGGTCTTATCGAATTTTATTTTGCTGTGATTTTATTTTTCCCTAAATTTGTCATTAGGACACTGTAGCTGACAATTTCGTATAGTTTCCAGTTGAGCCTTTTTAATTTCCTTTTGTATACTGACAAGCCATCAAACGTAGATCTGAAATATTAAAACTGATTTATTATATATCTGTTGATGAATAGTCGTCAAATGTTTCGCATGTGTTTTCAATCTGAACAAAATTAGGCAATGGATTGAGGAAAAGCAATGAAGCCATATGACAGGATAATTGGGGGGAAATGCTGGAATTCAATATAATGAGATATCTGCTGTAACTAGAGCTCAGTACATGGATTGTTGAAAGGATTACTCAGAATTTGACATGTTGAGTTTATTTTGCTTGGCAAGGTTAAAAAGTATTAAGAAATAGAATAGCAATCTTTCATTCTGGATTCGTACTATATTGTCATTTTAGTAATTATCCAAAATCATTGTATAAAAGATCAAAGCATGTAGCCAGACTGGTAGCTACTAAATGTGTATGTTTGCTGCATTCCAATATCCAGTGGCTCTCTTCAGAATATCCTGTCTTGTAAAGTTTTCTATTGTTAAGACAGCTATTTCTTGAACAATACCAGGAAGCTGCATCCCAAACTGGGCAACCCAAACCAGCCACCGTGGGAATCATGGCAGTTGAGGGGTGGACCATGGAAAGGTCTGTTGACCTCGGGTGGGATTTTCTGGTTTTGGGGCGAGCGAGGCTGGAAAATTCCACCCATTGTGATATAGAAGGCAAATGAATTATCAAAGTCCCCTTTGTTGTTGTCTTAAAATTTTAAAATGAATACTTAAAAGCTGGCCTATGAGTTCAAAGCCACTACTTGTTAAATCACTAAATAATTTTTCATCTTCTGTATAGCTAAGCAATGATTGAGAACTTTTTCATGACAGTAATCTCTAAGAACTGGTGGTATAGCAAAGATGACATGACTTTAATTTTGTTTCACCATAGTCACTTCAATTGATGCTGTTATTTGATCAGCATTGACCATAAATGTATTCCTCTGTACTGCGGAGCACAGAAAATGTTACACAGTCATTCATGTGGATACTGCCAGGCATGTACAAATAGTATAAAAAATGGTGCATCATTACTTTTCCTCCTTTCCAGTGTATCTAATAATGCAAAGCAGAATTTGATGACCGTAGCAAATCTTGGAGTTGTGTTTGGGCCAACGCTGATGCGGGCACGACAAGAAACAGTAGCAGCCATCATGGACCTCAAATTTCAGAACATCGTTGTGGAAATTCTAATTGAAAACTATGAAAAGGTAAGCTCTTCATTTTAATAACATTGTTGTAGTTGTAAGGAAGTACAGTTTGTTCTTCTTATTTGTTCACATTCCCCATACGAGTCAGATATTGTCATTGACTTAAGTTAGGCTCATACTCCTTAATATATTTACTGATGCATTGCCCCATTGATGTGGAACTGAACGTTTTGAGAGAAACAAGTACTTGGATCGATGCGCCAAACTAAGATTAACAATGGAGGCAAATGATTAATTAATCTATATAAACATAGAAAGATTTCAAAATTTTGAAATCTGCAACTTCATGTGATAAGAAATTTTCTGGGCAGCTGGTATGTCCAAAAGATAATTACTTTTGCATTAGAGAAATATGTCACCAAGGTGCTGTGAAAATACATCTACCTTGAATGGGAATTGATCTTAGTGCAATAAATTGCTCTGCGGACAGACCATCCAGTGCTATTCTGGTTTAGTTTAATTGGGAGAGCTGATCAAAGTGGTGTTAATTAGACATGGCCATTGAGTTTATAGTTGTGACAGAGCTATGATAATAGAATTGTCACTGTTTAGCAAGGATCACAGTGGAACAGTGCAGAGGAGCTCAGGAAAATTTGGAGTGGCATATGTAAATAATGGCCAGAGCCTTAATTTCCTGGAAATGGTAATAGCGTGGAGTAAAAATGAGCCAATTCTATGGTGCAAGTTTCCAATTAACCCTCTAATTGAGAAGTGTGTAAGTCATAACAATGCATTAAGATTATAGATTAAACAGAAAAAAATAGTATTTATTTGAATTCTTAGACTGCTATAAAGCACAGTGATTATATCTAATGTAGGCCGTTTGTCTGTTGATTCTCTGCTTTTCAGAACGGCAAGTTAAAAGACACATCAGTTTGGTTGTTTTATGTAAATCCTTGTTCTGAACTGCATCCAGTTCTCTAACAGCAACAGCATTGCTATCGTTCATGCATACTCAGGAAAGTTTGTTCTTTTACCATTAATCACTTCTCCTGACACTGAAAAGCAAACAGACAGTGCCAAAGCTTTTGAAAATCTTTTGTTCAACTTTTAGAAAGCTGAACAAGATTGTAATTGTACTTGAATCAGAAATGCTACTTTTCTCAGCCAATATTTGCTTGTGCTTCATTCATGACCCACCTCTGCAGTGGGATTCGTTCAACTTCACTGACCCTGAATCTATCATTATAAAATTTGCATTGCACGTCATGGACAAAGGGGATGAATCTTCTGATGAGTGGCAAACACCATTGAATTGCCATCATCTGCGGTCCTATTTATTTACCTTGCCCCAAAACTCCACATTTCTCACCTGGAGTTTTAAACTGGGCCGCCTCAGAAATATGGAGCATAGTTGTTCTGTCTCATTGGGCAGGATTGTCAGGGGGAGGCCAAGCAGAGCCTCTTTCTACAGCATTAGCTGTCATATTCCAGTAGGTGTAAAGGCCCCAAAGCCATTTTGAGAACCCATGGAGAGAGGGAAGTACCTAAGTGAGTGAAGGAGTAGGGTGGCAGGTGGGTGATGGAACAAGATGGGTTGAGGGGGTGGTTTCATGGTGGTGGAGTTTGTCATTCATCCAAAGGTTCATCCCCTTTGTCTGTGACATGCAATGCAAATTTTATAATGATGGATTCAGGGTCAGTGAAGTTGAACGAATCCCACTGCAGAGGTGGGTCATGAATGAAGCACAAGCAAATACTGGCTGAGAAAAGTAGCATTTCTCATTTAAGTACAGTTACAATCTTGTTCAGCTTTCTAAAAGTTGAACAGAAGATTTTCAAAAGGTTTGGCGCAGTCTGTTTGCTCCTGAACAATAGCGATTTCCAGTGTCAGGAGAAGTGGATGGGCAATCTGGGGCTTGTTATTGGGGATGGGGGTTGTGGGGGATATTCCAATGGGGAGATTTTGTGGGGATGGTCAGTAGTATAGTCACCCAGGAGTTAGAATTGGTTCTAACCCTTCTAACTTTTCCTAGGTAACTGCTCTGGTAAATGAGTCAGATTCATCCAAAGTCTTCAACTTCAGAATTTTAGAAAGTTCCAGACACTGCAGAATTACCTATTGGAAGTCCAAATTTCCCCGGCAAAGAGGGGTAGTTCTCGCACAGGGATTTCTGAGGGGCACCTCAGAGCATCCTGGGAATTACCTCTTGGGCATCGCCACCTGGAAATCGGAAGTTCTAGGCCAATGATTTATGGCTGTCACAGAAAATGCAGAAAACTTTGAAATCTCAACAATACTGTAATTTTAAATAAAAATCACAGAATTTTGAAAGTGGAATTCTACCACTTCTATTGAGTACGTCAGTTGCTGGTAACAAACCAGTTTCTATCATGTTTAACCATAGGCTTAATGCCAGGTAGTTAGTTTCACAGCACCAAATCAAAGTCAGGGGAAAGATTGAAGCCTCCAAAGAGGTAACCAATAAAAAAGGGTTTCAATTAGGCTGATTGATACCAGATTCCACAGATAATTGTAAAGATGCTGCATATATTGGAAATAAAACCATAAGGCATATGTATTCCTGAGCTGGACATAAACTGGTCAGGGGTGGGGAAGAGGGGAGATGTTGAAAGTGAACTCTGTTTTTGGACTCATTCTTCAACATATCTAACAATGCAAGGGGTGACAAACAAAGCAAGTAATATCCCAAACTATTTTACTGAATCATCTGAGTTCAGTACTCAAATTCATGGGGAAGCTGTCATGTGCCAGACTGGGACACACCCATTGTCGGGTTATATCCTGGTATTCCAAAGAGAGGGAAATTACTTGATAAGATTTTTCAGTCTCAAAATGTGACATCCAGGAGAGACCGATGTAAAATAATGGATGGTATTGTAAAAGTAAGCTTAGGGTAAGAACAGTTTGTGGTGAAGAGGTGATTCAGATGCCAAAAAGTTTAAGATTGATGAGAAGGTTGACTAGGCTGTCAGCACTTATAAGTTGATAAGCAGGAAGACCAGATGCTATGCATCCAAGGATACTGAGGGATATGAGAATGGAAACTGCAGTGAAGTAACTAATTTTTCGGTCATCCTTAGACTCAGGTAGTTTCAGAGGACTAGAGAATTGCTACTGTTCATAAAAAAGGTGTAAAGATAAATGCAGCAACTACAGGTCAGCCAGTTTTAACAACATGGTGGGAAGCTTCTAGAAATTATAATTCAGGACAATAGTGACAGTCACATAAGGAAATGCAGGTTAATTAAAGAAAGCCAACATGGATTTATTACAGGCAAATTGTGTTTAACCAACTTGCTGGAGCTTTTGATGAGGTAACAGAAGGGGTTGATGAAGCTAATGCATTTGATGTGGTGTACATGAACTTCCTGAAGACAATTAATAAGTGCTGCATAACAGACTTGTGAGCAATGTTAGAGCTTATGGAATAAAAGAGGCAGATTGATGGAAATCCGTCAATTTCCATGGATAGGAAATTGATTGATGAGCAGGAAACAGCGTAATGTTAACGGATGTTTTTTAGACTGAAGGGAATTTTATAACAGAATTCCCCAGTGGTCAGTGTTAGAATCACTGCTCATCCTAATATACGTTAATGGCCTAGAGCTAAATGTACAGAACACAATTTCAAAATTTGCAATGCAAGCTGATTTGATTTGTTTTGATCTATTATTATTACATTCACAGTGATATACAGTGAAAAGTTTTGTTTGTTGCATGCTATACAGACAAAGTATATAAACACTGCAACCAGCCTGGATGAGTACTGGCTTCATTAGTCAGTATGTAGAAGACTGTGTGCCAAAGAAGCAAATCCATGTGTTTCCAACCCTAAACCATGGATGAACAAGGATATCCAGAGGTACCAGACCAACCTAGAGTCTCAGGCTATCCACACGGACTCCCGTTGACTATGGCAAGGTTTGCAATTCATATACATAGAGAAGGAAATGAGAGAATGCAGAATGTAGTGTTACAGTCATAGTTAGATGGTAGAGAAAGATCAACTTGTCTTCTACCTTCTTTTAGCATCTTTGATGAATCTCCGTAGATCACATCTGGCTTTCTTATATAGATCCGGGTTGCCTGACTTGAATGCCTCTGATCTGGACCTCAGCAAACAACAGATATCCTTGTTCATCCATGGTTTAAGGTTGGAAACACATGGATTTGCTTCTTTGGCACACAGTCTTCTACATACTGACTAATGAAGCCAGTACTCGTCCAGGCTGGTTGCAGAGTTTTCAAATATTGACCAGTCTACTGATTCGAAGCAATTCCAGAGGAGATAATCTGATTCCTCAGACCATCATTGCACTACTTTCTTTAATGGATTCTCCCTTTTCAGTTTTTGCTTGTAATCTGGGAGCAGGAGCACAACCTTGTGGTCTGATTTGCCAAAATATGGGCAGATGATAGCATGGTAGACATGTTTGATATTTGTGTAGCAGTGATCAAGCACGTTTGGGTCTGTGATGGAACAGGAAATGTTTTGTGGTATCTTAGTTGGACGCTCTTGAGCTTGGCCTGATTGAAGTCCCTGGCTATGATGAACAAGGTCTTGGGATGTTTCATCTCAACCTTGAACACACATCACTTGTGGTGGTGTATGTTTTGTCCAGCGCTGTCTTCACGTCTGCTTGGGGTAGGATGTAAACTGCTGTCAGGATAACAGAGTTGAACTCCCCTAGAAGGTAGTAGGCATGGTATTTTAGCGTCAAGTATTTCAAGGTCTGGGGAGCAGAAATTCAGTGTTGTTACATCTAGGCACCACAAGGTGTTGATTAGGAAGAAGACTCCACCACTCCTAGCCTTGCCTGAGCCACAGTGCGGTCCATTTAGTGGATTGAGAAGCATTCTGGTTGTAGGGCACAGTCTAGTGAAGCAGGAGTGAGCCATGCCTCCATGAAACTGAGGACACAGCAATCTCTCAGTCCTCTTTGAAATGTGAGTCTGGCTTTAAGTTGGTCTAGCTTGTTTTCCAGAGAATGGACACTTGTTTGATTAAACTGGGGAGGGAAGCTTTGAGATTGTGTTGTTTCACTCTCGCCTTCAGACCTATACATTTTCCATGCTTCCTGGAGGGACTGCTTCTTTTCGGGCCTGGGAGACAGTGAGAGTAGTCTGCAGTGCTAAGGGTATATGTGCATCTAATGAGATTCTTTGGTCTGTGTGGATGGAGAATTTGTTGCTTTGCTTGGAGTTCCTGCATTAGTAAATGGTTCTGTGCAGTTGGGCGTTCTGGGTCGCTGTGTTATCAGTGCGAGGAAGGGCACACCACCATTCATCTTCACTTCTTGACTTCATGGCCTCTCCTTGGCAACAATGCACAGACTCAAATTTCCTGCATCTGCAATATTTGTAAGATTGCACCACTTTCAGCAGGCTTCTCTAGGTGGACTGCTGCGTAAGTTTGTCGATGTTTGGCCCTTCATTCCATGCTAATGATTATTCGTGGTACTCTAGCATGGCACTACCCCATGTCTTTATGCATATGTTGGTCTTCCCTGAGTGTCTGTTGTTATGAAAGTCAAACTTGATGTTGAAAGTGAAGATTGGAAAATTCAATTCCTGATGGGCCTTGGAACTTTTGCAAAATATGCAGATTGGCATTTTTCCATTCTTGGGGCCCAGCGCCCAAGAAGAGAAAGAGTGGGAAAACACCAGCCAGGTCACTGGGAACAGAGTGCTCTTTTGAGGAAGAGCCCCAGACAGGGGACAGGGACTTGTCCCAGTAGAAGACTCCAGGGAGGGTACAAGAAGAGGTTGCAGTTAGGTTAAAAAGAGAAAAACAGAGAAAAAAGATCCAAATGAGAAAAGGGCTGCAGACAACAGATTTGATTGAAAAGGGCTCAGGAAAAACCATAATGATTCAGGAAGGCAGCCAAAGGCTGGTGATTCCATGCTGCGGCCTGTTGGGGTAAAGGTCCCCATTTGGAGCACCACTGTTCTGCTTGACATGGCTGAAGATCTGAAGTTGTGCTTATGAACTGGTGCTCGAGAACATATTTGAGAATCCAGAGGGGAAGAGTCTCAGGAGATGAGATTGAGGCCCTGCAAGGTGGATTGTCAGTGACGCCATCCAAACTGGAGTAACTTTTGGGGAGAATTCCAAGGCAAGATCATTGCAGCTGAAGACTGGAATCCTTCGTGAGATAGAGGCAGTGTTTCAGTCAGATTGGTTGACTCAATGTTACTGACATCTTTGTGGGTTGTTGAGAAATTCATACACTCTGTCTTGGCCACAGCTGCCATTTATTGCCTTCTCCTTGTGCAGCCAGATGACTGCCCTTGAAAACTGGCGACTGCAGGCTTGCTGTCAACTGATACGGTTGGTTCCCCCACTGGCCTGCCATTAATCGGCTGTCTACATCTCCCGCTGCCTCCGAAAAGCAGCCAGCATAATTAAGGACCCCACGCACACGGACAATCTCTCTTCCATCTTTTGTCAGGAAAAGGATACAAAAGTCTGAGAACACGTACCAACTGACTCAAGAACAGCTTCTTCCCTGATGCCGTCAGACTTTTGCATGGACTTATTACATATTATGAACTGATCTTTCTCCTCACTCTACCTGTAATTACAACATTATATTCTGCATCCTATCCATTTCCTTTTCTCCCTATGTACTTCATGAGTGGACAACACGGCAGCACAGTGGTTACCACTGCTGCTTCACAGCTCCAGGGACCTGGGTTCGATTCCCGGCTTGGGTCACTGTCTGTGTGGAGTTTGCGCGTTCTCCTCGTGTCTGCGTGGGTTTCCTCTGGATGCTTCAGTTTCCTCCCACAGTCCAAAGATGTGCAGGTTAGGTTGATTGGTCATGCTAAAATTGCCCCTTAGTGTCCTGAGATGTGTAGGTTAGAGGGATTAGGGGGTACATATGTAGGAATATGGGAGTAGAGGCTGGGTGGGATTGTGGTCGGTGCAGACTTGTTGGGCCGAATGGCCTCTTTCTGTACTGTAGGGTTTCTATGAGCAGTATGTTTTGCCTGTATAGCTAATAAGAAAAATCCTTTACACTATATCCCAGTACATGTGACAATAAATCAAATCAAATCATGAGTCAAAGTGTCTACTTCATTCAACTAAACTTTGAGATTTAACAAAAGAAACTTTATATAAAGTATAAAATTCTGACAGGGCTGGAGAGGCTGGATACAGGGATGATGTTACCCGACTATGGGGTTTAGACCAAGGGGTCACAATCTCAGGATATGAGGTTGGCCATTTAGGACTGAGATAAGGAGACACTTCTTCACTACAGGGATGGTGAACCTGTGGAATTCTCTACCACAGGGCCAAGTCACTGAAGGTAAAGTTTATTTATTGGTCACAAGTAAGGCTTACATTAACACCAAAATTAAGTTACTGTGAAACTCCCCTAGTCACCACAAGTCTTGCGCCTGTTCAGGTCAGTGCACCTAACCAGCATGTCTTTCAGACTGTGGGGGGAATCCAGAGCACCCGAAGGAAACCTTCACAGACACAGGGAGAACGTGCAAACACCACACAGACAGTGACCCAAGCTGGGAATCGAACCTGGATCCCTGGTGCTGTGAGGCAGCAGTGCCGACCACTGTGTCACCGTGCCTCCCACACTTCAATGTGTTCAAGAAAGAAATAGATAGATTTCTAGACATTTAAAGGTGTCAGTGGTTATGGGGAAAGAGAGTGGGAGAATGGAGAATCGGCCTTTTTTTTGAGACAGAGCAGGCTCAAGGGGCCTAATAGCGTAATCCTATTTTCTATGTTTACCTACTGAGTAGGCTTGATTCTGGTTGTAGGTTTTTAATTTTTGCTCCATCCTTAAGTTGCAAAACCAATGCTCAGAGTGGACCCAGCAAACACAAATCCATTTCTTGCTGCTTCTAAAAACCAGATTCAGAATCCAGTTGACTCCAATTCAGGGTTCCCATAATAGGGACAAACCAAATCCAACCTGAGAAGGTGAGGCATTGCACCCCATCTCGGGCTTGATCTTAGCCAAAAGGCCGAGAAGCATTGTTGGTATTCCTGCTAAAAATTCTCCACAGCCAGGTCAGGCAGGATTGTGTGGTATTGGGGCCCTTTCCAAAGATTTTCCTCACCTGTTTGAAATCTTGGATATTTCTCCCACAATTGGAGATGATAAAAGAGCAAGTTGAAGTTCTTACCAAGAGCGAGGAATGTTATGCCTCTGGAAATTTATCCTAGTTTCAGTTATTGTTTTGTACTGAACATTTTGTAATGAGTATTCGTAACTGGCTATTTTTCACAATGTTTGCCCCATCAGGAACTGTATCTGCTTTGGAAAACAAAATTACTGTTAGGTTACAGTGGTGTTTTCTTGCTGAGCATGTTTAAGTTAAAGGAATTTCAGATATGAACAAAGCAGACTTGCATTGATATTAGAGATTTTTGCATGCACACACATTTGTAACATATTTGCAATTCCTGCAGTCACTCTTATTTATATGTTGTATAAGAAACAGGTACAGTGATGACTGACAATAAAAGAGCAAAGCTGCTGCTTGGTGTTGGACCCTTAATGGCCAGAGCTGAGTGACCAGTTTGTGATGTATCAAGCTGTTCCAAACTGGTTGTTGTATTTTCACCATTTTGCCAGCAGATGCCTCCCTCTCATAAAATGCAGCACTGCAGTGAGATGATTGGCTTAAACATATTAGGAGCAGGAGTAAAGCGTACAGCTACTTGAGCCTGCTCCACCATTCAATATGATCATGGCTGATCTGCCTTAACTGCATTTTCCCGTTCACTCCCCATATCTGTTGTTTTGCTGAGAAACCCAATATTTGCTTGTTTCAGCCTTGAATATTCTCAGAACACCCATACTGGTCTGGGGTAGAGAATTCCAAAGGTCCTGAAAAAGTCTCTACTTATCTCAGTCCTAAATGATCGACACCTTTATCCTGAGACTATGTCCTTGTGTTCTAGACTCCCCAGCCAGTAGAAACAATTCCCTGTGTCAACCCTGCCATTCCCATTAGAATCTTTTCAGTTTCATACCCAGAGGGTATGGGCCCAACTCGCTCAGCCTCATCATAGGATAACCCCCTCAATCAAGAAACCAATCCAGTGACGTTCAATGCAAGTATATCCTTCCTTAGATAAGAAAACCAAAACTTTGCAAAATATTCCAAGTATAGACTGAATAAAGGCCCTATAAATTAATGCAAGACCTTGTTATACTTGTACTCCAACCCTCTTGCAATAAAGGCAAACATGTCATTTATTTTTCTAAATACTTGCTTTACCTGCACACTAACCTTCTGTGTTCCTTGTAAGAATATGCTGAGACATCAACTTTTAGAAGTTACATACTTTTCTATTTTTACTACCCAAGTGAAAGCCTCATATGAAAGGTCGGGTAGCAATTGTGAAGAGAGAAACAGAGTTAACATTTCAGGCTAATAACCTTTCAACAGTTCTGAGTATGTTCAGCATTTTCTGTTTTTATTTCAGATTCTTAACATCAGCAGTATTTTGGTTTTGAATAACATAACACTTCCCCACATTATATTCCGCCCCTTGACATTCAGTTGTGTTACCATCGCTGAATCCCCCACTGTCAACATCCTTGGGGTTACCATTGACCAGAAACTCAACTGGACTCACCACATAAACACAGTGGCTACAAGAGCAGGTCAGAGGCTAGGAATACTGTGGTGAGTAACTCACCACCTGACTCCTCAAAGCCTATCCACCATCTCCAAGGCACAAGTCAGGTGCGTGATGGGATATTCCCTACTTGCCTGGATGGATGCAGCTCCAACAACACTCAAAGCTTGACTTCACCCAGGACAAAGCAGTCTGCTTGATTGGCACCACATTTACAATCATCCATTCCCTCCACTACTGACGCTCAATAGTAGCAGTGTGTATTATCTACAAGATGCGTTGCAACAATTCACCGAAGATGCTTAAACAGCACCTTCTATGACCACTTCCATCTAGAAGGACAAGGGCAGCAGATACATGGGAACACCACCATCTGCAAGCTCCCCTCCAAGCCACTCACCATCTTGACTTGGAATTATATCGTCGTTCCTTCAAGTCGCTGGGTCAAAATTCTGGAATTCCCTCCCTGACAGCATTGTGGGTCAACCCACGTAACATGATTGCAGCAATTCAAGAAGGCAGCTCATCAGCATCTTCTCGAGGGCAACTAGGGATGGGCAATAAATGCTGGCTGGCCAGCCAGTGATGCCAGTGTCCCACCAATTAATTTTTTAAAAGATTCCACCTGCTGCCTGGTTTCCTGCTCAGTTAACTTGTCTATATCTCTTTGCGGATTCTGTGTCCTCTTCACAGCTTGCATTCCCACTGAGTTTTGTATTGTCAGTAATCTTGGATACACTACTTTTGGTTGCTTTATTAAAATCATTACTATAGTATTGTTGAAAAAAGCCAGTGCTCTCAAATCTGTTTGGCTTGGGCTCATCGGACAATTTGCAAGAATACTAAATCTCAAAGGGAACAACAATTTATACTGCATGAGAAGAGAGTGCTAATTGACATGTGGACTCTAAATGGTAAACGTTATCATGGAGGAGGTATCAGGGAGCAATTAACTTTTGCTTAAAATCAAACCAGACAGATTGATTCAGATTCATCAAGGCAATGACTTGGGGAATGAACAAGAGAAAAGCTGCTCCCTAGATTTTTGCATTGAAAAATGTGCAGTGCATGGACTTGTGGCCTGCAGAAAATCACTGAATCTTTTGCAGCAAACCCCATTGTGTCCATTGACCAGGTCTGTTTGGTCAGGTGGGGTGGCCTTCTCTTACTGTCCCTGGGTATTAGAATATACCAGCTGGCACTGACCTTCTAACCAAGACACCCAGGCAGTCATCGGTGAACCAGGGGATCACTTAGCTAACACAAGCTGCTTTCCATGATGTCTTGGTGCTGATGCCATTACTATTCATAAAACTGTCTGCAGTTGTTGGAATTAAACTCCCTCAGCTTCCCCCACAATCCCTGACAGCATTTAGGAAGCTGTCTCCCCTGTTTGTAAAGGCCCCCACACCAGGTCGTCATTCAACCTGGTGCACAACATGTTCCCACCCCCCTCAGTGTGACCCCTCTGGCAGACACATTACACGCTGGCTGGGTCTTAATTGGCCATTCAGTGTAATATCGCTTTAACTTAGTGGTCTTGGGCAGAAGTAGGTTTCACATTCACTTCCACATGCACTAACCATGACTTTCAGACCATGAAATTCAATTCTGTTACCACTTCTCTCCCCGTGAATCTTTTACAATGAGATTACTGATCATTCTTGTTTCATTAGAAGATATTAACTTTAAAATAGCTTTATATTACTAGTTGGGTCCACAAGGCTTTGCTCCTGGAAACTGTCATATTTTTGTCCATGGACTACTTGCTGCTTGACATACCTGCTATATAATGATGGCAGTATTTTTATATCCTTGTTAGACACTTCTCTTAAAGCTTTGCAAGCAAGCATCCTTCAACTTCTTTCGGTGCCTGCCGTTTTAGCATTTTCAATAGAACAATCTCTCAAATTGTTCTGCAATACATATCTGATTGAATGATATCAGGAAGCGAATCTTCATTGTAACAAGTTTCAATGAATTGTCTTTGTGTTTAAATGGTGTCTCACATTATATAAGACTCTTATCAATTCTAAATGACATTAATTCCCTTTTATTATCCACTCTAGCTCTTCAGGGGGATGTGTTAAGAAGAATCTCAGAAACCCAAACACGTACACTGTGTACTTCTAGTTAGTGGAAGGTGCATATCATCAGCTCAGCAACATTATGATCATTAGTCTCATAAACCTCATATTGTCTGTGCATTAGTAACATTGTTTTGTGCAGAGAATTGAGATCACAAGAATGAAGAAACCAACTGATCAGTGTAAAAGCAATCTATCCATCACATTTTTTTAGCAGATTTTCTTTTAATTTTCATGTAGATAAATTCACTAAATCATAATATTTGAGTTGATTTGTAACTTTAACTTTATTAATGTGAATCAGTGAAATCAACATGTCCTTAATAATGTGATAGCTTAAATAACAGAATTGAATGTGTGTAGCAATGTAATTGCAAGCTGATAGAACATCATTCAGATATACAAGCAGGAGGACTGTTTAATAATAAGGCACCATTTTAAGATTTATCCAATCCAATCCAATCCATTTTTGCTCTTCAAGGATATTTCACACAAATTCACTTTTTTTTTATTCATTGGTGGGACTTGAGCGTTGCTGGTTGGCCGGCACTTGTTGGCTGAGGGCAGTTGAGAGTTAACCACATTGCTGTGGCTCTCAAGTTGCGTGTAGGCCAGATCAAGTAAGGGCAGCAGATTTCCTTCCTTAAAGGACATTAGTGAACCAGATGGGTTTTTCTGACAATCAACAATGGTTTCCTTATCAGTAGATTCTTAATTCTAGATTTCTTTTATCAAAATCAAATTTCAGGTCCCCGGAACATTAGCTGATTTTCTGGATTAATAGTCTAGTGGTAATACTTACTAGGTAGTTGCCTCCCCCTAACAGTGCTGCATATTATTGTCTGAATTGTATGGGCCTGAAGAAATGGGAAGGGGGTGGAGGGAAGCTGAAAGTTTGAGATGGAAGGCTGAGACCCATCGCCTTTACACCACCAAGATATTTTGTCAGCAGGTGGGGAGGGTGGAGAGTGGCTTTTCTGCCCAAAGATCAGTTGTGCCACTTACTGCGAGGCTTCCATACATCACTGTGTCTCCTGGCTAGGTGCAGTCCCAGCAGTGACCACCACTCCTGATGGCACTGCTGAGACTGAAGAACTGCCAATGCTTCAAATGGTCAGATTTATAGAATTTTACTTTTATTTCAGGTTTCCAACATCCCAGTACTTTGCTTTCAATATGGCTGTTAGAGGTGGGCTGAATGGCGGGGCAGGCTCGAAGGGCTAGATGGCCTACTCCTGCTTCTATTTCTTATGTTCTTATGTTCTAAACCCTTAAAGGCAACCCCCTCAGTAGCAGCTCATTTACTGTAGGATAGGCCTGAAATCCAGCCATGCTCCTCCAACGCAGTTGCAGGATTGCCCCTGGCTTTGCGACACGCAGGTGAGGCTATTACCATCCTGATAAAATCCGTCCCCATAAAAATGGAAACTTGCATGATTTGTTTCGCAACATCTCTCAGATCAATATAAAGAAGATGAAACATGACTTATTTCCAGGCTCACTAAATATTTTTTATGGTATCTAAGATTTGATGCATTTTGGGGGAGATGGTGGCACAGTAGTAATGTCACTGAGCTAATAATCCAGGTGCCTAGTCTGATGTTCTGGATCCATCGGTTCAAATCTCCCCATGCAGCTGGTGGAATTTATATTCAATTAATAAAATCTGGAATTGAATAGCTAGTATCATAATGATGACCGTAAAACCTATCATTGATTTGTTATAAAAACCCAGCTCATTCACCAGTATCCTTTAGGGAAAGAAATCTGCCATCCTTACCTGGCCTAGCCTACATGTGACTTTAAATCCCCAGCAACATGGTTGACTTGTAACTGCCCACTGCAATGGCTGAGCAAGCCACTCTGTTCAAGGACAATTAAGGATAGGCAGCAAGTATTGGCCTTGTCAGCGATGTCCATTATCCATGATAAAAATGGTTTGATGGTAATTTTGTTGTGGCCTTTGAACCAAGTCTACTCTTTGTTAATTTCAGATATTCAGGACAGTCCCAGATGCCAGCGTGGGTCAGTCAGACAGTTCATCAGTGCTATCCTCTAATGTACCAACCAGGCGGACATTGCATGGCCCACGCCTTTCAAGGCCCATAGCTGTGTACAATGTTTCCATGGACCTAAATAAAGGTAGGAACAAGTTTCATTTTCAATAATTAAAATTTTCCATGCTTTTATTTTGACATTTCAGTTTGGTATCAACAGATCAATTATCATTCTTTTTGGTTGATGGGAATAAAAAAAGATGTTGAAACTTTTTTTTTAATCTACTCTGGGTCTTAACAAATGCTGGACCACTCCTGGTCCAAAAGCTTACTTGAAACCAGTGCTCTGTTTTTAACCATGACACGCTGTTTGGGTGATGATGGTGAGACAGGTAGTCCAGACAGTGACCAAATCAAACTGGACCGTTGTCTGTCTTTCCCTCCCTGTGGGGAACTGGCAACGCTAAAAGAAGTTTCCAGTTTAATTCTCCATTCAGTTGGACCCTGTTCTGTGTTGTGGTCTTGCATTTATGAGAAAGTGAAATAAGATTACCTTAACTTAAGATCTGAAGAATCTGCAAAAAGAAAGCAGTTTCATCAAATCAGTCTGAATTAAATTCAGCCTCATTCTTAGATCCTGGTCACCAAGTTAAACGAATGGGGTGCTAACCCACTGACCCATTAATGTGCAATGTTTCCTTTAGAAAGGAATCCCCCTAAGGCTTTGGAACAACATCTTTTTGGTGTAGGTACCCAATTTCAATCCAGTCCGTTGCTTTAAGGTTGCAATTTGAAAAACTGAGGTTTTCACACATCCAACTGCACTTAATAAAACCTGTCATCATCTGGGTCTAGAGATTTAAACCTGGCTGTGATTCATTTGCAAATTATGGGCTTGCAATAGTTGGAACAGTTGTCCAGAAAAAGTAAACCTAGGCTACTATTTTAATCTCATTTATTGACTTTATGTTAAAAGGACAAAGCCTTTCAAGTAAAACAAGGTGATGAATTCTGCAAATTGTAAATGCTGAGGGTATTGTGTATCATTATTGCATTCTGCAAGCTTGACGTTCAAAATAATATTTTAAGAGCTTCCTATAGAGCTTGCCCATCAAGAATCGGGTGAGATGAGGGATATTTGTTTAATGCAGCAGGTTACTATGATTTGGAAAGCTCCACCTGAAAGAGCAGTGGAAGCAGATGCAACAGAACTTTCCAAAGGGAATACAGTACTTGAAAGGGAGAAAATTTCAAGAAAACAGAGAATGGGCCAAATTGTCCCTCCTGAGTGCAGTAGGTTTCTATGACAAGATCACTTTTTGGCCTTTTAAAATAATGTTATTAAAAAGATTAGTATTTTGAACCTTCTTGAAAATTTAAGAGGGTTATATCACAGTTTTTAATTTAAAAGTTAATTTGCTTTTTGGTTAAAAATGTTTTTGGTGCAATGGCTGGAATTTTATACTCCCATTAGTGTTGGATGGGTTGAATGACTAGACCGGAAAATATCACCAGAAGATCAAAGTCACCTTTTTCATCAGCATGAAATCCTGCCATAATCATCCCTCCACCCCCCTAGTTTGCATCTTATTGTCAGAGCCATACACAGAATCGTACACCTTGTTGGGGGAAATCAGGGGGTTAACTTGGGGGAAATTATCAAATGTGAATAGCACCATTCCTGAGGCTGCGTTCTGCTGCCTGGTCACGGGCTTCTTGGAAGGGAAGTGTGGGGCAGTGTGGTGGGTGGATGGGCATACTTCATGGATTTATGGTTCTACTCAAATTTGAGGGAAGGGGGAGCTTTGAGAGGTGGGATGTTGACAAGGGGGTAAGGGGAGTGGGAAGACATGTCCCATTCTTTACCTCATTGCAGCTGAGACCATTCAGTTGTACCTCGATCGACATGCCTGGAGTCTACCTAGTCATGCAGTTACGCCCATGCAAGTGCCACTGAATGCTGCTCAGAGCTTTCCCCTTGATTCACTAACTGCCATGGTGTGCCTGCACCATTGGCCAACCAGAAAAAACATAGTTCTCTTTGAGAGTTGACAATGGCACACTGCCTGAGCAGAGTGCTCCTAATCTTGACAAGTGTCTGCATAGATCAGTTTGAGGGCAAGGCCCTCAGGATTGGCTCCTCAGGGACAAGGGCTCCCTTTGTAGAGAGCAGCTGAGACAAGGTACAGTAAGGCTCGTGCTGCAACTTGTACATTGATGAAGCAGACCACTGGATGCTGAGGGTGAGGTTCTGATGTCTGGACCAGTCCGATGAACCCTGCAGTACAATCCACAGAGGGTGTCATGCATTGTGGTCACCTGCTGTACCCTGCAATGGGGGGAGGAACTGCCAGAGGAGGAGATGGAGGAGCAACATGTTTCCTCCAGTGAGGACAATGTCGATGGGTATGAGGCCAAGAATATCCTTGAGGGAGAGGATGTCAGCCATGAGGCAGGCATGCTTGGGACACACATAGTGCTGCTAGATTCATGGAGAGTGATGAGGACATCCATTATTTTCACAGGGCATCTGTGAGCATTTCTCTCCATTCTGACTGATGGTAGCGTACACAGGGAATATCCCGCACCTGCCAAAGGCAACCCCCTACAGTGGCTGGAATTATCTGCGCAGGGCGGATAATTCTGGCAGTGGCCATTGTGAAAGATCCTGATCTTGTAATCAGACTTTGCTGTACACCAACATCTTCCAGAAAGTCAACTGACATTGCCCAAACCCCATTTTCAATAGAACTTTTACAAATAGCATAAAGAGAAAACTTTCATCCTGTCTCCAGTGGTGAAAGAATTACAAAATGTACCACTCAGCCCCACCACAGTCTTGTCACTTCCAGTGACCATCTTTACAAGATTTTCACACACACTAACCCTGAAATTAAGGTCAAAACAGCTAAAGGTCAATGAGCTACCTCCTTTTCCTTTGTAATTTAACATTTGTTATTTCCTTCTAATCTTAATACCAAATAAACATCTGCACTTTCATTGAAAGCAACAGTATCCCCATTTGTTGAATGCTTCAGCTGAGTCAGGATTTCCTATTGCATCACAGCCTAGGTTAACTGCTATGTATGAAGTAAAAAATCTCCCATCTTCATAGCACCTTTCATTGTATTCAGAATGCTCCAAAGCATTTCACAGCCAGTTAATTATTTTTGATGTGCTGTCATTTGTTGAAGTGTGCAAAAGCAGCATCCAATTTGCATGCGGTAGGATTTCACTGACAACAATGTAATGAATGATCAGTTAATGTACTTTGGTGATGTTTAAGGGTTGAATCATGGCTAGAATAATAGGAGAACTTCCTCGATTCTAAAATTATCATGGTTCCTTTTACATTTATCTGTATGGATAGATGACGCTTTGTTCTAACATCTCATCTGAGTGCAGCCCTCTTTCAAAGCTAAGGTACCAGTCTATGTTGTGTGTTCAAATCCTGGAATGGGATTTGAAGCCCTAATCATCCAACTCTGAGGTGAGCTAAGGCCCAGGGGAATTAAGTGACTATTTATCTTACATTTACCTCCGATTCCCTTGACTTTCAATTGTGACATTTTCTTTCCTTGATTCAGTGTGATAATTATGGGACTTTCCCTGTTCTTTCTCCCTGAAAATGATTGAACTTTTATTGTAATAATGAAGGTAGCAATGCCACACTGACATTTATTTTGTAAAAGATAAATTACATTCCTTTCTTTGATTATCATTCCTGCAGTTTCTTTTGCCCTAAGCACCCCTGATGAAAATAATTTCTTGCAAGGACTTTTCTGCATTAGTAATTCTCTTGTACTTAATTAATGTTTGGTATCAACATTCATTCTCATGATTAATGAACAGAATACCAAACCATCTTATTATTTAACATTCTGTTTGTTAATCACGAGTTAGTTTGGATAATTGCCAGCAGCATCACCTTCGATTCAGGTGATACAAGTTCCGCTCCAGAATTTGGGCTGCAGCCTAGATTAACAGTGTACAGTGCAGAACTGAGAGAATACCGATTTGTTGCCAGTGGTGTTTTTCAGGTGAGATGCTAACTGTTCAGGTAGATGTAAAAGATTGCATCACAGTTCTCCCTGATGTCAACATTATCTGTCAACCAATATCATAAAGGAACTGATAGGATAGTCAATTATCTCATTGTCTTCTGTGAGAGTTTGCTTTCCACATGTCTGCCAGATTTGCCTAGATAACTATAGTGACTATACTTTTAAACATAATTAATTTTGAGACGTATCGAGGATATAAAAGGCAAAACATAAATTTAAGTTCTTATTTCAGAGTCCCTTTTATCCATAAAATATCCACACAGAGAAAAATGTCCAAAACACATTAATCTAATCAACTAAGCTTGTGACTAACAGCTGGATAAAGAACTCTAACAATGAATCTGGGTGGCAGTTCAGCTTCTGGCAATTGAAAAATGAAACAAATTACTGTAGTGAATTTCTTTAAAACAAATCCTCAGGGTCATTTGTGTAGCTACAAGGATAAATTGTGTCAGAAATAGAACACGACATAATATTACAAAGTCAATTTGGTTGGACTGAAACAAGATGCCTACATAAAAAGGGCAATAAGGAAAGGAAATGATGGTGTAGAAAAAGAAAAAAAATTAAAGACTTGACTTTATATGAATCACTTTCATGATAACGGGATGTCTCAAAAAATGTTTACAACTAATTAAATACTTTAGGGCAGTGGGTGCCCTATTCCAGGACTCCTAGTGCCCCTCCGTTTTCATTCAGGCAAGTTAAGAATGTGAGTTGCAAGCCTGCAGCTTGCATTCCCCATCAGCCTGGCCCTACTGCCGCTATAGGCATCCCCTCGTGCTGTGGAGTAAGGCCAGGTTCATGGTCCTTCAGTGGTGTCTTCAACCATAGTCTGAATATGGGAACCTTTTGAAAGGTAAATGCAGGATGTCTTCCCCATGCCAATCTGTGCTTCTCTATCCACCTTCACCCCTCATGACCTCTCAGGTCCTCCGTACCAGGCTATGCCACTTCTATGGTCCATCATACTCTCTATTTCAAGGCTGTGCTCCTTGACCCACTCCATAGTTTGGCTGGCAGGGTATGATGGGGCATGGGTGATGGGTTCAGGAGCATGAGGTGGCATTAGTCGGCCGAGGAAGCGTATGGAGAGGTGATGTGTGAGAAGTAGAGGTTTTTTTTTGCATTATTGTAATAATTAGACTAAGATGAGGTGCTAGAGCACTGAGATGGGCCTTTTTAAACAAATCCACTTTGGCACCCAGAGCCCCTGTAACTGCCTCTGAACTCTTTCCATGGTGAGCCTGACCCCCAGTATTACACCCCTCCCCACCCTGAATGAAAATTCCATACTCATGGGCATCTTTTCCTGAGGTTGGAGCACCAAACCAGGAAATTTTCTGACTCCTGCTACCTGTCTCTAGTATGCAAGTTCAGCTCCATGTCCATTTCCTAGTGAGGGGAACTTTACACTACACTCTGGCAGCCAAAGTATTGATTCAGAAATAGCTCCAGTGTGAGTTACATTGCAATTATTTCCCACAGCTCAGACAAACCTGTTGGGTTTGATCCAGAACTTGCCAGTGTCAGATTTATTACAAAATATTTTCGAGAAACAGATTTGAAGAATCTTGACTAACTTGTTTGTTTCTTCCAAATCAATGAGGCAAAGCTGTTTTTCAGCAGCACTGTCAATGAGGCAGTGATTATAATCTTTAAATCATGAAATAAATCCTCAAGGAGAATGCATCGTAAATCTACTTTGGAGCTATCACTTCTGATATTCATTTAAGCATCCACTTGTATGAATAAAGTTGAATTCTTTTATATCCTGAGGTATCTTAAATTGCTTTACAGCCACTGAATAACTTTGGAATTGCAGTCGCTGTTTATTATTAATTCATTTTCAGGATATGGGAGTCACTAGCAAGGTTGTATTTACTGCCTATCCCTAGCTGGTGAAAGTTAAACCTCTTCAACCACTGCAATCCTGGATAAAACAAAATTGGTTGTTCGGTCACTTCATAGGGCAGCTCATCGTCAACCACATTGTTGTGAATCCACAGAATCCCTACAGTGCAGAATGAGGCCATTTGGCCCATCAAGGTTGCACCAACTCTCCAATACCGCATCCCACCTAAGCCCTATCCTCATAACCCCACTTACTGACCTTGCTAATTCTCCTAAACTACACATCTTGGAACACTAAATGGCAATTTAACATGACCAATCCACCTAACCCACACATCTTCGGGGTGTGGGAGGAAACCAGAACACCCGGAGGAAATCCACGCAGACACGGGGAGTATGTGCAAGCTCCACACAGTCACCCAAGACTGGAATTGAACCTGTGTCCCTGGTGCTGTGAGACAGTGGTGCTAACCACTGTGCCATGGTGCGTGGGACTGGATTCATCTTTATCAACCAGCCCTAATAAGAATGGCAGTCTTCTTTAACTGATTACTGAACCAGTTGCATTTTTAGTAAAATCTGAGAGTGACTTGTTTTGTTTTTTAAAGAGAATTTGAATTCATTTAACTGTCATGGTGTGATTTCATTCAGATTCTCTGGATTATTGGTTCAGACCTCTGGATTCTAGTCCAGTAAAATAATCGGTGTGTTAGGTTATATTATAAAACATTGCAGCCTTTTTGTGCACAGCAAGACCTGCATGAGCAGCAATAAGATAAATCTGATTTAGTAGCATGGGCTCATATATAAGAACTTATTTCTATTTGAGCAGGCATAAGGAGTCTCAGGATAATGTTTCTTGCAAAGGTAGCAACTAAAACAATGCAGCAGTCCCTCCACTCCAGTAATCCCAACCTTTCCTATGTCACAGCACACTTCTATACCATATATATATTTGAGGTGTACCTCTGTCTTCTTCCCTTACTGGAAACGTTGTAACTTCTCCTTGCCCTCTCTCCTGTTTTATTTTAATCTCTCCTTGTCTCTATCACTTCTCCCAGGGTTTTTGCACCCTTTTTGAATTTTTTTTGTGCAGGTGCTTGGGACCATTGTCTTTAGCTCCAAATCCCATTGGTCATGTGCATGGGTCTGACCAAGATAAAAAATCTAAACCATGCACATGTGGCTGTTTCCCAGCCTTGGAGATGCCAATCACAGAGTTGAAGACAAAGGTTAGTTTTAGTTTAATTACTTTCTCCCAAACCTTTCACAAAGTCTTCATGTATCCCTAAACCTAAAGTGTTTTGAAAGAACTTTTCAAAATACAGTACAAATATCTTAATGGGAACAGCCTAGTCATGAACAAAGTGTTCCTTTTAGAATCTCGTTGCTATTCAGTAAACATTCTCCAGGGAATGAATACTGGAATAATTGTTCTCTCTGAATTAATTGATCATGTGTCGATTATCCCTGTGAACAGAGTAAGTCATGTGGCTGTTCTGATAGCTCAGATAGTTAAAGCAGTTATTGGCTGACTCACACAGGTTACAAATGTCCAGTTTTATCCCTCAACCTGTGCTCAGTTTGTTGTTTACAGAGGTGGGGTGAAATGCAAATTACTGATTACTGAACCACAGTGATGGAAAGCTGAAATAAAAAAACAGAAAATGCTAGAAAAGTGCAGGCATGTCTTAATTTATGTTTGCAAGGGTTAAAACCCAAAACTTTAATTTCCAATGTTTTCTATATTTGTAGCAATAAGGGTTTTACAATTAGTCCCCTTGCGTATAGGAGGAAAAATTATTCAAGGACTCTGTTATATTCAGTCCCTTACTAGAAATATTCATACATGGACGTAGTCTGAAGACAGGATCGTGTCTGACTTTCTTGTTCTCTATGTTCAAATAACCAGAGTATACTCACCATCTGACCTCCGATATTAGTTAGGTATTTCAGCATACTTGTTGCCCATAAAGCCAGGAGTCAAAGCTTTCCAAGAAACCAAGAGAGAAATTTGGCAAGAAAAGAAATATAAAAACCTAGTTGGCATGAATGTTCATTGAAATGAACAGATATTCGTTAACTCTCCTTAATTGAAATCTGAATTGATTGGTGCCTTTTTTTTATATAGTAAATGTATGTGAATTTATGGATTTGTGCTATACCTGAACTGAAAAAGGAGTGTTAATATAAACTTGTCACAATGACAGGAATCTGACTGACTGAGAACTACCTACAACTTCGCCAGCTAACCACAGGCACGTTGAACTGTTTAAAGAAGACCTGTTTTTTTAAAAAGGAAAATGCATTGATAATGCAAAATGGCTGCCATGAGTCACCTGATGGATGATAATATAGAGGTGACTACTTCGCTAGAAGATTTATTTGAGTTGGACTGCAGACCTGTTGCGTGTAATTTCACATCTGGGGAGGGGGTGGGAGGGAGGGGGTGGTGTCACTTCAAACAGGGACACCTTTGAAAGGAAAGCATTCAAGCTGCAAAGTTCCGGACTTGATCAGATATCATCAGACACTCAAAACTGCTATTGGAGGATGAAATAACCTATTTGGTCAATATTTTAAAATATGTCAGAAGTTTGATGGATACATAGCTCATATAATGGGATTACTTTGCAACAATGAATGCAAGACGTGCTAATCGTCTTTCCTTCTGGGAATATACAGACAGGAATTTAAAACTGGTTGTGCCAAGCAGAATGAGCGAGAACCAGGAGGAGAGGAAAGAAACGGGACTATCATCTAAAAATACTGCTGGGAACTAGCAGGAAAGATCTCAAATTAGCAGGAAAGATCTCTCGCTCTTTCTTTCACCCTATCTTTAACAGCATACCAACCAAAACACCATCAACTCCAGAATTCTACAGGACACCATCTGACTTCAAATGGTCACAATGTTCAAAACGGTATGCCTCAAACATGAGCAAAATAATTAATTTTATATTCTTTTAACTTTATATTGCTCTCTAACTTTCCTATTTCTGATATCTGTGTGTGTGTGTTGTTGCATATTTATTTTTTCTTGGTAATGAATAAATGTACCTGTTTCTGTACCTCAAGAAAACCTGGTTTCACTGGCTCCTTATTAACAAATAAATGTTTGGATTGGAAAGACATTTTCAGGGACCAATGGAAGGGACTGAATAGAAAGGGAGACAATTAAATCCTCCTCACCTGCTCTTCACAAAATCTACATGGTGGAAATGCAAGTTTGTCAGCATTTGAGAGAGATGAGATGGATTAACGTTCCTATATTCCAACTGAAAGATAATTTAGTCCCTTATGTCACTGGACAAGCTGAGAAAGAGGACAGAGAGACAAAGAAGCTGTCTCCAATACAGAGGCAGTTAATGGGTTTAATAGTCTCTAAATAAGAGATTGTTAAGACACTCATCATTTGGAAGTGCATTTTATTAACTCCAGATGGCATTCACATATACAATCATTGTGCCAGTGATCTGCTATAAAGAGGAAAAACAAGTTGTTCTTTTGCAATACTTGTGATAGGATACTGTTTCTCTGAGGGTTCAAGTATTGTGCCCTTCTATCACACATGTCACTTTGAGACAGAGCTTTCTCTTTCCAAAGCCATTGCCAAAGTTGCCTCAATCAAGGAGCAAAAAGGTAAAGCAACAAGTGGGAAAGTCTCTGACAAGCTTGAAAATTTTCACAAAGGGCACCTCAGCTCTCTGAGCAAGGGAGACTGACTCTAGCTTTGTTGAAGCCACAAAGGTGGCACCATGTGGTAGCAGCAGGAAAGTAAAGACTTCTTAGTTATAAAAGAGGATGATGAAAATGCCACTGCTTTAATGTATCAGAAAATGTAAATGAATCATACATTATTTCAAGTTTGCTTCCATTATTGCCTCCTGTTTTTCAAATGGACATCAACCTCGGAGAATGGTGCAGTCAGAATAGAAGACAAGCAAAGGTGTTAATGAGATGGAGGAATTTTGATGTGGGAATGGTTTGTGTTTGGGTTGGGGGAGGGTTCATTGGGGCAGTGGGTTCAGCATTGGTGTGTCATGAGGCTTCTCACATTTGGGTTATCTGAACTGTCCCTGAGTGAATTAGTTAAGGCTTCTCCTGCAACCTGATGAACAGGCTTGACCCTTCGGCCTCGTCCTCTGAGGAAGCAGAGAGCTTCTTGCCATTCTGCAGCTGCATGTCCAGCACTTTCTGATGCATTGTGTTGTACAAGTCTCTGCAGCCCGCACCTGATAGATGTGACAGGTGCCACCTGATCTGTCAGACATCTGAATCACAGCACCCATATGTTCAAATGACACCAGTTGGCATCTCCTCTGCATCAGTGTAGGATTCCTCACGGTGTCATTGACCACCTATTTACAGCATAGCCCTCACCTCGAACCACCCATTGACTCTTGTTTGGAGGTTTGAAAATCTGGGAGATATGACTGGAGCTGAATGAAGACATCATCACAGTGTCAAGGCTATCTTGCAGGGATTTGCATGCAGCCCTTCCAGTTACTGTTGGTGGAGTGGAATTCCTTTTCATTACAGATTTCTGGTTGATATGTGCCCTTTACTGCCACACGTATAGTTGTTGACTCTCTTCAACTCTGAGAATCAAACCACTGCAGCAGATATGAGAGTTCTGTTCTTCCCACTGATTTTATCAGTGTCAAAGTGGAAGCATTGCCAGCTCTGGCACACATGGTTTTGTAATCCTGCAAGAAATTGGGGCCTTGAATAAAGTGGTATTTCTGTCCAGTATTGAGCTTTTATCAGATTTACTAAACAGGATTTATTTATTCTCTGGACGGAGGATTTCTAAATACTGGAGCTCTGAACAATCTTTGTTCAGGCTGGCAATGTTGACATTCCTAAGCTGGTAGGATGGCAACTTGTCTATGCAAGAATTTTAAAAGGACAAGATAGGGCCCTTAACATGATGAGCTGACCTCGTGCAAGGTGACAGTTTGGATACCTACCCTGTGTCCATTGGTCAGAATAGTTTGATTAGTTATTTGACACTGAGTAAGCTTTCAGCCCCAGAAACACTACATATGTGAACAAGTGCTTAAGCACATGGTAAGGGTCATGTACTGGTGAAGTCCTGGTCAGGTATCCTGGTGAGGTGGCAGTGCCCATTAGCAGCAGCTTTCATTCAGACAGTTGAGGAGGAGGAAGATTGGGGGAAGTGTTCCCTAATTCTTTGACTAGAGAGCAGAATTCTGTTATCCCTGTTAATACTGAGATGAGCATATTCTGTGCCAAATATCTGTCCAGTTACTGGGATCATTAAATCACTCTCAACTGTGATAAGTCATATACTACTTCTGTCTAACTTGTTAATGCATCATAACTAAGCTGTTGCTTCTTGATACACTATTGTAAAATTGCTTATGAATAGTCCACTGCCTACCTTCTGTATATGTGATCCTCCCCGATCTCCCAAAATCTTACAAATTGGGAGATACACTTGTGCAGCAAAATGGTGACATCTGCAGGATTTCACAGCACATCCCTGGAAGATGCCAGTGCTGAGAAATTTGGAGCTATGTGACCTTGGCGACTATTGGCACAGCATATCCATATCCATCCTGCCCTCTTGGAAGGAGATTCTTTTTCCAGGAGGCTGCAAATGTCAGCAATAATGTGATGCAAGAGTCGTAAGTCTCCTGAAACTCGTGCTCCATCATGTCAAGTAAGTTGATCCATGTAGTGATGATAGGACATGGAGCTATGTGTTCCTTCCCTCTATCCAGCAGAGCAACATGTGGCAGAGGAGAGGACAACTGCTGCTGGTATTCTCTGTGCTGTTTCTCTTCCTCATCCGAAGAGTAAGGCAGAGCTGTATGCTCTGTTCCCAAGCTGCAATGAAGGTGGACAGCAAGGGAATGCACATCAAGGCGAGTAAGACTAGTATTGCAGAGAAATCACCTGCAAAAGCAGTGAAAGCACAATCCCAGAACAAGTCTTGTGAGCAGAAGCCTTTCACCTAGGTAAACAACAGCTGTGCTGTTCCACTATTTAAAGACTTTCTGGCTTGTTAATTTCACGTAGATGTCTTGCTCACTCTCCTTGCGTATTTTTTTTTTGTAGCAATTTTCAGTGATTTTAAACAAATTCTAGTAAAATGCACATTTTTGGTGATATTTTTAGCTATATTCATAAAGATGTCCCAGATTACCCACTATTAAATATATCAAGGAATGCTTTTTAATGAAAAGAAAATAAAAGAAACAGCTATAATTTTTTTATTAGTTTATGGGATGTGTGCTGCCAAGCATTTATTGCCTGTCCCTAATTACGCTTGAACTGAGTGGCTTGCTCAGCTACTTCAAACAATCAGTTAAAAGTCAACCACATTGCTGTGGATCTGGAGTCACATGCAGGCCAGCACAGGTAAGGAGTGCAGATTTCCTTCTCTAAAGGGTGTTAGTGAACCAGATGGGTTTTTCTGACAATCAGCAATGGTTTCGTGATGATCATTAGATTTTTAACTGAATTAAAATTTCAGCATCTGCCATTGATTGGATTTGAACCTCGGTTTCGGGATTACTGGTCCAGTGACAATACCACTATTGCCACTGCCTTCGTATCTACGATCCTGCCCATGGAAGATTTGTGCCTTCCAAATAAATTTTAACAGAAACTTGAAGCCTAACCTAGCTCAGCACAGTGTGGTCACAATTTCTCAATCATGCAGAAGGTGAAAACTCTATTCCATGAACTTTGCAAAGAATTCTGTGTGAAAAGCTTTGAGGCAGCAAGTTATTCATGTTTTCCTAAAAACTGATGCATAACCATGTTTTGAAAATCTACATGCAGTGAAAATGTTGACATAAACAAACATGCTGCTGATGTATATACTGAGGTATTACAGAGCACCTATATATTGACATGTACAATTATTGAGACTTCAGTCATTCTCTGTTCAAATCTATGCAAAGAAACACATGAATGATGGCAAATTGAGAAAAGAATGCCTTGCATTGTTGGTGTGTGCTATGTTCTCTCTACTTCCTATTTCTGTAACCTCCTCCAGCCCTTTTAAGATCCAGTTCTGATCTTTTGAAAATCCTTGATTTGCTTCACTACAACTTTGGGTGGTTGTGCTTTCACCTGCCTCAGTTCAGGAGACTCTAGAATTATCTCCTTCAAACCTCTGCACTGCTCTCTCCTCCTTTAACCAAACTTTTGGTCATCTATACTGATGTGTGACTCTGTCAAATGTTTTCCCACATTAGAAACATAATTTGTTGTTTGAAGCAAATGGAAACCACGTAATCGGAAGAAACAAATGCCCTCAGTAGGATGATGTGTACAATTTTCAGAAAGAGTTTGGGTCTTTCAAGCCAGGATGAGACAGTAATCGATGGTGGAGTTTGTTACAACAGATAATGCTGCTTGCTATAATGGGACTCTTACCCTTTCACATTTAGGGGACAACTTTTTATCAGTTAATTTAAAGTTGGACTGTATTCATCTTTTGAATGATGGTTGTACAATTTAACACATTATCTTGTATTCACAGTTGGTATAAGTAAATTAGGCAAACAAAAGTTGTGAACCAGATCAGCTTTAATTTTTGTTGTTTTTCACTTTATGGAAATTCCCATTTAATGGCAATTTACACAGTTTTACTGAGTAGATTCTGCCAAATATTTTCTTGCACATTGTTCTCTTAATACCAATTAGATTTTGACATTGTTGTCAGTATTTTGTACTACAATTTGTATCTTAATGAAAACATTTTTTTTTATAGGATCAGGAGATCCAGATAGTAATTTGCGGCATTATTTTGAAATAGTCTATTTTTAATGCAGTTTAGTTTTTCAGAAATGTATTCCGATACCATTTTCCTACTTTTGCTGTGGTATTCAGCAGTACTTAAGCAATATTGTGTGATGTGTTGTTGCTTTCATGGAGTTATTTTCCTTTTAGCTGATAATCCTAACAGTGTCGTTGATAATACTCCAAGTGGAAGCATGGAATCCATTTCTTCCCACTCTTCGATAACTACAACATCTTCCAACTCCAACAGCCCCCCAGAACAAGCCAGGAATCGTGTCCATCCTGGCAATATAGATACCACTGATGGTGCATCTTCACCGTAAGTTTGATTCTTAATTTATTAAATGAGAACTTGTTGAAATTCTTTTCATGACTGGAACGATGCCTTTTGTACCTTCTTCTCAGATCCTAATCAACTGTTAACTTTGCAGATTTCTGTTGTGCTAGATCTGGCCCGTTGGGTCAGAGTTCTAAAATAGAGTCACGTGGATTCGAAACATTAACTCTATTTCTCTCTCTGCCAATACTGCCAGAATTGCTGAGGTTTTGCCACATATGCTGCTTTTATTTCAGATCTCCAACTGTATTTAGTTTTAAACGAGTTAAGATATTCTTTACACCACCTAACTCTTACCTTTTATGGGGGAGATTTTGTTCCTTGCATTATTCTAATAACTAAAATAGTTACCAGAACCAACGCAGGCCTCCTTTTGTAATATCAATTCTTCTTTGATTGAAATTGTAAGTTTTTTGCTGAAGTGAACTCAATATAGGGCCATGGTAAAAAAACATTCTGTTAAGAGTTGATATACTGAATTGTGTTGGATTTGTAAAATTTGTGTTTTCACCTAGAACCCAGCTCTTGCTGCAGGTACTGAAAGATTATGTCTTTATATAGTGAGTGGGTGGAATTCGTATGGTGCAAAGCTCTGAGGTCTAATGTACAGTTACCTGTACGGCAGTTAAAAATGGACAATGTTAGAAATACTCGATGGGTCAAGCAGAATCTGAGGAGAGTTAATGTTTCAGGCCAATAACCTTTCATCAGAATAGAACAAAATTTTATCAAGCTTTATAAAGTTCTAGTTAAACCATAATCAAGAGAATGACATCCATTTCTGGTCACTACACTTTAAGGATGTGAAGGTCCCTGAGAAAGGACAAAGGAGATTATCAGAATGGTTCCAGAGAAGAGGAGTTTTAGTTATGAATTACTTTGGTGTTGTTCTTGATTTGATGAAGAATATAATGGGTGCGGATAAGGTAAACAAAATTGTTCCCATTTGCTGATGAGTCTTTGTGGTACGCAATATTTGAGTTGAGCCATCTCATGTCTGTGGTGCACAGAATTGAAAGATTTTTCTCCCTTCATTTTTTTTCTGCCTGCCCCCAACAATGGGTAGATTATGGAAGGTTTAGAAGGAGAATAGATGGTGTTAATGTTTCTACATATATTTTGTGGGCTGTTTGCTGAATGACAAAAGCAGGTCACTTCCTTATCTATTGAGTTAGGGTCATGATGTGGAGGTGCCAGTGTTGGACTGGGGTGGACAAGATGAGAGATCATACGACACCAGGTTATAGTCCAATAGGTTTGTTTGAAATCATAAGCTTTCAGAGCGCTGCTCAGAGAAGTGAGTTAGGCAATTGTGAAAAGTGTATAAAACATTTAATGAAGATGGAAAAGGTAGAGAGTCTGAAAGATTTTTTGGTATAGAGCTACTGCTTTGATTTTTCACAGGGGAAAATCTTGGGGAAAACTTACCTCTATGGAATTAAAAATAGGCAATGTTAGAAATACTCAATGGGTCAGACAGAATCTGAGGAGAGTTAATGTTTCAGATCAATAATCTTTTGTCAGAACGGAACAACATTTTATCAAACTTTATAAAGTTCTAGTTAGACCATAGTTAAGAGTATGGCATCCATTTCTGGTCACTACACTTTAAGAAGGATGTGAAAGTGCCTGAGAGAGGGCAAAGGAGATGATCAGAATGGTTTCAGAGAAGAGGAGTTTTAGCTATAAGGTTAGATTGGGGTCATTCTTGATTAACGAAGAATATAATGGGTGCAGATAAGGTAAACAAAACTGTTCCCATTTGCTGATGGCACAAGGATTATGGGACATGATTTAAGGTTTTGGGCAAGAGGTAAGTGTGAGGAAGACATTTTTCACAGCAAGTGGTAATGACCTGGAACTTGCACAAACCATGATTAATTCCAAAAGGAAATAGAATGGCACTTGAATGAAACAAACATGCAAGGCTAGAGACAGAGAGCAAGTGAATGGATTATATCATGGTGAGATGGTATTGATTTAATGGGACATATGATCTGCTTCTGTGTGTAAATGACTCCATGATACTAAACTAGAAATGTAATAGATTTTGAACAAGTGAAAAAGAGGGTGGTAGGAAGAACAAAAGGGATGATCTGTGATAGGCCGGATGGTGGGAGAGATTAAATGACAGAACGTTTCATAATGCAAAAGCCAAAGATGCAGCAAGTTTTCATTTAACGTGACCCTGCTGAAGGCTGTTTAGTTTTACATTGGTGAGTTATTGGGTTCTGTGATCTTGTTGAGAGTTGTAAGATTTATTTTAGCACTTTTCCCACGTAATTTGAATGGTGCCATTTTGGAGTGGCCCCTCTCCTTGTGTTTTGATCTGCCTCACTCTCCAGCCTCCAAGTTGCGGCCTAACTGACCCCCTTCCCCTCTCGCTGAATCTCTTTGCTCCCTAATGTGCTCTCTTGCTGCTTTCCTCACCTGGAGCTGCGTTCAAGACCTGAATCTGTAGGTTGTGGAAGAGTGAGTATTGATGGTGCAGCAGTGACTGTGGAAGCTGCTCCTACCTTGGTACTCTCCTCTGGGTGACTCATAGTAAGAGTGCAGGAGAGGGAAGCAGTGAGCAAGAGCATTTAAAAGAAAAGTATGGAGTACCTAGAGAAAAAAAGCACTGGAAGCTATTTGGTGACCTGCAGATGGTGTAAGAAGTGAGCATAAATCTCCCAGAGAATATGTAGTCTAAACTGGATGACCCACCAGCTCCTGGGCCTGAATGTTTAGGATATTGGAGGCTTGGGTCTGGTAACAGATCCCCACTGACTTCCACAACCATATTACCCTCTGAGTGTTAACTGGCCTACAGCCAGACTTCTGCCCCTCCTGTAAGAGGAAGACCTGCCTTGGAAAGTTGCAGGCCATTCAGATTGGCTCGCAGCTCTCCAGTCCCTCCAGGAACAGCGCTGCAGTGGCCAAAAGGGGCACTGCATGTCACTTCCTGAGCCCAGGTCCAGGGAACCAAAGAGAAAGTGTTAGATTCCAAGCATGGAGGGTAGAGAAGGGTGTGTTGTGAGGGAGCACGATTGGGGTCACGGGGGATAGTCTTGGGGAGGGGTGGGGGAAGGAAGGTTCTGAGGTGAACGGGACTTAAGGGGAGGATGCCCCCAGTCAGAAGGAGTCCCTGCCTGTAGGGCATGTAAAATTCTAGCCATTAAGTGATTAAGGTTGCTACAGCACAATTAAAATCACCCAAAGTCCCTAGAAATGATGGGATCCAGCTGAAGCCTATAAACAGAGGAAACATGATCCTTGAGGGGCTTACAGATCTCTTTACAGCACAGAGAAAAAAGGAGTTTCTCAGGACTTAAGGAAGAGAAGTCTGACTGTTCAAAAGTGTCACCTTAGCTAACTGTTGTACAAGCGTTAAAGATTGTAAAAACAAAACACTGCAGTACACAAAAATTAAATTAAAGCAGTGATGAACTTAGCTGGCAAATATTTTCTAAGCTTTCTATCACGTACCCCCCATTTTTAAACTGTCAACGTGTAAATGTGATTTGAAAGCCCAGTTGTTGCCGGTGGAAGGTGTGACTCTGCCACCGTGAGAAATGCGACATCTGAGTAGTAAGAGGCAGGTTCTCCCTAATGATTTCAACGTCTTCTCTTGCTCCGAATTTGATTTGAATTGATTTATTGTCACATGTATTGGGTGGGATGCAGAGAAAAATATTATTTCTTGCATGCAATACAGACAAAGCATACTGTTCATAGAGTACACGGGAGAAGAAAAGGAGCGCATGAAGAGAGTACGTCCAGGGTGTGTGGGGTCCTTGACTATTCTGTTTACTTTCCTGAGGCAGCGGGAAGTGTTGATGGAATCAGTGGATGGGTGGCTAGTTTGTGTGATGGACTGGACTACGTTCACAATCCGTTGTAAAATCCTGCAAATTCACTGGCAGGATAGGCATACCAGTGTGAGTGTCCCCTCCCAGGCCAGTCTCCCCAGTACCGAGGCAATGGTCACTCGACCAGTTGCGATGTGTGGGCCACATTGTCTGTATGCCAGACACACAGCTCCCGAGTCAGTGCTCTACTCTGAGCTCTGCAATGGCAAGTGATCACTAGCAGGGCAGAGGAAAAACTACAAGGAAACTCTAAAAACCTGCCTAAATAAATGCAACATCCCCATTGACACATGGGAATTGCATCCCCTAGAACTGGAGAAGAAGCATTCGCAAAGGTGCCAGCCACCTCGAGCGTAAACAGTGGAAAGAAAGTACAGAATCCAGGAGGTCCCACCCACCTCATCAAACATCACCCTCCAAACCTGAGGCAGAGCCTGTGGCTCCAGGATTGGACTATTCAGTCACTGCAGAACCCACCTCCCCAAGAGTGGGTGCAAGCCATCCTCGACCTTGAAGGACTACCAAAGAAGAAGAAAGCTCCTCGTAGCTCCTGATCTAGGCACTGCACCATGTTCTCATTGTGACATTGCACATTACAAAAAAATGGCGAGACATTGCAGTGGCGCAACAATTGCTAAAATTAAACTGTTCATATTACAAAATATCCAGATCTGCCTGCATAGTAAGCGTTGTGTGTTTCCTTATTCAGTATCATCTGTATATCTCGTAAGGCCTCTTTTATAATTGTCAGAAGATTTTTCCACAATGTTTTAGCAGGTTTGGATGGATGAATGGGAAACCCACTGAGGAGCAGATGATGGAGAATAGGGGAAATATTGGTGTGTGAAATGTGTAACTTTGCTGCTGAAAACAAAGATAGAAGTGGATGTAGTTTCAGTTAACTGCTGGTGCTGTCATTATTGGCATTATTTGCCAGGGTCATTAATGATTAATGGAGTATTTTCCAATTTATTTCTGTGAAGTTGCCTCCAAGAAAATGATGTTCAAAGCTTTGGAAACATCTTATTTCAATTACATGTTCTTGTTACTTTGTTGATATTTCTGTTATTCAAGTTCCTGCAGCAGTGCTAATCCAGGGGAGTTTATGCACACAGCAGTCTACTTTCTATGATACTGTTCTACGGATTTTTAAGCATAAGACTGTGGAAACAACTGATCTGGGTGGCTGGTAAATAGACCAGGAGTAGTTACAATTCAGAAGGTGGTCCATGGATACTTAGAGGTCATAGCTGGAAGTGTGAAAGCATTAGATAATGAACTACCTCTGTGAGCTTCATGCTGCATACAGGAGGTCTACAGTTGTCTCAGTAAAGGGTTTAAATTATTAATACAGTTTGCCAGATCAGATGTTTTGGAGCAACTGGTAAGCAAGGAAAGGTCTTAAAGTATCCATACGCCTTTCAGATCAAAGGAAAGATTTGTGCATTGGAGCTAATTAGTTTGATTCTCAATGTGGTACATGCATGGCATGCCATGTACTGGGGATAGATTGCAGGAGGCTTTTTATAATTTAAGATTTATCTGTGTGTTTTCTCATAGAAGCGGACAGTTGGAAACTAGAAGCATCTTTGAGATGAGCAAAGAAAGAGAAGCTACCAGAGGCTGTAGGCCAGTTATAGTGGGCTACCAGAAACCAAGTGTGTTTTCTGATTTTGGAGTCACTGAGCAGAAAATCAGAGAGAACCATGCTTAAGCTGAGGTGTATATACAATCATGAGATGCTTAGAGAGAGTTGGAGGCTGCCTAGACAATAGCAGTGGAAGGATGCAAAATAATCTCACAGCTTGGAGAATAGCAGGAGCACTAAGGAGAATCAAAGTGAATTCCTATGAGCTGTGGCGCACCTTGGTTTGGTGTAGGATAAATTAAGGAATCCTTGTGATCCTGTGAAGTAAAGAGAATGGGTGGAAATAAAAGTAGAACGGGAAGTATCCTGTTGAAACTTTCAGGCTTATAGCATGTATGAAATAGCGTGTTAAATAAGTACTCTTTGTTTAACTGTTACGCAGTAAATGGTTATTTTGTTTAAGACATGAAATCACATGCAGTAATTATTTCAGTTAATAACCAGGAGTTCAAATTTCTTTATAAACATTACTATAAGAACAAATATCTGATTTAAAACCTCCAGTATATTTGTAAAAATTATAAATTAATTTTAACAATACAGCATCTGTATGCTTTGACACAATTAATCATTCACTCATTTTATTTTGTCTTCTCAGTTCATTTACATCAATGGCTTCCTGGTTCAGTTCTTCACCGACTTCACCAACATCATCTTTACCATCATTCCAGTTTCCGCCTCTGACTACCACTGGGGACAAACCTCCTAATGGGTATGGAAAACTCCCTTATTTGCTAGTATAGTATTTGACACTGGATAAAATCTTGTTTCCTTACTCATTATTGCCATTAAGAATCTGAACAGGTCTATTTGATAATCTTTTAACTAGTTTGGGTTATAAGCCAAATTCAGTACAGGACAATGGATCAAAGTATAAAGAATAAAGTTTACTTAGCTGATTGTAATACCAAGTGGAGGGGAAAGTATATTTTCACTTAGCACATAAAGTCACATTAGAAAAGCAGTTAAGTGAACACATCAAAGTCCTTAAGTTGTATTGTGAGACAACAAGCTTTGACAAAACTGTCTTTTTTTTTTCAGCACTTTCCTTAATAATGGATTTTCCCAATAATGGGTATTTGGTTAAGTAGCTAATTGCTTTCTGTATCCCACCTCTCTTAAATAAAGGTGATTTTCCAATCTTCTGGGACCTTAAAGGAACCTAAGGAATTTTGGAAGATTATAACCAAAGAATCCACTCTCTCTGCAGCTACTTGTTTTAATTTTCCCTTGTACTTTAATTTCTCCCTTTTTGTCATTTTTTAGTTACCCTTTGCTGGTTTCTAAAAGGTTTCCAATTTTCTGGCTGATCACTAATCATACGGATCATTTTATGTCTTTGTTTTTGGAATGGGCACTATCTTTAACTTCCCCAGTTAAATACAGATGGTGCATTCTTCCAGTGCAGTCTTTATTTCTGAATGGAATATATCTTTGCTGGGATATCTCCTCAGGTGATAGTTGTATTTGAAATCCCAGCATGCCTTTCTGCAGTCTCCAGATGGTAAAATCAGAAATAGTAGTGTATTAACCTCCTTGTCACTCCAGAGGCTGCAGAGTGTTTGCACTATTTTCTCTTCTGTTCTTTAAAAATCTACATTGGCTTGGTATTAGTTTTCGATTATTTATAAAATTATTGTTTGGAGACAAGTATCTAAAGGAGCAGAGCTTGCTGATCAATTCCAGAATATACACAATATACTTCAGCAGAAATGTTGTCCAGGTGAGTGGAACTTCAGTCAGCATAGCTGCCTCACAGCACCAGGGACCCAGGTTCGACACCAGCCTCGGTGTCTTCCCGTGTCTGAGTGGGTTTCCTCCGGGTGCTCCGGAATCCTCCCACAGTCCAAAGATGTGTAGGTTAGGTGGGATTGGCCATGTTAGGTTGCCCCTTAGGGTCCACAGATGTGTAGGTTAGATAGATTAACCATGGTAAATGTGCAGGGTTGTAGATATAAGGCATTGGGGGGGGCCTGGGTAAAGATACGCTCTCGGAGAGTGAGTGCAGACTTGATGGATCAAATGGCCCACTTGTGCACTGTAGAGTTTCTGTGGTTTCCGTCGTATAAATCTGGTGCCCGTAAAGTTAGATCAGTTATATAATTATATTACTTGTGTGGTAGAATTTACCAATGCTGTGAATTTTAAGTCTAGTATTCTGTCATGCTCTGAATCTATTTTAGATTATACATGCAGCAACCACATTTGTTGTTTGCTATTTAATAGTATTGTTCAAATTCTCTCTGCAGCGAAATAATGATCCTTTTATTTTTTAGAGTTGCAAAAGCAAAAGCTGTTTATTCATGTGAAGCAGAACATTACTCAGAATTATCCTTCAAAGTGGGAGCAATTTTTGAAAATGGTGAGTGTGACCAGAGATATTAGATTCTTTTCCTCTTCTGTGAAATGTATTGTACTTAATCGAAATAGTCACTCCAAAGCTATTTGATAAATTGCAAACATCCTTCACTCAGTGTAGAGTTAAGCTTATATTGATTTGTGCTGAGGAAACCACATGTTTGCATATTTGTGGAAAAGGAGACATACAGATTTGCAAGAATCTCAAAGGGAACAACAATTTACTCTGAGAAGATGCTGATTGGTTGACAAGTGGATTCTGATTGATCAAAGTGTTGATATGGAGATGCCGGCGTTGGACTGGGGTAATTACAGTAAGAAGTCTCACAACACCAGGTTAAAGTCAAACAGGTTCATTTGGTAACGAACGCCACTGGCTTTCGGAGCGCTGCTCCTTCATCAGGTGAGTGGAACTCCCCAGCAGCACTCCGAATGCTAGTGGCTTTTGCTACCAAATAAACCTGTTGGACTTTAACCTGGTGTTGTGAGACTTCTTACTGTGATCAAAGTATTGCCATGGGGAAGGAACCAGGGCACAGTTAACTACCAAGCTTTTTTTAAATTTCAACCAGGCAGGTTGACTGTGGTCTAGGCATTACCATGGGTGATGAATCAGGGAATGGCTGACTCCCAAACTTTACTGTAGTTGAAAAAGGTATAATGTCTGAACCATGCTTTTTATGTTTAGAAAAGATTGGATGCCATGTGCAAATATGTGTATCTTCTAGTATATGAAAGTGAACCACAGTGCAAGCCTGACAGATAATCTTAAATTGGTCATTGGGGTAATTCTTGACACAATCAGGATTATTTAGTAAATGTCCAGTCAGTGAATCACATCTAATGTTGGATACTTACGTTCTGAGTTTTGCAAGTATGGGCTGGTTGAGTATGGTCAGAACTCTGCCTGTTTTGATCAGCTGGAGAGATACAATCTACCACTATAAATGGTAATCTTGTAAATCTGTCCTGATGAGTGCAACATGAAGGATTTGACAGCATGTCTCTTTTTTTTCATATTCAAGTTCAATGCTACCAAGTACATACAGTATTGTGATGTTCTGGATAGGCAGTGGCACATGTTCTCTTGTTCTATGAAACTCCATGTTCTTCACATTGCACATTTTCTGACCTGGCCAGATGGTAATTGTGAGGACATATCTGACCAAAGGTTTGGGCTCCCCTTAGGTGTAGGATAAATTTGAAAGTCCTTATAGTTTTCGCAAACATGAAAGTCCTTACAGTTTTCTATCTGAAACATAGAAACCCTACAGTGCAGAAACAGGCCCTTCGGCCCATCGAGTCTGCACCAACCACAATCCCACTCAGACCCTACCCCCATATCCCTACACGTTTACCCATTAATCCCTCTAACCTACGCATCTCAGGACACTAAGGGGCAATTTTACCATGGCCAATCAACCTAACCTGCACATCTTTGGACTGCTCAAATAGCAGGCAATAGTATTGTCCTTATTACAGAATGTGCATACTTAGTACACAATTTATCCATTTGAGTCAACCTAGAGGTGATTCCATATCTGCACGGGCACAAAAAGCTCTCTTGGTTGCACTTTAAAAATTCTAATCCTTTCACACCAAGGTGATTCCAGTGAATACTAGTGAAGTTGAAATCCCCTACTATTATAATGTTATTCCTCTAGTACCCCTCTGTGATTTGCCCTCATATCTACCCCTGCATCTTCCTCTGACTGTTGGGAGACCTGTAGTATAATTCCAGCAAAGTGATCACTCCTTTTTTATTTCTAAGCTCCATCCATATGGCCTCAATTATAAAGCCTTCTATGACATCCTCCCTCATTACAGCAGTGATGGTCTCTTTTATCAGTAATGCCCCTCCTTTCTTACATTTCCCCCTCCAACTGATCACACTTAGAACATCTTTCCCTGGAATGTTGAGTTGCCAGTCCTGCTCTCCTTTCAACCAATGATTACAGTAATATGATATTTCCATTTGCTGTTCATCTGCTTCACCAGACAGGTTCCTGGCATTAAAATAGATGCAATTTAGCCTTCCAATCCTCCCATATGCTTTATCCTGCCCATGTCTTCTCTGTCGGATGGACACACCTAGTTTACCTTCTATCTTTGACTGAACCTCGCTCCCGACTGTACGTCTATTCTTGTGTCCCATCCTCCTGCCAAATTAGTTTCAAACTTCCTCAATAGCATAAGCAAAACTCCCAGCAAAAATATCGGACCTTTTTGTTGAAGTAATCTTAGCAAGTGTGCAGGGAAGAAGCTAAAGACATTGTGAAAGTTTGTTCTATCTGTTTCATTATTTGGTGCACTCTTTGGTGCATGGACTCTATTTTTGACAGTGTAAGGAGATAGATTATGTGCATGTTATGTATTGGTATAGATGCTTATTAATATAATAAAGATGTTGCTATACTAAATTGATTTTTCCACTTAAATTAAAGTGCTTATTCTTTATTTTCTCCATTCTGCAGTTCACACTTCACGGGAACCTGGTTGGCTAGAAGGAACTCTCAATGGCAAAACGGGACTTATTCCACAAAATTATGTTGAATTCCTGTAGCACTGAGCCATTGAAATGTATAAAAAGTCCTATTCATGGTATCCATGGCCATCCTTGACAAGGCAGAATTACCATTTGTTCTACTGTAACTTCATGACTGAAATTTCTGAATTGGAACTGAGGGGAATATTGATCTCTATTACTAACACATAACTAATCTCCAGTGTCTGTAAACTCGTGTGCTTTTTAAAATGAAGTATTGCCTGAAGTTCTACTGTCACTCCATCATACCACTATAATTATTACAAGCTTTTATCATAGGATCAACAGATGGGTGCAGTATTAGCATTCTTATTTGAATAATCTGAAACAAAAATTGCTAGCTTTGTGGATTTTATTTTTCTTTTGTATTTTGACTTCACAGAATGATTCTATGAATCTCCTTATCTTCACTGTGCCTTTTAAATAAATGAATAAAAAAAGAGTGGTAATTAAATATTGGGCAGGGGTTGGGGGGAGGAGGAGTTGTTTCCATACAGTTTTACTTATTCATTACTGATTATGTCAATTGATTAGATGTTTCAGTTTTAAGAAACATTAGAAATGCTCTTTTTTAAAAAAAATTGTGCACTTGTGTAACATTTGAAGTAATTTGGTGCATTTTAGCCTTCAGTACCAAAAGCGGACTCAATGACTGCGGTGTGTTTCCATTTTTAAACAATGTTAATGAATATTGCATTAGGGTTTTTATCAATATAGGAATAGTTTGGAAAGTCCATTCAATTTTTAAGCAGATACTTTGCAAACTCCTCAGTTGCTATATATTTGTATTCATTTTAACTATACAAAAATGTGTTATTTCTAGTTTAATGATTTATTGTTCTTATGAAGACTCTCACAACTTTAATAGTAACGTGCACACAAATGTGGTCAACTGTGTCACAAATCTAAAGCCTTCAAATATCTGCGGAACATGTTTCTGTAACTACATCAGAAAATAAAGTCACTGTCAGTAATAGTTTCAAGATATTATTAATTTGACTGAAGCTTATGATTCTTAACATTTAACTTGATGTTATGTATTCACTGAAATGTTCTAGTTAAATTATTTCAAAATTAATTTTGTTTTTAACTGTAATTAAATTGTGTCATTTCCAGTTTGATGTAATTTAAATAATTAATTTTAAAAGTCACATGTTCTAATGCTCACTTCTTGCATTTCTTAATTCTGCAAATCATTGAAATAATGGGTGCAATCATTTGCCTCATTATCCACCAAGAGTGTTGGCCACCTGATTTGGTATAAAATTTCAATAATATGTTAAGAACAAAGAAAATTACAGCAAGGCAAATGTAAAGTCATCTCAGCCATCGTGCCATTTCCCTTAACTGCTCATGGGTTGAGAAAAGGAAAATGAACTCTGACCCCTGCTCCTAATAGCTTTCATATGGAGTTCGGCTAGGATAAGATCAAATAGAACCATAAGTTATCTTTCTGCAGTAGGTGCTCAAGTGAAGAATGATCACTTAAAAAAGCTTTCAAAGGCCGACAAGCATCTACTAAACCATAACAGCCCAGAGAGAAAACAGTATGGGTGGAGAGGAGATGAATTTGCCTAGTTGGCAAGTTATCGATTATTTTATAATCCATATCACTCCTGGTAAAGTTCACACAAACGTGGCTGGGACGAAGCAAAATATGATGAAGCAGCCTGCAATACAGAGGAGGACATAGACTGTCTTTTCAGTTGGTTTAAAATACAATTAAAAATAATTTGTACGTTGTAAATAAAGAGATATGCACTTAGTAGGTGGCATTGAAGAATCTGAAGGAGAGCTGAAATCAATCTGGAAGTGATAAGAGATTCTACATTGTGGCCTCTGCAAAGCCAATATAAACAAGGTAAGTGGGACATTGAGCATTGTTGTTATTCCTGAAGTTTCAGGTCCAACAAAATAATAAGTTGTATTCTACAGTGTGGTTAGTACAGGAAATTCTCCCTGGACACTTCATCAAAGCGCAATTAATCGAAAATTGATGGTGACCCAAAGATGGAAATATTAGGTTAGATTGAAATCTTCTGAAAGAAATAGGTTTTAAAGAGGATCTCTAAAGGATAAGAGGTCGAGAGGAGAATTTGGGGGAGAGGATTCCAGAACTTGGGACCTGGACTGCAAAACACACCATTGTGCCAGAGCTGTATTGGGTTGTAATTGGACAACATCTTGAAGACATTGCCTTGGTAATTATACCTGAGCAAAATAAACTCTGGTGTAGACCTGAAGGACGCCCTCATTAGTGAGTTCACATAACTTACTGACATACGAAATTTCTTTGAAATGTACTCCAGTACCTGACCAAGCTTGCAACAAGCACAGGCTCTTTTCATCAAAGTTGTTCCATGCAATTCATCTGTTAAAATCACCCAACATTTCTTAGCCAGTCAAATAATTCAGAGGAATATGGCAATATTTTTATAACAAATACCCTCCTCACTATAATTTATGCTTTGCAGCATGACTAGCAGCAAATTCAGAGCTTTAACTTATTTATTATTAATATAAAGAACGTTATGGTTCTCCAATTTTCTTGTGCTCAGCATATTATCAAATGCCAACTGAAATTTAAATACGCTGAAAAACCTTCACCAATGAACTTAATACTTTCCTAAATAATGTCAGTGGATTTCTGTTGCATAAGTTATTGCTTTTAAATCTATATAATGGAATTCCTTTGTGTTCTATAGATAGATATTAGCGTACTGGAATTGCCACAACTCTCCCAAAAACTGTCATAGTACTGGCACTAGTAGCAATAACCAGATGGGATTCAACCACTCATTGGTTGAAAAATAAACCCGACAGAAATCATGCCAGCAAACCCAGCTTCTCAAAAATCAGGATGTCATTTATAAAGGATACCTTGATCTCAGAGTCCTTTTCCCCACACTGATGGACATTGCAACCCCCTGCAGAGAGGGGGAGTACCACCAAACTTTCACCATGGAGGGAAATTCATCACACCACTAAATGTTTGGGTCACTGGCCCACACAGGCATGAGGGTGACCCAACCTCCACAACCCCCTCACATCTGCCCCCCCAACTCCCCCAGTCAGAAGCTTTAACTCCCTGGCAAGGGCGACACTCTGAAATGTGAGCAGCAAAGGTCCCATCCCTTTCAGCATCCCCAGCCCCCACCACCTTTGACAGTGCTGCTCTGATACTACTTCCTGCTACTTTGGCAATGACACTGCCAGGGTGGCATTGGCAGCAGATAGAGCCAAGGTGCTGTCCAGGCATGTACCTGACTACCTGGAGGCTACAAAGATTGGCTGGTTAACAGGAAGCAGAGAGTTGGCATAAATGGGTCTTTTTCAGATGGAAAGATGTAATGAGCAGTGTGCCATAGGGATTAGTGCTGGGACCTCCACTGCTTACAATTTATATAAATGACTAAGGGTTGGCCCATTTAATGAAAGGGATTAAAGGAATGGTTGCCAAATTTGCTGATCACATGAAGATAGGTAGGAAAGTAAGATGTGAAGAGGATTAATGGATGCTACAAAGGGATATAGATAGTTACATGAGTGGGCAAAGGTTTGGCAAATGAAGTATAATGTGGGAAAATGTGGAATTGTCCATTTGGCAAGAATCGTAGAATCCTATAGTGCAGAAAGAGGCCATTCGGTGCATCAAATCTGCATTGACCACAATTCCACCCAGGCCTTAGTCCTGTAACCCCACACCTTTACCCTGCTATCCCCCTGACACTAAGGGGCAATTTAGCATGGGCAATTTAGCATAGCCAATCCACCTAACCCACACACCTTTGGACTGTAGGGGGAAACTGGAGCACCCGGAGGAAACCCACACAGACACAGGAGAATGTGCAAACTCCACACACTGACCTGAGGCCAGAATTGAACCCAGATCCCTGGTGTGCTGAGGTAGCACTGTGTCACCATGCCATCCAATTTATAGTAAACATCAGGAAATTTCTTTAAAGATATAAGCTTCCCTCTTGTTGAACCATTCTATACTAAGCCACCCAAGATGAAATAACTTGGTCTTGATCCTGGTCCTATCCCCAGTCTGTGCTGGCAACTAAGATACTAAGACTGCCCTTCATCTCCCTCCTTAGTCCAAGAATGTTAACAGTGTGGGCTCCCTCTCCTGATCAGTAGCTAACATGAATAGTGCCATCAGATCTCCAACACTCCAGGTAGTCAGGGTTAACAACTTGTCCAAAAGGCCCAACATTCCTACAGTGCAGCATCCAAGTGTCAACTCAGTTGCAACCTTCTGTCCCAAGTGGGACTTGAAGACACAATCCACTATTCAAAGTGGAGACTAATTGAGTTAGTTATTAAAAAGCCAAATCTCATTCCATTATTCGTCAAATACAAATACACACCCCAGGGTCACGTCAAGGACAGGAACGGGGAATGGTCTTCATACCTCTAATCTTCAATATATGATGATGTTCTCCTCCCTATTTGGTTACGTTGGCCCAGATTAAGGTTTACCATCTCTACACTTCTGCCCAGACAGTAATTCTAACTAACAACGGGGTAGCAATAACCATTGCCCTTTCAGGCTTCTAGTTCCTAATCCTCCTCAGTCTTAGAGCTAGAGAATCCCTACAGTGCAGGAAGAGGTTATTTGGCCCCTCAAGTCTGCACCGAATCTCCAAAGAGCATCCCACCTAGACCTGCCCATCCCTGTAACTCTGCATTTAGCATTGCCGATCCACCTAATCTGCACATCTGTCACCTGTGGGACAAAACCAGAGCACCCAGAGGAAAGCCACACAGACAAGGGAGAACATGCAAACTCCAAACAGCCAGTCACCCAAGGCTAGAATTGAATCTAAGTCCTTGGTGCTGTGAAGCAGCAATACTAACCATTCTGCCAAGAGCAGGAAGGCTTTCCTAGAATTGTGTTAGTCCACATCTAGAGTACTGTGTAGAGTTCTCGTCACTGCGTTACAAGAAGGATGTGATCAGACTGAGGCGAGTGGAGATTTACCAGGCTATCTCTGGGAAACTGGATAATGCTGAGATTAAAAAGGACTAAAGAATGCATTTTGATTGAAAAATTCAGTGAGAAGCAGTCAGCAACTTTGAAAGAAGAACTGCTCAAAGTGTCTGAAGTGTTCGAGAGGAAGAATATGAAGCAGCAACTGTCAAATTTATTTTCAAAATAGATCTATGTGTTAATAAACAGCAATCACCAGTACATCACTCCTTCAGAGTCAAAATACAATCCAATATATGGGAAAAGCTACGCTTATAATCTAAATGGTGAACTTGCAGAGCTGTGAGATTCAGAGGGATCTGGGCGTCCTCATGCATGAGTCACAAAAGGCTAACATGCAGGTATAGTAATTAAATAGGAAAGCCAGCAGAATGTTCTTGCCTATTGTGAGGGGAATGATTACGAAAGTAGGGAAGTTATGCTTCTGTTACACAGGGCATTATTGAGACCACATTTGGGTGCTGTGATTATTTAAGGAAGGATATTGGAAGACGTTCAGAGGAGGTTTACCAGATTGGTACCTGGAATGGAAGGGTTGCCTATGAGAAAAATTCGGTCAAGCTAGGTCTGTATCTGCTAAGTAAGAGGTGACTAGATTGAAACATGTAAGATCCTGAGGGGTCTTGACAGGGTGGATGTGGACAGGATGTTTCCAGTTAGGGAAAATCTAGAACTAGATTTTCACTGTTTAAGGGGTCACTCATTTAAAACAGAGATAACATGAAATTCTTTCACTCAGAGGGTTATGAGTCTTTGGAACTCTCTTCCTGGAAAGGTTGCGGAAGCAGACTTATTGAATATTTTTAAGGCAAAGGTAGCTAGATTCTTGGTCAGCAAGGGAGAGAAAGGTTATCAGGTGTAAGTGGGATACAGATTTGAGGTTACTTCCAGATCACTCATGATCTTATTAAATGGCAGAGCAGGTTCAAGGGGCTGAATGGCCTACCCCTGCTCATTGGTGATATGTTTATATCTTCTACTGTACTACTCAAAATCAAGATGGAGAAGGTGAAGAAGTCCATGGCCTGCCATCTTGGCTCATCTGGTCCTGGTCCACGCTTGTATACGTGTGCCCTCGCACCCAGGTCACCTGTAACCTCCTGAATGTATTTGTGTATGGCCCACTGGGAGATGCCACACAGGTTGCCTGTGCTGCCCCAGGATGAGCCACTCATGTAAAAATTCAGATGGGCTGTTAGTTTAAGGGTCACAGACACAGGGTGTCCTCCCATTCCATGTGGTGTCAACTGGAAGAGGTGGTTCACCATTCCCAGGACAGATGGAACTTTCTATGGTACTGAATCTCAAGACATTTGAAGGTACAATGACCAACATCAAAATGAACTGTATCTACCAGTATCTATGCATCTGCAGTGCTGCTCCCGGAATAGAGACAGGCCCAGTCTCTTCTTCCTCCACAGGGTGCTGGTCCTAGCCAGGTTCCATGTTTCTACTGCTGCTCTATGACAATAAGTAGGATAACCAACTTGACAGGCTCCATGATCCTCCAGACTATGCACTGTAAAGAAGAGGAAACCATAGTGAGCTCCAAGGGTTCATAAGTGAGTCCAACCCTCATCCCTTGATTCATCTTGAACTACCACTCAATGGCAGCACACTCAGTAGGTGCCTCAACTCCAATCCCTCACATTCTCGGACGCTACAGCTGCATTTCCACATTGGTCCCTGTCAACTCCAGCAGGATGCAGTGGGTAGACCACCAGGGTCCCAGTGGCAACAAATGCTCACATTCCCCCAGCCTCCAATCCTCCCAAAGAAACTTGGCATCACATTAGCGGGTAGTCGCATGCCCGCACGTGACCAGTTTGCATTTTGATGGGGGGGCTGTGCCGATGCAACCTGTCATGACCTCCAGTGGGTTGTATGACAAATGACATCAGTATCACGCCATGCATGGGGAGGCACATCCGTGTTATCTGTGTGATGTTGCAGCCTTCCTGGGAATGTCAGCACAATGCCTGGGACATTAGTTTGCAAAGAGTTAAAAGGTGATCTCCACTAAACAGCAGTGCTTTTTGGCTGCACATCATTTAATGACATAATCACCAGTGAGAGGAGGCTGGGGTGGCTGCTCAGACAAGTGTGGCGGACGAGGCAGACAAGATTCATGAGGTCAGCAGTTAACATGTCCGGTGCATTCCCAGAAGGCACCCTGTTTCTCCCAGGTCACAAGAGGTGCAGATTTGCACAGCCTTCCATGAGCCTTTGAATTCTACCATTACACGCAAACACCCCTGACAATCGGTTTGGGACTGCTGAGCGGCTTCTCCCCTTTGTCCTCACATCACTGCCTGAATGTGGGTTCCAGTCATACTGCAGCCATCCTTCAGGCCACATGAGGGAACGCACAGCCCATTCCTGAATCCCCCCCAACTCTGCCAGACAGCCCGGCCTCTCATGGGAACCCCACCCTTATAATTCAGTCGCTCCAGTGCTGAGCCTCTTATTTTCAAGTCCTCACACCTTCTTACCAGCTCCCATTAAGGAAGGGTAATTCCTCAGATATGACATGGATAAAAACCCAGGAAGGAGGACAGGGGGAGCACTGCTCATATATCAAATTCCCAAACGTACTCACCTGAATCTCTGTCTCATTCAGGCTGAAGTCTCCCTCACTGATTGTGTGCCTCTTAAACTATCCTCTCTTACTTCACTGACATCTTTTCTCATTGCATTGTCATCCAACCGTTACAATCTGCACCACTTCTTGTACCTTCTGTATCCTCAATGATCACTGGTTTTCCATTTACTACACTGTTTTTCTGGAGATTTAAGCTACAATGGGGTCTAGGTAAAGTCAGCGCAGAAGACTGATGTCAAGGAGCAAATGGAAAAGTGTTGTGATTGGGTCAGTGACATAGAGGGTCACTGTTTCTTTTCCGCTATGTACAGGAGAATTATGACCATAATCATTTGGATTAGAAGAATAAAGAGAAGAAAGCAAACTCATCAGAAAGTTTTTTTGAAGTAAAGTGAAATGCATGTTTTACTCATGTGCAAATTGTCTTCCCTTCAACCAAGGAGACTATAGTATCAGCGTCATATTGAACAATACTGAGGTGAACATTAGTGGTAATTGTGGGAAAGAATGGGTTTGATCAGGATGGCAATGATTTCTAACCAAACCTCACCTTTCACACTGTGGCCAGAATTTTACTGGCACGTCTGCCCCAATCCTGGGGGCAGGCGAGGCTCGGTGAACGGCAACCTCCGTTGACCTCAGGAAGGATTGTACAAACCTCAGGGGGGCATGCCATTAACAGTCCGTTCATTGTCTGTTCAGCTTTCCCGTGGCTGTATTTTAGTTTAAAAATCTTCAATTTGTTTCTCTGAAGGAGCAAGGATCCCGAGTGTTTAGACTTTGGGGTGAACAAGCTCGCGGTTCTCAACACCAGTTAGTGGGACATGGGCGTCACTGGCTAGGCCAGCATTTATTGCCCAGCCTTTGTTGCCCTTGAGAAGGTGGTGGTGAGCTGCCTTCTTGAAACACTGCAGTCAATGTGCTGTGGGTTGACCCACAATGCCGTAACGGAGGGAATTCCAGGATTTTGACCCATCATGGGATAATGAAAGATGCATTTAATCCCCAATTAATAGAGATATTTATCTCACCAATACGGACAAACATGTGAAGATGGGTGGGGGAATGGGGAGAACGTACCTGAGACCCTCTGATTTGTTTCTTGCACTGATTCAGATTGAGAATGTTGGAGACTGAAGATTGGATCAACTCGAATTTGACGTTTTGCCTACAACAAACCAGGTTATGTCCTCCACTAAATTAACAAGCAGGCAAGTACAGTTTAGTGAAGTAAAAAGGGAAAACCTTAAAAAAACAGAATAGTTAGAATGCAATGTTTCAGAAAAGCTGAGGACTAGATTTTACCATTTTGATTCTAAGTGCTGGGCAGACTTGAACCTGAGAGTGTTTCAGATCCAACTTTTAGATCTGTTCTCAGGCACCCCCATACACACTCTGCCTGATTTAAAAAAAGTAGCGATTCTGAATCGCGCTGCAGAAGCCTGTGGGCAGAGCTTAACGTGTCCGAAACCCTGCAGCTCCAACCGGAGCCTTCAACTGCGCACGCACAAAAAAAAAATTGAAAAACACTCCACTGCTGCATCGCTCCTGACCCATCTGACCCGCTTCCCTCCCCCGCACCAGACAGCCATTTGACCAGTTGCCCTCCTCCTCCACCAGAGAGATATCTAACCCATCTTCCTCCCCCCACCAGAGAGCCACCTGACCCACCTCCCTCCATCCCACCTCCCCCACCCCCCACCGCCGCCACCACCACCGATCTGAAGCAGAGATGGGATTGGGGGTTATAGACAGGTCTATGGATTGGTAGGTATTGATGTGATCGGCGCAACTTGTGGGCCGAAGGGCCTGTTTGTGCTGTAGTGTTCTACGTTCTATGTTCTATGTTAAATGCATGCATTTAATACTACTCACCTCACGCCCAACTTCACCAAGTTCGCAACTTGATGGTAAAATTGGCCCCTAGTATTTTTATTATATCCAATCAAAAGCCAAATTTGTTCAATCAAAGTCCTTATAAGACAGAGATTACAGATCCAAGTTGATAAGGCCCCACTTTTTCCGCTTTGGGCTCAAACAACAAGATCCAAGCTGATAGGCATGATGTGGAGTTATCGGCGTTCAACACGGTAAGTAGTCTCACTGCAACAGATTAAAAAGTCCAGTAGGGTTATTTGGTAGCACGTGCTTTCAGAGTGCTGCCCCTTCATATGGTGAACGGAGAGCTTGTTTCACAAACAGGGCATTGATAGACACAAACTCAATTACAAGACAATGGTTGGAATGCAATCTTTACAGGTACAGACAATGTGAGTGGAGAGAGGGTTAAGCACAGGTTAAAGAGATGTGTATTGTCTCCAGACAGGACAGTTAGTGAGATTTTGCCAGCCCAGACAAGTCGTAAGAGTTACAGATAGTGTGACGTGAACCCAAGATCCCGGTTGAGGCTGTCCTCATGCGTGCGGAACTTGGCTATCAGTCTCTGCTCAGCGACTCTGTGCTGTCGTGTGTCGTGAAGGCCGCCTTGGAGAACGCTTACCCGAAGATCAGAGGCTGAATGCCCGTGACTGCTGAAGTGTTCCCCAATAGGAAGGGAACAGTCCTACCTGGTGATTGTCGAGCGGTGTCCATTCATCAGTTATCGTAGTGTCTGCATGGTCTCCCCAATGTACCATGCATCAGGACATCCTTTCCTGCAGCGTATCAGGTAAATAATGTTAGCTGAGTTATGAGAGTACGTACCGTGTACCTGGTGGATGGTGATCTCATGTGAGAAGATGGCATCCATGTCAATGATCTGGCACGTCTTGCAGAGGTTGCTGTGGCAGGGTTGTGTGGTATTGTGGTCACTGTTCTCCTGAAGGCTGGGTAGTTTGCTGCGAACAATGGTCTGTTTGAGGTTGTGCGGTTGTTTGAAGGCAAGAAGTGGGGGTGTGGGGATGGTCCTGGCGAGATGTTCGTCTTCATCAATGACATGTTGAAGCCTCTGGAGAAGATGTCTTAGCTTCTCTGCTCGGGGAAGTACTGGATGACGAAGGGTACTCTGTCCACTGTATCCTGTGTTTGTCTTCTGAGGAGATCGGTGTGGTTTTTCGCTGTGGCATGTTGGAACTGTCGATCGATGAGTCGAGCGTCATATCCTGTTCTTATGAGGGCATCTTTCAGCATCTGGAGGTGTCTGTCACGATCCTCCTCATCTTAGCAGATCCTGTGTATACGGAGGGCTTGTCCATAGGGGATGGCTTCTTTAATGTGTTTAGGGTGGAAGCTGGAGAAGTGGAGGATTGTGAGATTGTCTGTGGGCTTGCGGTACAGTGAGGTGCTGAGGTGACCGTCCTTAATGGAGATGCATGTATCCAAGAATGCAACCGATTCCGGAGAATAGTCCATGGTGATTCTGATGGTGGGGCGGAACTTGTTGATGTCATCATATAGTTGTTTCAGTGATTGTTCACCATGAGTCCAAAGGAAAAAGATGTTATCAATATATCTAGTGTATAATGTCGGTTGAAGGTCTTGTGTGGTGAAGAAGTATATCTGACCGTACAACCTCAAACAGACCATTGTATGCAGCAAATTACCCAGCCCTCAGGAGAACAGCAATCATGACAACACACGACCCTGCCACAGCAACCTCTGCAAGACATGCCGGATCATCGACACGGATGCCATCATCTCACATGAGAACACCGTCCACCAAGTACACGGCCAATTTTATCTACCTGATACAAAAAGGAAAGGATGTCCCGAGGCATGGTACATTGGGGAGACCAGGCAGATACTGTAACAATGAATGAATGGACACCACTCAACAGTCATCGGGCAGGAGCAATCCCTTCCCATTGGGGAGCTCTTCAGCAGTCAAGAGCATTCAGCCTCTGATTTCTGGGTAAGTGACCTTCATGACACACAATGCAAAATTGCTGAGCAGAGGTTGATAGCCAAGTTTCACACTCATGAGGATGGCCTTAACCTGGATCTTGGGTTCATCTCACACTGTTTGTAACCCCCACGACTTGCCTGGACTTGCAAAATCTCACTTACTGTCCTGTCTGGAGACAATTCACATCTCTTTAACCTGTGCTTAACCCTCTCTCCACTCACATGGTCTGTACCTGTAAAGACTTGATTACCTGTAAAGACTTGCATTCCAACCATTATCTTGTAATTGAGTTTGTGTCTATAAATGTCCTGTTTGTGAACCTAACTCTTCAGTCGCCTGACGAAGGGGCAATGTCCCAAGCTGATAGGAGCAGACATTACACTCCCTCCAGTCTTGATCTGAGCTTTTTCTTAGTCAAGAGGCCTCAATTGCATTTTAAAAAATTGCTTCAAATGAAGACTCAGTGTATCCTCATTGACTTCTATAAAAACGGATACTGCACAGATAAACCTAGTGATCTTGAAGGATACAAACACACAAGAACTAGTGCGGTAAATTGCACAAGACTGGGTGAGGTGAAGTTCTGATGCAAACTCTCTCTCTAATGTCTAACTCAGCTCGGATGAATAATGAACATGACTAATGTCTGGTGTAAGCAAGCAGACTGAAAAATAAATCCATTTCAATGTACTTCTCTCGATGATTAAAATAGTAGGGTGTTGCTAGTTAAACAAATAGAATAACCGCTGGGAATTGCTGTTGCTAACTTCTATATAATGGCTATTAGTTTAATTTTGAATTGTTTGAAGTGCTCTCTGAGTTAGTATCGGCAAGGCTAACTGCTGCTAACAGAAACGTGGAATTAATTTCAAATTAAACTAAACTGAAAAAGCAGTGCTAATTAAAATAGTTAATTAGAGAGCTTGTCGTACAATCGCAAATAACCATTTTTGAAATGGATGATCTTCACCTGTCCTTTATGATGTTGTTATTCAGATAATTGATCAATTAAAAATGTTAAGAAGGAAGGTAAACAATTGATCCTTTATGTCATAATAATTCCTTTGGTTTAGATGTGTGATGTTACTCGTGTGACAACAAAACAACTGACTCTGATTTTTGTTCTCTAAAAGCTGTGCGCTAGATTTTGTTTTCAAGCCGCCCTTTAATCTTTATTGATAATTGGCATTGCTCTTGTGTAATAGGGAGCTCCCACTCTCAGTCAGATATACATACATCTTGTGGAGACATAGCAATCAGTAAAGTATCAGCAAACATACTTGCCCGAAATTGAGGAACAACTTCTTTTGGTATGGTGTCATCACAGCAGAAACTCAGCACCAGATACTTCACAGAGTCAGAATTAAAACATTGATGCCAAAACAAAGAACTTTTATTAGGAAGGGTGACCAAATGGCTGGTCAAACAAGTGGATTTTATAGAGGAGATGGAGGCGGAAAGGCTTGGGAGAAGTTCCAGAGAGTGTGGCCTGGGCAACTGAAGTCATGGCTGAAAGTGGTGGAGTGAAAGAAGGGATTCATTGAAGACCCAAACAAAGAAATAGTATGTTCATAGAATCATAGCATCACTACAATATGGAAGGAGGCCATTCAGCCCATCAAGCCTTTGCTGACCCCAATCCCACCTAGGCCCTATCCCCATAATCCCACACATTTACCCTGCTAATCCCTTGTCACTAGGGTCAATTTAGCATTGCCAATCCATCTAACCCACACATCTTCGGATTATGGGAGGAAACCGGAGCACCTGGAGGAAGCCCATGCAAACACAGAGAGAATGTGTAAACCCCACACAGACAGTGACCTGAGGCCAGAATTGAAGCCTGGTGGTGTGAGGCAGCAGTGCTAACCACTGTGCCACCGTGCTGCCCATGTGCCGCATGTTCTGGAGAATGGAGGACTACAAAGATGGGGACAGGGAAAGCAAAGCCACAAAAATGTTTAAATCAAGGATAAGAATTTTAAATATGAGAGGTTGGTTTCTAGTCCATCATTATAGATCAGCAAAGACAAGGATAATGGGCAAACAGATCTTCCTGTTAAGTGCAAAGTTTCAGATGAAAGGTGGCGATGAGATGCAGGACGGAATGTAATTGGAAAAGTTACATCTTGGAATTTCCAAGGCATTGAGTTTCAACAACAGACAGGGATAGAGACTGAGGTAGATTATAGTCTGGAGATTGTATAAATGGTCTTTGATATGGAGAGGATAGTGGGTCAGAAGCTCAGCTTGTGTTTAGTAGAACACCCAGGTTGTGAATGGTCTGGTTCAAATTTGGGGTAGAATTAATAAGAAGGACTAAGAAATTAAGAAACAACTTCCCTGCTTCTATCTTACCTATTCCCTTCATAATTTTATATGCTTCTATAAGATCCCCCTCAACTTAGCGAATCTCCTCTGCACCCTGACCAGTGCCAGTATATCCTCTCCCAAGTAAAGAGATCAAAACTGTACACAGTACTCCAGGTATGGCCTCACCAGCACCTTATACAACTGCAACATAACCTCATTGTTTTTAAACTCCATCCCTTTAGCAATGAAAGACAACATTCCATTTGCCTTCTTAATTACCTGCTGCACCTACGTAAGAGGAATTTTCTCAGGTTTCCCCTGAGGTGCTCTGTACTTGTTGAACTTCACTCAACTAATACATGGACTGTGAAAGAAAGTATATAGTTAAAGAACGAAGAAGAATTTATTTGCTAGTGCATGCATTGGGGAGAGAGAAAGTCAATGAGGGTTGAGTGTTCTCTCTGAGCTAATATTGCAAGGTAAAATTATTATATTATTCTGAACATTTCAATATCCTGCCTAGTCTCATCAATCAGACTGGAGGGTCCAATCAACAACAAACAACATTATTACCTTAGGTAATAACATTCCACCTGTCAACAGGAATAGGAGATTATTAGCTCACTGCCCATGTAGGTTCCTTCCTCTTTACCCAGGAAACCTAACCCATGTCATTACCAGTGTCCAAGGCCATTGTTAACATCCATGACTTTTAGTTGGTGAAAGGAGTCACTCTTTCACTGGAACCACGGCCTCCTTTATCAGCTTGAGAGGATGCTCCAGCTTTGCTACCAATGAACGAATTTACTCCCTTAAATAGCAGGCCTATGATTTAAACATGTTTTCATGTATCCAAGACCAGATAACCGAAGCTACTTTTTGTGCTCCATTGTATTAAAAGAATTTGGCTTGTCTACTACTGTTTCCCATCATGCTGCATTCAGAATGAAGTTGGCCAAGGCACACAATACATATATATTGAAAATACAGTTTAAGCTTCTAATCTTGGTTAATTTGTGGTTATACAGTTTATAATAACTTTGCAGCTTATAATACCTTTGCATATTTTGTTCCAGGCACATTGTGAATTCTTACTATATGTATAAGACACTTCATAATTATCTTAACCTAGTTTACTTATTAGTAAAACTAAAATGAAGAGCCTCATACTAAGAATTCCGTACTGCCCCCCCCTCCCTCCCCTCAATCAACCTGCAAACCAACTTTTTGTGATTCATGCTCAAGGACACCCAGGTCCCTCTGCATGCTGCAATTTTTTACCATTTAAATAACAGTCCATTTTGCTGTTATTCCTACCAAAATGGATGACCTCACATTTACATTAATCAGTTTGGTTGGAGCTGAGAGACAAAGGGTCTAAATGACCCTTCTCCAGAACTGAAGAAAGGCAGAAATGTAAATAATTAAACAGTTGGAGAGGGGGTGAAGGAGGTGGCACAGAACAGAAGACCCTGTTTTTCTCCCTCTGTAGATGTTGCCAGCCCTGCTGAATTTATTCAGCAGCTTCTGTTTTTATTTCAGCTTTCCAGTATTTCGCTTTCAGTTGGAATATAACGTGGAAAAATGTGAAGTTACTCACTTGCACAGGAAAAGTAGAAATAGAGAGTATTTCTTAAATGGTAGGAGTTTGGGAAGTGTTGATGTCCAAAAAGATCTGGGTATCTGTGTCCAATGAGTCACTGAAAGCTGACATGCAGATGCAGCAAGTAATTAGGAAGGCAAGTGGTATGCTGCCTATAGTGCAAGAAGATGTGAGTGCAGGAGTAAAGATATGTGTACAGGGATGGCACAGTGGCACAGTGCTTAGCACTGCTGCCTCACCGCACCAGGGATGTGGGTTTGAATCTGGCCTCAGATCACTGTCTGTGTGGAGTTTGTACATTCTCTCTGTGTTTGCGTGGGTTTCCTTTGGGTGCTCCAGTTTCCTCCCATACTCCAAAGATGTACAGGTTATGTTGATTGTCCATGCTAAATTGACGCTTAGCATCAAGAAGATTAGCAGGGTAAATGTGTGGGGTTGTAGGGATAGTGCCTGAGTAAGGTTGGTGTAGATCCAATGGGCCAAATGGCCTCTTTCTGCACTGTTGAGATTCTGATATCTTACAGAAATTGTGTGCAGTCTTGGTGAGTCACTGTGCCATCCCTGTACACATATCTTTACTCCTGCACTCACATCCTCTTGCACTATAGGCAGCATACCACTTGCCTTCCTAATTACTTGCTGCATCTGCATGTCAGCTTTCAGTGACTCAGTGGACACAGATACCCAGGTGCTTTTGGACACCTGGAGTATTGTGCATACGTTTGATCTCCTTAAGAAAGGATATTCTAGGAGCTAGAGGAACATTTATGATCTACCTGAAGTAGGCTTGAGGGGCTGAATGGTCTCTTCTTCCTGTTGCCTATGTTCCCTTGCCAGAGGGAGTAAAACAAAGGTTCAGCAGACTGATTCATGAGATGGCAGGATTTTCCCATGACCAAAGATTGAGGAGATTGGACTTATATTCAATAGAGTTTAGAAGAATAGGAAGTAATCTCATTGAAACATACAAAATTCTTAAAGGCTCGATAGGGTAGATGGAGGAAGGGTATTTCCCCTGGCTGGTGGGTCAATAATTAGTGGGAGCAGTCTCAAAACAAGGGATACGTAATTTAAGATTGAGATGAGGAGGAAGTTCTTCACCAGAGGGTAGTGCATCTTTGGAATTGTCTAACCCAGAGAGCTTTGGAGGTTCAGTCATTGAGCATGTTCAGGATCGAGGTTGACAGATTTCTAGATAGGTAAGACATCAAGCAATATGGGCACCTGCAGAAAAATGGGTTTAAGCTAGCTGAGCATTTATGATCTATCTGAATGGTGAAGTAGGCTTGAGGGGCTGAATGGCCTCTTCTTCCTGTTTGCTATGTTCCCTTGCTTACAGATTTAGGAGCAAAGAACATTGTCAAGGACTTTGGAGAGGAAAGGTAGTTTGGAGGTGGGGAAGTAAATTGCAAGAACAAAGAAGTGACATGGATATACACAGTTAAAATAATGAAGCATGAGATGTCGACCTTTCTCCGTCTATCATCTGATCTGCAGCCCACCATATTCTCTATCACCGATAGAAATGAATACATTTTTAAAAATGGTGTTTATTGGCTGAAAAAGTTACCAAAATCAGGCACTGCTCTTTCACTGGCACATAAATACATTACTGCAGAAGATGTCAAACAGGCAAGTAATTATAGAGGCAAATCTACCAATAAAATGTAATCAACAGGGACCTGCTAATACTGTTCTTGACCCATTCTCAGATAATCAGTTTAGGCTGTGAAATGAGTTCTATTAAAGTAGCATTAAATATTGCAACATAAAATTTCTTACTGATAAATATTAGATGAATATTTTTATAGATGAATAAATAATCCATCTTTTAATGTTCATTGGCAAGATTACAAGAAAGGGAGATAAGGTAAGTTATTCAGATATTTTAATTCATCCATCCACAAACATTTTGTAGCTTAACTGCACAACCTCCACCACCCCCCCACCACCCCCCCCCCCCCCACCCCCCCACCACCCTGTCCCCCCAGCCAGTTCTCCCTGCCCTTTATTTCAATTGTTTCTGAATTAATTCCAATTCATTTTGGCATCTTGCCTCTACCACTTTGCCCTGTAGTTTTTAACCATGTATCGCTCGCTCTTTAGGAAGATACCGTTTATTATGATTGGATAGCTGTGTGTGAACAGCACACCTTTGGACAGTACATCAGGCATAAGCACACCTCATTCCTCATTTAATAGGTCATTTTTTGAGGCCAAACAGCAAGTGTACATGAACAAGTCCCAAAGATGACTTAGATACCTGTTAATATAGTGAGTTCCTCATGATTCCTCTCTCTGTTCATCTATTTGAAAAAGATGTTCCTTGGCTTCCAGGATTTCACTTCTTGTCTTTGCCTTTTGTTTTTACTTATCTCAGATGATCCATTTCATTTCACTTGCTGCTCCACTTTAACTTCTCACATTTGCTCCTTTTAATTTTGCTTCATTTATTGTTGCTATTAATCTTCCCGGTGGTCATCCCATGTCTTATTTCATACAAATGAAGCTGCTGAAGTTGCTGGACCACAGCAAGAAGCCAGCTCTATCCTCGCCCCCCACCCCCGGCTCCACACCACCCCCCCTCCAACCATCCATAGCATCACTTCCACACAAGGGTTGTGTTAAAAATGACCCTGCTGTTTTTGTGTTCTCCATAAGAATGGGAGGAAATTTGTCCCCGTGTGAGTTTTATCCCGGATTTTTTCGGAACAGTCCGGGGCGTTCCAATTTTGCACACCAAGAAAACACCTGCTTGAAATGGCATCATTCAATGAATATAATGACAAAGGGTGGGATATTCCCCCCCAAAACAATGTCACAAAAGTCTGAAAACTGGAGTGTTTCACATTGGTTTTCTCAGTGAGCTATCCCATGCAATTTTCCCACACTCCTTTTTGGCAGTGTTTCATGCCAGTTGGTGGCGGGAGCCTGAGCTCACTGGGAAAGTCAGTCAGCTGCAGACTGCTAGGCATGGGTCCTGTTTCCCATATACTGTGTACAAGTCTACACAGTATACAGGAGATCTGCCAACATTACCACTGACGGGCATCGCCCCCCCCTCCCCCCCCCCCACCATCGCTATCCCCCCACTGACAGCCCATTGCAGATGCTCCCCCCCCCAATACCAGCATCCCCCCTGCAGACACATCCACAGACCCCCACAGATCCCCCTCCCTCTGGATTGCCACCTGCCCCACAGACACCCATCACAGGCACATTCACAGACCTCTCCGCCACCCACCCAGACCTCCCTGATCGCCAACCCCTCCCTCCACAAACACCCCCAAAAGTGACCTCCTCCCAAATGGACACACATCAATTGCCAGTCTCTTAATTGCCACCACCCCCTCCCCGATTGCTGGCCTCCTGATTGGCAGCCCCACCACCAGCCTCCAATGCAGAGTTCCCTCCTGTACTACCAACTTTGCCCTCTCCCCACTCTGGTTCCACACCATCTTGTCCCACCTCTACGAGGCCCTCCCCCCAAGGCCCTTGCCATTGGCTTGGTGTGCCAGGTGGGCACTGCCAGCGTGCAAGATGAGCACCACCCAGCCAGGTCTCCTGGTCTCTGCTGGTGGAGACCAGTAGTGATTGTCACTGGCCTCGAGCAATGCCTGAAGGTCAGAAGATCCTGGGAGCTGGGAGAATGAGGTATTGAACGGCCTTGGAGGGAGTGCAGAGGAGGTTTACTAGGCTGATGCCGGAGTTGAGGGGGTTGAGCTATGAGGAGAGGCTGAATAAACTAGGCTTGTACTCGTTAGAGTTTAGAAGAATGAGGGGAGATCTCATTGAGACGTATAAGATGATGAATGGGATGGATAGGATAGAGGTGGAGAGACTCTTCCCGCTCAGAAAGGATAGTAGGACTAGGGGGCATAGCCTCAAGATAAAGGGAGGGAGGTTTAGAATGGAGTTGAGGAGGAACTTCTTCACTCAAAGGGTGGTGATTCTCTGGAATTCTCTGCCCGTTGAAGTGGTGGAGGCTACCTCGCTAAATATTTTTAAGACGCGGGTTGATGGTTTTTTGATAAGAGAGGGGATTAAGGGTTATGGGGAGAGGGCGGGAATGTGGAACTGAGCCACGACAGATCAGCCATGATCTTATTGAATGGCGGGGCAGGCTCGAAGGGCTAGTTGGCCTACTCCTGCTCCTATTTCTTATGTTCTTATGTTCATTGTATTTAAATATTACTTTAAATATGCTAATTGCCCTTCTGCCCACATCCGGTTGGCAACATTAGAAAAGCACTGGGACAATTGCAAACCATTTGCCGCTGAGTGAAGAGTCAATTTTTAGGCCCTCATGCTATTTTCCAGGATTGGCACAACCTGCGCCAGGCACAGCAAGGTCGGAAAATTGCCTCCAGAGTGTCAGTGCTTTATAAATTCATTTTCATCAATACGTATAATTTAGTTCTAAAATATTGAGAACTGGTGGAAATGCTTTCTGACAGTCTGTGCTGCTCTTAAAACCATCAGCTACAAAACATTGCATAGGAAACCCTTTCCCTTTCTCTGTGAAGTGCTCTGCTTCCTGAGATGTCAGATGCTAAGTGATAAAGACAGAAAGCAACTGATGCATATGGAGTGGAATTCAAAGGCCACCTATTTAACTGTATTTCAGAACACACATTTATACCATGTATTTGTGCTAAACTTTCTGATAGCATCTCATCTTTGAACTGTGTCGTCAATCACGCTAAGATATTACTGCAGATTTCTAAAAATTTACATGTGACAAAACCAGGAGATTTGGTAATAAAGTTGGGTAAATGAGAGAAAACCAAACTAACCTGAGAGGGATTCAAAAATGGATATTCAAATGTGATGTAGTCAGAGATTTCAGCACAGAAGAGTCTGCCAAGTTGAGTCTATACAGGCTCCCTTATCAGAAAGACCTTCATTTCCCAACTCTTTCCCTGACCCTTTATTATTTTCCATAGAAGGTTTATCAATTCCTTCTGCAAATGCAAGTCTTAGATCCAATTTCATCTTTTAGTAACCTTGTGAATGAAAAAATGTTCGTATCTCTCACTTCGTGCTGCTGGTGATAACCGTCAACAAAAAGACCACTGGTATTTATACGACACCTTTAATATTATAAAAATGTCATAGTGCACTTTGCAGGAACATAATTGAACAAATTTGACACTGAGCCACATTTAGGACAGGTGACAAAAAACCTGGCTAAAAAGGCTAAGTTTGAGTGTCTGAAAGGAGGAAGAGAGCAATTTAGGGACACAATTTTAGAAGGTAGGGTCATTTCAGATGAGGGCCAATGTTGGGGCGATGAAAATCAGGGATGTGCAAGAGGCTCGAGGTGGAAGTGCAGAGAATTCTGAGTTGTATGGCCAAAGAAGGTTACATAGATAGAGAAGTCATGGAGGAATTTGAAAGGAAGGAAGAGAATTTAAAAAGAGAATTTTAGAGGCATTGCTAGGCTAGGAGCAAGCTAGGCCAGTGAGTATGGGGGTGATGTACGATGGACTGGACTTGCTGTGAGTTAAGATATGGACAGTAGTCTTAGAGATGAACTCAGGTTTACACAGAGTGCAAGGTCTGACGCCAGCTAGTAAAACACTGAAGTAGTCTGGACAATTCAGTGTACTGGACCTGGTATTGGGGAATGAGCCCAGCCAGGTGTTGATGTTTCAGCAGGGGAGCAATTCGGGAACAGTGACCGCAATACAGTAAGTTTTAAAGTACTGATGGATAAAGATAAGTGTAGTCCTCAAGTTAAGGTGCTAAATTGGGGGAAGGCTAATTACAACAATGTTAGGTAGGAACTGAAGAATGTAGAATGGAGGCAGATGTTTGAGGGCAAATCAACATATGGCATGTGGGTGGCTTTCAAATGTAAGTCGATGGGGATTCAGGACTGGCACATTCCTGTAAGAATGAAGCATAAGTATGGCAAGTTTTGGGAGCCTTGGATAACGAGAGACGTTGTGAGCCTAATCAAAGAGAAAGAGGAAGCATTTGTCAAAGCTAACTGGCTGAGAACATACAAAGCAAGTGTGGACTACAAGGAAAGTAGAAAGAAACTTAAGGAGGGCTAAGAGGTCACAGAAAAGCATTCGCCAGCAGGATTAAGGAAAATCCCAAGGCTTTTTATACATATGTAAAGAGCAAGAGAGTAGTCAGGGAGAGGGTTGGCCCACTCAAAGACAAGGGAAGGAATCTATGCATGGAGCCAGAAGGAATGGGTGAGGTATTAAATGAGTACTTTGCATCAGTATTCACCAAAGAGAAGGACTTGGTGGATGATGAGTCTGAGAAAGGATGTGTAAACAGTTTGAGTCATGTTGAGATCAAAAAGGAGAAGGTATTGGGGTTTTTCTCTTTTAATTCGCAGGTTTTAAGTCGGTCCGCCTTGTTGTCCAAAGAGGGGCACACACGCGGTGTGTATTTGGGCTGACCTTGAATGTTCGAGAGTAGCCTAGTGTTTCATGTCGTTAGTGTACGCTTAAACTGGACCAGATGCTGGGCAACATGACAGCTCAGTAACTATCACTGTTTGCTGTGCAGACACATGGATTTGGGCCAGTGTCTGTGGGAGTTTGCGCATTCTCCCTGTGCTTGCGTGGGTTTTCTCCGGGTGCTCCGGTTTCCTCCCACACCCCAAAGATGTGCTATTAGGCTGATTGGAGGTACTAAGTTGTCCCTAAATTAGTTTCCCTCAATGTGGAATGCCATAAACAAGAGATAAGGGTCATGGGTGGAGGGGGGTACTGGTAATGTTAAAATGGCGGCGCGGGCTCGTTGGGCCGAAGGGCCTGTTTCCTGGGCTGATTTTGTTCTTTGTTTGTTTTTTGTTTTTAAGAAACATTAAGATAGACAAGTCCCCAGGGCCTGATGGGATATAACCCAGAATACTGAGAGAGGCAAGGGAGGAAATTGCTGGGGCCTTGAGAGAAATCTTTTTATCCTCACTGGTTACAGGGGAGATCCCAAAGAATTGGCCAGTAGACAATGTTGTTCCTTTGTTTAAGAAGGGTAGCAAGAATAATCCAGGTAATTACAGGCTGGTGAGCCTTGCATCAGTGGTAGGGAAATTATTGAAGAGGATTCTTCAAGACAGGATTTATTCCCACTTGGCGATAAGTGGATGTATTAATGAGAGGCAGCATGGTTTTGTGAAGGAGAGGTCATGTCTTACAAACTTGATTGAGCTTTTTGAGGAAGTGACAAAGTGATTGATGAGGGTAGGGCAGTGGATGTTGTCTACATGGACTTCAGTAAGGCTTTTGACAAGGTCCCTCATGGCAGACTGATGCAGAAGGTGAAGTCTCATGGGATCAGAGATGAGCTGGCAAGGTGGACACAAAACTGGTTCGGTCAAAGAAGACAGAGGATAACAGTGGAAGGGTGCGTTTCTGAATAGACAGCTGTGACAAGTGGCGTTCCTCAGGGATCAGTGCTGGGACCTTTGCTGTTGTAATATATATAAATAATTTGGAGGAAAATATAATTGGTTTTATTCGTAAGTTTGTGGACGACACAATGGTTGGTGGATTTGCGAATAGCGATGAGGACCATCAGAGGATACAACAGGATATAGATCAATTGGAAACTTGGGCGGAGAGATAGCAGATGGAGTTTAATCTGTACAAATGTGAGGTAATGTATTTTGGAAGGTCTAATACAGATAGGAAATATACAGTAAAAGGCAGAACCCTTAAGAATATTGATAGGCAAAGGGATCTAGGTGTGTAGGTACACAGGTCACTGAAAGCGGCAATGCAGGTGGAGAAGGTAGTAAAGAAGGCAAATGGCATGCTTGCCTTCATTGGCCAGGGCATTGAGTTTAAAAATTGGCAAGTCATGTTGCAGCTTTATAGAACCTTTGTTAGGCCGCACTTGGAATATAGTGTTCAATTCTGGTCGCCACACTACTCAGGATTTGGAGGCTTTGGAGAGAATACAGAAAAGATTTACCAGGATGTTGCCTGGAATGGAGGGTATTAACTATGAGGAGAGGTTGGAGAAACTTGGTTTGTTCTCATTGAAATAACAGAGGTTGAAGGGAAATCTGATTGAAGTCTACAAGATTATGAGAGGCATGGACAGAGTGGATAGTCAGAAGCTTTTTCCTAGGGGGCACAGGTTAAAGGTGCAAGAGGCAAGGTTTAAAGGAGATGTACGAGGCAGATTTTTTACACAGAGAATAGTGGGTGCTTGGAACTTGTTGCTCAAATCAGGACAGAAACTGGAGTTATTACAAAAGTGAAAGTGGGTTGTCTTGGTGATGGAGTGGATTTGGGGTCAGAAGCTCAGTACAGGGTCAAATGGCAAGTCAAGTTATGAATGGTCTGATTCAGTTTCAGATGGTGGCCTGGGGAGCACTGCAGTCGTTGGCTGATAAGATTTTGTGGTGAGATCTCAAGGCAATGGTTCTGGTCTCCCCAATACTTAGTTTGGAAGAAATTTCTGCTCATTCAATAGTAGATATCAGGTAAAAAGCGTGACAAGTTAGAAGCAGTGGAGGGATTGAAAGAGGTGTGGGAGCTGTGTGTTATCAGCTTATTTGTATATTTATTCAATCTTTTTACTGATTCACTGACTGATATTTAACCTCTAAGATTCTTACACTATGTTGAACATTTTGAGAAGATCGCTTTACTCTGTTTTTAAGGCTTCTGGGTCGCACACTTTTGGCATTTTGCAATGGAGATGTATGTTACTGAATCTGCTGTGCCCCTGATCCAACCTATATGAAGTGGCACAGCCCAAGATTGGAAAGGTGAACTTCCCTGGCTCACATTATTCTGACGCAGATTGATTGACTGGGTCAAGAACAGTTTAGGCTTCCAAGCCAAGGAGATACCTGTGTTACATTTTTCCAGCGAGCAGATGGAAAACGTCTCTGTTTTCTTTGCGTTACAATGCATCGATTATAATTCCATCATCACAGCCTGAAAGGGTTAATAGTCACACAAATTTAAAAATCACACAGACTGAAAACAAAGGTTTTCTTATAAGGGCCTTAATCAGACATCTGTATCTGGAAAATGGGAGTGATCCATAGATACAGAAACGAGCTGTACTATGAAGTTTTCACGCTGATTGGATTGTATAATGAAGCAAGCAAAAGGTGATTGTGATTGGTTCATGCTAATTATTTTTAACCGATTCTGAAAACTTTAATTGCCTTTGTATCTTGGAATACACCACTCTAGTTAGGTACAGGAATGTAAACTGTAGCTTCCTAGTGTCCATGCTATAGATGGTATTAAAACAGCTGTTTAAGAAAACACTGTTACCTGTCTGGTTACTCAAAAGGTAAAGTTGTGATCAATTAAAAGGCTGACATCAAAGCCTGCAACACAGCCATTGACTCAATAACAATTAAAAAGGCATTCAAAGGTGGAACTAGTAATTTAATCATCATATTTTTAATATTCTTTGCTGACACAAATGTAGATGCTTAAGTGCTTCCATGGAAATATAAATCAACTTATTTAGAACTATTTTATAATTCTGCATATGATTTGGATAAGTACAGTGTATGGATTACCAAAAGTGCTACATCAGGACTCCAACAGCATAATATACAGAACTTTATAGCAAAGCACAGAAAATTATTAGATAATTCTAAAAAGGTTGGAAAGGATCTAGGATTCTCAGGGCATGGTTCTGCCCTACTACTTATTTGTTTGGAAAGTTGTAAGAAAAGTAAGCTATATGCACCTGTTTGCCATTTTATCCAGTACTTAGTTCCCTATTGCTACTGCACAAAACAACAAAGATGGAACTTGAAAAAGCCTCTTAACAGTGCAGCAAAAGCAATATTGTTACAAAGCAAAAGTCACTAGTGACGGGCAAAGGGGAAAAATTAATTAACAGAAAATTACTTACAAAATAGAAGAAATATTTAATATAATTCAGCTAGTATATCTGTGGTTTATTTACAGCAAATGCTGTAAAATGGTTAAATTAGATATGATACTAAAAGGCACAGCTTTCCCTTTCTTAAATACACTGTAAACGTCAGATCTTTATGCATGCAGAAACATGTCACTTTACAAAAAAATTACCTTTAAAAAAGAGACTGTATTACAATTTTTCCTGCCAAAATATATTTCTTTCAAAAAATACTTTTCCCCGGCTTCCTTTTAACCTTTGAATATATCCCTTTTCATCTCATTGATACAGTTCCATGTTATATCAGTCCCAAACCTTCATTAAGCGTTTCTTTAGTGTGTAGCAACGTACAGGACACCAAGCCTGCTAAAATAATTTTTAAAGCCAGCAAAACATAAGGAGGAAAATTTAAGGCAAAGTTCTTCTTTAAAAAGATCACTTCTTGTGAAATAGAAGGGATTTGGTCATTCCTGCTGTGACCTCTGGCAACTGGTCATTGATGATTTCCACCAGCATATCTGGGAATTCAATTTTCAGAGCCTTAGATTCCACAAATGTGTAGAAACAGAACTGCAGAAGCCCACTGACCAGCTGGAAGGGAAAGATGTGTGAAGTTAGAAACAGAAACATTTGCATCATGATTTTTTAAAATGAGCTGAAATTTTTGGCCTTGTTAGTTGAGTCCAATCAAGGACAGCAGGTGCAGATATCACAGTTGAACATTCAACATCCATACATCATCATGCTTAGTAACTGCTACATTTTTTTTCCTGCCGCGTGATGCATAGCTGGACAAGTTGTTTGCACTAATACAGATCTGAAACCAGTATTTGCAACATCGGAACAGCAGCTCTGGTCAACAGTGCCACCACATCAATGTTGGCCTATTGTTGCTTTTTATATTTTCGTAGGATGGGACAGTACAAGGGACCATGTAGCTTCTGATGGCTCTTTGAAAGAGCTATGAATCAGTCCCACTCCCCAGCCCAGAAAACAGCTGCTGATGAGATGTTGAATGGGTAAATTTGCTCCGAGGGAAGTTCTGGGCAAATAACAGAGCTCAGCACCCTGGCAAATAAAGCAGTATAATTTTAAAATTATTACCACCCTTAAATAACTGCAGCCTCAGTTACACCAATAAGCCCCACGCAGTGATACTATGTCATTTAGTAAACTGATACCACAGTTACCATCGCTGTACATTGTTACTTATTTCCTTTTTTTACCCTGCCTCTATAAGTGGTTTCCATGTAATCTGCCATTTGAAATATTTTTCCTCTGCATTTGTGCAATTTACAGTGCAACTTCCTTGTGTCAGGCTGGCTTGTCCATTTGTGGAATGCACATACATACCAATCACAATCTAAACGATATATTATTTTTATAAAACAAATATAAAACAGACTGGAAAACTACTAACTGCTAATCAAATTGTATTGAAAAGTTGAGATTCAGAAAGCAGCAGGATGAATGTGACTGTCCAGGTGCAGGATGTAACAATACAGCTGGAAACCACCATGCAGCCAAGGTCCTGGAATCCAATAAAAAAGAAACTCCTTGTCTGGCAGGATTTTCATGGCTGCCCACATACACTTCAGCATCTGATTGAGATGTCCTATGACAATTACACTCAATGTGCTGCTCTATGAAACTCAGTGCCAGTACTGAACTATTCCCGGTCTTTCATTTTGCCCCACCTCCTCCACCTATGTCATCAAGCACATTTCTACTCCTATTCACTTCTGTAGAAGATTCATACAGATTCAAAACATTAAGTGTGTTTCTCTCTTCACAGATGCTACCACACCTGCTGAGTTTATCCAGCATTTTCTGTTTTTAGTCCAGTAAAGTTTATTTTGTAATTAGTAGTTTTCCAGTGTGCCAGTTGGCTTTATGCCTGTTGGCTGGGGATCTCCCAGTCTACTACCATATCTCACAGGGTGACCAAAGAGTCCGGGGTTTTCTGGGGTTGTGTTGTAATCATGCATTTTGTCCTGGGTTATGATGGATTTTGTCCCAGAATGAATCTGTCTCCGCTGGTCCTTCTGGTTGTGCATGCATGGCCAACCTTCAATTTGTCCATGTGTCAACCAATCTTATTTGTTGCTAATTGCTTTTGCACTGTGTTGGTCTGGGACGATTTGTATTCGGGGTAAGTTGGGAGGGGGGGGAGTGTCCTGAGCACGTGTCTTAGAGTTGGGGAAGACATGTTAAACTGCTCTTTCAGGTTCAGCAACACACACCTGTCCCCTCTCCCTCCACCCGATTACAGTACTGGCACCACCCCCCCCTCTGCTGTTTCCCTGGGGTTTAGCTGAAGTTACGGAGTAGATTGAGAGATTCCTTGTGGAATTTGCTGCTGAATATACCTGGTAAACTGCGATTTGTACATGACATATTATAGGAATGGGCAGACCTCGGGGTCCTTGTGCATGAGTCGCAAAAACCCAGCCTGCAGGTGCAGCAGGTGGTCAGGAAGGTGAATGGGATGCTGGCCTTCATAGCGAGGGGGATTGAATATAAAAGTAGGGAGGTCTTGCTGCAGCTGTACAGGGCACTGGTGAGGCCGCAGCTGGAGTACTGTGTGCAGTTTTGGGCGCCGCACTTACGCAAGGATATTTTGGCCTTGGAGGGAGTGCAGAGAAGGTTTACTAGGCTGATACCGGAGTTGAGGGGATTGAGCTATGAGGAGAGGCTGAATAAACTAGGCTTGTACTCGTTAGAGTTTAGAAGAATGAGGGGAGATCTCATTGAGACGTATAAGATGTTGAATGGGATGGATAGGATAGAGGTGGAGAGGCTCTTCCCGCTCAGAAAGTACAGTAGGACTAGAGGGCACAGCCTCAGGATAAAGAGGGGGGCGGTTTAGAACGGAGTTGAGGAGGAACTTCTTCACTCAAAGGGTGGTGAATCTCTGGAATTCTCTGCCCGTTGAAGTGGTGGAGGCTGCCTCGCTCAATATTTTTAAGATGCGGGTTGATAGGTTTTTGATAGGCAAGGGGATTAAGGGTTATGGGGAGAGGGCGGGAATGTAGAACTGAGCCACGACAGATCAGCCATGATGTTATTGAATGGTGGGGCAGGCTCGAGGGGCTAGATGGCCTACTCCTGCTCCTATTTCTTATGTTCTTATGTAGAAGCTCACCTGCAAGTGAGAAAGAGATTCCTATGTACTGTGTACAGCTGTTGAATATCAGTAAAGGAGCCATTTCCAGTATTACAGAGCACTGCATAAATCTGTTGATATTACTTTAAAAATATTACAGCCCTGAAATTGCTCTGGGTTCAGTGAGTGCCTTTGGCAAATGACTCATGGTTTTGGAGTAACCACAGAAAAACTCTTGAGGTATCTCTGCAGCTATTAACATGATCAATTGACTAACAGCCAGGACAGTGACATTTACTGAACTTTCTAATTCTCTTCCCTCACTTAGAAATTGCATCTGTAAGGCTGAAACCTGGAGAAAATGATGACAGCAAGACTTTCTGTCCACTTGCTTGGGAAGAGATCCTCTCTTTGTCCAGTAGGGAGCAGTGTGGTAATAATGTGCTGTCAACAACTGATTTCGGCAAATTGGAAACAGCTTTTCAGATTCAGTTTGAAGTAATCTTTAGCTGGGCTTAAATGTGGTTATTATTACAAAATGTATTTATTCACACTCTGTGTAACAGAAGTATTATCTAATACTTTTAATTTACGAAATGTTTAATTATAATTTTGAAAATGGGAGCATTTTTGTTCCTTAGCCAGAACTGTAGCTATTAGGTCTGCCTATTTAAAGATTTGACGAGGGACTTGACAGGAGAATCAATAGCATTCCATATCCCACCATGTTTATAACTTGTATAATAAGCTATTTTCAGGTGTTACCTAATTTCGTAGGAGAAAAGATTGCAACAAAAATCAAAAGCTACCACACATCATTGTCGACTATTAGTTTACAGGAGCTCACATGGCTGAGGCTGCTTGGTGTGACTGTTGGTGGGACTTTCTAATTATATCACACAACCAACTGACACAACTAATTTGTAACTATTTTTGAGTTGAAATCACATTGTGCAATATTAATATCCAAATAGATTTGATAAAATTGTAGTGGTTTCATATAAATAAACTTCTATAAATTTAAATGATAAAGGCTGCAAGTGCTGACTACGTAGCACTCATATATTTGGTGCTGCAGGTGCCATTTCTGGTCCAAAGCAGGGTCCACTTATTGCTGGTGCTGGTCACTCCAAACACTACTCTGGTAATGGTGTTAATGTGGTGGGTGCATTGAACGTTTACAGATAGATGCAAAGTAGGCAGATCAAGTATCAGGAGAACATAAGAGCATAAGAACTAGGAGCAGGAATAGGCCATCTGGCCCCTTGAGCCTGCTCCGCCATTCAATAAGATCATGGCTGATCTGTTCGTGGACTCAGCATCACTTACCCACCTGCCCACCATAATCCTTAATTTCTTTACTGTTCAAAAATTTATCTGTCCTTGCCTTAAAAACGTTCAATGAGGTAGCCTCAACTGCTTCACTGGGCAGGGAATTCTACAGATTTACAATCCTTTGTGTGAAGAAGTTCCTCCTCAACTCAGTCCTAAATCTGCTTCCCCTTATTTACTCCTTAGTTCCAGTTTCACCTGCCAGTGGAAACAACTCCCCTGCCATTATTTTATTTATTCCCTTCATAATCTTATATGTTTCTATAAGATCTCTCCTCGTTCTTCTGAATTCCAATGAGTATAGCCCCAGTCTACTCAGTGTCTCCTCATAAGCCAACCCTCTCAACTCCAGAATCAACCTAGTGAATCTCCTCTGCAACTACTCCAGTGCCAGTATATCGTTTCTCAAATAAGGAGATCAAAACTGTACACAGTACTCCATGTGTGGTCTCACCAGCACCTTATACTGCAACATAGCCTTGCTGTTTTTAAACTCCATTCCTATAGCAATGAAGGACAAAATTCCATTAGCTGCCTTAATTACCTGCTGCACCTGCAAACCAATTCCTTGTGATTCTTGCACAAGGACACCCAGGTCCCTCTGCACAGCAGCATGCTGCAATTTTTTACCATTTAAATAACAGTCCATTTTTCTATTATTCCTACCAAAATGGATGACCTCACATTTAACAACATTGTACTCCATCTGCCAACCTTTGCCCACTCACTTAGACTATCTATATCCCTTTGCTGACTTTCAGCGTCCTCTGCACAGTTTGCTCTGCTACTCATCTTAATGTCACCTATGAATTTTGACACACTACACTTGGTCCCCAATTCCAAATCATCTATGTAAATCATAAACAATTGCAGTCCCAACACTGTTCTCTGAGGCACACCACTAGTCACTGATAGCCAACCAGGAAAACACCCATTTACCCCTCACTCTTTGGTTTGGTTAACCAATCCTCTATCCTTGCTAATATACTGTGCACCTTTATCTTATGTAGCAGTCTGTGGTGCAACATCTTGTCAAATGCCTTCTGGAAATCCAGATACACTACATCCACAAGTTCCCCACTGTCCACTGCACATGTAATGTTTTCAAAGAATTTCACCAAATTAGTCAAACATGGCCTCCCCTTCACGAACCCATGCTGCGTCTTACCAATGGGACAATATTCTTCCTTGATGATAGATTCAAGCATTTTCCCTACTACAGAAGTTAAGCTAACTGGCCTATAGTTACCCGCCTTTTGCCTACCTCCTTTTTTAATCAGTGGCATCACATTTGCTGTTTTCCAATCTGCAGGAACCACCCCAGAATCCAGCAAATTTTGGTAAATTACCACTAGTGCATTTGCTATTTCTCCCGCCATCTCTTTTAGTATCCTGGGATGCATTCCATCAGGACCAGGGGACTTGTCTACCTTTAGCCCCATTAACTTGCCCAACGCTACCTCTTTCGTGATGATATTAATTTCTGGGTCCTCACCTGCCATAGCCTTCCTGCCATCAATTTTTGACATGTTATTTGTGTCTTCCACTGTGAAAACCGATACAAAATACCTGTTTAATGCCTCAGCCATTTTCTCATTTCCAGTTATTACATCTCCCTTCTCATCCTCTAAAGGACCAATGTTTACTTTAGCCACTCTTTTTCAATTAATATATTTGTAGAAACTTCTGCTATCTGTTTTTATATTCTTAGCTAGTCTACTCTCATAATCCATCTTACTTTTCCTTATAGTTTTTTTTGTGGCTTTCTGTTGATCTTTAAACATTTCCCAATCTTCTAGGTTACCACTGATTCTTGCCACTTTGTATGCCTTTTCTTTCAATTTGATACCCTCCTTTATTTCCTTTGGTATCCATGGCTGATTATCTCTTTTTCTACAGTCCTTCCTTATCACTGGTGTATAAGCTTGCTGAGCGCTGTGAAAGATCACTTTGAAAATCCTCCACTGTTCCTCAATTGTCCCACCATAAAGTTTTTGCTCCCAGTCTACCTTAGCAAACACCCCCCTCATCCCTTTGTAGTCTCCTTTGGTATTGGTATTGGATTTTACCTTCTCACGCTCCATCTGTATTTTACATTCAACCATACAGTGACTGCTTCTTCCAAGAGGATCCCTATCTGCAAGATCATTAATTATTCCTGTCTCATTACACAGGACCAGTCAATCAGCCTCTAACACTGACCATATCCAAGCTGTGCCACTTTCAACCTGAATGCTCCAAATAATGCCCTTTCTTCATTTCATCCTGTTAGACATTTCCTTCAAGAAAAAGGAATCCCTACTAATGAAATTTAAAGGGATCATCAGCTACTTGCAGGGTAGTTGATTGATTTCTACTTGACGTTTCTAAATTAGTGCAAGTGTTGGGAGGTTTGTACTGATGTTTAAAGTCAGTAAGCTTTACAGAGAATGGTGTGCCACATGCTGAAGGCTTTGTTCTCAATTCAAGGATTCTGCTTATATCACTTGCTCCTAGATGTGAATGCTGTGATTGCTAACTCCCTTGGCCTACTGCAGGATAAAGGGACAGAAGATGCAACACAGAGGCAATCAAGCTGAGGGAGGAGGGGAAGAACTTTCAAGGGAAGCTAAATTTACCTAGGCTGTCCAGGGTGAATTCTTCTACCTTAACCATAGAACAATGCGTGAAATGTCTCTTCTTCACCAAGGAGGTGCCCCTTGAAATCTACTACCTTTTGCAGCCTAAATGGTAGTCTTAAAGCAGGACAGCATTTTCAATGGCTCTGAAGATGACTGTGGTTATGAATTTTTGTGTGTCTAACTCATTCCAGGCTGGAAAAAGTAATTTTGCAACATTTTCATCCACTGTTGTGCAATAGAGATCACAGCCTCTGTATTCCACAACAGCTGAATGCATTTCATTTTCTCTTGTTAGAAAGAAGCAGGTGGAGTGAGCACATGACTTCACTGGGACTTGTCTTTGGCACCTATGCACACTTGAACAACATGCATATAACAAAAGTCATGTGGTCAAATGAAACATAATCAAATAAAACACTGTGGTATTGAAACGGTGTCTAGACTATGTTGGAGGAGCCCTGCAAGGTGGTAGCCATTCACCATCATCTGCTGCATCCTACACAACCTTTCCATCATGAGGACACAATCTTTTGGCAGCAAGTATACGTCGAGTAGGTGAGGAGGAGGAAGAAGAAATGGAGGAGGTGGAAGCAAGGAAGCAACCAACACATCCCTTTGTGAGCCATGCTATCTGATTGTATTGGAGAACCCAAGCTCGATTCCCCACACCTTATCTTTCCTCTATTATTGTCCATCACAGTATCTTCCTGGCCACAATTCCAAACCAATGTTACCAACCAAACCTTGAATATTCCAAACAAAAATCAACTCAATGGTCTTGTGAATCTCTTTAGTTCCTTAACTTGTTTTAGTGCTAATATGCAGTGGCTGCAACATGGCTGGTTGAAGAGTACAGGACACTCTGGCCTTAGAAGCCCTGACTTCAGATTGAACCAGCTCAGCTTTGGTAGCATCAGTCTAGGATGACTGCTGACGGGGAACAGTAAGGAAATATGTAGAGTGGCAATGATGAAGGATTAATGCTGTTACCCTTCGGAACGACAACAGATTCATGCTCAGCAGTGCCACAGCCAGTCCCTCAGGGTGACAGCTCAGCAATCTGAGTAAATCTGCAGGAGTACAGATTGCTGGATGCTCCGAGAGCTGGCAAGTTTCTTTGCACACTTACGTAGCAGTAAGTTCAGCCTACATGACTTCAGTCTGAGCTTTTATTGCAGCACTCCTGCTTGTGTTGCAATGGAAGCTGAGTCACTGATCATCAGACACTGCATCATGGTTGGGTTCACACAGGTTGTTATGGAGATAGCCACTATTTTCACACTGTAAGGAATGGGCTCCAAGCTCTGCACAAAGTCTAGTGCCAAGTTGGTGGTGAACCTTATCCCCAAGCTGGCTAATGCACTAACTATAAAGTACTAATGCACAAGGCATAAAGGCCAGATAATTATAGTTAAATCTGTGCAAATGGTGATCCAACTTTCAAAGTTACGTCATGGGCGGGGGAGGGGGGACAATCGACCTGGGAAATTCCACTGATTTGAAAGCTGTTTAGGACTCTTGCGGGATTTTCCACCCCTGCTGCCGTTCCTGTCCTGAAATTGGGAGTGGAAAAATCCTCAAACATGTTTCCAAATTGCTCCATGATGTATGTTTGTTTGCTTATCCTGAAGCTGTGAAAAGACACAAGGAAATGCCAATTATGTGCACATTGCTGGTGGCTGAAAGTTAGACTTCAAACTTGCTCACTTCTTTCAGCAAAAATCTCAGAACAAATAACAAAAATGCTGTGAAGCTTCAGAATCAATGATGCAACAAATTGCCACTGCCTTTCCTAATACCACTTCCTGTGCAGGAGGCTGGTAGCCAGAATAGAGGATGTATTTTGTCAACTGTCAAGCACAAAGCCGTGTGATCAGACAATCCATGGCATACAAGAAAGTCAAACATATACCAAGCTTTCATGTGCCAATGATCAACAATGTACCTTTTAGAAAAAATTTATCGATGTGAACTCTCGCATATAGCAGGATCAAGACCCCCCAAAGTCAATTGCTGCGTTATGATTTTCATCCATTTTATTTTAACTAATTTTGACACTAATTGTGACTAGGGATCCTTTCACTAATACAATTTTGTAAATGGACACTTGCTTATAATACTTGATAATTTGACCACTGAGAGCAGTTTCAAACCAATTTCATTTCAGCAACTCATGTCAGGAAGATGTAAGTTTAAATCTTAGTGAACATGTTCCTTATGTCAGTTTTACATTTGCTGAAAAAGCAAAATTTGGCCCAAAGGTCAGGAGTAAAATTTTGCTATACCTGAGAGAAATGCAAAAGAGGCACAAAATGCTATAGTAATCAGAATAGGAAAACTGAGATTATACAATCATGGAATAGTATTTTCTTAAACCTACCTCATGCATACTGTCAAGGACTTTGGTCAACTGATAAAACCGCTGCCAGTTTTGTCCAGAGTTATTTTCATTTCTTGCAATAACTCTCCTTAATTCCTTGATATAGTTTGCCCTCATTTCATCAAAGGAAGTTTGACTTTTCAGGCCGTCTTTTGGAACTGTGTAATACAGAATAAAAAGCAGTTTCTGCCAATTAGGATTCAGACTTTTTTTAAAACATGAAATCTACTGAAGTCGTAACAAGTCCCATTATACTGCTGCCTTTAAACTAACAAGTTGACATACATTGAATTTTAATGCCTTGAGGTCTGCATTGGAATAGATTCAAGTGCTCTCCCTGTCATTGATCAGTGGGGACTTTTTCAGACTACATTTATTTAGATGTATCTGTGTAACAGCCAAACATTAGACCGATCTTCTAAGAATTCCTAATACTTTCACAAACTTCCAAAGCAATTTTTCAAACTTGCCTCTACTTTAAAGGCTCTGAAAGTGCCAGCTCTGGGAGACTGTCCAGAATTTTGATTTATTGTCTCATACAATAAAACATCATGGACATTTGTCAAGAGCCTTGGGAGAAATGCAGATACATGTTAATTCTAGAAAAGGTTGAAAACATTGTGAAGTAGACAGACTAGGGATCCATCTATCCCCCATTTAGTGCACCTAATGTGTTCCTGAAAAACAGCATGCTAAATGAAAACATTCTAAACAAAAATAATTTTCATATAAGAAAACATGTAATAAGGATGTGTTCATTCTCGACCTGTAATTTTTAGATTAAACTGTGAGCTGACTGATGTCAGCTACTCCCCCTGTTGCAGCTGGAAATCTTCTGTCTGAGCACACACTGATGGCCAGCAGGAAATGCTGGAGAGATTACTGGGGCTCAGCCTCTACTCAGCCCCAGCAAATTAAGGACCTTCTTGATCATGTGCCTCAATACAAGGGTTTTTGCTCAGTTTTGGTTGGCAGCTATAATTCCAAACAGTAGCTTGCTGAAAGAGTGCTCTCGGAAGACAGTATTATAAACAGGACTGGAATTGAATTGGCTTATTATTGTCACATGTATTAGTATGCAGTGAAAAGTATTGTTTCTTTCACATTACACAGAAAAAGCATACTGTTCATAGAGAAGGAAAGGAGGGAGTGCAGAATGTAGTGTTACAGTCATAGCTAGAGGGCAGAGAAAGATCAACTTAATGTGAGGTACGCCCATTCAAAAGTCTGGTGGCAGCAGGGAAGAAGCTGTTCTTGAGTCAGTTGGTACGAATCCTCAGACTTTTGTATCTTTTTCCCAATGGAAGAAGGTGGGAGAGAGTATGCCCGGGGTGTGTGGGGCCTTTGATTATGCTGGCTGTTTTTCGGAGGCATTGGGAAGTATAGACAGAGTCATTGGGTGAGAGGCTGGTTTGAGTGATGGACTGGGCTTCGTTCACAGCCCATTGTAGATCCTTGCGGTCTTGGACAGAGCAGGAGCCGTACTAAGCTATGATACAACCAGAAAGAATGCTTTCTATGGTGCATCTATAAAAGTTGGATAGAGTCGTAGCGGACATGCCAAATTTCCTTAATGTTCTGAGAAAGTAGAGGCATGATGGGCTTTCTTAACGATAGCATTGGCATGGAGGGATTAGGACAGATTGTCGATGATCTGGACAGCTAAAACCTTGAAGCTCTCGGCCATTTCTACTTTGTCCCCATTGATGTAGACAGGGACATGTCCTCCACTACGTTTCCTGAAGTCGATGACTAACTCCTTCGTTTTGTTGACATTGAGGGAGAGATTATTGGCATAGCATCAGTTTACCAATTTCTCTATCTCTTTCCTGGACTTCAACTCGTCATTGTTTAAGATTCGACCCACTACGTTGGGGTCATCAGCAAACTTGAAAATTGAGTTGGAGAGGCATTTGCCACACTGTCATATGTGTATAAGGAGTAGAGGGCTGAGAACACAGCCTTGTGGGGCACCAGTGCATGTGTTGTTGCTTATCCTTACTAATTGTGGTCTGTGAGTTAGGAAGTTCAGGAGCCAGTCGCAGAGGGAGGTGGTGAGCCCCAGACCACAGAGTTTGGAAATGAGTTTCGTAGGAATAATGGTGTTGAAGGCTGAGCTGTAATCGATAAATAGGAATCAAACATAGGTGTATTTGTTATCTGAGTGTTCCAGGGTGAAGAGTAGGGCCAGGAAGGTTGCATCTGCTGTAGACCTCTTGTGGCAGTAGAAACAAGGGAGAATTCAGAAGAAATTCCCTCATTGTAAACAATGGCCATGATTCCCCCAAATCAGTACTAAGTGTCCTTGCCAGAGAGAAAACCAAAGTGTTTCACTTTGGCAGTGCCTGTCAGGTGGGATTCACCTGATAGGTGAAAATTAATCCATCTTGAGAAACACGCCAGCTAGCCCAGTTGTCCAGAGATCAAAGTCACAGCTGCAGGCAACTTTAAAGTAATTAAGTGTTTTCCATTTCCTCTTTTGTTTAAACATTGTGGTTAGATACAAAGAGGATTATGTGAGATGCATTCAAGCATGAAGGCATGTTGTGTAAAAACCATTAAGCTGTCAGTCAAAGGAGAATTACAAGAACTGGACTGAAATTAAATGGTAGTAAAGGATTTCAAAGCATCTGAAGGAATTTCAAAGCGTCTTAGCTCTCTATGAAGACTGAGAGACTTTAAATAGACATTGTGTTATAACAATGGGGCTGAGTGAACAGCTTGAAACTGGGAAATCCCCCCTAGTGAAAGTGAGTTCTGTCAGTCAGAGGACTTGAAAGAGATGGAACATAGAACACTACAGCACAAACAGGTTCTTCGGCCCACAAGTTGCGCCGATCATATCCATACCTACCAGGCCTATCTATAACTCTCAATCCCATTAAATCCCATGTACTCATCCAGAAGTCTCTTAAAAGACCCCAGTGAGTTTGCCTCTACCACCACCGACGGCAGCCGATTCCACTCACTCACCACCCTCTGAGTGAAAAACTTACCCCTGACATCTCTTCTGTACCTGCTCCCCAGCATCTTAAACCTGTGTCCTCTTGTAGCGACCATTTCAGCCCTGGGAATAGCCTCTGAGAATACATCCTATCTATACCTCTCAACATTTTATAAACCTCTATCAGGTTGCCTCTCAATCTTCGTCTCTCCAGGGAGAAGAGACTTAGCTCCCTCAACCTATCTTCAAAAAGGCATGCCTCCCAATCCAGGCAACATCCTTGTAAACCTCCCCTGCACCCTCTCAAAAGCTTCCACATCTTTCTTATAGTGAGGCGACCAGAACTGTGCACAGTACTCCAAGTGGGGTCTGACAAGGGTCTGACAAAGTTGCAGCATTACCTCCCGACTCCTAACTCAATCCCTCGATTAATGAAGGCTAGCACACCATATGCCTTCTTGACCACATCCTCCACCTGTGAGGCCGATTTAAGAATCCTATGGACCCGGACCCCAAGGTTCTTCTGCTCCTCAACACTGCTAAGAGTCCTACCCTTGATATTGTACTCCTTCATCCCATTGGACCTGCCAAAATGAGAAGATATGACCTTCTCATATCTGCAGTATCCTAGACAGAGGAAGGGAAATCCCTTCTATTTAATGGAGTGCCATGATGATGCCAAACCTTCCAGTTATCCAGGGGACCAGGAAACTTCAAAGGTTTTATAGGGCAGAGACAATAATGAACATTTTACCCCAGGATGGTGTCTGAACACCTTTTCTTGGGCTAGGCATGGCAGACCAGCCATGAGACCCCTTTCCCGGGACAGAGTGCCCCCAGCCCAAAAACACCTGACCCTCAGGACCTTTGGGAGTCCCTCCCTTCCTCTGCAGCCTGGCAGTGGCAGAGGGTACATACGTACTACATCTAAATCCTTGAACCCCTTCGGAGTCCAACACGCTAGAACTATGCTGGTCATCAAAGCCGACCTAGTGCAGTTCCTGCTGGGAGGTAGGTGAACAGTGGGTGAGCCGCTGAATGAGCCACCCAATCCACTAATGACATTTAAACAAGGGGTTTTACATGATTATTGGGTTCCTGTTATAGGCCCAACACCCCATTCAGCGGGTAATCACGATTCCCGCTAGTGGCGAAAGGGGTCAATGAATCCCCCCATTTTGTTGGATTTGAAGTGCTGCAATAATTAAAAGGTTATTGTTGAAATGATGATTTACTCCAGTGCTTTTTGTACTTGTTATTAAACTATAGGCAGACATCAGGAGAGCAATTTTCCAGCCTCATTGTGCCTAGCATAGATCATGTTAGGGCACACGGGGGTTGGAGAATCGCAGGGGAGGGGCCTAGTACATTTAGCGTTGGCAAGAACCCCTTTTGGGATTCTCCCAGCCCTTACAACTGGACAAAATCTGGTGAGAACGGGAACCAGATCAGCACATCTGTTTCAAGCCAGATTCTCTCTGCTCCTAGGATTTTTCAACCTCCAGAGGTGGAGTGGGAATCGGCTCAAATAACTACTGGTCCCAACTAACTGAGACCAGATGTGATGGCCACGCCAGAGGGCTTGGAGGGCACTGAAGCCCCAGGTATTTGGGGACATGGTTGGGCAGTGTCAACCTGGCACTGGCCCCTGGCAACCTGGCAGTGTCCATCTGGCAGTGTCAACACTAATAATATATAAATATAAATGATCATCTTTCTCTAACCCTTCCTTGGTCTACTTTGTATTTGCGTCTATTCTGTGTCTTCTTTCTCTTAATTCTGCTGCACAATCTCTTCACTATATTTTCTAATTTCCAGTCCGGCCTCATCTTTTCTATCTGTTTTTCTGTCATTTATATTCTGCAGTTGTAATTCACAAAACTTCAAATATACACGATTCAAGGTGTGTTCTCGTGCTCATTGATTGCTTCCACACAAAAGAAGTACTGTTCAGTTTTATTCAATTTGAGTGATTTAGTTGTTGTGATGCTTTCCTTTTAAGGATCAGTCCTTGCCAAACTCATAACCCTCTGGAGCAGTGTACCTGGTGGCTGTGGTGAGTGTTGGATTTACTTTAAAAGCTTTTGACTTTATTTCCGGATCGCGGGGTTTTCTGTGAGTACTTTTTATTTCTGTAGCGGAAGTTAGGCGAGGGGCTAGTCGGGAAGGGAGAGTGGGGGTATAAAAAGGCAGTGATAGACAGCGGGCAGCGTCGGGAGTGGGCAGCGGAGTGAGTGGGAGCTGTGTGAGAGCTATAAGGGCTTTGGCTCGCTGGGCTTAGGCGAGAGCAGGCTTAGGCAAGGTGAGTTGCGGGTCCCATCTTTCCTGTGTTGCATTTCGGTATATATAATTCCAAGGGAGGTCAAGACATGGCAGGGGCTATGGGGCGGTGCTTTAGCTGTGTCAGGTGCCACATGTGGGAGTTCTTGGAGGCATCACGTCTCCCAAAGGCCCACATCTGTGTCAATTAGAGCTGCAGCGTTTGAGGGCCCGGGTCAGGCAACTGGAGCTGCGTTTAGAAGATGCATTTCTGGTTAGGGAGAATGAGGAGTTAATGGCGATGAACCATGGACAAGTGGAGGTCCCAGGGCCTGGGGGACAGGATGGGTGGGTAACTGTTAGGAGGAGGAAGAAGAAGAATAAGAACATAAGAACATAAGAAATAGGAGCAGGAGTAGGCCATCTAGCCCTTCGAGCCTGCCCCGCCATTCAATAAGATCATGGCTGATCTGTCGTGGCTCAGTTCCACATTCCCGCCCTCTCCCCATAACCCTTAATCCCCTTGCCTATCAAAAACCTATCAACCCACGTCTTAAATATATTTAGCGAGGCAGCCTCCACCACCTCAACGGGCAGAGAATTCCAGAGATTCACCACCCTTTGAGTGAAGAAGTTCCTCCTCAACTCCATTCTAAACCTCCCCCCCCTTTATCTTGAGGCTGTGCCCTCTAGTCCTACTGTCCTTTCTGAGCGGGAAGAGCCTCTCCACCTCTATCCTATCCATCCCATTCATCATCTTATACGTCTCAATGAGATCTCCCCTCATTCTTCTAAACTCTAACAAGTACAAGCCTAGTTTATTCAGCCTCTCCTCATAGTTCAACCCCCTCAACTCCGGTATCAGCCTAGTAAACCTCCTCTGCACTCCCTCCAAGGCCAAAATATCCTTGCGTAAGTGCGGCGACCAAAACTGCACACAGTACTCCAGCTGCGGCCTCACCAGTGCCCTGTACAGTTGCAGCAAGACCTCCCTACTTTTATATTTAATCCCCCTCGCTATGAAGGCCAGCATCCCATTAGTCTTCCTGACCACCTGCTGCACCTGCAGGCTGGGTTTAGCGACTCATGCACAAGGACCCCGAGGTCCCTCTGCACCGTAGCATGCTGCAGTTTTCGCCATGTAAGTAATAGTCCTTCCTACCATTATTCTTACCAAAGTGGACAACTTCACACTTGCCAACATTAAATTCCATTTGCCAGTTCCTGGCCCATTCGCCCAGCCTATCTAGATCCTTCTGCAGACTCTCCACACCCTCCGCACAATTTGCCGTTCCACCAATCTTGGTGTCATCAGCAAATTTCGACACCATACACTCGGTTCCCTCCTCCAGATCATCTATATAAATGGTAAATAGCTGAGGCCCCAGCACCGACCCCTGGGCATTGCTCACCAACCTCACAGAATAGTCCTGGTCCAAAGACCACCCCAGTGGCCCCCCAAAAGGCATTGACAGGGGTACAAAAGGAAAGACAGGAGGGCCAGAATGACTCAGAGGGAAGGAAGGGGGCTGGCAATGAGATAGTGGTGGGGGATGGGAGGGTCAAAGGAATTGATAGGCGGTTCTGTGGGCAAAAGTGTGATTCAAGGATGGTAGTCTGCCTCCCTGGAGCAGGGGTACAGGATGTATCAGAGAGGATAGAGGGAATTTTGAAGGGTGAGGGGACCCAGGCAGAAATAATAATACACATAGGAGAGAAGGACGTAGGAAGACAGAGTAGGGCAGATGTACGTAGGCAATTTAGGGAGTTGGGGGCCAAACTGAAGAGCAGGGCCTCCAGAGTGGCATTCTCTGGACTGCTGCCTAGTACCAGCAGGGCTAGGAATAATGAGATCATGCAACTGAATGCATGGCTGAGGGATTGGTGCAAGGTAGAGGGCTTTACTTTTGTCGATCACTGGGAGTTATTTGTGAAAGGGCACCTGTACAGGAGGGATGGGGAGCATTTGAATGGGAGGGGGACAAATATCTTAGCTGGGAGGTTAGCTGGAGTGTTTAGGCAGGGTTTAAACTAATATGGAGGGGGGGGTGGGGATGAGACTGATAGGTCATTAGGCACTGGGATCGGGAGCGAGTTGGGTGACAGGGTAGATTTGGGTGAAAGGAATATTATCAGGGGAAAGGAGGATCCGAGTGGGCCTGGAGGGTTGGACTGCGTCTGTTTTAATGCGAGGAGTGTGACGGGTAAAACGGATGAACTTAGGGCCTTGATGTTCGTGAGGAATTTAGATGTGGTGGCAGTGACGGAGACGTGGTTAAAGGAAGGGCAGGACTGGCAGCTAAATATTCCTGGGTATAAGTGTTTTAAGTGTGACAGAGGAGGGTTGAAGAGAGGTGGTGGGGTGGCGTTGTTAGTTAAGGAGCACATCACAGCGGTGCAGAGGGAGGACAATATGGAGGAGTTGGGGATTGAGTCGCTGTGGGTGGAATTGAGGAATAGAAAGGGAGAAATTACGATGCTAGGGGTGTACTATAGGCCACCCAACAGCCCGAGGGCAGTGGAGGAAGGTATTTGTAGAGACATTTTGGATAGGTGCAGAAAGAATAGGGTGGTTGTAGTGGGTGACTTTAATCTTCCTGGAGTGGATTGGAAGGTGCCTAGAGCTGGGGGTACTGATGGGGAGGAATTTGTAAAATGTGTGTTGGAAGGGTCCTTGGAGCAGTACGTAATTAGCCCAACTAGGGAGGGGGCTATACTGGATTCAGTGTTGGGTAATGAGCCGGGGCAGGTGGTTGAGGTTGCAGTAGGCGAACATGTGGCTAACAGTGACCACAAGTCTGTCTACTTCAGGATAAAAATGGAAAGGGATGAGTGCCATCCGAAGGGGAGGGTGCTGAACTGGGGAAAGGCGAGCTATAGCCGGATTAGGAAGGAGCTGAATGATACTGATTGGGAGGGGTTGTTAGCGGGCAAGTCCACAGTTGGCAAGTGGGAGGCTTTCAAGGGCAAACTGATAATGTTGCAGGAAAGGCATGTGCCGGTAAAGAGGAAGCATGGGAAAGGCAGGATTAGAGAGCTGTGGATTACAGGGGGTATTGAGGACTTGGTCAGGAAGAAGAGGGTGGCATATGTTAGGTCGAAACAACTGGGAACGGAGAGAGCACTGAAGGAATATAGAGAGAGTAGGAGGGAGCTTAAAAGGGGAGTTAGAAGGGCGAAAAGGGGGCATGAAATGGCTTTGGCTGATAGGATTAAGGATAATCCAAAGGCATTTTACTCTTATATTAGGAACAAGAGGGTGGTTAGAGGGAAAATTAGTTCTCTTAGGGACAAAGGAGGGGAGCTATGCATCGAGTCTGAGGGAATGGGAGAGATCCTGAATGAATACTTTGTGTCGGTATTCACAAAGGAGAGGGGCTTGGTGTCTTGTACTGTCTTGGAGGGAGCTGTAGATTATTTGAAGGAAATATCCATTACGAGGGAGGAAGTGTTAGGGTTTTTAGGTATCATAAAAACAGATAAAGCTCCGGGACCTGATGGTATTTATCCCAGGCTGCTTAGGGAGGTGAAAGATGAAATTGCTGGGCCTCTGACGTAAATCTTTGTCTCTTCTTTGGACACAGGTGAGGTCCCAGAGGACTGGAGGGTAGCTAATGTGGTACCACTGTTTAAAAAGGGCAGTAGGGATAACTCTGGTAATTATAGACCAGTGAGTTTGACATCGGTGGTAGGAAAATCGTTGGAAAAAATTCTTAGGGATAAGATGTATAAGCATTTGGAGTGTTGCGATCTGATTAGGGATACGCAACATGGCTTTGTTCAGGGGAGGTCTTGCCTTACGAACCTGGTAGAATTTTTTGAGGAGGTGACAAAAACGGTTGACGACAGGCGAGCTGTTGATGTCATCTATGTGGATTTCAGTAAGGCGTTTGACAAAGTCCCTCACGGTAGGCTGGTAGAAAAGGTTAAGGCACATGGGATACAAGGGCAGGTAGCTAGATGGATTGAAAACTGGCTAGGCAATAGGAGACAGAGAGTAGTACTGGAAGGGTCCTTTTCTGGCTGGAGGTCTGTCACCAGTGGTGTGCCGCAGGGCTCAGTACTGAGACCTCTTCTATTTGTAATATATATAAACGACTTGGAAGAGGGCATACGTGGTGTGATCAGCAAGTTTGCAGATGACACCAAGATGGCAGGATTGGCGGATAGTGAGGAAGATTGTCAGGTGACACAGCAGGATATAGATAGGTTGGTATACTGGGCAGATAGATGGCAGATGGAATTTAATCCTGACAAATGCGAAGTGATACATTTTGGAAGGAATAATGCAAGGAGGAGTTACGTGATAAAAGGTAGACTAATTAAGAGTATAGAAATGCAGAGGGACCTGGGAGTGCAAGTGCACAAGTCTCTGAAGGTGTCAACACAGGTGGAGAAGGTTGCAAAGAAAGCTTATGGAATGCTAGCCTTTATAGGAAGGGGTATAGAGTATAAGAGCTATCGTCCAATGCTTCAGTTGTACAAAACATTGGTTAGACTGCATTTGGAGTACTGCGTCCAGTTCTGGTCACCTTACTACTGGAAGGACATGGAGACCCTGGAGAGAGTGCAGAGGAGGTTTACCAGGATGCTGCCTGGTATGGAAGGACTGGGTTATGAGGAAAGATTGGGAAAACTGGGGCTCTTCTCCTTAGAAAGACGGAGATTAAGGGGGGATCTGATAGAGGTGTATAAAATAATGAAGGGTATCGATAGAGTCAACAGTGGCAGTCTTTTCCCTAGATTGGGGACAACTATCACGAAAGGTCACGATCTAAGGGTGAGGGAGGAGAAGTATAATTTGGACACTAGAGGAAGGTTTTTCACACAGAGGATCGTGTGGGTATGGAATGCACTACCAAATAAGGTGGTGGAGGCAGGCACGCTGGACTTGTTTAAGGTTTACTTAGATAGGCACATGAGTGAAACAGGGATGGGAGGTTATATAAGACAGTTTTAAAAAGGGTCAGAGCCTCAGGTCGATACTGGAAATGTAATAGTATGTGTTAATGTTTTGTCTCTTTTAATCCACAGGTGTCGGTCCACCTTGTTGTCAAACGAGGGGCATGCACACAGTGGGTCGTGCGTGGGCTGCTCTTGGATGTTTCGAGAGTGGCCTAGTACTTCGTGTCGATGTGTGTGCTTAAACCTGGACCAGCAGACAGGCACCACAACAGCTCAGTGACTATCACTGCAAGCTGTGCAGATACATGGATTTGGGCCAGTGTCTGTAGGAGTTTGCGCATTCTCCTTGTGGTTGCGTGGGTTTCCTCCAGGCGCTCCGGTGTCCTCCCACACCCCAAAGATGTGCTCTTAAGCTGATTGGTATATCAAATTGACCCTACACTATTCTTCCCTGAATCTGGCTTCAATAGGGGTACCATTCGCATACACACGGGGCAAGGTAGGTGTAGGAAAATGCTTTAAAATGGCCGCGTGGGCTCGTTGGGCCGAAGGGCCTGTTTCCCGTGCCGGGTTGTTCTTTGTTCTTTGTTCTTTTATAACTCATGTGCTTCTGTGTGGTTGTTAATACGTAAGTGGGGTGTGGTTGCAGTACTGTGCCTCTATTCATAATTTATTATTTTAACATGAAAACATTTTTCATAGTTTTTCACACTTCACATCTGTTGTCTAGGCCAGAAGAACTTTCTTGATTCATTTTGTGAGTTTCGGAAGCTGTTTGTGGCAAAAATGAACAGGTTTGCAGGTTTGGGTGTTTGGTTCACGTTGCTGCACCTCCTGCACCTTCTGAGTGAGAACATGAGTTTCACTTCATTAACTTTGCAAACATTAATGCAAGTTTAATAATTACATTGTGGTCAATGACTTAATTTAAAAGGTAGCTAGGTGGATTGTTATGTATTTGACCATAAGGCAAAGGAGCTCCACATTAATGTAAGTTCACTAATCTAGTATTTGCAGGATTGCAGGGTCTCTGTAAGCATTGTTGGTTATGACGCTGAAGACCCAGAAAACCCTTTCTATTTTACTATTTTGAGGTGGCATCTTAAAATAGGCATTCAGCTCCGGATTAGTATATGTAAGGCATCTAACCAGACCCTAACTACTTTCAATCCAATTCTGAATTCTGTTTGGAGGTGACTAGCTCTCCCACTAAATGCCTGAAAAATGGATGCAACACACTTGAATCTCTCCCCCACTGAGAACAAACATGCTTGGGATGAGTGACTAGTTAAATTCATAAAGGGGAAAGTACTAGTGTACAAAACAGAAGCAGAGGTATGGGGTGAGCCACGACTAGGACTTCTTCTGCATGCCATAATTTGATAATACAGTAGAAAATAATTAAGAAATCTACCAAGATTTTCATAAGATGATAGAAAACAGATTAGTAACCTGGAATGGATGATTCAATAAAAAGTGAAAAAAATATAAAGGTCAAAAGCACAAAATGGCAGTATCAAACACATCACAAAAAACACTTGTTTAGCCTCAGTACATGATCAGAAACAACTCTGGTTGATTCACAAGGAAAAAAGTACATACCCAGAGTTTCAACAGTTTGCTAAATGCAAAATGCAGCTTATTTCCAAAGATAATCTCCGCTTTCAGTGAAAGCTATGTCATTTTGAAAGCATTGTTCATAATGTTTAACTTAATCAGCTTGCCAGTAACTCATTCATTGATATGAATGAAGTTTGCTTCCTTTTTCTTCAGTTATATTTAAAGTGCATTATCTAGTCAGTGCCTCTCTGATGTCTGCATAAATTCTTTACACTCATTCGTGATGCACTCATTCCTGGGGTCATAATTATGTCAAAACAGCAGAGTGAAGAGGCACATGACAATGTTAAATTCTCAAGTGAGGGAATGCATGATCACCACTGAAAGTATGCTATGTAGGGAACAAGGTTCATATTATGCTCCTACATAATCTTATCTGGGTGCACATATATCTGCAGGAGCTGCAGTAGCAAAAAAAGTATGTGCAGGTCATAAGAAACAGATGTTCACTCTTTCAAAAGTTCACAACTATCCTGGAGCCGATTGGAAAATGGTAATCACAGGCAATTATATCTGCTAGTGTGCAGTCTGCTCACTCTTATCACATACTGACATAATTAATTTTCTTAATATATAATTGGACTGAGCAGAACATCTCTCCAGTCAATACATTTACTATGCTTGTGCAAAAACAGCAACCCTCATCCATTCAACTACAAAATATTGTTCTTCAGGTTTTTCGTTATTTTCCTAGATTCTGGATCTGGCATCCATTTCTGTAAGAAGTCTCACAACACCAGGTTAAAGTCCAACCAGTTTATTTGATAGTAAACCCACAAGTTTCTGAAACGCTGTTCCTTCATCAGGTGTGTGGAAAGTTCATTTCTTATTGTGTTTACCCCAGTCCAACGCCGGCATCTCCACATCATGATATCCATTTCTGTTGCAGTGGAAATGATTTCTGATTCACAACACCACCCTATCTAGTACCTGCTAGTGTCATCGGCTTCCAAATTTCAACAGTGAGTCTGTAGCCTGTAAATAGAATGTAATGTTGTAGCTAGTACACAGGAAATGCTATTATGATATATATGCATTGAATGAAAATTGTTTTTGTTTCTCTTTCAGTAGCTTTGTCATTGTGTATGTGCGTGTGTTTGTGTGAGGTGTATTTGTGTTGTGTGTGTAAAATATGTGTGTTCTGCGTGGATGTGTAAAATATGTATATGCAGAGTGTGTGTGTAAAATGTGTGTGCAAAATCTGTATGTGGGTGGTGTATGTAAAATATGTGTTTTGTGTGTGTGTGTGTAAAATGTGTATGTTTTTATGTGTGTGTGTTTGTGTAAAATGTGTGTTGTGTAAAATGTATAAAATATGTGCATGTAAAAGGTGTTTGTGTTTTCAAAATGCAAGTGGAAATTTAATTTACCTGTAATATTTTTCTAATTGTTGAAATGAGATGTTTATTTCTTCCCCCTCTCTGATTCCAGTGTTTTTTCCAGCTTCATGCTAATTTAGTTTCTCTGTAGTTGGGAAGCTTTCAACATGTTTCTTGGTTAACAAACTGTTGCTTGTTTATTCAAATGCAACTGTTTATGGTATGTTCAGTCATACATGATTTTATTGTCCTGTGGGTCCTGATGTCATTAATCTAGTCACATAGGAGGGTGTTATGACTTATGTCAGTATCAACAGAAAATTGTTGTTCACATAAATGTTGTCAACTGCACACCTTCATAATATCCATTAATACATGATGGAAAAAAATAAAGATAATACAATGTACATTATTAGTTAATAATACCACCAAGTGCTTCAGAATGATATGTACACTCATTTTACCTGACACATTCAAAATCTACTTGATGAGGGAGGAGGGTGGTGACGATTGTACATTCTGTCTCCTCAAATCGAGAGTCAGGAATATGGAAACTCCCAAAATGAAGGCGTTTCTGCCCGCCCCTACTTTTAGCTTTGGCCAAGGTCCTTGTGTGGGATTGTGAATTTTTAGCTTCACTGACTTCAATCATGGCTTTCAAAATGGAATTGGATAAGCACTTAAAGAAAAAAAATGAAGGATTATGGGGAAAAGATGGGCAAGTAGAACTATCTAAATTGCTCTTACAGTGGATCAGCACGGACACATTGAGCTGATGGTCTCCTCTGGGATTGTAGCATTCTGTGGATCTAAATCAACTTGATAATACACGTTAAGGCCTGCTTCAGCATGAATTATAATTCCATCAAAGTAACTAACTGTGTGCTTGAAGTTGATTGGATCAGATATGTTCCACTTCTAAAAAAAAACTGGCTAAATTGATGTTTCAAGACCTGTGGCAACATTATTTCATGATTTTTTTAAGGCTCAGTCAGAATTTTAGAACTAGGGTCAATTGTATCCTTATTCTAATTCTGCCATTTGACATGACATTTGCTGTAAAATCTCAGCAGCCACGTTCTCATCTCCTTTGCCCCTGTCCCTGCAAAATCTTCACACTACCCCCCAGTATAACCTAGATCTTTGATCTTACATACTTGAAGGATATAGATTTACACATGTGGGGCGCATAACTGGTTCAGCCATAAATTGCCAAATTTGGCTGGGCCACATCAAATTCCAGCAGACCTCTCTTTTGTCTGTGAAAAGAGCCTCCAGAGTAATTCTGGGAAGAAATCCTGGCTTCTTTTGACCACAACCAATAGTTTTCTTAAACCCCTGTCCACTGTCCTCCCTCCCTCACTTTAGCAATGTGAAAGAAGCTCATGGACTCTATTATTAAGATAAGACTATCCATTCAACTGCTTCTGATGGGTCAACCTTTGCTCACCAAATGAATTTTCACTTCTGCCGCTCTCTTTGAGCTTATCTTGTCCATGAGACCTTCCTCCTGTTCCTTAACTCCCTTCCAACTAAACTGCTCATCTACTTGATGAGCCTTTACAGTTACTCCAAACCCATCCTGTACAATACCATCCAATAAACTATTAACAATGACATCAAATAGAATGGGTGACTTATACCTCTTTTAAAGCACTGAGATCTTGATTTCCTCATCTGCATGTAAGAATCTTTATGCTGGATTACACATTCTGTGTAAAATACACCATTCAGCCATGCATGTATCTTCAAAGCATCCAGTTTCATTAACAGCCACATAAGATGTGAAGCTTTACAAAAAGTATTGAAAGTAATGCAGAGAATTTCCTTTAGCCTACAGAACTCTGCAGTCTCAAATAAATCTCCAACTCAATTTATGTATTCCACATGAAGATGAAATGTAGGCAGTGTAGGCTTCCAACATTTCTGATATACATGCTTCAGCAGCCTAAAGAACCATCTTTACAGATAACATTCCTCAATGATAATTTAGGTTCACTAGGATGGAAATCACAATGCACTTTATAACATATGGAGCTGAATTTTATGCTGGGAGCAGTGATTCTGCCCTGTAATGTAAAATAAGGGTGGAGTCACCTCCACTTGGCCAGCTCATCCTGCAGCCTTTAAGTGGCCAACGGTCCTTTGATTGACATCAGATGGGAGGTCCACCACGCACAAAGAAATAATCCTGGCTCAAAGAGCAGCTGGCTAATCCAGGGGCATGGTGAGAATGGGCTGGGGATGCAGGAATGCGGGTTTGGAGTGCTAGTGGTGGCTTGCCTCTCTTCAATAGGCACACACCCTCCCCTTTCAGCTCCTAACCTGACACCAGGGCTCATCAGGTTTTACTTGATGGCCTGATGACCAGACATTGGCATCTCCTTTAAGTGGCCATTAATTGGGACATGGTTGAATGATCCGTCCAACACCTCCCCCGTTGCTGGTAACATTGTGCAGGGGCGGATGGTTAGACACTGGGAACAGTGTCGCTGATATGGCCTTCCCATCTGGCACCCTGCAAAATTTTGGCTATAGGTACGAATGCCCTTTACAGTAATCACTTCTGTCAGCTAACTTATTAAGAGCATAGTAGTAGGAAAAGGAGCAGGTGTAAGCTATTCGGCCCTGCAAACCTGCTCTTCATTTGGTAAGATAACAGCTGATCTGCTTGTGGTCAACTACACTTTCCTGTTTTCCCCCAGAACCCTTGACTCTCAAAATCTTACGAGAGTTGGAAAATGAAATTCACAATGGCAAGATCTTATTTTCTGGTTTTCCCCACTCCCCACTGAGGACGTAATGAGTTCCTGCTCAGGGAAAGCGGGAACTTCATTTAAGTGTATTTAAATATAGTTAAAGGTCTTCCTCACCAAATGCTCTTCCCGGATAAGGAATTCCCCTCTCCTTGACATGACTTCATGTCAGTGAGATTTGCAAGAATTATTGAAAAATGGGGAGCAGTCAAGGGAAACCCGCCAGGAATGCAAAGGTAAGTATAGGCCCTCAGGGAGAAAGGGACATGCCTTGGCAGTGCCTTGCCAGGGGACAGTGCTGAGACAGACCCTCTGGGTAGCCCTTTTGGGGGCTATGGGTTTCTCTTATGTATGTAGTGGGAATGGCTTTGCCCCAGTGCTTGTGGTGGAGGGACATGTCTGTACTGGGGGGAAGAGTTTTGTTTTAATGCAGATAGGGGGTCTCTTTTAAAAAGGCACCCTGATCTCTGTGCAAAACTCTGCCTGTGGTTTCACAGTAAGAAGTCTCACAACACCAGTTTCACCACAGTGCTGCAGTTGCAGAAAACATTTCTCCTTTATCCCAGCTCTAAGGATCTAACTTTGTCCCAATGACCTGATTCAATACATCCTTCGATACGTGCAGCATAATGCAGTGCCTTTTTGATCATGACTGACAATATACTTACACCAATGAATAATGATTTAGAAACATTACTATGTGGTTGTAAATGCTTGCAGACTGAACCCTCTTCAGTTCCCCAATGACCCATTTTGCAAATAAGTAAATTATAATCTACCTTTACTACAGCTTTCCATTGTTCCATAAAAAGTGCAGTTACTGATTTAACATCTGCCTTTTTTGCAGTTATCTTAACAGGATTCTACTTGAAGGGTAAGTAGCAAGTAGCCTTCAGCTTTCTTTTGTTTATGACTTCAGCTGAAGAGGTAAGGAAAGCTTTCAGGATGGTTGTGTTGTATTTTTGCCCCAGTATTAGGCAGGATGGAAATCCATTTGTTTATATTTAGCACCTTTTCTCTTTCCTTTTTGGTCTTGTCAATTACTTTATTTGGTTTCTCTGTCCTTTTAGTGATTTTATTTTAGCTCATATCCTTGCTTCTCAATGCATCTCTTTGATACTCACCCTGTCTAAATACACACGTCATTGTGTAAATAGAAAGATGATAAGCTAATTACAACAAATCAAAACATTAAAATAACTCAGTTTTTTCATACTGTATATATGCTTTTCTTATTAAGGATTCATCTCTAAGACAAATTAGGTACAAACACTTGAGGATAGTGTTGCAAGAAGTCAGTTACTGAAATGTGAATCTAAATCTATGGCAAGAGAGAATGTTAATTGAGAAATGTATTACTACCATCTTCAACAGTGTAAATGTGGATATGATACTCACTGGTGCCAAGCAGGAGAAGAGCTTTCATGCACAGGAACTCCTCATAGGTCAGCTGGAGGCGTACTAATTCTATGCTGACGCTTTGCATCCCTTGACATAGTTCATACATTGCTGATTGCTGCATCCGCTGTCTGTTTCAAAGCAAAGTTAAATATTATACTTCTTTTATCTGACAGGATTTCATCACACATGCTGGTAAGATACATTATATCCATTCAAACCTGCTTTACTTAAATTGACCAGGTGGACAGAGTAATACTGAGAACTAAAATAAAATGACATGAATGCTGGTAATCTGAAATGTAAACAGAAAATTGGTTAACCTTGAATTGAGATAAATTTGAACATACTTTGCATTTTATGGTGTACATCTAGGGACCGAGCTTGAGCCCACACTCACTATCCGTGGGAATGGTGGCGGGGGCTAAAGATCCAGTGAAACCTGGAAGTCACAAACCATACCGGTGAGATTGCAACTTCTGATTTTCTGTCAATTTTAATATATTTAAATATATTTACATACAATTAAAGACCCCCTCGTGTATTTTCAAACTGCACATAACAGATTCACCCAGATGTGAACCTGTTGTGGGGATTCCCCGGGGGCGTAATGCTAAGTATAGCCCTTGGTGGAGAGGGACATGGCCAGGAAGTAGCCAAACTGACAGTGCAAACCTGTGCAAGGAACAATGCCAGGAGTGGACCCCAGTGGAGGTCTCATGGTGGAGTGGGGATTGGGGGATTCATTTATACGTGATGGTGGGCAGAACCGGACACGTGAGCTGCAGATGCAAGCAATGGCTGTACAGGTGGAGGCTTGGAGGAAAGAGGTCCAATGTTTGGGACAGTGTGCTGGCACAGATTGCTGAATGGGTGGGGGGGGGGCTGCTGCGGAAAGGAGGGGGAGGGGAAAGGATGTTCAGTGGGAAGGGGGGGTTGCTGGCATTGGCTGTTGTGGGGGTGGGGTGGGAAGGGAATAGAAGCGTTGGCTCCGATCGGAGGGGGTGGGGTGTGAATGCCAGCTCTGGTCATGGGGGTGGTGGGGGGGGATGATGAATGACTCTGATGGGAGACGAGGAAGGCCCCTGAGACTTCCATGGTGGAGGTGAAGTCATTTTCTTGCTTTGAATGGGCACCCTTTAAACATGGCACCCGATCTCAGTACAGCTGGGCTTTGCCGCCATGTTGAACCCTGCCCCCGCTACATGACTGCGTGAAAAATTTACATTCTCAAAACTTTAATAAAAAAAAATTTAGATTTAATTTTATGAAACTTGCCTTTTGGCTAATGAATCTAAGAACAGAGTTCAATTTAGCATAACCATTTATAGCATGTGGATTTCTCCGATGAGATGAGAAGGCTATGGCAGGATTGGTGAAGTGGAATAATCAGATGGCTGGCCTGAAACATTGGGCAGGATATTCCAAATGGGACACCAATGCTGGGACCAAATAGGAGACTCAAACCTGCAATTGCGAAGAGCCTGACTTAGGGTCCCATTTTCCCAGAAGCAGCCTCATAATTTTCTGCCTCCAGGCACTCCATCAGCAGTCTCCTAAAACTGCTGGCCCATCACAGGCCAGGCAATTCAAACCCTGGCAGACACAGCCAGCAAGGTATGCACTGCTGAGGCAGGTGAGAGACTTCAAGGGTACTCAATACAGAAACACCTGGACAAACATAGAACATCTGGATAAACAAGTACTGTTGGAGGTGTAAAAAAAATCATTATTTTGGTGGGGCCAGGCATTGGCCCCTTAGCTGAAGAGAGAAATCCTTCCACACCTCACTGAGGCCAGGGGGGTGACATTTGATTTTTGTAGGTCCCTCTCTGGGAGAGGAAATTTCCAATCCTGATGGCAGCCTGGTCTGCTGCAGGGAGGCTGTCTCCATTAGACTGGCAGTCTCTGCATAAGACGGGGAGGGGTTCGGGGGGAGGGCCGGGGTACTGCTCCACTATAGATAAAAAGGCAACGAGGATGGAAAATCTTGCTGAATTTGGACCTTTATTCACCCTCTTGCAGGCAGCCAAACCGCATTCTGACCTGCTCCAGGAAACTTCCTTAGTGAGGAAATGGAGCCGGGAGCCAATACCGTTCCTTCTATTTTCTCAGTCACCACACCCCAACCCCACCACCATTAACTCTATTTACTTCTCTCCAAGAATGTTGCCTGACCTGTGAAGTATTTGCAGCATTTTCTGTTTTTATCTGCAAGGTCAAGTGTTGTTTTGAATGATTTTTTTGCCCAGTTTACTGGTTTTCTAGTTCCAGAGAGCAACTAAGCTGAGTTACACCTAATCACATGGCGCTAAGTATGTTTTTAATACTTTTCATTCATTAATTTTTTTAATCTGGATAAACAAGTATCTCATCACTCAAACTTATACCCTAACTCTTAACAAAGGAAAAAGAAAATGACTGATTGCCCTAGCCTGTACTACTTACCGTGAGAAATCAGAAACACTGTATAAATACAGATAAACTCAGAATCATTATGTAAATATCCAAGTTTTGGAGCTCTGCCAAAATTAAATAAAACCGAACAAATTTTTCATCCAGCAACATACATTGTTGCCTAACAATACCAGAAGATTATATATTATGAGAAATCCCCTGGTTAAGATCAGAGTTCTTAGGATGAAATTATATGTTGTTGATAATTTCAGGTCTGAACATTACAGCTTTTTCACAGAACAGGGATACATTTCCCCTCACACAATTAATTGTGTGCGACCAAATGTCTTTTCTAAATTGATCACATATGTTTGGCCAGTCATTAGGATTGAAATATAGGGTGGGCTTTCTGATATTTTTTCAAATCGTCGGTCCTGGCGAAAAAACTGAGAGAATCCTACCTGCACCATTGATGTGAAAAGTCGCTGTATAGTCAGCTTCTTTAGCAGAAGTTTTTTCACAAGTTTCACACTGGACCTGTGGCAGCCTGCCCTGCCATGACTTAATGGCTGCAATCAGTGGGGCTCAGCATTTAAATGTCTCCCCAGCACTGCCCAGCAGTTGTTCAAAGTCCACGTTTGGAGGTGGCTGACTGAAAGACTGTACCACAATTTACCAAGGGAATCATTGGTAAGTTTCTGAATGGGGTCTAGCAGAGCCCTTGAGCTCTCTTGTTTTGAGTGAGCAGATATCTAGCTAACAAAGTCACCATCCCTGCCCGGGAGTCTGCGGCTGCGATTGTGAGCACTAGCTCAGAGAACAGGGCTGTGGTGGCATAAGAAGATAAATGACCTTTGTGCAGCCAAGATACATCTATCTTCTATTGTGTCCCACAGCACCCACCAACACACTCCTCACGCCTCTTCAGAGATTTCACTCCCACCCACTTCAAGGGGCCTCAACTCTTGCCACGCCAATCGTTGACCACTCCCCAGTTATACCCCCAGTATCTCTTCTGCTCCTCACATTCCTGCTGCCACTCATCCCCCATGCATTCCACACAACAGTACCATCTGACCTGGCGTGACTCTTGCCCATCTGTCTCATTGCAGGCAAAGTCAAGTACCCCTTTGTGAGGAGGCACATCCTGCCGAGTGATATGGAGTTTAGACCCATTCAAGTAATGAGCCCTTGAGCTTGCCGGATAGGAGCAGGACCACACCTTTGCTGAGGGCAAGATAGGAGCCAAAGATACAAGTGAGAATCCTCAACACATTCAGCCACAGTGCAAGCCTCAGGCGAATTACCTTTCCCGTATCAGCATTCCCCTGCTCCACACTAATGCTACCTTGCTTCTCTTGCAGGTCAATCTGAAGTCCAGCTTGGACTATCTTCATGGCCCCTGGTCACACAGACCAGAACAGCTCTAAGGGAGACATCTTGGAGATCAGCAATGAAGAGGTGTCACAGCTGTCACCCACATCTTCTACCAGTGCAGATACTCACACCTTGGTTGGAATAATGAGTAGGCAGGCTTCTAGGTCATCCACTTGAGGGTTGAGAGCACCTTATACCTGGTGATCCACAGCAGGCAGGATCATAGAATCCTACAGTACAGAAAGAAGCCATTTGGCTCATCAAGTCTGCACCAATCATAATCCCACCCAGGCCAATCCCCATTTACCCTAGCTAGTCCGCCTGATGCTAAGGGGCAACTTAGCATGACCAATCAACCTAACCCGCAGATCTTTGGACTGTGGGAAGAAACCAGAGCACCCGGAGGAAACCCATGCAGACACGGGGAGAATGTGAAAACTCCACACAGACAGTGATCGAAGCCAGGAATCGAACCTGGGTCCCTGTGAGGCAGCTGTGCTAACCACTGTGCGGCTCTGAACGGAGGCAAGAACGACCTAGATATCTGGCACTCAGAGGGATGCCAGAGTCCAGGACTTTGCTGAGTCCGAGGATGATGATATGCTCCTGGGTACAGTCATCCCAGAGCTGATGGAGCTACATAGGCAGAGGTGCTATCATCAGGAAGAAATGACAGCATCCCTCCTCGGATTGCAAGGATGATTGGAGGAGTCCCATTGCCTTCTGTCTAAGGAGATGGTGCCATCACTTCAGCGCAATGAAGCCAACACTGTTAAGGGTGGTCTTTGCAGTGGAGACCTTGGTGCAAGAGTGCATCTCTATGATGAGGCATTGTCCATGCCACAATTCAGGTTATGACCTCCATCATGAGGGCATGAGCTCCATGGTGCAGAGCTTCAACTGCATGGTGCAGTTACTAGAGATAATCCATGGGTGTCAGCACCAGATGACAGTGGGGCTTCTGGATCTCACTCCAGCTGCCCCTCTATCCCATGTAGGAGCACAGGAGCCCTTGAGAATCTGAAGGAACCCTGGGCATCTTTAGCCCATCTGACAGCTCCCTCACTGTGAATGACACACCGCCACCCTGATACTGAAGAGGATAACACCCAGCCCAAAAGCATGCCTGGACCCTCCAGGGGATGCCAGCCAAGACAATCTCAGACAATATTGAATGGAAGTTAGCAGGCCATCCCAACCTCCACTGTAAATCCTAGAGATACACCTAGACATAGCAGGATGGTGAGGAAGAGTAATAAATGTTAGGCATCTAATGGCCACAGGTGAACCTTGGCACTCGTAGAAATAAATTGCCATTGTAGTAACTAGCTCTGTGTTAAAATTCATTTTGCTTACCCAAAAAGAATCTCCATGCTGTCATGTCATGGCATCATGCTCTGCAAATCCCTGAGACAACTCTGCACTTCCTCCTTGTGCAGTATGAGAATGACAGTGTTATGTCTCTTCCACTTGCCACACTGATGACACAGGAATGCCATGTCGCTCCTGGAGCAGGTTCCCTCAGCCCCACCTCCTCCTCAAAACCCCTATCAAGGTTAGCTCCCCCCCCCAACTATACACAGCAATGCTCAGGCTTCTCATGTCTGTCAGCATTTTCTAGTTATGAAGTGCTACCTGTTACTAAGATGCATCGTCATGTTTGCCTTTGCCTACTGTTCAAGTACCACCAAGTAGTGTTTCTAATATTTTTTATTTTTCACTGATAGACTACATCCCAGTGATCGCCGCTCAGGTCCAATGACAGATCAGAAATGATCCTGGGATGCGGAAAGTCCTTGAATTGGTATTTAAAGGAGGATAACAGGAATGCTTCTTAAATTAAAGCACATGTTTCCAGAGAATTTCCGTTGACAGTCCAGAGTGGATGCCTGTTGTGGGGATGAGGGTAATATATCCTCCAAGATGAAGGACACCCAGATATAGTTTGAATGATAGAACTTGCGAGGAGCAATACTTGAGGGCCAGGACTTGATGCCCAATTGAGGAAAAAGCAGGACTGTGTCAGTCATGTGCGCAGGTAAGGAATGAACCGCCATTGTTCCCATTTTATAATGGAGTTCCCTAAGATGCCTTGTCCATACAAGGGACAAGAGTTCATGTTTGTCATAGATGCACAATCCAAATGGCCTGAAGTCAACAGTGCAGAACAAACCATTGAAAAGCTCAATGAGATTTTTGTCAGATTTGGGAAACCAGAACAAATCATGATAGATAATGGATCACAATTCATGGCTCAGGAGTTTGAAAACTATCTGATAATGAGTGGCATTCAACAAACAAATCAGCATCCGACCACCATCTACAAATGGATTAGCCGATAAGTTTGTTCAATCCTTGAAGCATTCACTGAAAACCTCCAAGGACCAAGGTTTGTTAAATCACCAACTAAACAGTTTCTTGGCACGTATCACAACACCACACATGTGACTACTCGGAGTTCCCCAACTTTACTGTTACTGAGGAGGAAGCTGAGAATTACCTTTGTTCTACTTTTATTACAGGAGGTGTTCGAAATTGTAGAACAGCATCAGCAGGAGCAAATCTTAAGAAAAGGGGTAATTCCAAAAGACGTTTGTTTCGACAAGAGAACAAATTTTGGCATGCAGCTACTCCACCAGTGAGAAGTGGGCTCCTGCAAATGTATTGGCTCAAACTGGCCCGATGTCCTATACAATGCAAAGTGAAGATGATCTAGTGTAGAGACAATACATGGGTCAATTTTAGCTACATGGATCAATGTGCCAATACCATGTATGCCAGAACTACCTCAGGATGAACTGCCATGCATACCATCAGATATTGTGACTGCGACTTTGGATTAATCAGCAGAAATTGAGATTGCTGAAGAATCCCTTGCTGTAACTAGTCTTCTTTCTTCAAAAGAGACAGTTACGCATTTCAGGATAGAGACATCCTCTGAAGACCTTGAGAAAACCTTTAAGGTCAAGAAGAACCAAATCCTGAAGTGTGCAGGCAACCAGTGAGGAATCAATGCCCACGCAATCGTCTTTCCTATTGACTCTATTATTACTGTGTAATAGTTTATTGCCTGCCCTTATATATATGTTTTGATGATTGTGTAAAAGTGCTGTGGTTATTTGTTATTAGAAGTAAAGGGGGATGGATGTTATAAATTTGGGGTTGTTGTTGTGTTGTTGCGCAGTCACATTAAGAGCCTTCAGCTGAGGTCCTTCCTCTGCGGTTGCCCCTTGCTGTCCTCCTCAACTGCCTCCTCATCTGAGGAGATGTGGTGCTCCTCCATCTCCTTGTCCAATTGCTCAGAGCGCAACACTGGAACTGCATCTTGAGCAGGCCAATTACCTGCTCGACCAGTACAAACACTGACAGATGAGACTCATTATAGTGAATCTCATCAGGTGTTTGTGGCCTCCACCCTGGTATCATCGGCCACCTCCTGAGTAGGTACCCCTTGTCCCTGAGGAGCTATCTCGCCAGCACTGGTGTCCCAAAAAAACGGCCTGATTTGCAAGCATCCTGGGATATAATTGTCATGAAGACTCCTGGGAATGAGACAAGCACCTGCATGATGCGCATGATGGTAGTACACAATCTTAACACTGAGGCAGTGCAATCTCTTGCGGTTGATAAGTGGCGCCTCAGGCCACCAAAGGCAATGCAGAGACATGTAATTGCAGTTGATGGCAGCCTATGCATGGGGTAGCTGAGCAGACAAATCCCGTGGCCCTGGTGCTCAGGCTAGCCTGGTCCCAGGCAAAGTTGAGGTACAGATGGGTCCTCACAAACAGTGCATCTGCCACCTCTGTTATGCACTTGTTTGCGACCAAGTGGGAGATGCTGCATAGGTCACTTGTGCAGCTGGGAAACAAATTCTGCTGACTGTCTCTTCGCTCTGCCAGCTGTCTCTTCACTCCACCAGCCAGCTGTTTGCTCCACCGGCTGGCTATTTGCTCTCCTGGTTACTACTGCACTTTGCAGGCTACCTCTTCAATAGCTGGCTGCCTTTTTGTGCTGCTGGCAATTGCTTCAGGCTGTTAGCTAGGTTTTCAGCTTGCTGGCTGACTTTGCACTCAGCAGGAAGCCAAATAATATTGCACAGAGAACATCAGGTGCAGCCAGAACACTGTTCTTAAAGGCAGGCTGTCCTCTTAAAGAAAAATTGACTTACTAATATTGCTGCAATTCAAAAAATGAAAAACAAACACTTGCATAGAGTACAGGTTTCAGGGTAATGGTGCATTTTTTTGGCATTATTGATCACAGTGTGTTGAAGAAACACAATGCTTCTGTGTGGGGCCAGAAGGATCACAGTCAGATGGGTTGGGACCATGTGGCCTAGATACTCAAGTTCCAGTGATTGCACTCCAAGGATCTAGTATCAGTGTCACAAGAAGGCAGCCAAGGTCAGTGAGTGCATTGACACATCCCCATCATAACACAAAACTCTGATGATGTTTAATGCACCACGCTTCCATCACTCATCCAGCAGCACTCCCTGGCACTCAGCACTCAAACCTAACATCCTAGTTCTCCATATCAGCCAGCACACCCACAAATACCTCAATCCTGCTTCTTTCTTCCTCTGCATTCCTCCAGGTATTCAGTTATGTTAGCCACATCTATCAATTACAGCACCATGCTCTGCTTTCTATGGTGCAGGACACATGGCACAAAGTAGAAGAGAACAGAGCAGAACGGTTTGGGACTCCTCTGGTTTTCACTTGTAAAGTGTTGTTGCAGGTCACTAGAATTAGCTGCCCCATTGGATTTTCTGCCCACTCAATTGGCAAGGTGCCCATAAGGATCGCAATTACACAGGATTAGACAATGTCAACATGGATTTGGGAAAGGGAAATTATGATTAACAAACTGACAGGAGTTTTTTGAAGTTATTTGTTTTATAAAAAGGGGCTGAATAGACTGGGACTTTCTTCCCTGGAGCGCAGGAGGATGATAAAACCATGATAGGGTGAATAGCCAAGGTCTTTTCCCCAGGTTAGCAGAGCCCAAAACTAGAGGGCATAGGTTTAAGGTGAGAGAGGCAAGATTTAAAAGGGACCCAACAGGCAACTTTTTCGCCCAGAGGGTGGTGCACATATGGAATGGAATGCAAAGGAAGTGGTAGAAGTGGATACAATTACAACATTTAAAAGCCAATTTAACAGGTACATGGATAGGAAATGTTTAGTGGAATATGGGCCAAATGCAGGCACATGGGACTAGTTCATTTTAGGAAACCTGGTCAGTATGGACGAGTTCGGCCAAATGGCCTGCTTCCATGCTGTATATCTCTATGATGCTATGACATAAGTGGCAGAATAGATAAGGAAGAACAGTAGATGTGGTGTATTTGAATTTTCAAAAAGCTTTCAATAAAGTCTAACTTAAGAAATTAGATGTTCAAAATTAAAGCACATGGGTTTGGAGATAATATATTGGCATGAATTGAGAATTGGTTAGCAAACAGGAAACACAGAGTAGGAATAAATTATTCTGTTTTGGAGTGGTAGGCGTTGACTAGTGGGCTACTGCAGTACCAGTGCTTGGGCCTCAGCTATTCATAACATATATCAGTGATTTGAATGAGGGAGCAAACATCATATTTCCAAGTTGTTAAGTGAAACTTGGTGGGAACGTGAGTGATGAGAAGAACATTAAGCGGCTCCAAGACGATTTAAACATATTGAGTAAGTGGGCAAATACATGGCAGATGCAGTATAATGTGGACAAGTATGAAATTATCTACTTTAGTCGAATAGCAGAGTATTATTTAAATAGTGATAGATTGGAAAATGTTCATGTGCAGAGGGACCTGGGTGTCCTTTCACAATAATCACTGTAAGCAAGTATGCAAGTGCAGCAGGGCAAATGGTATTTTAGCCTTCATTGCACAAGGATTTGAGTACGGGAGCAAGAATGTCTTACTGTAGCTGTACAGTGCTTTGAAACCACACCTGGAGCCGTGTGTGCAGTTTTGGTCTCCTTATTTAAAAATGCGTATACTTGTCATAGAGAGAGTGTAGCAAAGGTTAAGTAGATAGATTCTTGGGATGGCAGGTTAGACGTATGAGGAGAGATTGGGTTGAGTAGAGTTGTTTCACTAGAATTTAAAACAATGAGGCTGGACAGACTGGATGTAGGGATGATACTTCCTCTGGCTGGGTGTGTAGAACAAGAAAAGGGATAGGCCATTTAGGATTGTGAAGGGAAGAAACTTCTTCACTCAGATGCTGGTGAACCTGTGGAATTCTCTATCACCGAACACATTGGAAACCAGGTCACTAAAAATATTTAAGAAGGGAACAGAGAGATTTCTAGAGGTGTCATGGGGCATGGGGGAGTGCAGGAGTACAGTGTTGAGATGGAGGCTGAGCCACGACTATGCTGAATGATGAAGCAGGCTTACAGGACCAAATGAACTGCTCCTATTTTCTATGTTTCTATGCTGGCAGCTTGTTGATAAATAAGACAAACTAAAAAAAAATCATTAGATCTCCCACTGAAGTGGTAACGTTATCCACCACCCACTCAATATATCCCCAAATTGAAAATTGTCTCCACAATGTCATAGCAGAGAAACTGAACACCGAACTCAAAACTCCGTGGCCTGGGACTCGGCTCCTCCCTCTGCGGCTGGATCCTGAGCTTCCTAACCCATAGACCACGATCAATAAGGAAAGGCAACAACACCTCTTTCACAATCATCCTCAACACCGGTGCCCCACAAGGCTGTGTTCTCAGCCCCCTACTATACTCCATATACACCTATGACTGTATGACCAAATTCCTCTCCAATTTGATTTACAAGTTTGTTGATGACACCACCATAGTGGATCGGATTTCAAACAATGATTTCAAACAACGATGAAACAGAATGAGATAGAGAATCTGGTGAAATGTTGCACAACAGTAATCTCTCCCTCAATGTCAACAAAACAAAGGAAATTGTCATCGACTTCAGGAAGCGTACAGGAGAACTTGCCCCTATCTATATCAACAGGGATGAAGTAGAAATGGTTGAAAGCTTCAAGTTGTTAGGTGTCCAGATCACCAAAAACCTGTCCTGGTCCCTCCATGCTGACACTATAATTAAGAAAACTCACCAACTCCTCTCCTTTCTCAGAAGACTAAGGAAATTTGGCATGTCAGCTACTTTTGGCATGTCATCTCATCAACTTTTACAGATGCACCATAAAAAGCATTCTTTCTGGTTGTATAACAGCTTAGTATGGCTCCTGCGCTGCCCAAGACCGCAAGAAACTACAAAAAGTCGTGACTGTAGCCCAATCCATCACACAAACCTGTCCATTGACTCTGTTTACACTTCCTGCTGTCTCGGAAAAGCAGCTAGCATAATTAAGGTCCCCACGCACCTCAGGCATTCTCTCTTCCACTTTCTTCCATCGGGAAAAAGATACAAAAGTTTGAGGTCACGTACCAACTGACTCAAGAACAACTTCTTCCCTGCGGCTACCAAACTTTTGAATGGACCTACCTTGTATTAAGTTGATCCTTCTCTGCACCTTGGCTATAACACCAGATTCTGTGTTCTCTCATTTCCTTCTCTATGAATGGTATGCTTTGTCTGTAGAGTATGCTCGAAACAATACTTTTCACTATATGCTAATAAATGTGACAATAATAAATCAAATCAAATCAAATCATCTGGTCATTTTTTAAACTCATTTGTGGGACATGGGTGTCGCTGACTGGCCAACACTTAGTACCAATCCCTAGTTGCCCTTAAGAAGATGGTGGTGAGCTGCCTTCTTGAATCACTGCAATCATGTTCTGTGGGTTGACTTATAATGCCAATAGGGAGGGAATTCCAGGATTTTGACTCAACGACTCTGAAGGAACGGTGATGTATTTCCAAGTCAGGTTGGTGAGTAGTTTGGAGGGGAACTTGCAGATGGTGGTCTTCCCATTTGTCTGCTTGTCCTTCTAGATGAAAGTGATCGTGAGTTTGGAAGGTGCTGTCTAAGGATCTTTGGTGAATTGCTGCAGTGCATCTTGTAGATAATACACACTGCTGCTAACGAGTGTCAGTGGTGGAGGGATTGAATTTTTGTAGCTGTAGTACCAATCAAGTTGGCTGCTTTGTCCTGGATGGTGTCAAGCTTCTTGAGTGTTGTTGGAGCTGCACCCATCCAGGCAAGTGGGGAGTATTCCATCACACTCCTGACTTGTGCCTTGTAGATGGTGGATAGGCTCTGGGGAGTCAGGAGGTGAGTTACACATGGCAGTACTTCTAGTCTTTGGCCTGTTCTTGTAGCCACTGTGTTTATGTGATGAGTCCAGTTGAGTTTCTGGTCAATGGTAACTCCAAGATTGTTGACAGGGGGGGATTCAGTGATGGTTACACCATTGCCTGGCATTTGTGTGGCACAAATATTACTTGTCACTTGTCAGCCCAAGCCTGGATGTTGTCCAGATCTTGTTGCATTTGAACATGGACCACTTCAAATGCAACAGGTCTAAATCTGTCATTGTTTTCCTTCTTAAGCTAATTAATATATTCCCATTTTTGTTTGTTTCTCCTACCTTTTAATATTGCTCTTATTCAAGCAAATATCTGACTCTTTAAAAATTCTATACTCTAATTCAATAGCCATTCCTACCTTTTATGTAAAGGTATTTGTTAGTAATTTCCACAGGGGTTGTCATGATCTCTCACATAACTTCAGAGAAAGCCATGAAAAGACAATGGTTGAGAACTGAGAAAGCCCTACAGAAATTATACTCTTGTTTTACTAACTACCCATTAATTAACACATTTTGTCATCACTTTTTGCCTTCATATAACTGTCTTACTGATTAGTTCAAACAAGCTGCTGTAAGTTATTATAACCCTTCTTAAACTTCAACATTTCCATCAGAAACAGACCTGGAATCTCTTGTGAATAATTGTTTACCTTTATTGCCTAAAACATATCCAATTATGTGATAGCTGAATACAAGCCCAAATAAAACCTCTTTGCCATGTGAGTTGGACACCACGGGGAAGATTTTAAATTTTAATACTGAGCAAAAAACAGGCCATATGTGAATAGTGAATTTGTCTGATTTTTTTTTGTTGATTTCAGTATCTCTAGTCACTGAAACTGCCTGAAGTGGAACACTCTGGATTGGATTTTCCTGGATTTAGGAAACTCCATGGAGTTTAAAAATTGTGCACTGTACCCAATTCCAGGGGTTATGCCCCCATTCCTGGCATCCCCAGTTTTTGCAGTTACAGGAGAAGGGTGCGGGCAGTAAGCCTCATTATATATGCTTGGCTGAGGCTGAGATTTCCACCAGTTTGATGAAATAAGTGCATTCAAGGGAAAGCATTCATAGATTGGTAGCTGCTTTCCTTAAATGTATTTTATTAATATATCAGTGTTTATTTACACAACATGAACAGATGTCAAGCATTTATAGTTTCTGCTACTGAGACTTTAAAGGTCTGGTTGATTGGTACTTTTATAGAGTCGAAGTAACAGCCTTTTTTAAAAGAAAGGAATAAAAGGCTGTTTCTTAAGCCTTTCCAGAAATGCCATTGTTAATGTAGGATTTGTTGGCTTGAGCAGCATGTATAGTGGATGAATGGGCATGGAAACGCTATGAGTCGGAATGGATGGAGTAAGGGGGATGGGTGGGGGCATTGGTTGGCGTGGGGTGTGGGTGTGAGGTCAATGGGATCTAATGCTGAACAAAACAAGCCCCAGAGAACTAAGCCGGACTACATTAAGCAACCCGCCTCGATACTTGGCAGCCCCTGTGGCAAACTCCAATTTTTGTCTGGGGACCTGATTCCAGAACAAATGTTGTGCCTCTCGATGCACTTTTCCTGAGGAGGGTCCATCAAGCCTGAAAATTTCCCAACTCCCATGACCTGCCTTCAACATGAAAATCCAGCCTTTTAACTTTTCAGAGGTAGAAATGCTCTCACCGAGTCAAGGCTCATTCCACTACCTACATTGATATTAAAAAAACACAAATGCAACAAATTTAAGTTGATAAAAGTTGACAGTTCAAGGAGTTTATCCTGGAATTACAAACATTCATCTCTCAGTCTTTAGCTTGTGTATCCCAGTCTAAGTTACTTGCAATAAAGTCCATAAATTACCAGTGCATTGGGAGATATTATAGCTCATTCCAAGAAGCACATTCACATGCTGTTGGTTTCTTCGCTCTACTTCCTGTCCACTCTGGGATTCTCATTGTTGATAACTTCTCAGTCGTGCACTCTGCTCACTCCCCTTCTGTGCACAGTGGGGACAATATGTAAACATTAAAACTGAAGAGGTGGCATGGTACCACAGTGGTTAGCAGTGCAAGGCGCTGGGTTTCAATTTTGGCCTCAGCTGACTGTGTGGAGTTTGCACCATATGTGCGTTAGTTTCCTCTCGGTGCTCCAGTTTCCTCCCTCAGTCCAAAGATATGCAAATTAGATTGACTGGCTATACTAAATTGCCCTTTAGTGTCAGGAGGATTAACAGGGTAAATACATGAGGTTACAGGGATAGGGCCTGGGTAGGGTTGTTGTCAGTGTAGGTTTGATGGGCCAAAGGGCCTCTTTCTGCTCTACAGGGATTCTATGATTCATGAATTGCCCTTATTTAATGGCTAAAAGGCCATGTTGCATGTAAGTCATCTTTCCTCTATGGGTAGATAAGCCTTGGTTAAATTCAGCTAAATTTCTGTTTGAGGGGAAGGGACATGTGAGCCACTATTGTCTGTTTGGAAGTATTCACACTCATTGCCCAGTAATTTGCAGAAGAGAAAAGATTAATTTACTTGCTTGGAGTCCCTTATGTCATGGGATCACCATTCTTGCTTGCCTGCCCCACTGGCTTTCCCAGATCTTCGGAACTCAGCTCCATAGCTTTTCATTCCAGGGAAACCAGGCTGGAGAAATTTATAATTACTCTAATATTCAGCATGGGTTTTTCCTTCAAATCAGACCACCAGAACCAGACTGACTGGCAATTCATACTGTTTGCCAATTGTAAGACCATACTGTTCATAAATTGGCTGTTGTATTTGGTTACAAAACAACTGTGGCAGTTCTTCAAAAGTAATTTATTGACTGTGGAACATTATGGGTTGTCCTGAGGAAAAGAAAAGCACTGTAAACGTAATTTCTTGCTTCATTATATGCAGCTTTATCTGATTTTGAAAGATCTAATTAACTTTGGCCTCAATATTCCCTTTGAAGCATATTTGGTGTGGGGAGTGAAAGGTAGGGATAGTCATAGGTGGGAAAATGGAAGCATGGCTTTGGTAAGCCTCCCACAGTTTTAACTGCAGGACATCTTTTAATTGTTTTCTCTAGGTTTTCCACCCAGGCTGGCTGCCTGTTGTACAGTAAAGCTGCAGCAAAAGTGGAGCAGCAGGTACGGACAGTTTGCTACCAGGCATGTACTGGCAAAGGTAAGGAGATGTGGTCGCAGGTTAGAAGATGGTCGGTAAGGAAACAGGGGCTGGTGAGGGGGTTTGATCACAGTGCAGGGCCAGTAGAAAGATTATGGTTTGGGGGGATGGAGATGGTGTTCAGGATGGGGCGATGTCATTTAGAGATAGGTTAATTGATCTGGAGGAATTATTCCTGCTTCTCCAGTGCCACAAGTGATTCTATAAAGGATTTACCTTACAATGTCTTCTTTAGCTGCTAAAGTATGGAAAACCAAGCCAATTGTGATTCAAGGCCTCCTTAACATTTCAATGCCAAGCCTACCTCCTATGAGTGGAGTGTTTGCTGTTCCTCTTGCAGCCTCTGGTAAAACTGGAAGTGTGTGGGTTCAAAGTAAGTTTAGTTCTTTCTTGCCAGACAGGATGTCAGAGTGACCAAGGCCATGCGTGGTGCTGACTGCTGGACAGATCACACGCTCATTGTCTCCAAAATGAGGCTCCGTATCAGACCCAAGAGACGACCACAAGGAAGCAAGGTTATGAAAAGAATCAATGCAGCCAAGCTAAAGAACCCCAGCATAGCTTCAGCACTGGCTGAAGACTTAGAAATCAAGCTTGCTGACCTACACCTTGCAGGCAGCGCTAAGGACAACTGTGAATGCTTCAGGGATGCTGTCCATTCATCTGTACTGACGGTGCTCGGGCCCTATATCCGCAAGCAGCATGACTGGCTTGATGAGAATGATGAGAAGATACAGGGTCTACTTGCTGAAAAGCACCATCTTCATCATCAGCTGCCAAAAAAAATGCTTTTACCAGTGCTCACAGGACAGTCCAGAATAAACTGTGTAAAATGCAGGATGCCTGGCTGAGCGCCAAGGCAGATGAAATACAGGGATACCCTGACAGAAGCGACTTGAAACGGTTCTATGAAACCCTCAACACTCTCTACGGACCTCAATCTCTCAGGAGTTCCCTCCTCCTGAGTACAGATGGTACAACTCTCATTACAGAGAGGGCTCAGATCCTGCAGAGATGGACTGAACACCTTGAAGCCATCCTCAACTGTCCGTCATCTATTAACATTGAGGCAATAGACAGGATTCCCCAGGTCAATATCAACAGCGCCATGGATGATCCACCAGTAGTAACCGAAGTCACGAAAGCTGTCAGCCAGCTATCCAGTGGCAAAGCCCCGGGGCAGATGCCATACCCGCAGAGATCTACAAAGCAAGCTGGTCAAGAGTATCAAGAAGCTCGCCAAATTGTTCCAGTTCTTTTGGAAGCAAGGATCCATTCCTCAGGAACTTAAAGATGCTTCCTCTTGTACACCTCTACAAGAGGAAGGGCAATCGACAAGTATGCAACAACCACCGAGGAATCTCGCTGCTCTCCATCACAGGAAAAACCCTCGCAAGGGTCCTGCTGAATTGTCTGCTCACTCATCTGGAGCTGGGCCTGCTTCCAGAGTCAAAGTGTGGCTTCTGCAAAGGTCACGGGATTATTGACATGATTTTTGCTGTGCACCAACTTCAGAAGAAGTGTCAGGAGCAGAATCCTGAGCTCTACACAACCTTTGTTGACCTCACAAAAGCCTTCAATATTGTCAGCCGACAAGGCCTGTGGAGGATCATGTCAAAGTTCGGCTGCCACCCCAAATTCATTCAGATGGCACGCCAGTTCCATGATGGCATGATGGCCAGAGTACTGGATGGCGGAGAATCCTCTGAGGCATTCCCAGTCACCACTGGCATCAAACACTCGCACCCACACTGTTCAGCATGATGTTTGCTGCCATGCTGAATGATGCCTTCCAGGACAGTATTGCTGGAATCAGCCTCAAGTACAGAGTGGATGGGAAGCTCTTCAACCTGAGGAGACTTCAAGTTATTACGAAAGTGAAGGAGATTGTTCTGAGAGACTTTCTCTTTGCTGATGACTGCACCCTGTAAACTGGCTCAGAGCCAGAGATGCAAGTCAGTATGGATAAATTTGCTATGGCTTGTGACAACTTTGAACTCATTATCAACATTTAAAAGACCGAAGTAATGCACCAGCCTGCTCCTCATGCACTGTACACAGAACCCATAATCACAATCAAAGGGCAGAAACTACAGGCAGTGAACCAGTTCACTTATCTTGGCAGCACCCTCTTCCAAGCAGTGATTGTTGACACAGAAGTTAACTGCAGAATAGCAAAGGCAAGTTCTGCTTTCGGTTGACTGCGCTCCACTGTATGGGAACGCCGAGGAATCAGCCCAGCAACAAAACTGAACGTCTACAGCACCGTGGTACTCACTACCCTCCTGTATACCTGTGAAACGTGGACTGTGTATCGAGGACATGCAAGACATGTCAATCATTTCCACATGACTTGTCTTTGCAGAATATTACGCATCAGATGGCAAAACAAAGTACCAGACACTGAAGATCTCTCTAGAGCAAGTCTACCATCAGTCCACACGCTGCTGATTAGTGCACAGACCTGGTGGGCAGGTCATGTCATCCATATGCCAGATGAGCGCATACCCAAGCAACTCCTCTTTGGCGAACTCGCTGCTGGAAGATGCTCGCATGGAGGGCAGAAGAAATGTTACAAAGACACACTCAAGGCCCCCCTGAAGTCGCTTGACATAGACACGACCACCTGGGAAACGCTGGCACAAAACCGCCCTACCTGACACTGCCTCATCCAAAAGGGCTGTCAAGCTTACAAAACAAAGTGCATTGCTGAAGCACAACTTAAGCACGAGCTGTGCAAATCCACAGCCACCAGTGCAACAACTACAATGCCGACAGAAGTCTGTCCAATATGTGCCAGGACATTCTGTGCCCGAATTGGCCTGATCAGTCATCTTCAGACACATCGCATCCAGCCTCAAAACGACTAATGGTGTCGCGGTCCTCATCGACGAAGATGGACGAACAACAACAGTTCTTTCTTGGTTAATATTTTCAACTTTTTAACCTCCCATCCAAATAAAATCCGTTTGTTTTGGGGAGTTTAAAATCGCTCTCTTTTTCTGGTAATGTTCAAATGGCTATATCTTGACTATATTTTGTGCAGTATACTTCCAGTTCATTGTTCTTGTGAGGTTATCATCTGAGATACCACAGAGCAATAAGAATCTCAAGTAATGTTATTATTGAAGCGCTATCTTTGGTGAAATACTAACAAGAGCACAAACAAAGTTTCACTTCTGTTTATTATTTTATACTTGAAAGTGTACATGTTCTATAAACTACTATTATGAGCTCTATTATCTTGGCTACATCTACTTTTTATTAAAAGCTAAAGCTGCAGCCTGATTCTGCTTATCATAGTACTTTCTTGAAGTTGAGGGAGTCGTAAGAGAACCTAGGACATGAACATAATATTAGGACAAGGGCAACATCTGGGTTTCCTACATTACCTTATATTAATCATACAAACACATAATTTAATTCATAAGGTACACTAATTCACTTACTGGAGTGGCTTTTATGTGGAACCTGAGATAGTATCTGAAGAAGAACCAAGGGTGGGCCTGATTTTCCTTGAATTTGTACTCATTGACTCAGTAACTTCACCAGCTGAATATTAATTGGTATGAAATTAATGTTGGGCTTCCTGCCTTGCCTGCAGTGATTCTCAGGCAAATGCTAGGAGCTGGACACTGGAATATGTTATGATGGCAGTGGTGGAGAGTGGGGGAGGAGAGGCTCAATTGTAACTTCTGGGGATCTGCTCTTCCTGTCTGGTTATATGGGAATTTTTTTTAAAATAATTGTTCTTTTGAGCTTACCTTCATTGATACATGCAGGGGCTGCTAATGAATGCTGAACAGAAGAGGCACAATGCATGTCCATTCGTCAGCAACTAATTTCTGGATGGGGTTCTTCATTAGGCATTATATCTTTAATGGAGCAAATGCCTATTATAGGCATTGGTCAAAGACGTTGAATAAAAAAGCCAGCATGTGTTTGTCAATGGGACTGCTTTCTGGATGGATGGGATGCAGACTATTACACTGCTAAATTGGCATACTTTGCACCCATTATTAAATGGGCACAATATGTCCCAATTTCTATCCTTAAATGTCTCTCATTATAGGCCAGGAACACAAGAAAATATCTATTTTTCTTTAAAAAGTTATCAACACAGCCTTTTCAACATTTACACTCACTGTGCAATTCTATGTATTTCACCAAGAAATAATTTAGTCACATTGCTTGCCTTTCAAATCAAAATGTACTACTCTACAGTACTACATTGTTAATTAAATTAATGGATGATAGTTAATGTGTCATTGAGTTAAGCCAAGCATTCCAACAAGGATATTTGTGTGGATATTAAACTAAGATGAAAGCTGTTCATCATAATCATTATTGATGTCACATCAGAAGTCACCAATCCAGTTCAGAAACTCACCAAAATAAAGACGATGAGAAGTGATTTGTATCTGTCTCAGCAGCTGCAGAAGTATTATGAATAATGGGCAATAAGACAATTATGCAGTTGCTGAATATTAGATTAGGAATCCAAACTGACTTAATGGTTATGGTGACTGAAAAGATGCAACACATTCATACTCATTGGGCAGGCGATCTTACTGTTGCATTCTGCCAGCCAGTGGGCAGACTGAGCCAGTAAGATCACTGAGAGCTGAGAGATCAGGTTCATGCCTCTTGTGATCTTACCAGCACTGGATATCCGGCACGATCAGCTTCGCATCCATTTCTGGTGCGAAGCTGTATAATTTATTTATATTTATTGTAGTCAGAATTTGCATTGATTTAATGAGCCCAGGACATTAGCATCTGGGCTCACTTGCCTCTGTGGCCTCACCAGGAGAAGTTCCCTCCTGCAAGAATCAAAGCTGGTCCCCAGCAATGGTTATCGTCATTATGGCCTCGCAGGTAGAACCAGAGGCCATTGAGGTACCTTGGGGAGGTCAGGGGCAAGGGTGGGAGGGGGTGCCACTTGGGCTGTGACAGCAAGGCACGGTCAACCTAGCATCCTGGCACTGCCCACTGGCACCAGGCAGTGCCAAGAGGGCAGGCCAGAGGGGGATGTGCCAGACCGGGGGCAGCCAGTCAGTGGTGGGATGGTGGATTGCTGCACACTTCATTGGCGTCAGTATGGGAAGGGAAAACAGACCTGCTGCCACTCTGCACTAAGAATCAGTGGGAGGGGGAGGGGGAGGGGGAGGGCTGGTGATCGTGGGGAGGGGTCAAGGCAGCCAATAGCGGGAGGGGATCAGGCGGCAAATCGTGGGAGCATCGGGCTGCTGATCACCTGGGGGTGGGGGGGGCGGGGGAGGTGTGTGGAATCAATTTGAGCGGGAGGGTTGGTAGGGGAGAGGTGGTAATGGGATAAAAACAAATTAACACAGATGGTGGAATCTGAAACTAAAAGGGAAAACGTTAGAAAATCTCAGCAGGTCTGGCAGCATCTGTAAGGAGAGCAAAGAGCTGACGTTTCAAATCCAGCTAACCCTTTGTCAAAGTTAAAAGGTATAAAAAGTGGGAGATATTTATACTGCAGGGGGAGAGAATGAAAGGTGAGTCATAGCCATAAAGACCAGGGGAAAAGGTTGCTAATAGCACAGAGAGCATAAAGGGTGTGACTGGCCAAACGGCAGAGAAGCTGTAAGCTGTGACAGATGAAGATGTTGGGGGAGGGGAGAAATGGGACAGAGGTAGAATGTAAAAAGGGGGAAGCAGGGAGGAGAAAAGGTAAGGGAAGGAGGATGAAGGAAAGAATTGGAGGGGAAGAAAAATGAAGAAATTTCACAAAGAGATAAAAGGTAGCGAACAGTAAAAACTTAAACAAAATAGAATGAAAACAAAGGGGGCTAAGGTGGGGTAGAGCAAATCATCTGGAGTTGTTGAATTTGATGTTGACACCGGAGGGCTGTAAAGTCCCTACCTGGAAGATGAGGTGCTGTTCCTCCAGTTTGAGTTGAGCTTCATTGGAACATTGCAGCAAGCCAAGGACAGGCATGTGGGCGTGGGAGCAGGATCGTGTGTTAAAATGGCAAGAAATTGCAAGGTCAGGGTCCTGACTGTGCACAAACCGAAGGTGCTCAGCAAAGTGATCACCCAGTCTACGCTTGGTCTCTCCGATATAGAGACCACATTGGAGGCAGCGAATGAAAAATACCAAATTGAAAGAGGTGCAGGTGAAATGCTGCTTAACCTGCAATGAATGTTTTGGACCTTGGATGGTGAACTTGGAAGAGGGGTAATAGGACTGATCGGTCAGGTGGATGGGGGCATCGTGGTTGGGCGCAAGCACAGTATCTCGGGGGGGGGGGGGGGGGGGGGGCGGTGGTGGTGTTGCTGTTTCTGAGTGACGAACCTCTGTTGCTGGAGACTAGCTCTTGTGCAATGATGCCTCTGCTGCTCTCAGCCAGCATTCAGGTGACTTAAGCTACATCCCTTCTACAGGTGAGAAACCGCTTCTGCTGGTTTTTTTAATTCTAAGTGGATAAGATAACAGATTTGAACTTCCCCAAAAAATGGATCTGAAACTCTCCTGTTTTCATACCTGTCCTGGACTTTTTGCTAAGTTTGCCGCCATTAAGTTTTCCATGAACTATGACATAAATGAGGAAGACGATTACTGATCTGACGTGATGAAGGTTTGACTTTGGCTTCCCTTTTGTAACCGTACAAAATACTTGCTAGGGCGATTGTCCCATCCCGTAGCGGTAAGTGTTTAGCACAGCGGGTCAGGAAAATCGCTCATCGGGCGATTTGCGATATCCAAGTAAAAGTGAAGTTCATTTATTAGTCACAAGCAAGGCTTACATTAACACTGCAGTGAAGTTAATGTGAAATTCTCCTAGTTGCCACACTCCGGAACCTGTTCAGATCAATGCACGTCTTTCAGACTATGGGAAGAAACCAAAGCACCCACAAGAAACCCACATAGACAAAGGGAGAATGTGCAAACTCCACGCAGACAGTAACTGAACGCAAGAACTGAACCCGACCGTAAGGGTTAGCGCCGTGCTTGGGTCTCCCAGGCCTAAATTTCCGGCGGTGTTTGTGCGGCTGGGAGGCAGGACTAGCATATAAATAGTATTTTGAATACTACTTGAATGCTATTAGTGGGCCTGGGGCTGAATTCTCTGGGCTTGCTAGCACCTCCCACCCCGCCATAATGTTTCACTCCAGCGGGGATTATTATAGCTCCCCACTTTTGAGGAACTAGTGGGATAATCCTGCTGGAGTGAACAGGAGTCAATTGGGGTCCCTCAGAGGGTTGGGCAGTGGTGGAGGTGGTGGTGGTGGGGGGGGGCATGGTGCCCTGTGGGCATAGGCACCCTGGCATTGCCAGCCTGTGACCAAGGCACAAAGTGCCCATGCCCAAGGAGCACCTTGACAGTGCCCACTGGACATTGGGCAGTGCCAAGGGGATGGGGCATGTGGGGTGTGTGTGGCCTAGGCAGCGACTGGTGGGGGTGGGGGTCCCACTGCCACTCTTCATTAGGATCAGGTCAGGGCTGGAGGAAGGCCAGTGATCGGGGCAGTTTGGGATGGTAGTTAGCTTGGGGGGTTCTGTCACTGCTGGGGGGGGCTGGAGATCGTGGTGGGGTGGGATGGGGGGTGTGAATGGACAGGGAGCTGTGATCAGGCCACGTGGTGGGGTTGAGGGTTCAGCATTCCAGGACTCCCGGGCTGGCCAGCAATCAAGCTGGCCAGCAAACCTGTACGCACAGATGCCTACTGGTTTCAGCCTCTCCAGCATGAATAGACCCTGCCCCCTAAAATCTAATGATAACCACGCTGGTGGCCTCTGCAGTGCACGGAGTGTGGGAGATTCTAGTTTGAACCCCATTGAAAAAAAAAAGTGAATTACTCATTTTCCCACAAATTTAATACTTGAATATTTTTCAGAGAATCGCCCCATTGTTTCCACTCAATGGGAAAAGATCAATTAACTGAGGAACTTGAAACTGGTGAGCTGAAAAAGCAGGGGTATTTATCTTATGTTGCAGAATAAATTACACCAAATCAGAGCTGGGAGACAAGGCCAAGATGTGGCTGCTTGGATCAGATAAGCTACTTTGATTTGCCTGAAGTTCTCTGGTTCTTTTGATAGATAGACAAATATTTTCACTTTTTTCACCACTGTGACTCATTCCTGCGTGTGACAAGGTTGGGAGTCAATGTCAGTTTCCTGCAATGGTGCCAGTATTTGGTTTGATGATAGGCAGACCAGGTGTGTGAGGACTTTGTCCTGTAAACCTTGGAAGGTCTTGGAAACCTCATCAGAGAAGCTGATTGTGCCTCTTCTGACTGTTGCCTTGACAGAGTGCCTAGTCTGGACAGATTTCATGAAGTGATATGGTGCAAATTGCCAATATAAGTACTTTTCAGTTGCACATGATGTTGTTGGGGGTAGTGCACTGCTGCTGCTGGACATCCGGAGAACACTGTTAAAAGGTTCTTAGAGAAGATCTTTGGGAGGAGTGGACAGATGTCTATCCACTCTTCCCGAGAAGACATTTGCCAGGTGATAATTTGTGTGATTTCTAGCAGGGTGGAGGGACATTCAATGTTCAAGATCTTACGTTTCAACAATGGGAACTGCTGCTGGGTCTTTTGGCTCTTGTCCAAACCTCCAACAAACAGGCCACTAGTCTTGATGATTCAATGAATACCTGGAGGAAATAAAGGCCGACTACTTTGCTGTAAAATCTTAAAAATGAATACAATATATCTCCATGGTATTATTAGGTGTTAAAAACACATTCATTAACATTGCACAGCAGTGGTAGACATGGTTGCTCAGGCTTGGGGTGGGAGCAGAAATCTAAATGTGCAGGTGAATGGATACAGATGATTTTTTGACTTGTCACTATTTGCAATAGTCTTTCCAAGGTTGGTATCCTCTCTTTTGCTGACTCCTACTTTAGACCACACTTGTTTACTGGCATTCAATTTACTGCTTCATTTTCTACTAAATCTTTGCTCATTCCATGGGGTTCTGGAACAATGCTGCTTCTCATAAGTACCTTGGGATCTTCACCCACATTAAATGCATTATATAAAAACAATGTGTTGTTTTTGTTGCTCCATAGTGCTAATTTTTCACTATTCTGCTGTCCCTTAGATCAATCTTCACTTCTCTACCATTAATTGCATCAACCTCTGTTGGCCGTTGGTAATTCTTCAACTCTATAACAACCACGGGATCACCCTGCCCCAATCTCTCCCCCACCCCAGCCACCAATCCTTTCATAGCTTTTCTGTTCCTTTTCCAATCTTTGAACTGCACTGCAGTCCTTGCAGGCTGTAAAATTGCTGCTGTCACCACTATCTCCAAATTCAAATTACTACACCTACTGTTTGAAGGCTCTTCCCACATCAAGTAAGGCCATTTTTTGGTTAACTGGATACCACCTCTCTCATCAACCCTGTCCCCAGTGTTTCCTTCTTGCCAAGCCCAGATTACTACCATGAATTATTTCAATAATTCATGCCACATCTGCTAACACTACCAACTTAAGTTGTATGACATTTTTAAGATGATAAAATAACAAAACAAAGTGTTTTACGGGAGAATCATAAAGCAAAATATGACATCAAGCCACACAAGCAGATAATCAATCAGATGACCAAATGCTTGGTCAAAGGGATAGGTTTTAAGCTGCATCTTAACGGAGGAAAGTGAGGCAGCGAAGAAAGATAATTCAAGAGTGTTTAGCCATATAATTTAAGGTGCATGACTATCAAATCAAGAATGCACAAGAGTCTGGAATTAGATGATTGCAGATATTGCAAAAGGTTGAGGGGCTGGAGGAGACAGGGAGAGGCAAGGTGGTCACGGACGAATTGGAAAACAAAGTTGATAATCTTAAAACCAAGACACTGCTTGACCATGAGCCAATGTGGATGTGAGCACAGGATTGATCTGTGAACAGGACTTGGTGCTAGTCAGCACATGGGCAACAGGAGTTTTGGATGACCTCTAGTTTACAAATGTTAAAATTTAGGGATAGAATGTTGTGGTCCAGCCAGGAGTAAATTGGAATGGCAAATTCTAAAAGTGACAAAGGCACAAATGAGGATGTGAGCAGCAATGAGCTGGGACAGAGGTGAAGTTGGGCAACATTCTAAAGGGGAACAAACTGAAATGGGAGAATCCATCAAAGAAAATCATGCAATGTTGGAGGATTCTCCTTCGGGACTGCTTAGAGTTGGTAGACCAATCAGTATTTAAATATTGCTATCAGCCTGAACAGTAACTGACTTCATTAATAAGTAGAAGATTGTGTGCCAACCAGAAACCATGGATGAACATGGATATCCACTGCCTGCTGAAGTCTAGGTCCAAGACGTTCAAGAAAAAAGCCAGATATGATCTACAGAAATCCACCAACAATGCCTAAAGACAGTACTGGACCAAGCTAGAATCCCAGGCTAGTCACACAGACTCCTGTTGGCAATGACAAGGTCTGCAAGACATGACAGGCTACAAGATAAAGGCATGTAAAATCGCCGGCACCAATGCATCCCTCCCTGATGAGCTCAATGCATTCTATACTTGTTTTGAGCAAGAGGTGAGCGAGAGCATGCCCTCCATCCCGAAAGCTGTGGACGAACCTGTATCCGAGGTCACCACTGCTGAAATCAGAGCAGCCTTCTCAAAGGTCAACTCATGGAAAGCAACTGGCTCAAATGGAGCACAGGAAGAAGTTTCACAACACCAGGTTAAAGTCCAACAGGTTTACCTGGTACCAAATAAACCTGTTGGACTGTAACCTGGTGTTGTGAAACTTCTTACTGTGTTTACCCCAGTCCAATGCCGGCATCTCCACATTAGATAGAGCACCCAGACGAGCACTCAGTTTCTGGCAGGGCTATCAGCAGACATCTTCAACCTCTCTTCACACCAATCTGAGGTCCCTACCTGCTTCAGAAAGGTGACCATCATCCCGGTAACAAAAAGCCAGGCAGCATACCTTAATGACTATTGTCCAGTAGCTCTGACATCCATCATTATGAAGTGTTTTGAAAGTTTAGGCATGGCACAAATCAATTCCTGCCTCCCAGATTGCCTGCATCCACTACAGTTTGTCTATCGCCACAACAGGTCCACAGCAGACACCATCTCCCTGGCCCTACATTCAATTCTGGTACACCTAGATAAGATGTGGTGATGCTGGCGCTGGACTAGAGTGAACACAGTAAGAAGTCTCACAACACCAGGTTAAAGTCCAACAGGTTTATTTGGTAGCAAAAACCATTAGTTTTCGGAGTGCTTGCTGCCCCTTTGTCAGGTGAGAGGTCAGGTCAGGTTACCTGACGAAGGGGCAGCAAGCGCTCTGAAAGCTAGTGGCTTTTGCTACCAAATAAACCTGTTGGACTTTAACCTGCTGTTGTGAGACACCTAATAACAAAGACAACTATGTCTGACTCCTATTCATAGACTATAGCTCAGTCTTTAACACCATTATTCCAATGAGATTCATCTTCAAACTCTGCGGCCTGGGGCTCGGCTCCTTCCTTTGCAACTGGATCCCAGATTTCCTAACCCATAGACTGAAATCAGTAAGAACAGGCAACAACTCCTCCTCCACAATCATCCTCAACACCGGTGCCCCACAAGGCTGTTCTCAGCCCCCTACAATACTCCTTAAATACGTATGACTGTGTACCCAAATTCCCCATCAATTCAATTTTCAAGTTTCCTGATGACACCACTGTAGTGGGTCAGATCTCAAACAATAATGAGACACAGTACAGGAAAGAGATGGAGAATCTGGTGATCCATCTACAACAATAATATCTCCCTCAATGGCAACAAAACGAAGGAAATAGTCATTGACTTCAGGAAGCAGAGTGGATGCCATGCCCCGTCTACATCAATGGGGATGAAATCAAAATGGGTGACTGCTTCAAGTCTTCAAGTTTCCAGATCACCAACAACCTGTCCTGGTCTTTCAATGTGGACGCTATAATTAAGAAAGCCCATCCATGCCTCTACTTTCTCAGGAGACTAAAGAAATTTGGCACGTCCGCTACAACTGTCACCAACCTCAACAGATGCACCATAGAAAGCATTCTTTCTGGTTTTGTCACAGGTTGGTACGGCTCCTGCTCTGTCCAAGACCGCAATAAACTACAAAGGGTTGAGATTGGAGCCAGTCCATCACTCAAACCAGCCTCCCATCCATTAACCCTACCTGTCTACGCTTCCTGTTGCCTTGGAAAAGCAGTCAGCATAATCAAGGACCCCATGCACCTCGGACATATTCTCTTCCACTTCTTCTATCGGGAAAAAGATACAAATGTCTGAGGATGCGTACCAACTGACTCAAGAACAGCTTCTTCCCTTCTGTTATCAGACTTTTGAATGGACCTACCTCGCACTTTGTTGATCTTTCTCTACATCCTAGCTATGACTGTAACAGTACATTCTGCACTCTCTCATTTCCTTCTCAATGTATGGTATGCTTTGTCTGTGTAGCACGCAAGAAACAATACTTTTCACTGTATACTAATACATGTGACAATAATAAATCAAATCAAATATTCTGGAGGTGGAAAAAGATGAGTTTAGCCATGGTGCTAATATGTGGTTTGAAGCTTATTTTGGGGCTAAAGTTTGCAAACAGTCTGGTTTAGTGAAGATAGTTGTCAGGGAGAGAGGATGGAGTCAGTAACTAGTGAACAAAGTTTGGAGTTGGGACCAGTAATAATGATTTCAGTCTTCTCAATATATAATTGGGGAAAATTTATGCTCATCGAGTACAAGATACCTGATAAGCAGTCTTACAATTTAGTAACAGAACTCATGTATAATAGTTTCTCAATCAGCTTTTAATATAGTGCACAACAAAAACACATCTGAATATTTAATTTTGTTATGCAAAGAAGGCAGTCAACTAAAGATCAAGATCTGAATAAACACAATAAATGTTTATATTGCATGACTATACAATACCCAGTTTGGCTGGTCATGCAATGCACAAGTTACAATTGCCTGAAATGAAAAAGTTCACCCAATAAATTTGTATTAATTGAATGATTAATACAAACTAGTACTTATTTGTATATGAAGCAGATTTGGAAATTTCTAAGGAATCAAGCAATTAAGCATTTAATTCTAAACCAGAAAATTGTAAGCTCCAAATCTCAGGGTTGCTATATAAAGCTTTTATGTAGCATTCGGTAGCAGGTAATTTTCCTTCCAGAGCTTTTTGCTAACTGAGTGAGGAGCAGGGGTAGATGGATCATAATGTAATTCACATAATAAATATTCCTGCTTTCCTACTGGCAAAGGCTATGTAGAAGCAGTCTGGGAGGGAAGAAAGCTGGTTAACAAAAAACTCAGTTAAAGTATTGCTTCTATTTTAGGAACCATTAGAAAACATCAAGCACTGAAATAACTGTGGCTCCAGGGTAGTGAAATGCATCATGATTGCTTAAGGGAGCTGATCTTTTTTGCGACCCAAAGTCTTTAGTGTGGTGGCTAATTACCAGTGATGCACATTTGAGTTTTGCATTCATGGTATTTGAATACTTTTTCATTTGTTTTGCTATAGTTTGGGGAGGGCTTGTTTTTGTTTGGGAGTGCTTGTTATTGGGGAGGGTTTGTTTGGTATTGGAATATGCACTCAAGATCAGATTCTGACATCTCTTTGGGGCTGTTTCAGGTCATTTGGAGTGAATGACTGATAGGCTTTTTTTTCTTCAGTGTGTTGGATGTGATTTTGACTGCAGGTTCTCAACAGAATTGACTCAACTTGGATTAGTCTCTGCTCAGGAGAGGTTTGGTATAAAAGAGCTATTGAAGTTGCTGGTCCAATTTAAGAGTTATTGTGCTACAGGATCTTGGTACTGGACCAGTGGAGTGCTGTTAATAATTTTTGCCCTTTTTAACACATCAGAACAGTTTTTGTAATAAAGAAAAGTAATATTTTATTTCTGAGGAATATAAAAGATGCTCCAGAATGTTCTATAGTCTTACTCTTTGGCAGTACACCAGTGGACAGAACAGCTGAGCCTTTATTTAAATCTAACTTTAATATTCCACATTTAGTAGTAAAATTTAGAAGGAAAGGAAAAGCTTAATGTGCAAGAAGATGGCCTTATTGATTCAAACACAGTTAGATTTATTCTAGAATTAATGAATAGTGTAACAATGTAACAAGGCCACAAGGAACTACAAAACGTCGTGAATGTAGCCCAATCCATGATGCAAACCAATACCCCATCCACTGACTCTGTCTACACTTCCCACTGCCTCAACAAAGCTACCAGCATAATTAAAGACCCCACACACCCCGAACATTCTCTCTTCCATCATCTTCCGTCGGGAAAAGGATACAAAAGTCTGAGGTTACCTACCAACCGACTAAAGAACAGCTTCTTCCCTGCTACTGTCAGACCTTTGAATGGACTTACCTTGTATTAAGTTGATCTTTCTCTACACCCTAGCTATGACTGTAACATTTCCTCTCATTTCCTTCTCTATGAACGGTATGCTTTGTCTGTATAGCACACATAGAAAAAATACTTTTCACTGTATGCAAATACATGTGACAATAACAAATCAAACCAAATAGTAATTTCAACTCTCCAATTATACTTGAAAATGTCCAAAGATAATACAAATTTTGAGTGAAGAAATTTCCACCCACGGTCAATGGACGTTTAAATGGCCCACATAATTTTCCTTCACATCTGCAATGATTCCTGCAGCAGGCAGTACCAGATAATTTATCCTCAGGGGTCTATTGAGCATGTGGAATTTATAATCATTAAAGAAAAAGTAGTGGAGGAATTAATGGGACTAAAGCTTGCTAAAAGCTACAAAATGCCCAGGCCTAATGTTTTAAAAGTGGTAGATGAAGTGACAGTGGATATATTGACTTTGAGCTTCCAGCATCCTCTAGATTTGAGAATGGTTTCTGTGGACCAGAAAATGATATACATCACCCCACTGCTTAAGGAAAAAGGGAGAGAGGAAACTGAAGGCCTGTTAGCCAGCAATGGCGCAAAAATATTGGAATCTATTGTTAAGATTGTGGAAACAGATATTTGGAAAATCATAATATGATTCAGCACAGTCCGCATGATTTTACAAAAGGGAAATCATTAGTGTTTTGTGAGTGTAACTAGCAATGTAGACAAGGGAGAAATTAGTGAGATGCAGTATGCATGGATTTTCTGAAAGCATTTAATCGGAGTCATGCGAGAGGTTGTTCTGAAAGGACAGGACTCATTAATAAATCAGCATGGATTGAGAATTAGTTAAGGGACAGAAAACAAAGATCAGAATGAAATGAGGGGCAACATAGAAACTAAAAGCAGGAGTATGTCATTTGGCCCTTTGAGCCTGCTTTGCCATTATTTTGATCATGGCTGATCATCGAATTCAACATCCTGATTCTCCCCTCACCCCCATATCCCTTGATCCCTTCAACCCCAAGAGCTACACCTAATTTCTTCTTGAAATCAGACAACGATTTGGCTCAACTACTTTCTGTAGTAGTGAATTCCACATATTCATCACCCTCTGGGTGAAGAAATTTCTCATCACCTCAGTTCTAAAAGGTTTGCCCCTTATCCTCAAACTATGACCCGTAGTTCTGGATTCCCCTACCATTGGCAACATTCTTTCTGTATCTACCCTGTCTAACCCTTTTAGAATTTTATATGTTTCTTTGAGATCCCCTCTCATTCTTCTAAACTCCATTGAATATAATCCTAACAACTTAGTCTCATCTCATATGACAGGCCTGCCATTCCAGGGATCAGCCTGGTAAACTTTTACTGTACTCTCTCTATAGCAAGGACATCTTTCTTCAGGTAAGGACACCAAAGCTGCACACAATTCTCCAGGTGTGGCCTCACCAACACACTATACAATTGCAGCAAAACATCCCTATACTCAAATCCTCAAATGAGTCCTAATGTGTAGAGATTGTTGTAGGTGAGTGATTGGATATTGTGCAATCAGCAGTGTGCAATTGATGGGATATGACATTTGGAGATGCATTTATTGATCTTAATCACTTGTGACATTATTGAACTTCTTGCAATACCGTATCCAGGCCCTTAGGGATGCCAGCTGTCTGGTCCCATTGTATTCTGATATCTTGCCTGGAGACAAGCACCTGGCTCCTGCGGAAAGATGACACCTCTCCTCTTCTGCATCCCTTCCATCAAGTCCTCCAGCGTAGTTTCAAAAATCTGGGTACCTGCTCTGTCACAATGTGCTCATCCATCTTGCTCAGACTCTCTTTTATTACCAGTACCAAAACCTACTCCAGCTAGAATGCAACCCCCTTCAAGAGGTGCAAGCTTGCTTTTAATAAGACTCATTTTAAGTAGTATTAGTCCCACACAATTTTACATCCTTGTTGAATGGAGCCATTCAACACCATGTTTGCTGATAGCTGCATGATACAATGATTTAAATGAGCAGGTAGCATGAAGTTTGTGTGCTGTCTCCATTGGAAACAATGGGACTGACTTTGTTGTGTATCACCAGCCCTGCTTTATTGAATTTTGTAGTTGGTCTGTGAATAAAGATTTTTGTTTTAATGCTTGTGGGCAGGAAACATAAAGCATTTAATTAATATGTTAGAAATGTAGAGCTGTGTAAGAACCAGACTAGACCAATTTTCTTTTTTAATCTACTTGCAATCACAACAAGTCATTCCTGCTATTTCTTCCCTGCTGAAGCATGTCTTATGGGCATGCCTTGTACCTGATAAGTGTATTTCCTTTAATTTCTTTTTATATAATAAAGTAATTTGTTGACTGGACTATTTCCCTTGTTGTTGTGCTTGAAAATCTTATGGAGTTGGATTTTTCATTGGTTTTAAAAGGGAATGAAGATTCAACAACGATTTATCTGTTTTAAAAAATGCTCACTTTTTATTTTGTCTATTCACTGTTGCACAAATACTGGCATCTGACCATTATATTTTCTGTCGGCTGTTTTCTAGGATAGTGATTCATTTGTTTGAGGGTGTGATGCAGTCAAGCAGTTAAATAAATTGAATGACATGATGCTTGCGCTTGATAAATAAAACACTTGTTTGGGAAATTTAACAGGCTGCCAGATTCATATTTGTGTATATTTTTCTGCTTTCGAGAAAGAAAAGTCCCCATTAATGTAAGATGGCTGCTTATGGCCTCTGTTGAATTAAACTGGCTGTTAATGCCCTTTGTATAGAATTAAAAGTCCGGAGGAATTTAAGCTCAGTTATTAATAAATAACATAGCTGGTTTGATGAGAATCTGAGCCTTGCTATGTTTTAGTAGACTAATAAGAAAGGATGTTGTATTTGATTGTGGTGGTTGAAGGTCAATCATCTCAGTTCCAGGCCATCACTGCAGGACTTTGTTTGAGGAGTGTTCTAGGCATAACCATCTTCCTTTCATCATAGGGTCAGAAGTGGGAATGTTCATTGATGATTGCACAGTATTCAACAACATTCGTGACTCCTTAGATACTGAAGCAGTTCATATCCAAATGCAGCAAGTCCTCAGGCTTGGGCTGACAAGTGACAGGCTTGTGCCATACAAGTGCCAGGCAACAACCATCTTCAACAAAAAAGAACATAGACATCATCCCTTGACTTTCAGTGGCTTTACTATCATTGAACCCACCACTATCAACATCCTAGGGCTTACCATTGACCAGAAAGTGAACAAGACTAGTCACATAAATACTGTGGCTACATGAGCAGGTAAGAAACTAGGAATATTGTGGCAAGGAATGCACCTCTTAACTCCCCAAAGCCTGTCCACAATATACATAGCACAAATCAGGAGTGTGATGGAATACTCTCTGCTTGTCTGAACGAGTGCAGCACCAACACCACCTTCCAAACCCACAGTCACTACCGTCAAGAAGAACAAGGTCAGCAGATGCATGAATACACTACCATTTGCAAGTTCCCCTACAAGTCTCTCACCATTATGACATAGAAAAAGCTCACCATTATGACTTGGAAATATCTTATCATTTCTTCACTGTTGCTGGGTCAAAGTTTTGCTGTAAAATTGGGAACTATGCCAGTGGCATCGCTATGTTGCCTACTTGCCGATTCCCACTCTGAGGGTAATATAACTGTGGTGGAGGAGGCAGCATTGGGCAGCCCACATGCCCATGGACCAATTGAGGCCCTGAAGTCACCAGTTAATGGCCACTTAAAGTTTCCTCCAGATACCTCTGGGATTTTACTCATACTGGGGGACCTGGGGTCTCCAGGCTGCATGATTGGTGGATGGGCAGAGGGATGAGGTAGCCTCTTGGTCAGGCAACCTGTGCTCATTTAAGACAACCACCTCCATCCTCTTTGAAGTGTACTACCCCTCCAAATTCCCCTCCGCCCCCTCCAAATTCCCCCGGGATAAAGACATGATATCCACATGTCGAAAACCCAAATATAGCAGAGCCAATTGACTCACTGTATTGTTCGAACATATCCCATCTTTACAGGAGCAAATGCCTCATTTTGCAGTAAGTTATGAATTTGTAGAATTGACATGAATGTTTCATAAGGGAAGATTAGGTCTGTAGAATAGAAAGCTATCAAGTTAATCAAATCTTCTGTCCTTTAAAAATTGGAAATAAAATTGCCAGTTTGTGTTTGAGAGTTGAATAAAATATGTTTTAGCAGTTTCAGTAGCTGTTTGTTGACATAGCCTAAACACTATCATAGTAATACGAATGACTGTTATCCATAACCTATTATTATCATAATGAAGGATGCTGTAAGTTCACAGTTTTAATGAATGCTCGTAGAGGTTATAAAGATTAGCTGTTTTGATGCAGGGTTATAAACATAAATGTTTGTTTTTGTGGGTATTAAGTATGAAGCAAATTAAATTTATTGACATCACAATTTCATGAATGAGGATTGTTTATAGAGTGAAGTATGTAATAATAATGTTTTGTCACTTTATTTTATGATGGAATGGCTCCTGAGGTCTGCCCAAGGTAGATTTTGTGTAAGTTGGCATGGATGTGTCTAATTCAAAAGATAGTGTGTGTTTGGGGAGAGGGGGGTATGATTTGTCAGAGGTGCCATAAGAGCCATGGGGTGGGTGGGGAAATGAGTTGGCACTAAGTTGGTAAAGGTGCTATGGGGATGGGTGGGGAATGGATTGGCCTAGGTTACTATGTATGGGCAAGGAGAGTGGGTGAAGTGGAGGGAGGGTTGAGGGCTACAGGGCCTAATGTTTAAGAAAAATACTGGTTTGAAGCCTCTGAGATGAGAGGAAAACCTTTTAAACTTCCTGCCATGGCACTCAGTAGCCCCTGCTGGCAACTCTGATCTGTATCCAGGGTTGGTATATTTTACCTCATCCCACAGTAGCCACTCCAAAATGAAGATCCGCTACTCGGGTGACGTTAGCCGGGAGATTTCCCAATTCTCTGCACCCATCTTAGGAGCAATGATTCAGGCCAATAATTCATACTAAATTTACAAAGTGCCCAGGGATCTCTACTGTACTCGTTAGATGACTTTTAAACCTGGCTTGTCAGTTCTATTGCATCCAATTTGGAGTTTAAGTGGGGTGAACGTCCTGGAGGGGGTTTTATGCTGCAATGGCTAAGAAGGATATCTTCAATTGCTGGAGGTTAAAGAACTGAACAAAGAACAAAGAACAAAAACAGCCCGGGAAATAGGCCCTTCGGCCCAACGAGCCCATGCCGCCATTTTAACATTACCAGTCCCCCCTCCACCCATGACCCTTATCTATTGTTTTATGGCATTCCACATTGCATGCATAGGACAATTTTGTGCTCAAACTGCAAGACACAAGTCAATAAGTGAGAGCTAACTTTCGACAGAGATGAGTGATTATGGATTGGCTGTCTGTTGTACCACACACCAGATTTTCCATTTTATCAAATGCCAAGGGAGAGTTGGACAGGAGGTATAATGAGCGGCTGAATTGTTGCTGTACATTTTCCACCACTGCTGGAAGTTAAAATTAGCCCCTGTGGATCACGCAGTTAGTACACATTTTAGGGCTTTGAAGTGGAGTATTCGATGTAGAATAATTTGAGTATAGCAAAGTTTTCAATTAGATAATCCCTTTTGGCTGTGTGCCCTGCTGTGGCCAGTTCGGCACTGGATGCAATGAAAGAGCTATTATGTTGGTGTGGGGTCTTAACGTTGGTGATAGTAAACAAAGAACAGATTGACAGGTCACTGCTCTGATAGATAATATTAACTTTCCAGATTCCTTGAACTGTGCCATCTTGTCGCACTGTCAGCTCAGGTCGTATAAGTAACGTGTACAGATTTCAGACATGTCACAACGTCTTGAGGTCATGGTGCATTGATACTCTCTGAGGGACATGTCCTGGGGCAGAATTTTCAAATTACATTGCAGAGTGCTGTAGTGCTGGGTCCCTTAATCAGGCTAACAATCAGCTGGAGGCATTTTGCGGGGTCAGAGAGTGTTAACAATCTGCTTTAGTCTGGGGGGAAGGAGAGGGCCCTACATCCGGTGTAAGACATTGATTTACACATTTAAGCAGCATCCTGTCGATTTTTTTTGTTTCAGGGAGGCAGACTATTCAATCAGCTGACTGAAAGATGCATCAGATGGACTTTTGCCATCTCTGGATATTGAGGTGCTTGTTTTCAATTGCTGGTTGCTCATAACGGAAACATGAACATGTTTTCTCTCTTCTCACAGACAGAAGCTGCTGAGTTCTGCCAACATTGTTTTTGTTTCAGATTACTGCTCTGTGTAGATTTTTTCTTTTTATGTAAATTATAGTGAGGATCTGTTGAAGAGCCAATTATAAATGTAGATTAAATCCAATGAAGTCTAATTTATTCAGGCCACAAGTTAGAGTTTATGTTCACAAAAACAAATGTGCAGATATGATGGCTTTGAGCAGTTTTTATATCAAAATGAAGAGTAACATAGGAAAATGATTTATATCCAATTTATCTAACCCTCTGGCCTAGTAGCTTTAAAAATACAAGTATGTGCAGTGGAAGATTCTTAAAGAAAGTGCTCCTCCAATCACAGGCTGGTCTTCTGCAGCATTTGCTGCTGTCTGATTCACTCTGAGACTATCAGCAAATGTGATTGTGATTGGAGGAACTACAACACTGGTGGTAGTAATGGGCTCCAGGAGCAGAAGAATTGGGGAGAAAGTGAGAGAGACACATTTGGGGCTGGGTGGGGGAGGGAGATACTCACTCAGGGCTGGGTGGGGAGAGATGAACTCACTTGGGGCTGGGTGGGAGAAGGATGGACTCATTCGGGGCTGGGTGGGGAAAGGATGGACTAACTCGGGGCTGGGTGGGGAAAGGATGGACTAACTCGGGGCTGTGTGGGGGAGGGAGAGACTCACTTGGGGCTGAGTCAGAGAGGGAGAGACTCACTTGGGGCTGGGTGGGGGAAGGAGAGACTCTCTTGGGGCTGGGTGGGGGAGGGAGAGATTCACTCGGGGCTGAGTGGGGAAGGAGAGACTCTCTTGGGGCTGAGTGGGGAGAAAGTGAGAGTGATTGAGTGGACGCGGGGGGAGGCCAGCGTGAGGGTGCGGGGGGTCAGCACGGGGGCGCAGGGGACCAGTGGGTGCGGGAAAGTGAGTCATCATGAGTGACTCTTTTTTCAAATTGTCAATCTATTTTGGTGTTTTTCACACATCAGCTTTTCAAAAAAAATCTTGTTTAATGCTGTGTCAAACGTTATCTTTCTGAACATCGCTAATTGGTCCCCAAGTCTGAGAAAAATTGACTCCAACATACTGGCACTTGCAAGGTTTAGGGATCCCAATCATACTATGATCATAATGAATGGCAAAGCAGACTTAAAGGATCGAATGGCCTCCTTCTATTCCTATTTTCTATGTTTCTGTGACATTGGGGCTTACCCCTCAATACTGAAGCAATTCCTGCCCTGTGAAAGTTGACAGTCATACTGCAGGAAAAAACAAAAAAGGTTGTAGCCAACCACACTTGTGGAATAACTGGGAGATTTGAAACATACTACATTAAAGTTGTTAACACGACAAGTTCATGTTCAAATAAATAAATATAAACAGAAAGTGCTGAAAAAGCTCATCAGGTCCGGCAGCATCTGTGGAAAATGAAGCAATTTTGAGTCCAATATGTCACTTCTTCGGAACTAATGTTCAAGTGTAGTTTCTAATCATGTGAGCCAATACCAAATGCAGGGAGTGTATAATTGAGGTAAGCATTTAAAGCATAAATGGCCAGATTCCAAGATCAACAGGAAGTAGAAGAATATGTTCTTGTCAACTTTCCAGGAAGATGTAAATAAGATGCTTTTACCTTGCTGCTTGGTATTCAGACTGCAGCACTGTACAAGCTCCTAGCAGTTTACCTTTCTTATTCGATGATGCTCTGTAAAATGTTTCTTGGGACAGAGTGAGTTCCATTTTCTGCACAAGTGCACAGTATTAGGATGGAATCTATTAGCAGGAATCCATTTAAAGCCAAGAATTTTCATTAGTTAGTTTTGGCACATTCATACCATGGTGCCACAAACATCTGATTAACAAAACCAGCTCCACATCCCTGATATTCTTGATGAGGAGGTGGGATTCAGAGAAGACTGGAAACAAACAATAAACCAGCAAAGCCCAGGACATGAAGGTGCTGCTGATTTTAAGGATGGCACCTCATTATAAGACCATAAGATATAGGAGCAGAATTAGGCCATTCAGCACATTGAATCTGCTCCACCATTCAATCATAGCTGATATGATTCTCATCCCCATTCCCCTGCCTTCTCCCCGTAACTCTAGATCCTCTTAATGATAATTTATTCTTCCATTCTCTGCCTGGTAACTGACAGTTTGTGAGTGTGAGTGTGTGTTTATTTTAGCCATTATTGGATTCAGGTTTCTTGCAGTTTGTATGGATGAGTGTGGCTATAAGTTCAATGACTGAACTGACCATGGCACCATGATACAGGAAGCTATTCATGTGGATGGAGTAAATAGGAATGCTGTGGTAGTAGGAGACAATATAATCAGGAGGATAGACACAGCTCTCTGCAGCTAAGAGGGAGAGTCCAGACAGCTGTGTTGCCTGCTTGGTGCCAGGATTCAGGACATTTGCTAGGCTTGAGAGGAACTTGCAGTTGGATGAGGAGGATCCGGTTATCATGGTTCATGTAGGTGACAGTGATATAAGTAGAACTAGGAAAAATATTCTACCTGGTTTTATGAGCAGCTAGGGCTAAATTAAAAAGCAAAAGCTCAAAAGTAATAATCGCTGGATTTTTACCTGTGCCATGAGCAAACTGGCATAGAGTAGAAAAGATTGAAGTTAAATGCATGGCTTAAAGATTGGTGTGAAGGAAATGGGTGTTGATTCATGGGGAACTGATACTAGGGAAAGTAGGAACACTACCATTAGGATGGTCATCATCTAAACAGTAATGGAGCCAGTGACCTGGTGAATCATATGACTAGGGTGGAAGAGAGAGCTTTCAAATAAATAATGGGAGGATGGGACCATGTGAGAGGAGATGAGGCTAAATAAAGAGAAATGACAAGTTAACAGAGCAGGGAATTTCCCAGGTAATTTAGTAACCAGAGCATGGCAGAAAGGGATCAAATGTACAGACTTAGGAAAGCAGAGAAGGCCAGAGATTTCAAAAAATGGTAAAGAGACAGAGTAGAAATTTTTTCCTTTTTCTTGCAAAGAATCACAATAGGTGGGAAAAGCAGCATTAAAGCTGTTGACCACAATAATGATTTTATATGCCATAATTGCTTGCAATGTAGAACAAAAATAGCAAGGGGCAGGCCCCATAACATCATGCAGATGGGTTGGGCTCTGATTGAGCCTGCCCCCCGGCCGGCCTGCAATTCAGCTTTTAAAGGTTGGGATGCCATTTTTAAAAGCCACCCCAGGACACAAATGTAAAAGTAAAATACCCCACTCCCTCCCCACCCTTGGCACTGCCCCCAGCACTAGCCAGACAGTGTTGTGGGTAGTGCCAGAGGGCAGTGCCAGAGTACTGCCCAGGCATTATCTTATGAACCCTGAGTGAGACATTCACCAGAGTTCATAGAACATCACAGAATCCATAAGTGCAGAAGGAGGCTATTTGGCCCATTGAGTCTGCACTGACAGCAATCCAACCCAGGCCCTGACACTAAGGAGAAATTTGGCATGGCCAATCAACTTACCCTACATCTTTGGAATGTGGGAGGAAACCATGCAGACACAGGGAGAATGGGCAAAATCCATACAGTCACCCAGGCTGGGGTTCTTGGTGCTGTGAAGCAGCAATGCTAACCACTGTGCCACCCACCAGTTCCATGCTGTTGGGAAATGGGTCACATCTCTGGTCGACATGGCCTTAGAGGTAGGGTATTGGTTGGGGTAGTGGACTAGGATACTTTGTTAATCACTGAATTATACCAGTAATTAACAATGGGACAATACTGCTGTGGAAACATAGAAAATAGAAGCAGGAGTAGGCCTTTGCACCTACTCTGCCATTCATTTTGATCACGGTTGATCATTGAATTCAATATCCTGATCCCACCTTCTCCACCTTGATCACTTTAGCCCCAAGAGCTATATTTAAGTCCTTCATAAAATCACACACCAATTTGGCCTCAACTACATTTGTTGGCAGTGAATTCCATATATTCACCACTCTCGGGTGAAGAAATTTCTTCTCATTTCAGTCCTAAAAGGTTTACCCCTTATTCTCAAACTATTATCCTTAGTTCTGGACTCCCCCACCATCAGGGACGTTCTTTCTCAATCTACCCTTTCCAATCCTGCTAGAATTTTATAAGTTTCTATGAGATCTCCTCTCACTCTTATAGACTCCAGTGAATACAATCCTAACTGACTTGGTCTCTGCTCATAAGACAGTCTGCCATCCCAGGAATTAACCTGGTAAATCTTCGCTGTACTCCCTCTATTCTGTTTAGATAAGGACATCAAAACTGCACACAATACTCAGGTGTGGCCTCATCAACGCGCTATGCAATCGAGGTAAAACATCCCTATTCCTACAGTCAAATTCTCTTGCTATGAAGGCCAACATATCATTTGTGCTCTTTACTACCTGGTGTATCTGTGTGCTTACTTTCAGCAACTGATGCATGTGGGCACCAAGGTCTCATTGAGTATCCATCTCTCTCAATTTACACCCATTCAAGAAATAATCTGCCTTTCTATTTTTGGTACAATGTGTATAACCTCACATTTATCTATATTATACTGCATCTGCCATACATATGTTCACTCACTCAGCCTGTTCAAATCACACTGAAGCATCTTTGTATCCTCCTCACAGCTCACCCTCTCATCGAACTTCATCATCTGTAAATAATAGGCGTAGGTATTCAGGTAGGTTTTGTGCAACAAGCCCAAGTTTTCAATGCTGAGGCTACATCAGAAACATGCTCGTAGTATCTTGGGCACAGCAAATCAGCCCATCGGAAGTTTATCTTGGGCATTTACTGCACATGCGTTTGGATCAGGACTTCTGATGTGTCCCAAAGCATAACAGCAGTGGACATCTCAATGTTCGCTGATGTTGTATCGGAGGATCCAGCCCAATGATTAGCCAATGGTGAGATGATCATCTGCTTGTAGTTAGTTGGCCTTTTTAATGTGGGGCAGAATTTACTCTGAATGATGCGTTACCAATGGTTCAGCAATAACTTAAAGTCAAAGTACTTCTGATGGCATTTGTGACTAAAACAGATATTTCACAATTCAATCATATTCTGAATATCTTTTGAGTATGTTACCCTAAATAAATTTGTTTCTGTTTTGGAAGATTGCTACTGAACCATTTTTACAGTGTCAATGTGATTCCTCAGATTTTTTTACTATATGGGAGTCTGTATTTTTTTTAAGTGTGTGGGGGTTTTTTAATATATGGGAATGATGTTATAATCACAAAGCAATAGAAATGCAGATAATGAAGGTAATGAAGTCGCTCTGTTTTAACTGTTGTCCAGCTCCTTCCCAAGAATCATCGACAGTTAAAGCTGCATGAGCGTGTTTCCAAATTGGACAGTGGTATCACAAATAAGTGCTTGAGCACAGATTCCTTGTTGATCGTTATAATCAATGAATGATTCATCAGTTCTTTTTATGGTACCACCTCATAATTGGTTATTGAGTAGCACTGGCAGAGGAAAGAGGTTTTCCCTCTAATGGGATTGGTGCATGATGTGGAAAAATAAGCAGAGGGGTGACAAATACAACTATGGGGTCAATCTAAAATGGTGTTGAGATTCTATACAAGCTGTATTTTACAATGTACTCCCAATCAGTGTCACAATTCTACATTTACTTCCAAATCTGAATACATAGAATCCATACAGTGTAGAGGAAGGCCATTTGGCCCTTCAAATCTACACCAACTGTCCAAAAACTCATTCCATCCAGGTCCTTCCCTCTGCCTTATCCCCATAACTCTGAGCATTTAGCAAGGCCAATCCATCAACCTGCAGCATTGGACTGTGAGAGAATCCAGAGCACCCGGAAGAAATGAGTGCAGACATGGGCAGAATGTACGAACTTCACACAGGCACCCGAGACCGGAATCGAACCTGGGTCCCTGGCACTGTAAGGCAGCAGTGCTAACCATTGTGCCACCATGCCACCCTAAACTAAAAAGTACTGCAACAATAATTTAATGAGCAAGGACTAATTTACTGAAGTAGTCTACATTGTTCTAATAAAAGTATCTTGGATAAAAAAGAGCTTTTCAGATCTGTATTACTGTATGTTGAACTCCCCATGGTATCCTTCCTACAGAAAAATCATAGATTCCTTAAGCAGCTCCAGCGGTCAGATCCTGCTTCTAATCTTACTCACTGTTACATAACATGAATCTCTAACAGCTGCTTGGGTACTTAAGTAACACAAACACATGGACATCTGTTTATTATCCTCAATGGAAGCTCTGCAATGGGTAACATTTCCCACAGTTATTCTTCTGCAATCAAATCTCGCCACCCCCTCATGAGTTGTAGGAACATGTACCTACATTGAGTCACAAGTAGAGGCAGATTAATTTCGCCTCTACGTTTGTCAACATGTCTACGTTATAGATGTCTAATTAAGCATTTATTAGTAAAATATTTATAATGTTACATTCACAGTTGTATCGCTAAAAAATGTAAAACTCTACAGATTTGCAAGTAAAATTAATGTAAGTATAACTTATATAGCCTTCTACTGTAAAGTGGTTTAATGAAAAAACTTTCTAACTCCTGCACCTATTAAAAATAAATTAAATAAGGCATACTTCATTCACATTTCAATCTTGACATTAACAAAACATATCTGGTGGATTTCTCAGTGCCTGTAGCTCAATATATTGATAGTGATGAAGTAAAATATTGTTCCTCTGCTTTGAGGAACTGAACTGCACCAAAGGAGGAAAACAGGGATTATAGCAAAATGTAATGTGACTGCATGGATTGGTCATCCTCAAACCTTAAGACCAGCCCTGTCAAAAAATTCTCACAAGAAGCCTATGCTAGTAGACCTCAATTCTTCTCCACTTCTTTTTTCCCTCTCTATTTCTCTATCTTTGTTTTTCTCTTTCTCTTCTTCTGTTCTTGTTTCCTCTGCCATTCCAATTTTTCTCTCCTTTAGTTTTGCTCTTTTCATTCACAGGTTTTAAGTCGGTCCACCTCGTGTCCAACGAGGGGCATACACGCGATGGGTCGTACTGGGGCTGCTCTTGGTTGTTCGAGATTGGCCTAGTGCTTCATGTGGTTAGTGTGTGCCTAAACTGGACAAGATACTGGGCAAGACGACAGCTCAGTGACTATCACTGATTGCTGTGCAGACACATGGATTTGGGCCAGTGTCTGTGTGAGTTTGCGCATTCTCCCCGTGCTTGCGTGGGTTTTCTCCAGGTGCTCCAGTTTCCTCCCACACCCCAAAGATGTGCTGTTAGGCTGATTGGCAGGAATAAATTGTCCCTAAATCAGTTTCCCTCAATCTGGATGGCCATAAAACATTAGACAGGGGTCGTGGGTAGAGAGGTGGACTGATGGTGTTGAGATGGCGGCGCGGGTTCATTGGGCCGAAGGGCCTGTTTCCCGGGCTGATTTTGTTCTTTGTTCTTTGTTCCAACCCTTACTTAAGTTTTTATTTCCTTTCTCCCTATTCCTACTTTGCTGTCTTTATCTCCATCTCGTAATTTGTCTTTGTACATTGTGGATCATTTGTTCCTGCAGATTATATACTGATATTTTGGGGAAATAGAAATGAAGGAGGAGATTCTGCATGCCAGCTGGAGCTGAATGGGCTCAGAACTAGTGACCGCCTTTGAGAGTCTTGTGACCAGGAGCCACAGGCTGGATGCATCAGTCAGGCAGCGACAACAAATTAGGATCTAGGTGAAAGATTTTGGCAGGATGGTGTGCCCCACCTCCTCTAATTTAGACACATTTCTGAGAACCAGAGAAGAAAATGCAAAATAGAAGCATAATGTTAGCTTAAGTAAACATTAACTGTCGTCAGAAAGGAATGAGAGATATTCAAAGCTAAATTTTGGAAATAGGCTTTTGCCAACATAGTTACTGAGGTGGAAAACAAGAAGCAGGTATTGCTAAAGCTTATCATCAAAAGCTAAGTTCATAAAACTATTACAGAAACATTTCTGTGGAAGTCAACCACACTGGGGAAAAGGTGCTGAGGTGAAGGAAGCCATTCTGGGCGAAACTGGTAGATTTAATTCCACAAGGTCTACAGCACGAAATACAAATGCAAACACAAACTTTGGTTTGCGATTCTCCCATCCTGCTGCGCGTAGTTCTTAGTGCAGCAGACCAGGAGAATTGCGCATCAGGCAATTGGAATTCCCGTGAGAGTTTGCACTGTGTTTGTGTCTCCAAGGCTCGGATTTCTGGCGGGGCCTGTGTGGTGTCGGAAATTGGCTAGGAGGTGGAGCTAGCATTTAAATACTATTTAAATACTATTTAAATGCTATTAGTGGGTCCGGGAATGAATTCTCTGACCCCATGAGCATCTCTCACCCCACCAGAATGTTTCACTCCATTGGGATTACAGTAACTCCTCAATTTCTGGGAGCTGGCTGCCTGATCCTGCTGGAGTGAAGGGGGCCCCTCACAGTGTTGGAAGATAGGTGGGTAGTGCCCCCAGGCATGGGGCAGTGCCAAAGGGGTGGGGCCTATGGGGGACTGGCCTGGAGGTGGGACCTGATGGGGATGATCAGTGGGCATGGAGGGGCCCCACTGCTGCTCTGCCATTGGGATTGATAGGGGCAGGAAGGAGGCCAGCGATCGAGACGGACTGGGGTGGTCAGCCGGGGGGGTGGAGGGGGGGTGTGTTGGTGTCAGAACTGCTGGGGGTGGGGGGTTGCCTGCAGGGATGTCTGCACTGCCAGGAGGTGGTGGGGGTGGGCGGGTGCTGGAGATCGGCTGGCTGGGACCAGGGATGGAGGGTCAGGACTGGCTGGGGAATGGGCAGAAAGGACGCAATCTGGCCGTATGGCGTTAGGGGTGTCAGCATTGTGGGGGTCTCAGGCTGGCTAGTGATCAAGCTGGCCAGCAAATGGGAGGCTAACAGTTCAGAGTCTCTGTGTATACTGCTGGTTTCAGCCTCCCAGGTGGAGACAGGCCTTGCCCCCTGAAATCTAATGATATTCACACCGGTGACCCCTGCATTGCTCAGTGTGTAGGAGATTCTAGTATGAACTCCCACTGAAAAACTCAGTGTGAATTATTTCAGTTTTCCTGTGAATTCAATACTTAGAATTTTAGGGGGGAGTTCTGGCCTTCAACTGTGGTGGGTAAATTTTTGGAAGGTATATTGAGAGACAGGATCTACAGGCATTTAGAGACGCAAGTACTGATTAGGGATGGTCAGCATGACTTTGTGAGTGGAAAATCATGTCTCAGAAATTTGATTGAGTTTTTTGAAGGGACAATCAAGAAGGTAGATGAGGGCAGTGCAGTTGATGTTATCTACATGGACTTTAGCAAGGCCTTTGACAAGGTACCGTCTGGTAGGTTGCTGCATAAGGTTAAATCACTCAGAATTGAGACTGACGTATCTAAATGGATACTAAACTGGCTTTTTGACAGAAGGTAGAGGGTGGTTGTAGAAGATTGTTTTTCAAACTGGAAGCCTGTGACCAGCAGTGTGCCTCAGGGATCAGTGCTGGGTCCACTGTTATTTGTCATTTATATTAATGATTTGGATGAGAATATAGGAGATATGATTAGTAAGTTTGCAGATGACACTAAGATTTTGGCATAGTGGACAGTGAAGAAAGTTATCTCCAATTGCAACAGGATCTTGATCAATTGGGCCAGTGACGCAGTTTGGTAGATTGAACCAGGGCAGGACTTACTCAGTTAATGGTAGGGCGTTGGGGAGAGCTACAAAACAAAGAGATCTAGGAGTGCATATTCATAGCTCCTTGAAAGTGGAATCACAGGTGGACAGGGTGGTGAAGAAGGCATTCGGCATGCTTGGTTTTGTCAGTCAGAACATTAAATACAGAAGTTGGAATGTCTTGTTGAAGTTGTACAAGACATTGGTAAGGCCACACTTGGATTACTGTGTGCAATTCTGGTCACTCTATTATAGAAAGGATATTATTAAACTGGAAAGAGTGCGGAAAAGATTTACTAGGATGTTACCAGGACTTGATGGATTGAGTTATAAGGGGAGGCTAGATAGACTGGGACTTTTGTCTCTGGAGTGTAGGAGGCTGAGAGTTGATCTTCATAGAATCATAGAACCCTACAGTGCAGAAAGAGGCCCTTCAGCCCATCGAGTCTGCACCAAACACAATCCCACCCAGGCCCAACCCCCACATATTATACCCGCTAATCCCTCTAACCTACACATCCCTGGACACTAAGGGGCAATTTCTTAGCATGGCCAATCAACCTAAACAGCACATCTTTGGACTGTGGGAGGAAACCGGAGCACCTGGAGGAAACCCATGCAGACACGAGGAGAATGTGCAAACTCCACACAGACAGTGAGCTGAGCCAGGAATCGATCACAGGACCCTGAAGCTGTGAAGCAGCAGTGCTAACCACTGTGCTTATAGAGGTTTATAAAATAATGAGGGGCACCGATCAGCTAGATAGTCAATATCTTTTCCCAAAGATAGGAGAGTCTAAAATTAGAGGGCATAGGTTTAAGATGAGAGGAGAGAAATACAAAAGTGTCCAGAGGGGTAATTTTTTCACACAGAGGCTGGTGAGTATCTGGAACAAGCTGCCAGAGATAGTAGTAGAGATGGGTATAATTTTTTCTTTTAAAAAGCATTTAGTTAGTTACATGGGTACAATGGGTATAGAGGGATATTGGCCAAATGCGAGCAATTGGGCTTAGCCTAGGGGTTTTAAAAAAAAAGGGCAGCATGGACAAGTTGGGCTGAAGGGCCTGTTTCCATGCTGTAAACCTCTATGACTCTATCTCAATATTTTCTTTCTTTTTTTGGTTCTAAATATTAAACCACCCCTTACCTGCCCATCAATCACAGTGGTGTTGGGGCAGGGGCAGGGGTTAGAACATGATATCTATGCAATTCAACCCTAACCCCCACATACATTGATATTTAATGATGGCTGATTTTAGAGTATCCTGCTGCAAAGAGACATGATTGTTATTAATATATTTAATTAAGGCTCCTATACTTCAGTTAGGTGCCTGAATTGGAAATTAACCAGCGATCCAGTTTTCACAAGGATCTACAGTCTCTACCACACCTCTATCCCCTGTTCCCAGCATCTCCTCACTGTGGTCTTGGTCTCTAGCTCCAATATCAAGCCTCCACCATGCCCGAATCCAAGAGCCCAGTCTTCACCATGCCCCAACCCCAATGTCCAGTCTCCACTATGCCCCAATCCCAATGTCCAGCCTCCACCATGTTCCAATCTCAATGTCCAACCTCCATCATGTTCCAATCACAATGTCCAGCCTCCAATATGTCCCAAACCCAATGTCCAGATTCCACTCTGCTCCAACCCCAATGTCCAGTCTCCACCATGCCCCAACCCCAATGTCCAGCCCACAATATGTTCCAACCCATATTCCACTATGCCACAATCCCAATGTCCAGCATCCACCTTGTTCCAACCCCAATATCCAGCCTCCAACATGTCCCAAACCCAATGTCCAGATTCCACTGTGCTCCAACCCCAATGTCCAGCCTCCACCATGCTCCAACCCCATTGTCCAGCCTCCACCATGCCCCAACTCCAATGTCCAGATTCCACCATGCCCTAAGCCCAATCTCCTGCCTCCATCAAGTTCCAAATCTAATGTCCAGCCTCCACTGTGTTCCAACCCCAATGTCCTGCCTCCACCATGTTCCAACCCCAATGTCCTGCCTTCACCATGTTCCAACTGCAATGTCCTGCCTCCACCATGTTCCAACCCCAACGACCAACCTCCACCATGTTCCAACCTCAATGTCCAGGCTCCATCATGTTCCAATCCCGATGTCCAGCCTCCACCATGCTCCAACCCCATTGTCCTGCCTGCACCATGCCCCAACCCCAATGTCCAGATTCCACCATGCCCCAACCCAAATCTCTAGCCTCCAACAAGCTCCAAACCTAATGTCCAGCCTCCATTGTGTTCCAACTCCAATATCCAGCCTCCACCACCTCCAATCCCATTGTCCAGCCTCCACCATGTCCCAACCCCAATGTCCAGATAACACCATGCCCCAACCCGAATCTCCTGCCTCCAACAAGCTCCAAATCTAATGTCTAGCCTCCACCATGTTCCAATCCCAATGTCCAGTCTCCACGTTTCAAACCTAATGTCCAACCTCCACCATGCCCCAACCACAGTGTCCAGCCTCCTCCATGCCCCAACCCCAATGTCCAGCCTCCTCCATGCCCCAACCCCAATGTCCAGTCTCCAGCATGTTCCAACCCCAATGTCTGGATTCCACATGTCCCAACTCCAATGTCTAGCCTCCAACATGCTCACAGCCCTTGAGCACAGCCTCCAGCCTCTCCTGACTGTTGGCCAAAGCTTACTCACCAGTGCTCCATTCCTCCCTGACATTTCTCCCCACTGCCCCCTTGATTGTCAATTCCCCTACCCTTCCACTCTCCTAATTAAAATCCTCTCATTCCTTTTTTTCTGTTCACTCACAGGAGATGAGTTTTACTGGCAAATCCAGCACTTATTGCCTATACCTAGTTGTCCTTCTTGAATACAACTGCCTGGCTTGTTCTGCCGTTTCAAAGTGCAGTTGAGTCAATCATATGGCTGAGTGTCTGGAGTCACACAAAGACCAGATTTGTTAAAAATGGCAGTTTTCCTTCCCTAAAGGAGATTAATGAACCAGATGGTATTTTTACAGCAAGCTGGTAGTTACAACCTTATCATTATTACTGATGCTAGCTTTTTATTCCAGATTTATTTAATTAACTGAATTTAAACTCCGTAGCTGCTCATGTCTTCAGATTATTAGTCTATGCCTCTAGCCCTCTAGGATCAAGATTGGCAAAACGCTTGCCAGTATTTTGCCTGATTTTGAACTCAGAGAATTTCAAACTTTGATGAAAGAGAAAGACTGGTTGGAGAGTGAATTATGGAAGATGAATTTTAAGTAAATATACATGTGAAGTACAACAACCGAAAATGCTGCAAAATCTCAGCATCCGCAGTAATTTGCTTTTATCTAATATATGTCAAGCATGTTTATCTATTTGCGCACAGAGCATTTTTGATTAAAATTAGTTCATGTTGACTTCACCATACTGTGCCTAGTTAGTGATTCCTATTGGACAATATGTATCTATTCAATGGTTTAATGTCCGGAAACAGGGATAATATTTAATAGGAGAAATATTTCATTGCATATTTTTACATGGACATTTGTCTCAATTTATTACTCAGGCCTTGCTCATGTCAACCAACAAAGTACAACTTCGATAATTAATTTCACAGAGGTATACCACAATCAGAGTACATTAGCTTCATACCAAATTCTAATGTACTAAAAGGTTGCCTGCACCTCCAAATTGCACTTTTGTAATGGTTTTCTCCCTGGGAGCACACAGGTAAGTATCAGTGAAAAGCTAAACACCAGAAATCCTGGTAGGTTTTTTACCGGCATTTCATAATGATACTTTCTATAAATCCTTTCTGAATCTCTCATGTGTCTAACTTAAAGACTTGATTTGATTGCTCTCAAGCCCCCTCCATATTCCTCATAATTTATATAACAATGACTATCTTTTTTACCATCTATCTGCTTGCATTTATTCGTTTTTTTTCTTATGAGCCAAATATAAATGCTTCAGTCTGGACTTATCTAATCCTATTACATTTTGCATGTCATGTCAACTTACTCCCTCGTAGAAATCTTCACATTAAGATTTTTATGGCCACAACTGTATGTCCAAATTTATTACTGTTGAAATAAGACATTTTGAAGGATAATAGTTTTTTCCACCTAATTATTACTTTGCAAACACCACCATAAATTGCATCTAATCTACTGCAACTGATGCATAGCAGTATTATGCCAGGATGAAAGATTTGCTGCAGCAAATAACCAATTTATATCAGAGCACATCAAACAAACTGGAATTAAACAATTTCTGCTCACACTGCAGCTGCAAAGCAGCAAATTATACAAATGGTTTAGTGCAGGAAGCAGCATTATGGGAAGTTTCTGTGTTGTAGATCCAGCCAGATCAATCTGAGTGTCCTGTCAGTAGGTTGCCCAACGAACAACATTAACAACATTCATGGTAAGGAAAGAAAACTTGAAAACAAGCAAGCAAAAAAATATAAAGCATAAAACACTTACTCATTGAACACCAAATCTGGTGCAAAATAAAGCATTGTGCCACTGGTGTGTTTGTACGATCTCCAGCTAAGTCCAAATGTCATTAAGCACATCCAAGAATACCGAAGTAGAGTCATTTGGTCATCAAGTGCCATTGTTCGGAATCCTGTAAAATAGAATACGATGATGATAAAAGATTTCTTCAAACGATTTTCTATCCATAGTTCTCAATGTTTTTCAGTATTTTTATTTTTCATTTAGTTTCGTTGTTTCGTGCCACTCTCATTTATAGAGCCTGATCCCGGCAATAAGTCAACGAAGCTATCAAAGCAATGTCAAATATGGAATTTTATTTCTGTTATAGAGCAGACCAAAAAATAACACAGAGTGGTTTTCATGTCCATGTGTCTTCCTTGATTTAGGCAGCACGTGTTCTGGATGGAAGCAAGTAATAGCTTTGTTATCCTGTGATGTCTTAAAGACACCAGTTCCATTTTCATAATTACTGGCACAAGAGGCTCTCAGGAGAGACATAAGGCCAGAAATGGGCAAGCCCAAAGTAAGTTATTTTAAGCCCTGGATGAAATTCCAAGATTATTATTTATTGATTTGGAACTTTTGAGACTTCATAATTACCAGAATTATTTTCCATGTTTCTTTTGCAAAGCCTTCAACTTCTTAAATCATGCCTTCTGTCATTTTGTTGCATGTTCTAGCTGGTTCTCCTCTTAATGTGCTGCTACAATGCTATGTTCAGTAGCATCATGTTGGAATCGCATGCACAGCTTGCTGATAACACTTAAGGCTAACCATCAAAATCTATCTTAACTTGGGTGGGGGTGCACCAGCAGGAAAGAAATGACTCTGGCCTATTTCAGTTCCAGTCAAGGGTTTTGTGGGACCTTGTAAGGGGCAGGAAGTCAATCCACTCCAAAAAAGACTGGCAGCATAACCCAGAGTTTCTGTCTTGCCAGCATCTCAAGAGATACAGTGGATCATTGGCAATGATATGTCTGATTTCAAGCATACCAAGAGTTTGTGTGTCTCACTTGGAAAAGTACATTGAGATGGTTTGTGATTCTCTAGAAATTTATAGGGGGGCAACACTCTCATCCTCCTATGCGAGCCGACAGACTTGAGCGGAGGCCGTTTTGCAAGCTCCCCGATGGCTGTCACCGTCTCCATACATCAGCTATGTGACAGAAATCAGTGCAGAGCTGCCTAATGTATTTAACAGCTGATTTTAATACAATTTAAATGCTGTTAGTGGGCCTGGGACTGAAATCTCTGGGTCTGCTAGCCACTACCCCTGCCGCCAGGAGTATTTCATTCCAGTAGGGTTTAATATAGCTTCCCACTTGTGGGGAGCTAGTGGCCCCAGTGAAGGGGGGGACAATCGAACTCTCCCAGAGGGTGGATGCTTCGGGGTGCCCCTGGGCATTGCCACCTTGGCAAGGCCAGCTTGGAGCCTCATGGCACTGCCAAAGGGGAAAACTGCCAATGCCCAGGGGCATCTTGGGACTGTCCACTGGGCACGGGGCAGTACCAGGGAGGTGAGGGCACCCACTGCCACTCTGCATTTGCCAGTGACAGAGGGAGGGAGGCCAGCTGTGCTGTGACGGGGTGGTCACACAGCCAGTGATGTAGGGGTTGTGGGGCTGTATGGCTAGCAATCAAGCTGGCCAGCAATTGGGAGGCTGGCAGACAGGGGTCACTGTGCATGCGCCAATCTCGGCATTGACAAATCAGTGCATGTGCAATGGCCTTCTCAGCACAATGCTGCTGGTCTCTCCAGCGGGGATAGGCCCTACCCACTGGTTTCTGGAGTGAATCCGCTGAGACACTTTGCAGTGCACAGACTGTGGGAGATTCATTTTGAAACTCACGCTGAAAAATCAGGGTGATTTACTCCAATTTTTATGCAATTTCACCAGTTAGAATTTTTTTGGGAGAATCGCCCCCATGACACTTGCATACTTATTCGGAGAAATTCAGACAATTTTCCACTCGATAGCCTGAAATTCCTTTTAAGGCCAGGCAGGTACCAGAGATGCCCCTCTAGATGTGCGAGTACCCAGTAATGGCATGAAAGGGCATCCTGACTACAGAAAACATGCTGGGGTGAATGTAAGGGTTCCTGGCACGAATGGACCTTTATTTATGCTCATGAACTAAATGTCAGGTGGAAAATTTAAATTAACTACATGGGTGGAATATTCCAGCCCTTTCCACCTGCAGAATCTTCTGGTTCTGCAGAAGTCAACCCCACTATGGGTTCCCCAGCAGCCAATGGCAAGCCACAAAGAGAGTCGTGCAATGTTGGTCTGAAGAAAGGGATGATCTCCTATGGGGCTACTTGGATTCGGTGGACTGGTCAGTATGTAAAAACTCTGCAACCAGCCTGAACGAGTACACCACTACAGTAACTGGCTTCATTAGTAAGTGTGTAGAAGACTGTGCCAAAGAAGCAAATCTGTGTGTTCCCCAACCAGAAATTGTGAATGAACAGGGATATCCACTGCTTGCTGAAGTCCAGGTCTAAGGCATTCAAGTCAGGCAACACTGGTCTGTACAAGAAAGCCTGATACGATCTAAGGAGATTCATCAAAAATGCCAAAAGACAATACTGGACCAAGCTAGAGTCCCAGGCTAGCCACGCTGATACCCGCCGATTATGGCAAATGTCTTCAAAACGTAACAGACTACAAGATGAAGGCATGTAAAGTCTCCAGCTCCAATGCACCCCTCCCTGATGAGTTCAATGCATTCTACACCCATGTTGAGCAAGAGGTCAGCAAGAGCATGCCCTCAACTCTGGAAGCCCTGAATAAATCTGCATCTGGGGTCACCATTGTAGATGTCAAAGCAGCTTTCTTGAAGGTCAAGCCTTCCAAGCAATTGGCTCGGATGGGGTACCCAGATGTGTACTCAGATCCTGCGTGGATCAGCTAGTGGAGGTATTCACAGACATCTTCAATCTCTACAACAATCTCAGGTCCCTATCTACTTCAAGAAGGTGACTACCGTCCTGGTACCTTAGAAAAACCAAGCAGCATGCCTGAATGACTATTGGCTGGTGGTTCATCCATCATTGTGAAGTATTTCAAAAGGTTAGTTATGGCACAAATCAATTCCAACCTCCACTACAGTTTGCCTACCACCACAACAGGTCCACAGCAAACCCATTTCCCTGGCCCTGCACTCAACCCTGGAACATCTAGATAACAAGGACACCTATGTCAGACTCCTATTTATTGACTACACCTCAGTCTTCAACACTATTATTCCCATGAAATTCATCTCCAAACCCCGTGGCCTAGGCCTCAGCACCTCCCTCTGCAACTAGACCCTGAACTTCCTAATTTACAGACCATAATCAGTAAGGATAGGCAACAACAGCTCCTCCACAATCATCCTCAATGCTGGTACCCCCCTCCCCGCAAGGCCGTGTTCTCAGCTCCCTACTATACACCTTGTACACTTATAACTGTGCGGCCAAATTCCCCTCCAATTCAATTTTCAAGTTTGCTGACGACACCACTGTAGTGGGCCGGATCTCAAACAATGACGAGACAGAGTACCGGAATGAGGTAGAGAATCTGGTGAACTATGCAGCAACAAACAATAATCTTAATGTCAACAAAACGAAGGAATTGTCATCGACTTCAGGAAGGGTAAAGGAGAACATGCCCCTGTCTGCATCAATGGAGACAAAGTAGAAAGGGTCAAGAGCTTCAAGTTTTTAGGTGTCCAGATCACCAACAACTTGTCTTGGTCCCCCCATGCCGACACGATAGTTAAGAAAGCCCAACAATGCCTCTAATTTCTCAGAAGACTAAGGAAATTTGGCACATCAGCCACGACTCTCAACAACTTTTACAGATGCACCATATAAATTGTTCTTTCTGGTTGCATCAAAGCTTGGTATGGCTCCTGCTCTGCTCAAGATGCAAGGAACTACAAAAGATTGTGAATGTAGCCTAATCCATTACTCAAACCAGCCTCCCATTTGTTGACTGTCTACACTTGCCGCTGCCTCGGCAAAGCAGCCAGCATATATAAGGACCCCACCCACCCCAGACATTCTCTCTTCCACCTTCTTCTGTTGGGAAGTAAAAGTTTGATGTCATGTGCCAACCGATTCAAGAACAGTTTCTTCCCTGCTGCTGTCAGACTTTTGAATGGACTTGCATTAAGTTGATCTTTCTCTATACCCTAGCTATGACTGTAACAGTACATTCTGCATTCTCTCGTTTCCTTCTCTATGAACGGTATGTTTTGTCTGTATAGCGCGCAAGAAATAATACTTTTCACTGTATGTTAATACATGTGACAATAATAAATCAAATCAATTCAAATCAAATCAAATCAAATCAAATCCAAACCTTCAACACAGGAAAACCCACCACTTGGGCTAGAAAACTCTGGCCCATATCTCTCCAGTGAAGAAAAGATTGAAAATAATTATGGTGAAAGCAATGTTAATCAAAGACTAAAGGCAGAAAAATGATAATAAATAGAAGTCAAGCACTTCTTTTCTTAAGTAAAAAGTGCAAAGAGCCAAGACTACTACTGATTGCCACGTGCTCTCTCCCTGCAATATGTTAAAACTTAATCTAAAAGGCAGTGGATAACAAATATTTTTATAGCTTAACAATTTTACAAAGTGCAGTCAACAGCTGATACTTTTCCATGGTCATTGTGAAAACAAAGATAAAATTGGGGATCAAATTACAACAGATGATATTCAACTTGATATGTATAGTTATGCATCAATCAGTTGTGTAAGCATGCTATTATAAGCAGCTAATGGCAAAGTAATGAAACCTAAATGATTTCCAATGTAGTAAAATGTCTCAGTTTCCACATCTACAAGGATCCCCACCTAAAAACTCCTCTAGTATAAATGGTTTTACATTGGCATTTTCCATGTTTGTGGTTTGAAATATTCTTTTGGATTTTTGCCAGCCATAATTGCTTCTGCCAGAATTGCAACAATGCTCCCATTGCCTCTGGCTGCAGATCGAACCAGTGGAAACATTCTTGTGTCCCCAGCAGGTCTAGCAATTAGATGAGAAGAAAATGAGAAAATGAAAAAGTAAGCTGGAACATTTTAAAAAGATAGAGAAAGAAAATTAAGTTATCTCAATTTTACTAATTGTGTACTCAAAGAACTAGGAATTAAAAATGAGCAAAGAGATTTTAGAGTCCAAATACAGTAATAACAAAAGATGATCAAAACAGCTATTGGAATTTTAGCCTTTGTCTCAAGGGAGCTAGTTCACAGCTGTCTCACAGTGCCAGGGACAGGGGTTCAATTCCAGCCTTGGGTGACCATGTGGAGTTTGCATGTTCTTTCTGTGTCTGTGTGGGTTTTCTCCGGGTGCTCCAGTTTCCTCCCACTGTCCAAAGATGTGCAGATTAGGTGAATTGGCCATTCTAAATTGTCCCTTAGTGTCCACATCCGTGTAGATTAGGAGGATTAGTGGGGTAAATACATGCGGTTACAGGAAAGGGCCTGGGTGGGAACTTCTGTCGGAGAGTAAGTGCACACTTGATGGACCAACTGGTCTCCTTTGGCGCTGCAGGGATTTTATGATTCTATGGACATTGAAGTGAATGAAGTTATGCTTCAATTGGACTGAACATCGATCGGACACCATCCAGAGCTCTGAGTTACATATGACACCTCAGGGAGCATGTAATGACCTTTGGAGTTTTGCAGCAAGATTCACATGAATAATACTGTGGCTTAGGTGTTAAATAACCTGGCTTGTATTCCTTTGAGAACAGAAGACTGCCATTGTTTCGAGGATGATGTCTACTCAGGGTTGTAAGTTTCTACCATAACTGAATAGGCTGATTCTTGATCTACAGATCATTGGGCACCTGGAACAGGATGTCCCATTAAGTAATGGGATCGGGATTTGCTTCTATTTCTTACTTCCTGTGTCACCAGTCCACATCATCAATAAGATGTTGTGACTCAAAGCATGATGCAGCTTGAAGGACAAGTTGTTATACATTTGGTAGCAAGCTTCTCTCTGTCATTCTCTGCTGTACTTCCAGAAGAGCTTCAGAGAATCTTGAAGGACATTCTTTTTTCCCTGGAATGTTGGCTAATTGACAGTTGAGAAAATAGAATGAGGTAGAAGAGAAGATTTTTGGCGATCCAGACAGTATCCAGTCCATCAAAGTTAATTCTGCAGGAGTTTTGCTTGAATGCTTATGGAGCTGGCAAGGACCTGAGTGTTTGTTCGATGATCGTCCTTCAATAAGATTGAAGCAGGATGGCACGGTAGCACAATGGTTAGCACTGCTGCTTCATAGTGTCAGGGACTCGGGTTCAATTCCTGGCTTGGGTCACTATCTGTGTGGAGTTTGCATGTCCTCCCCGTGTCTGCATGGGTTTCCTCCAGGCGCTCCAGTTTCTTCCCATATTCTGAAAGACATGCTGATTAGGTGAATTGACCTGAACAGGCACCGGACTGTGGCGCCTAAGTAACTGTAATTTCACAGTTACTTCACTGCAGTGTTAATGTAAGCCTTACTTGTGACTAATAAACTTTAAACTTTGAGGGCTGGCTTGACTGAAGTGTTAAAAAAGATTAAAGGGATAAATAGGGCAGATACATAAAAGCTATTTGCTCTCTTGAGGAATTAAGAGCAATAAAACTTAATCTTAAAATTAGAACTTGATCATTTAGGAGTGGCGCAGGAAACAATTGGCAAAATTTGGAACTTGACCCACAAAAGACTGTGGATGTTGGGGCAATTGAAGTTTAAGATTGATGATCTTTTTTGATAAGGTAATAAAAAGATATGGAACAAGAGCAGGTAATGGAATTGAAGATCAGCCATCCTCCATTGAATGGTATTGCAGGATTGAGCAACTGAATGACATATTCCTGTTTTTAAAAGCCAGTCGTCAACTTTCCATTGTCACCATCACTCCCAAAAGCCTCCAAGTGACCACAATTCCACCTACTGGAGGGATTTTCACCCGTATTCACTGTCAGAGAGAACGGAGATGCAGGCGGAAAATTCAGAATCGGGAATCGTGTTTCCCGATTTTCCCCGCCCTTTGATGGTCAGGTCATGAGGTTCATGCCCACAAAGGGCGAGAAACATTATAATAGATTTAGATGCATCTTAATGTCATTAATCAGCCCTCACGTCACATGAATATTTAATACTAAATATTCAAACTTTGCCAACATAACGTCACATTGGTGAGGTTTAAAACACTGCTTTAAAAATGAGATTCAATTGAGGGAGTTCTCCCAGGGGCACAAAGGTAAGTATAGATCCTGGGGAATGAGGACATACTGGGATAGGAACTGACACAGCCCCCAGCACAGGTTGGCACAAGTTGGCACATAGTGCCAACCTGCCAAACCTGAAGATTGTTAGGGGAACCCTAAAGACTTGGTGGTGGGGGAGGAGGCGAGAGACTCTATTTCCTCTATGGGGGATGGTGTTTATTTCAAATCCTTTAAAAGGGCACCCCTATATCTATGGAGCCAGTTTAGTCAGTGATAGCGTGAAACCCACCCACTCATATGTCACTCCAAGACACTCAAGATCTGGAGTGAAAACTGGTCTGTGCAGCTAGAGAGGTACACGCCAATTTGCAGTCTGAGCTTGACACTGAAAAAATATGGGGGAGCTGGTAGGGGATTTTCTGGTCCACCAACAAGTGTTTTTCTTGTGGTGGGAGTCAGTGCACTCCTGGTCCCACGGTTGTCAATGGGATTTCTGAGAAACCTGTGGCAGCAGTGCACCCTTGGAGGGACCAGAGAATTCTGGCAATGGTAGAATTCTGTCCATAGTTTCAGTTTTGACTCCATCTCTCACCAGTACCCCCAAGGCATCCCTGTTGACCGGTACATGGTATCGACCTTACCATATAACATGCTGCCAATCTCAGGCAACGACATTCTTTTATGAGGCTGGGCAGGAGATCTAAACATTGCAGTAAGGATAGCAGAGTGCCTGGTGCAGCATACACTGACTGAAAATAACTGCGTATTAGAAAGAGGGAGGAGTGGTGCCCCCAACATCAGATTGTAGGCACGTGTGGATGCACTGAAAGAGGCTGGGCTCATACATGTTTGAGCCTGTGGAACTACCAGCAAGGAACATGGAGATGAAGGCCAGAATTCTCCAGCTGTTCACACCAGTGGGATCTTCTGGTCCCACTGACGGCACACCCTCACTATGGGTTTCCCGGAAATGTGGGATACAGTTAATGGGAAATTCCACGAGAAACTGTAGGTAGGCCAGAGAATCTCCCCCTTGAACTTCTGAGAATGAAACAGATTCAGGAGCCTGAATCTCAAGACAGGGCTAGGTCTGCATGGGGGAAAGGTGCTTGAGGGAGCTTTAATAAACAAAATAAACCAGTATTTATATAGTGCCTTCCATAACTCAGGCCACCCCGAAGTGCTTTACAGCAAGAAAGACTTCTGAACTATAGTCCCAGTTGTAATGTAAAGAGGATTATTCTTAAACAGGTAAATTTATTGATTTAAAGCATTCTGTAAAACATATGATAAATTTATGATGTTAAAATTGTTAGTGGTATATGGTCTGGTGAGTTGGAAAACAATGTTACCACTGAAACCACTTTGCAAAAAATCATCTGAGTATTTTGGTTGGATGGTTTCATGGTTGTTGGTTCCTCCTTCCTGACTAGTAATGTCAGCAGTCAGATACTTAAGCACATCAGAATGGTTAATTGAACAGATCCTGATTATTTAATGTAGTTATTAAAGTGTGACACAAAGATTAACATTCACAATTAAATTCTAAGATTCAGATTTAAGATATGACATATGCTACTTAGAAGACCATTAATTAGATGATTGGGGTATCGATAAATGGATAGATGGATTGTCTATTTAAAGACTATTTCCTATATACTAACCATTTTTCTCTACTTCCTTTGCGGCTTCCCTGCACACACACTCCTTGAATCAAAATATCTGAACTGTTTAAATGTTACTATTCTTATCTTGGCATGTTCTTACTTGTGTTTACATATAGGTAATATATACAGGAAACAGGACAATATACAGGGAAGCCACAAAAAAAAAATAAAGAAAACAAACCTAGGGAAAAATTGTAGGGGGAAAAATTTAATCATGTAGCAGTATTTCCAGCGGTGCCACACAAACTTGCATTGATTCATTGGAACAGTCAGCGCTGCAGACTGCTATCTGCACAATCCACACCCTGTTCTTCAATGAGATCAATGCTAAAAATGATGCTACACAAATGAATTTCTTCACCATAGATTCACAGAATCCCTACAATGCAGAATGAGGACATTTGGTTCATTCAGTTTGCACCAACTATCTGAAAGAGCATCTTACCCATGCCCTCCCCTCTGCCCTATCCTCTTAACCCCATACGTTTACCATGGCCAATCCACAAATCTTTGGATATTAAGAGGCAATTTATCATGGCCAATCCACCTAATGTGCACAGTTGGACTGTGGGAGGAAGCCGGAGCATCCGGAGGAAACCCATGCTGACAAAGGGAGAACTCCACACAGATAGCCAACCAAGGCTGGTCTCTGATGCTGTGAGGTTGCAGTGCTAACTACTGTGCCACCATGCGAGAAAGTCTAACGGCATGTCAAAATCAAAATTCATTAATAAATTCTGTCACTTAATCTGAAATTTGGTGAGGCTATCACAGTACAAATTTCAGTCTGACAAAAACTATTACATTTTAATAAAAATTATTACATTAGATAGTAGCTGTAGCTTAATAGTAGCATTCTCTTCTTGAACTGAGCCACATCTTCGCATCCCCCAGTCAATCAAGGAATATGGGCAGGATAAAATGCTGATTATGTCAAAGGAAGGATTTCTAATTAATGGGATCCCAGCAGAGGTCAGAATAGCCCAACATGGATTCCCGAGGCTGCAGAAATTACAAAAATGGGGACAAGATCTAGGAATGCTGCCCCTCAGGTCTCTCATTCTTACTTGAAAGACCCTGATGCGGGATCGGAGAGACTGCAGTGAGGTGTGCTATACCAAGGACAGGAGGAAAAGAATAATGTCTCCAAACAAGCAGGTGTGATGGAAGTGCCTGATGAAGTGAGCAGAAATATCATTTCTCCAGTACACCAAGAGGTTCCAGGATCCCAGATGGAAGAAGTAAATGGCATAAGAGGTTTAGGTGCCAAGTGCCAGTGACTTTACCAGCATTCTCTTGCTCAGCACTCTTCAGAACACACCATCCAGCTCCACTCATTCCTCTCTGCAGGGAATTCACATCCCCACCTGAACAGCCAACACTCACATTCACCCTCATCCTATTGCCCTCCCTCACTCAAATCTCACAGTTATCCTTCACAGACATTGTCCTATCCTCCTCCAAGCAAAATCCTTCAGTGACAATCATCATAATGGCCACTGGCAATGCTTGCCTACCAGGTCCACTGAGAAGGAGGTCTTGTTCAAGGAAGGTACAGATGTTAGCGTCTACCCGCCCTGAATCTCTGAGCCTCTTGAGGCAATGCTGCTCACACATTTTGAAACAGTTCATCTTCTGTCTGTGTTTAGAGTCTTGCCTTCTATATCCATCTTCTCTGTCCTTGGGGCAGCATATATCTGACTAGAAGGCAGCTGGTGCTGCTATGCTGTGCCTCTTGTTTCTCAACAAAGGTGCAAGTTAGAGCTGCTCCCATACTGTTAGGAAGGTAGCCTGCAATGAAGTACAGGTGAAGGTGAGTGCAGTGCAAGGCAGGTGAACTGACTTCAAAGAAGTTGGTAGTCACCTGTCAAATGGTGACAGCACTCACTAAGTAGGAGTGCTGTGAACAGCAGCCTCTCATCTGGCCATGGCCGCAGCTCTTCAATTTCACCAAAAACTGTGCATCCTGGAGAGTGGCTGCCAGCTAAGGAAATTGATATACTAGCTATTAAAGCTGGAATTCTTAGTTAAAACAGTTTTTTTATTATAATTTCTTTGATAGCTTTTAGCCTAATTATTTTAAGCAATTGATAATATTAAAATAGCACACCATAATGCAAACAGATGCATTATCAGATGATTAATGTGGTTTGACAGAGTTGCACAAGCATAATAAATGCTGTATTGTGTCAAAGTGAGCTGACAGAATAATGTGAAACCTACAATATTTTTAGGGTTAATAAAAGTCAGTTTGTGAGTGGGCTCCTGAATACTAAGTGCTGCCACTGGGCTTGTGATAGGTCTCAAGCTTCTATATCTGATGAGAGTTCCTGAGCCTGAATCATTGCAAGTTGTCAGGCCCCCAAAATCACACTACAAACATGATTATGCTGTAGATGTTAATGAAGTTTAACTTTGACTTCTTTTATTTTATAACCAATATGCACATTTCATGAAATAATACATTTTAAGAGATGGTTTTAGGGAATACAAAGCTAAACCACAAGAGGCTGCACAGAAACATACATAGAAAACAGAAGCAGGAGTAGGCCATTCGACCTTTTGAGTCTACTCCGCCATGCATTATGATCATGGCTGATCATCAAATTCAATATCCTGATTCTACCTTTCCCCTCCCCAATATCCTTTGATTGCTTTAGCCTCAAGAGCTATAACTATTTCCTTCTTGAAATCACATATTTTAGCCTCAACTACTTTCTGTGGTAATGAATCTCATACTCACCACTCTCTAGGTGAAGAAATTTCTCCTCACCTCAGTCCTAAAAGGTTTACCCCTTATCCTCAAACTATGACCTATGAGAACATTCTTTCTGAATTTACCCTGTCTAATCCTATTAGAATTTTAAAAGTTTCTATGAGGTCCCCTCTCACTCTTCTAAACTTCAATGAATACAATCCTAACAGATTTAATCTCTCCTCATATGACAGTGCTGTCATCCCAGGAATCAGCCTGGTAAACCTTCACTGCACTCCCTCTATAGCAAGAACATTCTTCCTCAGTTAAGGACATCAAAACTGCACACAATGCTCCAGGTGTGGCCGAAGTCCTATAAAATTGCAGCAAAACATCCCGATTTCTCCACTCAAATCCTCTTGCTGCGAAGGCCAAAATATGATTTGCCTTCTTTACTGTCAGATGTATCTGCATACTTACTTTCACCAATGTTTGTATGAGGACACCAAGGTCTCACAGAGCAATCACCTCTCTTAATTTACACCCATTCAAATAATAATCTGCCTTCCTATTTTTGCTACTGAAATGGATAAACTCACATTCATCCACATTATGCTGTGTCTGCTCACTCACTCAGCCTGTCCAAATCATGCTGAAGCATCTTTGCATCTTCCTCACATCTCATGCTCCCACTGAACTTTGTACCATCTGCAAACTTTGAGATAATGTTCTTAGTTCCCTCTTCTAAATCATTAATATATAATGTTTAATATATAACGTTAAATAATAATGTGAAACCTACAATATTTTTAGGGCCAATAAAAGTCAGTTTGTGAGTGGGCTCCTGAATACTAAGTGCTGCCACTGGGCTTGTGATAGGTCTCAAGCTTCTATATCTGATGAGAGTTAATCATTAATCATCTGATAATGCATCTGTTTGCATTATGGTGTGCTATTTTAATATTATCAATTGCTTAATAAATAATAATAATAAGTTGGAATCCTAGCACAGATCCCTGCGGTACCCCATGTGTCATTCCTGCCAATCGGAAAAAGACTCATTTATTTCAACTCTTTGCTTCCTGTTTGCTAACCAACTTTCTATCCATCTCAAAACACTACCCACAATCCCATGCTCTTAGTAATCTGCTACGTGAGACCTTGTCAAAAGCCTTCTGATAGTTTAAATAAATCACACCCTCCAGTTCTCCTTAGACAACTCTACTAGTTACATCCTCAAAGAATTCCTGTAGATTTCTGAAGTGTGATTTCCCTTTCGTAAATCCATTCTGACTTTATCTGATTATACCACTGCTTTCCAAATGCTGTGCTATGAAACTCTTGTTAATGGATTCTTGTAACTTCCCTACTACTGTTCTGTAGTTTGCTGTTTTGTTTCTAACCTCTTTTTAAATCGTGGGCTTACATTAGCTACCCTCCAAACTGTAGGAACCATTCCAGAGTCCAAAGAATTTTTGGAAAATTACCATCAATGGATCCATTAATTTTACGGCCAATTTCTTAAGTTCCTCAAGTAGCGCAGGCAGCACGATGGCACAGTGGTTAGCACTGCTGTCTCACAGCACCAGGGGCCCAGGTTCAATTACTGGCTTAGGTCATTGTTTGTGCAGAGTCTGCACGTTCTCCCATGTCTGCATGGGTTTCCTCTCAGTGCTCCAGTTTTCTCCCATAGTCTGAAAGATGTGCTGGTTAGATGCAGTGGCCATGTTAAATTCTCAATCAGTGTATTGGACAGGCGCTGATGTGTGGTAACTAGGGGATTTTCATGATAACTTCATTGTAGCGTTAATGTAAGCCTACTTTTGACACTAATAGGTAAACTTTAAAAAAACACCTATGGGATAAAGATTATTAGGATCCTGAGATTTATCCACTGTCAATCCCATTAATTTCCCCAAAAGTATTTCTCTACTAATATTGATTTCCTTCAGCACCTCACTAAAACTTGTGTTTCTCAGAACTTATGGTAGATTATTCATGTCTTCCTTTGCGAAGACAGAAGCAAAGTACGAATTTAGTTCATGAGACATTTCTTTGTTCCCTGTTATGAATTCTCCCTGTAAGGGACCTACATTTGTTTTTGTCAATTTTTTTTCTTTACGTACCTACACCTACTTTTACAGTCAGGTTTTATGTTCCCTGCTAGCTTACTTTCACACGCTATTTTCCCCTTCTCAATCAATCCTTTAGTCTGCCTTTGCTCCTAATCCTCAGGTCTATTGCTTTTTCTTGCCAATTTGTATGCTTCTTCTTTGAATTTAGTATTATCTCTAATTTCTATGTTCTTCTGTTTCTATGTTTCTATTTCCCTTGTAAGCCCATAGTTTGGCCATAGTTCCACTTCCACTCATGTACCAAATAAGAATAAACAACTTTTGGAGTTCAACTATTCGTTCCTTGAATGCCTGCCATTGCCTGTCCACTATCCTTTCTTTCAGTAATGTTTCCAAGTCCATCACAGCCAACTTATGCTTCATACCATCACAGTTACCTTTATTGAGATTCAGGACCCTGGTCTCAGAATCAACCACCTCACTAGCCACTTCGACAAAGAATTCTATCATATTATGGTCACTCATCCCAAAGTTTCTATCACAACTAGACTGCCAACAAATCCTTTCACACTGCACAACACCCAGTCCAAGATGGCCTGTTCCCTTGTTGGTTCCTCAACTTATTGGTCCAGAAAACTATCTCGTCCGAGTACACTGTAGAAATTCCTCCTCTATTGTACTGTGACTAATTTGACTCTCCCAATCTACATACAGATTAAAGTCATCCACAGTCACAGATGTTCCTTTATCATATGCATCCCTGATTTCCTGTCTAATGCTGTTCCCAACATTACCACTACAGTTTGGTGGTCTGTATATCAACTCCACAAACATTTTCTGCCCCTTGTTGTTTCTTAACTCAATCCATACAGATTCCACATTGTCTGTGCTAATATTTTTCAGTAAGAAGTCTCACAACATCAGGTTAAAGCTCAATAAACCTGGTGGACTCCTGGACTTTAACCTGGTGTTGTGAGACTTCTTTCTGTGTTTATCCCAGTCCAACACTGGCATCTCCACATCTAATATTTTTCCTCAGTTTTGTATCAATATCTTCTTAAATCAACAATGCTACTCTACCACCCTTTGCTTTCTAAACACTGAGTACCCCTCAATGTTTAGTTTCCATCCTTTGTCACCTTGGAGCCATGTCCCCATAATCCCAACTATATCATACCCCTTTACATCTATCTGCGCAATTAATTCACTCATTTTATTTCAAATGATCACAGTGTTCAGGTACAAAACCTTAAGGCTAGTCCTTTTAATTTTCCTTTTCCTGTTCCATTTCATTAAGTGAAGTCACATGGGATCCACGGGGAGCTGGTAAGATGGATACAGAACTGGTTTGGTCACAGAAGACAGAAAGTAGCAGTGGAAGGATGTTTTCTGACTGGTGATCTGTGACCAATGGTGTTCATGTGGATCAGTGCTGGGACCCTTGTTGTTTATAATTTATAATATAAATGATTTGGAGGAGAACGTAGATGGTCTGATTAGTAAGTTTGTGGACAACACAAAGACTGAGAGAGCTGCAGATAATTAGGAGGATTGCCACCAGGTACAGCAGGATACAGATAGGCTGAAGACTTGGGTGGAGAAATGGCAGATGGAATTTAACCTGGACAAATGTGAGGTGATGCATTTTGGAAATCTAATACAGGAGAGAGGTGTACAGTAAATGGCTGAATCCTTAGAAGCATTAACATATATAGGGATTTAGGCATACAGATTCACAGTCTCCTGAAAGTGGCAACATAAGTGGATAAGGCATATGACGTGCTTGCTTCATCAGTCAGGGCACAGAGTTTCAAAATTGGAAAGTCATGTTGCAGCTGTATAGAACTTCAGTGCGGTCACATTTGGAATATTACATACAGTTCTGGTCACCACACTACCAGAAGATGTGGAGGCTTTGGAGAGGGTACAGATAAGGTTTATCAGGATGTTGCCTGATTTGGAAGGTATCAGCTATGAGGAGAGATTGGATAAATTTGGTTTGTTTTCACTTGAAAATTAGAGGCTGAGGAGCGGCCTAATGTAAGTTTACACAATTATGGAGGCATGGATAGAATGGATAGTCAGATTTTTTTTCCAGGGTAGAAGTGTCAATTACTATGGTACACAGGTTTAAAGTAAAAGGGGTAAATTTAAAAGGGATGTGAGAGGTAAGTTTTTAACATAGAGGATGATAAGTAAGTGCCTGGAATTCACTGCCAGAGAAGATAGTAGAAGCAGGTACAATAGCAAAGTTTAAGAGACATCTTGACAGATACACGAATAGGCAGGGAACAGAGGGATACAGACCACATAGAGGCAAAAGGTCTTTAGTTTAGACAGGTGTTATGTGTTGGCGCAGACTTGGTGGGCCGAAGGGCCTATTCCTGTGCTGTACTCTTCTTTGTTCTTTTTTACATTTTAAGAGATGATTTTGTCAAATACAAAGCTGAACCACAAGAGGCTGCACATCATTAAAAATGGCTCTTCCATAATCAAAGTACTCCTCAATGTGAAACAGGTATTTTATCTACAGCTTACACTGCATATCTACTTTATGATTCCTCTTTCACTGACAGGACTTCCATAGCCCATTTTCAACTCAGCTCTGATCCCATAACACAATTCCTCATTATTCAACTGTCCTTAGTTCTCGTGCTCAGTTGCCATCTGCTGTGTCTCCTCAAACTTGTCCCACAAAAATGTTTTTCTGTAAAAAGCTTGCCCTCATCAATACTGGGCGTTCCTTAACATGTCCTTCCTCTCTTAGGACTTCTCTCTTTTTCTTTTTTCATAGAATGTGAATGTTGCTGGCAAGGCCACATTTGTTGGCTATCCCTAACTGACCTTGAGATGGAGGTGGTAAGTTACTATCTTGACCTGCTGCAGTCCATATACTGTTGGTACACCCACTGTGTCGCAAAAGGAATTCTAGCATTTTGATAGTCAAGTGATAGTCAAGGCGCAGAGACATAGTTCCAATGTGGGATGGCATGTGAATTGGAGGCAAACCTGTAGGTGGTGGTGTTCCCAAGCACCGCTGCCCTTATCCTTCTAGGTGTTGGAAATTGCGGGTTTGGAAAGTACTCATCAAGGGTCAGACTTGGTGACTTACTGAAGTGTAGCTTGTAGATATAACACATTCCTGCCACTGTATGCCAGTGGTGGAGGGAGTGAATATCTAAGCTGGTGGATGGGGTGAAGATCAAGCAGGCTGTTGTATCTGACATAGTTGTCCTGTGATCTCTTTTATCAATGTCTCAATGCTTATTTGGGCAAGATTAAGAGGTGTGAAATGTTTGAAGCCTCTTTGTTACGGATAATGTTCTTTCTAATTGACACTTTTATACGGTTGTAGGAACAGCAGATTCTTCAAAGAACATTTCTGAATTGGTGTTTTCTTTTCAGTAGTTCCTTGCTATTGCCATTATATGGCTTATTGTTTATGTACATAGTGCATGTTGCGTGTATGGAAGGGATATGAGTTGGCATGGAGAATGTGAGGGGCCATGGGAGTGCATTGGCATTGAACTGACATGGTGAGTAGAAGGGGCCATGGGGATTAGGTGGGGGGTGAGCTGGTGTAGGGGTGAGAGCTAGAAAGCTTAACTATGTTTATTACAACTAGGACAAAAGTCACAGAAAATTGAACAGGTCTTCTCACCAACACACCTCAACATTTGGCAAACTAGGATCTCCTTTCAAGGTTGGCAGGCCCAATCTACTCCGCAACATACCATGCCTACAGTGGAAATTCCGTGTGACTGGGTGGTTTAAACCAAGGCACACCTGCCAAGTCAAGGAGTCTCCTGATTTGAGCTACCAGCCTAGGTAGTGGAAATCTTGCCCCTGATGTTTGATTTTGTAGATGTTTTTGTTATTAGTTATCTGATTATCTAAATGTATAAAACTGATATCCTCCAACCTCTGTAACTGGCATTTTTTCATTACTTATTCCTCCTTGCTTTGATATTAAATGTTAAATCGAAGTAATAGAACATAGAACATTACAGCGCAGAACAGGCCCTTTGGCCCACGATGTTGCACCGACCAGTTAAAAAACAATGACCCTCTAACCTAAACCAAACCCTTACCATCCATAAACCTATCCACGGATCTCTTAAACGCCCCCAAACTAGGCGCATTTACAACTGCAGCAGGCAGGGCATTCCAATCCCTCACCACCCTCTGGGTAAAGAACCTACCCCTGACATCCGTCCTATAACTACCACCCCTTAATTTAAAGCTATGCCCCCTCGTGCTAGCTTTCTCCACCCGAGGAAAAAGGCTTTCACTGTCCACCCTATCTAAACCTCTAATCATCTTATATGTTTCAATAAGGTCCCCTCGTAGCCGCCTTCTTTCTAACGAAAACAACCTCAAATCCCTCAGTCTCTCCTCATAGGACCTCCCCTCCATACCAGGCAACATCCTGGTAAACCTCCGCTGCACCCTCTCCAAAGCCTCCACATCCTTCCTATAATGTGGGGACCAGAACTGCACACAATACTCCAACTGCGGCCGCACCAGAGTTTTGTACAGTTGCAACATGACGCTGCGGCTCCTAAATTCAATCCCCCTACCAATAAACGCCAAGACACTGTATGCCTTCCTAACAACCCTATCTACTTGATTCCCAACTTTCAGGGATCTATGTACACATACACCTAGATCCCTCTGTTCATCCACACTATTCAGAGTCCTACCGTTAGCCCTATACTCTACACATCCGTTATTCCTGCCAAAGTGAATTACCTCACACTTTTCCGCATTAAACTCCATCCTCCACCTCTCGGCCCAGCTCTGCAACTTGTCCAAGTCTCCCTGTAGACGAAGACGCCCTTCCTCACTATCTACCACACCTCCGACTTTGCTGTCATCAGCAAATTTACTAATCCACCCAACTATACCCTCGTCCAGATCATTTATAAAAATTACAAACAGCAGTGGCCCCAAAACAGATCCCTGAGGCACACCACTCGTAACTGAACTCCATGTCGAATACTTACCATCAACCACCACCCTCTGTCTCCTATCCGCCAGCCAATTCCTAATCCAATTTCCTAGATCACCCTCAATCCCATACATCTGCAATTTCTGCAGAAGCCTTCCATGGTGAACCTTATCAAACGCCTTACTAAAGTCCATATATACCACGTCAACTGCCTTACCCCCATCCACCTCTTTCGTCACTTTCTCAAAAAACTCAATAAGGTTAGTAAGGCACGACCTACCCTCCACAAAACCATGCTGACTATCTCTAATCAATTCATTACTTTCCAAATAACTATAAATCCTACCCCTAATAATTTTTTCTAAAACCTTGCCCACAACAGAAGTAAGACTCTCTGGTCTATAATTCCCGGGGAAGTCTCTGTTCCCCTTCTTAAACAATGGGACAACATTCGCTAACCTCCAATCCTCCGGCACTATACCGGTGACCAACGACGACCTGAAGATCAGAGCCAGAGGCTCTGCAATCGCCTCCCTTGCCTCCCAGAGAATCCTAGGGTAAATTCCGTCCGGCCCAGGGGACTTATCTATGTTATGCATTTTTACAAATATGTTCTTTTGGTGTTGAAATACTTTTGACAAATACAATGTTTGAGCTCAACAGAGCCCAAGAAATAGTTTTGTAAATGGCTTGCATTGGCCTAAGCATTTATCAGCATATGTGGTCGCAAAATGCCAGCAAGTTATTCCATTAAAAACCTTTCCATGTGTTGAGTAAAATAAATCCAAAGAAGTGGCAGGAGTTTATTATCATTTGGTTAACGTTTAAGTGAATGGGAAATTTGTAAAAGTTTTCTTGTGATCGGGAATAAATAATTAGGGTCAAAATATGACTGAATTGAGTCATAAGAGACTTTAAGGGCATTTTCTCCAGTTACAGTATACTGTATTTCAAAGAAGAGAGTGTCTGTTTTACTGAAAGGTCATTCACTTAAAAAGTTAACTCTGTTTTTCTCTCTACAGAAACTGCCTGACCTGCTGAGAGTTTGCAGCATTTTTTGTTTCATTTCAGATTTCCAGCATCTGTAGTATTTTGTTTTTGTATCTGTATCTATGCTGACATTCAGCCAGGTATACAGATGGTTGATTATTCATTCTGTATATACGCACATACCGTTTGGAAAATATGGCCAACACTGAGTACCACAAAGCCTTAAAAAGGAAGAAAAATAATAAAATCTAGAAACCATGATGAGTTGTACATCCACCTATAAATTCATACATTACATTAACTACATGGTTGTTCACGACTGTTGCCATCATTTTGGCTTAATCCAAGTTTTTTCCCTCGTCAGCTTTGTGCTTTGGAATGCAATCCAACAATGCAATTCATAAAGCAGCAGAATTGTTCAAGGGAATTCAAAATCCTTTTGAACAAATTAATTTTAATGAAAGCTTGCTCCAACACAATGTTTTCTAGGATTTCACAAATCAGGAATAGCACATCACAAAATGCATTAAAGGCCAAACATACTTGGTTTTAGTACAATTGCCCCTTTTAAATCAAAAAGTCTCAATTACGCAACTAGCTTTAAAAGCAAACATAGAGAAAGAAGAGTTGAGGATGTTAAGATTTAAGAAGTCCGTCATTAGTACATAAAATGGGATCCATCTGTAACAATGCCAATAATAAAACCAAATTATCTGACTGTAACTTTATTTTAAAATGTTCCCAGCCACTAATGCAGGCTCTGAATTTAAATGGTCCCATTCATATTTATTCGCCTAATTTGGCTCAATTCAGATAAATTAGGATCTGCTATGGATGTCTACAGAACAAAACTTATGTATATGCATGCATCTATGCTTAAACACCCATGCATAATGATACAAAGAGTAACTTCAGACCCAAGGACTCCAGTCTGAGGGAAACATGCAAAACTATGATGTTTCCTTCTTATCTCCAAAAATCCACTGCAAATTGACATAACGGAGCCAAAAAACTGTAAAAAAATGATCAAGGACGGATCGCCATTTTCCTGGAAGGGTCCATCAGTCTAATGCCATGATTCTGCTGGGCTCTGGCTGAACCCCCAAAGAATTTCAGAGCCATGAGAATTAGTGGGAATATGTAACTTATTATCCAATTTCTTGTGAGCACCTTAGATGTTTTGCTATGTGAGATAAATACAAGTTTTGTTATTCTTGTAGGTGAATTCATTGGGTAGAATTCTTCCACCCTGTCCATGGTGGATTTGGGGACTGGCAGGATGGAAGAATCTAATGAAAGCCAAAAAGGTAGAAACCTGCCAATGTAAAATCACATTGCAATTATCCTAATGGCAGATTACTGGCAGGTTGGTCTTCCTGCTGGCAGGGGGCATGAATGCCATTTGCATTAATTTGCTATGCATGAATGCTCATTACCACAGCTGCCCACTGACATCCTCGTTAGGGTTTCCAGTTTTATGTCATGCCAATGGGAAATTACGTTGATCTAAAACCTAATTACTAAAGAGTAGCATGCATAAAGCGATCCTTGCTACGGACTTCAAGATGAATGCAACAAAGCCTTTTTGCCATAGTACTTGCTGCTCCTGATATGCTGCACACCACTCTGGCAGAGCAGGCCAGTTTCTGCCTCCATCTCCATGCCAAGCTGGTTTTCATAGACAGCACCATGCTGCTGTACCCATGGATCCTCCTATGCCACCGTCTCAGATAAGTACTGAGCCTGGGGTTGGGGAGGTACAGGGGTTTCCTTTTCCCTGGTATCACATAGTGTTTATCTGTACAGGCCTGGGCTATGGAACTCATGCAGCCACTGCAACAAATTGGAAGTGGAGTGTCAGGTGAGGTTGTGCGGAGGTGAATATAGGAAAAGGACTGTGCAAAGATGGGAGGAGGGGAATATGAGGACTCACAATGGCAGGCAGAGACACAAGGAGGCGGATGAAGTAGACAAACAATGGAAGGCCAAGGGTAGAGTCTGTGAGGGCTATGCCGAAGGAGAAGGGAGGAATATGCAGGGTGAGAGTGGGGATTCTTGCACAGGGGAGGTTGTGTGGAGGGACGAGGGGGTTGGTGCAGGGGGATGGCACGCTGGGTGGGTCACAGAGGGGGTCATGATGGGGGACAGTGCGTGTTGGGGGTGCGTGTTGGGAAAGCCATCAGCAAGGCCCTGATGCTCCATACTGGTGACCTATATCGGTGTGGGGTAAGTGACAATGCTGCTGTTGGAGGGAAGATCCACTGTCTGTTGGGGTTCTGGTGGGAGGATGTCTCTTGGTTCACTTGCAGATCGGGATGCCCTGCAGAATGGTGCCCGAGCGCAATGAAGCCAGTCTCACTGTCCTGTGTGGACTCCCACCGCCCCCCCGCACCCCCCCCCCCCCCCATTGCCCCAAATTTCCCCCCCTCACAGGTGCAAAGCTCCCAACTGTCAAAAGAAGTGACAGAGTATCAGAAGATTGCAGTGCAGAACTTGATATGATACTTTTTATGGAAAATTGAGGCCTCTGGGGCTACATGTGCAAATCAGATTTTTTTGATTTTGTTAAAATCGACAACCATTAACTTAGTTAGGACATTACAAAAAGAAAATTAATGACAAGGATGGAATATTGTTTTGTCGAGAACATTGAGAATAAATCTTAAGTAGAAATAAAGACACTGTGTATCCTCACACTTCTAAAGTGCTGGAGAAAACCAACAACAGGATTAAAGATTGAAGTCCCAAGTGAAAAAAAAATTGCATTTCTTACTGGGAAAAAAAATTGGGTAGACTCCTCTAAGTTGCAGGGTAGAGGCAGAATGGGAGAACCACTACACAGTTGAAAAAGAGTGGAAGATCTCTGTGTGGTTTTAAAGGAGTTTTTTTTTCCAAATCAGAGGACGATGAGACTCCAGGCAATACCTGGCATATTTAAAAAGAATAGATGTTTTGCTGTGCAGTTGGGTCATTTGGAAAGAAATCAAGTCAACAGTCTCCAGGGTTAGCAGGGAGGTACTAGGAAGACAGTAAAAAGATATACTGAGCAGTCTTAAATCACTAGTGCCTGCAAGAAACGGGTCAATTAGGCACCATGGGTCCTTTCAATGAAGAAAATGAATCATGGAGTTCCTATGCAGAGCATTTTCAGCACTTGGTACAAGGGAATAAAATTTCAAACAAGTTGTTTTTCTCAGTATAATAGGAAGTAAAGTCTTCAAATTGCTCTGGAGCTTGGTTCAACCAGCAAAGCCAGAAACCAAAAACTATGATGGCTTGACTGACATGGGACTGGACAATAGAATGTGAGAAACCAAACAAGGATGTAAAGATGCTTTGCAGAATTCTGAAATATTCGTTCATGTGAATCTGAAGCTGCCATTCCTGTTTGTTTGTGACGCTTCACCTTGTGGCGTAGGGGCAGTAGTTTCACATATTATGCCTTCAGAAGAAGAACAACCATTAGCTTTCGCTTTGCGTACTTTGACTAGTGCTAAACCTAACTTCATTCGGGTAGAAAATGAAACATAGGGTATAACTTTTGGCATACAAAGGTTTCATTGTTATTTATATGATTGTCATTTCACATTATTGACTAATCATCAACTCTTAACTATTTTTTGGCCGTATGATGGCATATCTTTGTTAGAAGTTCGCTGATCGCAAAGATGAACAAAGAACAATATAGCACAGGAACAGGCCCTTCGACCTTCTAAGCCTGCACCAATCATGATGTCTGCCTACATTAAAACCATATGTACTTACGGAGTCTGTATTGTTCCAATCCCATCTTATTCATGTATTCGTTTAATTGCCCCTTAAATGCCGCTATCGTACTGCTCCCACCTCCTCCAGCATGTTCCAGATATTCACCATCCTCTATGTAAAAAAATTGCCTGGCACATCTCTAAACTTTTCCCCATCCATTTGACTATCCACTCTGTTCATGCCACTCAATTTTGTAAACCTCTATCAGGTCACCTCTCAACCTCTGTTGTTCCAGTGAGAACAAACCGAGTTTATCCAAACTCCTCATAGCTAATACCTTCCAGACCAGGTAACATCCTGGTAAACCTCTTCTGTACCCTCTCCAAAGCATCCTTCTGGTACTGCGGCGACCAGAATTGTACACAATATTCTAAATGAGGCCTAACTAAGGTTTTGTACAGCTGCAGCATGACCTGCCAATTTTATGTGCAATGCCCTGACCGATGAAGGTAAGCATGCTGTATGCCTTCTGGAGTACTTTACCCACCTACGTTGCCACTTTCAGCAATTGGTGGACATGTATGCCCAAATTTCACTGCCTGTCAATACTCCGAAGGGCTCTTCCATTTACTGTGTAATTCCTACATGCATTACCTCACACTTGTCCAGATTAAACTTCATCTGCCATTTCTTTGCCCAAGTTTCCAACCAGTCTATATCTTGCTGTATCCTCTGACAATCCTCTTCACTATCTGCAACTCCACCAAATTTTATGTCAATTGTGAATTTACTAATCAGACCAGCTACATTTTCCTTCAAATCATTTATATATACTACGAACAATAAAGGTCCCAGAATTGATCCCTGTGGAATACTGCTAGTCACAGCATTCCATTCAGAAAAGCACCCCTCTACTGCTACTCTCTGTCTTCTATGGCCAAGCCAGTTCTGTATCCACCTTGCCAGCTCTCCTCTGATCCCATGTGACTTCACCTTTCGTACCATGAGACACCTTGTCAAAGGCTTTACTGAAGTTCATATATACAACATCCAGTGTCTTCCCCTCATCTATCAACTTTGTCACTTCCTCGAAAAACTTGATCAAGTTAGTGAGGTACGACGTCCCCTTCACAAAACCAGGCTGTCTATCACTAATAAGTCCATTTGTTTCCAAATGTGAATAAATCATGCCCCTAAGAATCTTTCTCAATAATTTCCCTACCACTGACGTAAGGCTCACCAGTCAATAATTTCCTGGATTATGCCTGCTGCCCTTCTCAAACAATGGAACAACATTGGCTATCTTCCAGTCCTCTGGAACTTCACCTGTAGCCAATGAGAATGCAAAGATTTCTGTCAAGGACCCAACAATTTCCGTCCTTGCCTCCCTCAGTATTTTGGGTCGATCCCATCAGGTCTTGGGGGCTTATCTACTTTAATGCTTTTTAAGATGCCCAACACCTCCTTTTTGATATCGACAAGACCCAGAATATCTACACACCCTCCCCTAGGCTCCTCATCCATCAAGCCTCTCTCTTTGATGAATATTGAGGCAAAGAATTAATTAGCATCTTGCCCATTCCCTCTGGTTCCAAGCATAGATTCCATCCACTATTCTTGAGTGGACCAACCCTTTCCCTGGCTACCCTCTTGTTCTTCACATACATATAAAATGCCTTAGGATTTTCCTTAATCCTGTTTGCCGAGGACTTTTCATGATCCCTTTTATCTCCTTTCTTAAGTTCCTTTCTACGTTCTTTATATTCTTCAAGGGCTTCATATGTCCTAAGCCTTTTAGACCTTATTAATGCTTTCTTTTTCTTTTTGACAAGGCTCATGATATCCCTCGTTATCCAGGGTTCCCAATACTTGCCATACCTACCCTTCATCCTCACAAGTACATGCTGATCCTGAATTCCAATCAACTGACTTTTGAAAGACTCCCACATGTCAGATGTTGATTTACCTGCAAACAAACTCCCCCAATCTACACTCGCCAGATACTGCCTAATGTTGTTGTAGTTAGTTTTCCCCCAGTTTAACACCTTTGCCCGAGGACCACTCTTGTCCTTATCCAAAAGCACCTTAAAACTTATGGCATCATGATCACTGTTCCCAAAACACCCTCTACTGTAACTTTGATCATTTGGCCGGGCCCATTCCCCAATACCATGTCCAAAATGGCTCCTTCCCGAGTAAGGCAATTTACATATTGTTTCAAGAAACCCTCCTGGAGGTTCCTTACAAATTCTACCCCATCCAAGCCCCTAGCGGTGAGTCCCATTCAATATAGGAAAAGTTAAAATCACCTACCACAACAATCCCATTGTTTCTGCACCTTTCCAAAATTTGACGCATATCTGCTCCCCTATCTCCTGCTGGCTGTTGGGAGGCCTCTAATAAACCCCTAACATTGTGACTGTACCCTTCCTATTCCTGATGGTCACTGATCTTATCTCCACATGACTATGATATGATTTCAACTGGAGTACTGTGTGCAGTTTTGGTCACCGCATTTGCAAAAGGATATATTGGCCTTGGAGGGAGTGCAGAGAAGGTTCACTAGGCTGATACCGGAGATGAGGGGGTTAGCCTATGAGCAGAGACTGAATAGACTGGGTCTGTACCCGTTGGAGTTTAGAAGGCTGAGGGGGGATCTTATAGAGACATATAAGATAATGAAGGGGATAGATAGGGTAGAGGTAGAGAGATTCTTCCTGCTTAGAATGGATAGCAGAACTAGAGGGCACAGCCTCAAAATAAGTGGGGGAGGGGCAGTTTATATTGGAGTTGAGGAGGAACTTCTTCACTCAAAGGGTGGTGAGTCTCTGGAATTCTCTGCCCATTGAAGTGGTAGAAGCTACCTCACTGAATATATTTAAGTCACGGGTAGATAGGTTTCTGATAGACAAGGGAACTAAGGGTTATGGGGAGAAAGCGGGAAAGTGGAACTGATCCACTTCAGATCAGCCATGATCTTGTTGAATGGCGGGGCAGGCTCGAAGGGCTAGATGGCCTACTCCTGCTCCTATTTCTTATGTTCTTATGTTCTTATGATATAAAGTATTGTCAAACAGACTGCATGCTAATGCTTACACATCAAACTTAACTTTATCTATTGAGCAGATTCTATATTCTTTATTTTTCTGTGAATAAATAACTTGCCTGTGACATCTTCTCAAGTTCAGAGACATTGTAGAAATGATTCTGTGATGGAGAAAATGATGTATATGGTGTTGAAAGGAATGATATCTGGAACACGTCATATGCATCCTGATTTGAAACCATATGTCAAAATCTTGAGTTGATCGCCCAAGGTGGATGTCTATTGTAGGGAATCCAATTGATCATTCCTCCTACTCTATGTGGAAGAGCTATTGAACAATTACATGAAAGACATCGTAGTAAAGTCCAAATGAAGGAATTAGCATGTGATTATTTTTGATGGCCAGGTCTGGATGCTCAGATAGAAGAAAAAGTGGGACAGTAACAATCCTGTGCACAAATCAGAAATGCACCACTGTTGTCTCCTTTACACCCTTGGGAGTGGCCTAAATTGCCATGACAATGATTACAAGTAGATTTTACTGATCCATTTGAGGCTTACATATTCTTAAGTCATAACTGATGCATACTCAAAGCAGCTGTAAGCTATCATGAGATCTACTGCAACTGAACAAACTACTGAAAAATTTGACAAAATTTTTTTAAGATTTGGTACACTGGAACAGATTATTAGTGATAATGGATCACAGTTTTCTTCACAAGAATTTGAAAATTATCTGAAAGTAAACGGTATTCAGCATATAAATTCTGTACCTTATCATCCACCAACCAATGGGTTATTTGAAAGATTTGTACAATCCTTGAAACATTCTTTAAAAGCTTCAAGAGACCAACATTCATCATTGCATCATGTGAATAGCTTTTTGGCATCTGAGAGAAACACTCATGCCAAAATTCACCTGCGTTACTACTCTTAAAGAGAAAGTTAGGACTATGTTTGATTTATTATTACCTCCATAAACTTCAGAGAATAGAACATCAACAACAATCTCAAGTTGCTAGTTGAAAATTGCGGGTGAAACATCACTCATTTCAGCAAGGAGATCGAGTGTTAGCATGTAATTATGCCATGAATGAGAAATGAATACCAGCCATGGTTTTAACAAAAACAGGTCCAATCCAAAGATAAATTAGTTTGGTGATACCATGCTGAACAATTGTTGTCCTCTCAAAATGACTTCTCTGAATTATCTCCAGAAGTACCAAGTTCTTTAGTCCCGAGTGTTATGAATACTACTACAGAAGACTTTGTTGAATTGACTTGCTTGATGATTGTGTCTTTGCTACTATACCACATGAGTGTCATGCAGAATTAGTTCCAAGAGAAAAGTTCTAAACATTACTTCTAGGGTCAGCGACAGCCAATTCCAGAACATTGTATATAACCAAAAAGGAATAAATGTGTTCCTGACGAACTTCCTTACTGACTGTGCATAATGATTTATGGTGCAAAGTACCATGCATAGAGTATTGTTGATCCGATATGTAGCATTACAGTAATTTGTTGTCACGACCACAGGTGTAAAGGGGGCGAGATGTTATATATTTAAGTGGTTGCATACTTGCTTTAAGAGCCAGTCACATGAGTTGATGATGATGTCATTGGGGTTTTTCATTTTCTACTCTTTATAGGCAGCATATCTTTCAACATTGTGTGTTATTTTCAGTCTATGTGCGCAAACCACATCTTTCTCTTTTTGTTTTTGTTTAAGCCCATGACTTCTACCAGAGTTACAACATTACACAAGTGTAGAATCTGGTGTGGGATTCTGCCATTCTGGCCAGTGGGAAAGGCGCTACTTGAAATTCACCAAAATGGAGAGTTCCTTCCATTGCCTTTTTCATAGGCACATTACTATATTGAGAGAAGGGGTGGGTGAATCAGTCATTTTTCATGTCAACTTGTCCAAATATTGAGTAAATGTTTTATAATTAAATACGATTAGTCTGTACAGCTTTGCAAACCAGAAATAGATCATCACCTTTCAATTTAACAACTTGAAGTTCCTCTGCCATTTACTCAGAATGTTTCAAAATACAACTTTAAACAAACATCATTTCATTAGTTCTTTGATATATTTTCTTTCAGATCCAGTTTTATACATATATACATACATTGTTGCATAAATGCCTACATTAATGCCTAAAATATAAATGCCCTGACTATATTTTAGTGGATTATTAGTCAGATTATTTTGCTTTGAAAAGTAACATGAGGGTAAATACACCCCGTCATTAAAATCATAAGCATTAGCATGCAGGCAAAAGGTAAAAGTATAACATTGGTATGGTATAGAAATGAGAGTTTAATGTTTCTTTGCATTCCTACCTGGAAGACCTTTTGCCCACTTCACAATTCGAACCATTTGTTTCTCTGCAAGCTTGTTCAAACTGGACAGCAGGTGATTAGTTGTGTCTGCTTGACTGCTATCATAAGATGCATAAACCACTTCAGGTTCAATGGCTTCAAGAATAGTGATCAGGGACGGGTTAATGTGTGGTGGCATATGTGAGAAATTAGGAACAAGTGCAGTGCTTGCTGTGGGTTCTGGTAAAGGAGCAGTGAACGTGATCCCTTCCTTGGGGCTGTGTGGTGGTTGCTGCTCTTCATGCAGCCCTTTTACCTTTCCCAGCTTCTTAGACTTCCGTGCTAAGGGGACATAAAATAAAAATACTTTTTTTTAGAAATCCTTGTGTTTTAGTTCAGCTTTAATAGCAGAATCTGGTCTTTATTTCCAAACTTTTACATATCTATCTTTAGAAAGACTTTCAATCTTGTCTTGTGAATATTCCTATCAAGGAAGCCAAGAAAACCACTCAAAGCTAACATATATTAAATTTACTGTTGGTTAAGAAGTTAATCCTAAAATTGCTACACAGGCGAAAAGCTTTATAGAAAAATTGCAGAGTGCTTCTGCTGATCAAGAAATGGTCTAACCTTACTAACATTGCAGGGGTTTAAGCCAAATTTGCATGACAAGCTCCTGCATCAGGAAGGCCAATCACAGGAAGCTCAACATTAGTAGTTAAAACTTGTATGCTGCTGCACGATTTAAAGATAGAATACCAAAGAAAATATGCATTTGTTACAACTCAGAAGGCTTTTACACAATAAGCTCATGCTAATTCTGCAGGGAATGCCCAAAGGGTCCAAGTTCAACACTGAAACTACCTCACAATGAAATTAAGCAGAGAATCAGAGAGAAATTAAGAGGAGCAGAGAGGGCAGCACGGTGGCACAATGGTTAGCACTACTGTCTAACAGATCAGGGACCTCAGTTCAGTTCCCTCCTTGGGTGATTGTGTGGAGTTTGCACATTCTATCTGCGTCTGCATTGGTTTCCTCGAAGTGTTCAGGTTTCCTCCCCCACTCCAAAGATGTGTGAGTTAAATTGATTGGCCATGCTAAATTGCCCTTTGGTAATGGGAGATTGGTAGGGTAAATATGTGGGGTTGCGGAGTAGAGCCTGGGTGGGATTGTAGTCAGTGCAGGTAAACCGTACCATTACGACTGCTTTCAGAAAAGTTCTACTCTGCAGTATTTCTTAACATACAGCCCAAGTTTCATAATTACATTCATGGGCTTTCTTCAAACATTATCCAATGAATTAATGCTCCAGAAAAGAAAGGGTGCCCAAAAGATGTTGCGAAGGCAAAAGATATTGTTGGGGAAGCATTGACCTAGTCGTATTATTGCTAGACTATTAATCCAGAAACTCAGCTAATGTTCTTGGGACCCGGGCTTGAATCCCACCATGGCAAATGGTTGGAATTTCAATTCAATAAAAAATACCTGGAATTAAGAATCTATTGATAACCATGAAATCATTGTCGATTGTCAAAAAAACCCATCTGGTTCACTACTGTCTTTTAGGGAAGGGTATCTGCTGTCCTTACCTGCTCTGTCCTACATGTGACTCCAGAGCCACAGCAATGTGCCCTCCAGAGCCACAGCAATCTGCTCTCCAAGAGAAATAAATGCTGGCCAGCCAGCGACGTCTATGTCCCACTAATGAATAAAAAAAATCTACATAGCTGTGGCTATTTAAAAGTTTTTCAATTATAACAGAAAGTTTTCATTACTGCACATCAGAACTCTGGGGATGCACTTCCTATCATTCAATCATAGAATCAGACATCCACACCATGTTCTGCAGGCAAAACCCTACGTCCAGAGTTCAAACTTGCAGAATTACTCTTTAGATTTCAAATTCCAAAGCAAGAAAAAGAATAGAATAATTTATTCTGAATTACAGTCAAATGTCTCCATGATCTATTCCAATATCTCATTAGCTTTTTCATAACATCTTTACATTGACAGGGCACAGAGTGAATGAGCAATTTTCAACACTTACTGTGAAAACACTGTCTAAAGTATCTTAGAATCTCACTCTATTATCTTTTAAATATTTAGAATAGAAATGATAAAGATGTTTAATCACCATGTATTTCTGCAGACACTGGAAGCATATTCAAATGTTGCTTTGTATAAGATTATTATAGATTTTAAAATGATAAAATCTGTTAATGTAAGATGTGGATGATGGTTATTTTAAACAAAACTCTGAATAGTAGAATCTTCATGCTTTCATTAGCACTGTTGTTGAGTGCCAATGATTTTGGGTTTTAGTTAAAATTTAGAGGTATCTTCTTACCAGATTTATCATTTTTTCCAGTTTTTCTCATAAGATTTCATAGTTTGCCATGGGACTAATTTAAATTGCCCACAGATCATATACTGATACTTGTATCAAAAGGGGTAGAAAATCTGCAAGTAATCTTAATATATAGTGATGCTTCTTATGAATAAGGTTTACACATTCTAATGCAACGCTGTTTATTCCTCTAGACTTTAAGGCAAAGCATGTTAGTACACATTTATGACACATCGATTTCCCACAACAACCATCTTTATAGTCTCCATGCTGGAGATTGCCAATTTTATGTCAAATTAGGGACAGTTTCATGGGCCCAAACTCAATTGTAGCTGAAATATATCTGTCCAAATTCATTTCATAGAGTCAGCGAACAGAAAGACTTTTATCCAATCTGCATGCTTCCAGAGGCAAGAGGACAGCATGCTGTCCCATTCTATCATCCAATTAAAATAATTTACTATGTTACTTTTTTTAAATGTTGGAGTGCATCAAAATATTGGGTAAACCTAACTTTACAAATGTTGTAGTCACACATTGCCATTTTAGGAAGGAAGGGTTTACCTGATTCTTGAGCATGAAATCAGACATTTCAAAGTAAATAGCCAATGGAACAAATAAAGCTAAAGACAACTGCCAAATTGCAAATAACTAAAAATGTTTCTGTATGTTAAAGTTTAATAAATTACCTCCCAAGTTCATCCCTGCTTTGAAACACTTTCGTAAGCGACAAGCTGGGCAGTTTTTTCTGCGGATTTTGTCAATAATGCAGTCGTTTCTTCCTGCGCACAAGTAATTTTGTTGCCCTAGAAGAAAAAATGAAATATAAAAAGTTAATAAAAATAAAATTTCCACTATCAAATAACTTGAGACGCTCATCAGTTTGGTGCATCAGCTGTTTTGTTTTATGGTTCCGAGAATTCTATGTGCATTCAGCAAGTATATTTTTTAATCAACAATACTTCAAAATACAACAAAATCAGAACATTCAGCATGAAAATCTCATTTACATGCATTGAGTGGCCAATTACAGTCACAGAATATGGTTACAACACTAGTACCTACTCAATAATGAGGAAAATTACCCAAGTATGTCCTGCTTAAGCAGGACAAATCCAAACAGTCCAAAGATGTGCAGGTTAGGTGATTTGGCCAGACTAAAAATTGTCCCTAGTGTCCATGGTAAATGAATAGGGCAGAGGCGAGGGTCTGGGCAGGATGCTGTTACAGAGAGTCAGTGTAGATTCAATGGGCTGAATAGCTTCCTTATGCACTGGATATTCTATGAATTACCACCCCATTAGTTTACTTTTGATCAACAGTGAAATGGTGGAAGGTCTCAATGCCATCAAGCAAAACTTACTCTGCAATAAACTGCTCAACAATGCTCAGTTTGGTTCTAGCAGGGGCACTTGGCTCCTGATCTCATTGCAGCTTTGATCCAAGCCTAGACAAAACAGCTGAATTCCAGAGGCAAGGCGAGAATGATTGCCTTTGATATCAAGGCGGGATTTGACTGACTGTGACAGTCAAATTGATCAAAATTGAAGTCAATGGGAATCAGAGAAAAGCTCTCCCTTGGTTGGAATATAGCTAGCACAAAGGAAGATGGCTCTGGTTATCATAGATCAATCATCTTGGCCTAGTTCATTATGAGTTGCTCAAGGCCTGAAGCGTAAGATAAAGTAAAACAAAAATGATGTCAGAAATCCAGTCAATTTAAACCGATAATTCCAAATGATCAGGGGCCATTCTTCCATCCAGGAGACTCAAGTGGAGGCCATGGCACCTACCGGCAAACTTATTTTCGGCGCCGTTAGCTCTGCACCAGAAGTTGGCACAGAGCTCAAGAAATTATACAAATCTGAATTTAAATGTATTTAAATCTCTGGACCTGCGAACACTTGTGGAGAGCTGGCAGCCCGACTCTAATGGAGTGAAGCGAGGTCATTGAGGGCCCCCAGAGAGTCAGGCGCCAGGGGTGCCCCCTGGGCATTGCCATCGTGGCAGTGCACACTGATACTGCCCAGGGAGCAGGGCAGTTGGTGAGGGTGGAGGGTTCTGCTGTCACTCTGCACTTGGGCTGAATGGCAGAGAGAGGAAGGCCAGCAATCAAGGCTGGCCATCAGAGTGGAGGTCAGCCTGCTAGTGGTGGAAGGGATGGGAGGAACAGGAGGAAGTCGGGAGATTAGAGCTGTGGAGTTGAGGAGTGGACATTGCAACAGGCTGGGGCTGGTGGGGGCTTCGGAGGCTGGCCTGGGCATGTTTGGGGACCAGTAGTCAGGCCATGGGGGAGTTGGAGAGCCTGTGATGTGGGTGTTGTGGGCCTGGCCAGCGATCGAACTGGCCTCTAATTGACAGTCCGGCAATACAGGGCCACTGTGCATGCATATACGCCGATCTCAGTGCTGACAGATTGGCAGATGCTCAGTGGCCCGCTCAGTACTATGTGCTGGCCCCGCCCCGTGACTCATGCTGAGGCACTGTGCAGTGCACAGAGTTTGGGAGGTTCATTTTGAAACTCCCACTGAAAAAAACAGTGGGATTTAGTCCAGTTTTTATGTGAATTTGACACTAAGAATTCTTCTAGGAGAATCGGCATCTATGTCTGTAATTTGAGTTTCTAGGCATGCAACTGATGGTTCCTTACATTGAATTTAACTTCAATCCTTATTCATTAACTCTTAAAACACTATCTGGTAATTGTGAAAACACTTATAGATGAGCAGTCTTTCTCTTTACAGTTCCTGGTGGGTTTGCGACCACTCTGGGCAGCAGAGGGGCAACAGGAGTTTCATCTCGGGCCGCGGGCCCCCACGGTTGGGGGAGGGGGGGCGGAATTATTAAGAGGCTGCCTGCAGTAGCAGAGGCCTGACAGCTCTCTGTCGGTCTGTCAGACCCCTGCTACTGTTAATGCACATGTGCAGCATCAGAGGCCTGCAGATGTGCAACACCTTCTTGAACAGGCTGACTGGTGAGTTAATTCCTGCCCATAGCCTCTCTGGCTAGAAACTGACCAGTGCACCTTTTTAGAGGCACAGTATATAAGATTGAGCATGAGAACTTGCCCAAAAATGAATCTGGAACTCTTCCATTTTCAGACCAGCTGAACACTTAGAAAATATCTTGTAAAATTTCACCCATCAGATCTCCACAACCAGTATATTTCTGTGGGAGTTTCTGGCAAATCACAAGATGTTTGTTTTACTATGAAATAAGCAGTCAGATTTTATAGGGCAAAATGAAATATCGAAAAGTATAGCTTATGTATTTCATGGCGCTAAAAGTCTGTAGCCCTTTGAGTGCACTGCGACTGTAAGACTGATGGGACTGCCATGGATAACTTAGCGTGTTGCATCAAATTCCATTCCCCCTCCTTCAAGTTTCCTGTGTCTATTTAGGTGGGAGGCGGTTTTGCAGCATGGTAGTAGCATCACAATCGCTGGACCAGAAGCTCCAGGTTGGAGTCGAACACCAGGACTTGTCGGCCACGGAAGGAGTATTAAATGCCTTTGAATATGGGAGGAGTGTTCAATGCCTTTCAACGGGCCAATAATCAGCTCGGGAATCCATCCATCACTTCATCCACTATTCCCAAAGGGTAAAAAACATCATGGGTGCAAAGGGATGCTAGTAAAAATTAGAAGCAGGGATAACCAAAGCCTGCGGTTGCAATAGAGTCATTAGTTTCAAATGTGGTTAGAATTGATGCTTGACCCTGAAATTTGTTTCTGTAATGCCCGTTTGAAGGGCACCCCAATACAGGGTATTCAAAAAAATGGTCACAGATCCTACTCTGGACCTTTCCCGAACCCAGTGATTGGAAGAGATCAGCAGCTACCAGAACATTACAGCACAGGGCAGGACCTTTGGCCATCCAAGTCTGCACCGACCATGAACTAAAACCCTCTATCCTTCCAGGGACCATATCCCTCTATTCCCATCCTATTCGTGCATTTGTCAAGATGCCCCTCAAAAGTCACTATCGTATCCGCTTCCACTACCTCCTCTGGCAACGAGTTCCAGGCACCCACCACCCAGTGAGTAAAAAACTTGCCCCATACATCTCCTTTAAACACTTATACCCTCTAGTAATTGCCTCTTCCACCCTGGGAAAAAACTTCTATCCATGTCCCTCATAATCTTGCAGGTCTCTATCAGGTCAGCCATTTATATATATATATATATTACAAGCAACAAAGGTCCCAGCACTGATCCCTGACAAACGCTGCTTGTCACAGCCCTCCATTCAGAAATGCACCCTTCCACTATGAACGAGCCAGTTCTGTATCCATTCTGCCAGCTCACCTGTGATCCCATGCGACTTCACCTTCTGTACTAGTCTGCCATGAGGGACCTTGTCAAAGGCATTACTGAAGTCCATGTTAACAACATCCACTACCCTCATCAATCATCTTCATCACTTCCTTGAAAAACTCAATCAAGTAGGTGAGGCACGACCTCCCCTTCACAAAACCATGTTGCCTCTCACTAATCCATCCACTTATTTGCAAGTGTAAGCAAATCCTGTCTCAAAGAATCCTCTCCAATAATTTCCCTAACACTGATGACTCTGGTGCTGGTGAACTGGAAAACAGTTGGCACACAACAAAAAGAGAAAACGCTGGAAAATCTCAGCAGGTCTGGCAGTATCTGTAAGGAGAGAAAAGAGTTGATGTTTCAAGTCTAGATGATCCTTTGTCAAAGCTAAAAGGCATAGAAAATGGGAGACATTTATATTGCAGGGGGAGGGAATGGAAGATGAATCAAAGCCATAGAAACCAGGGGAAAAGCCTGCTTATAGCTATCCACAAAGAAAATAAAAGATGTGAATGACCAAACGACAGAGAAGCTGTAAGTTGTGACAGATGGAGATGTTTTGTGTGTGTGTGCGTGTGTGTGTATGTGTGTGTTGGGATTGAGGTAGAATGTAGAAAAGGGGAAGCGGGGGATAAGGAGAGGGGAATGAAGTTGGGAGAAGGAAGGAAAAAGTGGGGGGTTGGGAGGGCGAAAAAAAATGGAGAAAGACCATAAAGAAATAAAAGGTAGAGAAAAGTCAAAAATTAAATAAAACAGAATTAAAACAAAGGGTGCTAAAGTGGGGTAGAGCAAATCATCTGAAATTGTTGTATTCGATGTTGAGACCGGAAGGCTATGAAGTGCTTAGCCGGAAGATGAGATGCTGTTCCTCCAGTTTGAATTGAGCTTCTCAGTTGGCACACAATGGGGGTAACATTTTGACAGCTGGGAGTGAATGGCAGGGGACCAGAGTCATGTGAGGCCAGCCTGATTGGGAGACCAGCCTGACTGGCAGGCTTGGCTTCCAGTTGGGCAAAGGAGGACATGGACCAATAAGGTCCTATCCCAATAGAAGGTGAAGTCTGGTCCCTAATGCAGCCCATGTGAGGGAAGGACATGTTTGGGCAGGTGGGAGGGTGGTGCAAGAGTGTAATCCAGTTTGTGGGGTGTTTGGTGGGGACAGGTTTTGCATGGTGGTGGGGATGAGGGAGGAATAAGTCCAATAGCAGAGGGTTAAGCTTAAGGAGGGTTGTTGCAGGAAGCAATCTTGCCTCTCCTAGGTGAAAAGGGGTGCTGTGAAGGCACTTGCTATTTCCCAATAGCCATCCTCATCTAGCAGCAACTGCACCATTTTCAGAGGCCTGGGAAGCACAATGGCCACATTTAACATTAGGCTTCCAGCTTTGCTATCATATTTAAAATGCCAACCTGTTCCCAAGGATGTCCCTTGCCCTGTTTCAGTTAAACGCAGATGTTAGTGAGTTGGAGCCAACTTCCTAGCATGCTTCCAATTCTTAACCATTTAAATCCCCTCATCTGCATCCAAACTGGTTCATCCTCCCATTGTAAAATCCCCCTCAACAACTTCTCTACCACTTCTGTTGTTTTAATGCAAAATTTGACCTACAAATTTGACATTGTCTTTGAAAAATAAGACGTCTTTTAAAACTGCACAAACAACATCTATGGAATTGCTTGACTTCCCAAATTTATGGTCATGTGGTATACGCCATGATAGACTGGAACAGTTGCCATTATAAAGGTGATTACATGCACTGCATACTGTGGAAATTAATCTTTGTTGAAGTTGTTTGGAGTTTATTATGGGCTTTTTCAGTAAATATTGAAGTCAGAACATGCACAGCAGGGATGAGCAAGCAGTATTTCCTCAACCATATGCATCCCTCTTGCCATGAAGTATAGCTTTTACCCCACGTTAAATCATTTTGTGTAAGATATTGTACAACCTAAAAAATTACTCTCAACCACAACATAATAGGCATTTTTCCTTAATACGATTTCCTTTTTTGGCAAACCTTAATAGAATAATAAATATGAAATGTATAATTAGCAACGTAAGGTGTTTCTTATGGATTCAAAGTGTATATAGCATGTGTGAAGCGTTAAAAGATATATATTGAACCCAATAATGTTGGAAGGATGAGTGTGGGTAATCATGGGGGTTAGGTACGGGGCAAGGGTTGTCAGGGAAAATGGTGGTAAGTAGAGCAGCATGGTTTGGCACTAAGTTGACTTAAGGACTATAAAAGGACCATGGGGGGCATGAGGAGTTATGAGAATGTGCGTAGAGGGTCATAGGTTGACATGGAAGGTATAGGGGCCATGGGAGGTGGGTAGAGAGAAGGAGGTAGCATAATGGGAATACATAGGGGGATGAGGGATATGGACCGAAGGGCTATTTATTGTTTTAAAGATTTTTTAAAATTTTGGAAGTGCCAGTGTGCTGAGCCAGGACGTCTGCCCAGCTTACCTCTGCACCCATCAGCTCTGCAGTTGCTTCAGAATTACTCGGCCTGATGCCTGAGTTCCCTGCAAACCCCGAATGAAAATCTCAACTTCCCAACTGGTACTTTCTCCCAGGTTGGGGCTGTGAAGCTAGGGAAATATACTGGCCCTGTGCTCCTGAACTGTGAATTAAATTCAGGTCTACAGCGTTAATATTGACATGAAGGCTGGGTGGCGAGGTCTATGGTGCCTCAACCACTGGGATATACAACTATTGCACACCAATTTTACATAGCAAATCCCCATTGGAAATGGAGATTTTTTAATGGAAAAAATGTTGATGAAAACTGTATGATGAAAACATAACAGTGACTCAAGTTATGTAGGCAAACATGCAAAATTTTAATTAAAATGAACCAGGCAATTGATAGATCATATGATCATCAATCAGGTAAGTAAAAGTATTGACACATTGACAATTCTCTTTTGGTTTTAATTCACCAAAGCTTTACTGCTTCTGGTATGTAATTCCCTTATGTTTTAAAATCTTTATGAAGCTAAACGTATGAAACTTGAACATCGAGCCAGTTTGAAAGAGGATGCCGTGCAATTCCAATGTTTTGGTCCATATTGCTTTTCTAGAGTCAAAACTATTAACAGAAATTATTGTCAGTATATGACATTACACTCCCTATTACTTTAATAGATCAGTGCTTCTATCAAAATAGATTAGCGATCATATGAACGCATTGTGTTTGTCCACTAATATCACTGACAGGTATTTTTAGCCTAATGCATCACTTATTACTAAAATAGAAATGGCAACCCTTAAAGTTAAATATTTATTCTCAGTTGAATGATACCAAAGCCTAGCCGTTGCACCTCTGGGAAAAACATCCAAAGTAAAAATTTATATTTAAAGACATGTTTTAATTTCCCTTGAACAATTTTCGGTTTATGTGCATTCAATTTTGTGTTCATCACACTGATTGCTGTGTTGGAGAATGGAATATTTTCCATTTTTTCTATCTTGTACCCTTTTCCATTGGAGCTGCTGAAACCATTAACTGTCACCCCTCTGATAGGCCTGCAGCTTCTCAGGGTGGACAGCCATATTTTAAAGTGTCAGCAGCCCTGAGAGCAACTAATTAGTTGTAAGACGGCCAAAATATATTACTGGGGTCCCACAAACAGCCTAGATGTGACTGATCCTGGCTTTTGGGCCTAACATCGGGGTCGCCACTGCACCAATAAAATTCTGACCACACTTTAGACTTAGGGCAATTATAAATATACAGTCAAGTCCTAAGTATAGACTCAAGCCAGGATTTCCATTAAATACCAGCAGAAGCCCTATTGCAGACATTCCACCCTCAATCCCAGCTTCTGCCACTTTCACATGGAGGGGTGGGTAATAGTGCTTGATCATAAATTGCGCATCCATGGTTCATGGTAGCAGTTGCCCTGATAAATCAGCAGTTGCCTTCAGCCTTGAGAGATTTTGGTGAGCTGAATATCCGCAACTCAAAAGTGTACAGATTAGACCTGTTTGATACAGGTCTGAACTTGGTTGGATAACGAGGGTACCTTTTTGAAGAAATATGGTCCTGGGACACCTTATGGAGTCAGTCAAGTACCCTTGGGATTGTTAAAAATAGATATGAGTGCATGGAAAATGTAAATAAACATGCTGGAGAGTTAAGTTGTCAAAGAATTGTAGAGAAGAAGAGGGTGGAACACTGGGTATGCAAGGCCATGAAGTGCTAGAGAGGCAAATGATGCAATGGGAGCATGAGTTGGCATTGGTTAGTATGGTTGGGTCCTGGGGAGTGTTTTGAGGCGGGGAGAGGCGGGGGTCAGGACTGGAGTGCTGTTTTTCATTTTAATCGTCTTTTTAATAACTTCACCAAAATGCAGCTGGACAGATGCAGATCTTCCATCCATTCCACCTTGGCATTAATTCCAGGGCCAGCAGGCCTAACGACAAGGCAGCAGGCTGGGAGAATCATCCCCAATATGTCATCCCTGGTAATAAATAACACCGAAAATAATCTAATTCAATTAACTTTAAAAAATAAATCCTTCAGTGCTCCTCTCATTACAGTTCCAGCTAAATTGGTCTGAAACAAGTTAATTTCTCCCATTTTCTCTTTCACTTGTTTCTTTTTCTTTACTCATCTTCCAATTCCAACTGTATCTTTCACCTTGGTTTGTGGCTGTACTCCACTGCTTTTCCTCAGTGTTTTCCTGTTCCTTCTCCACTTCTAAGTCTCTTCCTCCTCTGTGTTACTTCTGTATCGCCATATGTCCTGCTCCTTTTCTCCCTTATCTTTCTGACCTTTAGTCTTCATTCGCTTCATTATTTCTGACTTTCTCTCTTTCCTCATCACCCCTTGCTGCTCCACTTCCCCATTTACTTCTGATTCTTTTTCACATTCCTCCTCCTTTTTGCTTCTTTAATGCTGAGGAGTATTCAGTCATGTAGGTAAGATAGGACACACTCAGGGCAGACACCTATGATGAAGGATCAAGATGCGTTCACACAGCCTAAGAGGAACAACAGCCAGCAGCCTGGGAAGAGGTTGGACTACAAGGCCAGGTAGACAGGCTTGTTGAAAAGCACAGGGAATGGGCAGGTGACCAACAATGCTGAAAACACTTGAGCTGAATTTACAGGTGAGCAATCGGGCTGGAAAGCAGATGGGTAGGTGGGTGTGAGGTATTTGGCTGGGTGGACGAACAAGAAAGATGGCCGACACTTGTGGGTACCATATGTCAGGTAGCAAATAAGCAACAAGGTAGCAAAGTGATCTTTGCAGTCAAGTAAGCAGACAGACCCCAGATAGGCAGGTAGACATGAAGCCCAGGTGAGGCCTTGTTGGCTATAAACCTAATCCTTTAATAAATGGAACCAGTTTATGTTTATGTGGACAAAGATAAAATATGTTAGCATTGGTCAAGGAATCAAACTAGGAAGCTTACGTTGAATGGAATAGTCAATTCATTCAACTTAACAGGAAACAGGAATCTGAGGTTATTGTGTGTACATTGAGCTCTATGTTTATCTGACTTGAAAAATATAGAAGCAGTACTGTGTTATATTAATGGAGCATGAACAAAAAGAAAGGGTGTTACTATTTAAGACCAGAGTTTGGCCTGATCCTATGCAAACTATTGGTCACAGGGATGTTACTTCCTATGAGATGGAATGGGAGAGACAATTAGGATGATGTAAATCTTTGCAATCTAAATTATGAGGTTATGTTGAACTTATTTTCACTGAAAGTGAAATTTCAACTTGGCAGAAATTTCCAAAATTATGACCAGTTGATAAGTTATTTAGATGGAGTGACGATAAACAAGAACTTGAAAACATGATTTTGAAAAGAGAGAATTGAAAGTAGATAAGGAATTCAGACAGAATGATAACTGGAATAAGTTATTAGGCAAGGCAACTGAAGCAAAGTGTAAATGGATTCACTAGACAGTAAGATATCTTTGTGAGCCAGGAAATCTGGACCACAAAGCAGACCAACAGTACAATTTTCAACTATAACTGAATGTGAATAGAATAATTATTACCAGAGAACATGTTGATGCTGGCTTTCAAATCACTGTAGTTTGCTTTACTTTCAATGGGAGCTTGAGCATTATTTCAGTTTATTATAGCTAAGTCCAGTTCACAGAGAAACCAACTGACCTGATTAGTGAAAGGACAGGGTGTTGTTAGTTGTCAGGAGTCAAGGTCAACAGTGGGAGATAGGAAAATGGGGTGTCAGCCTGAAAATATGAATACCAAATATGCCCTGCAGGCTATTTCACGAAGAGAAATGCTAAACTTGATCTCCTATTAAAAGGGAGACACAATGGATATCAGGCTATAGATTCCCCCAAAAGCAAGCCAATTATTCACTCTTTAACACTGAGCCATGGAACTGGACATTATCTGGCACAGGTGTGAGGTGCTTCTAAAGGATCAAGAAAATTGAGAAAAAAGTTTTTATTTCACTTCCCACTGCAGCAACCCTCAACAGTAACATTTAACACTGGCAATTGGTCCCTTCGGGTTTCCAACTGATACTGCTCCCTAGAAATAATCAATTAGATGAAATATTAGCCTCAGGATGTTGAGGTCTGGGTATTCGTTCATTAAGTGCCAGGAAAACAGAATCACAATAAGAACTGAGGAACAGGAACTGGAAACAAGAGATCTTTAATTAAAAAAAGGTTCTCTTTCATTCTTCTAATGAAATAAACATTCTGCAGATGATGGATTAAAGTCAATGGAAATAAAAATCAGGCAAAATGTTCAGCAGCTGGCCAAATTGTTAAAATGTGTTTTATACAATCACCTAAAGTCAAAATTACCCAAATAATCTTTGCATTGCTAGTCTTTGAAGGTGTTGTTGTGAAGAGAGACACAAACAAAAACTTCTGGCTGGGCAAAAATGAACTATGTAGTTCTTGCGCCTTTCCAGAAAGTTGGGAACGATCCTGTACCATGCTTTTAGAATTTCATCTATGGCATCTTACATAATTGATGAGCACATTCTTGTACCTAAATTTATAAACGCAATGCAAATTCATCATTGCATCTTGAACCTTAATCAAATGAGTCCAATTCTGAGGAGCAAATGAGACAAACGAGTAACAGGAGGGTGCCAGGGGAATCAGCAATAGTTTTTGACACTCAGTGATGCCAGGTGAAATACTTCTGTTTCTCCCTACCCTAATTCCAATCAAACATGTCTTAACAACTTAACAAGTTCATAGTTGGTAATCTCAAGCAGTCTCTTTCAGAATCACTGGTTATACTACATGCAGACCACATACCCAGTGCCAGCTGCATTCAATTTTGTTAACAGGGTCTTAATTGGGAAATTTAAAAAAAACCAGGTGTCAAATATGTCTTAGGTCTCGTACTTGCATAAGCAAAGGGACCAATGCCCATTCAGGCAGGAGCCTCTTTTTCTGCATTATCTAAATGGCAGGTGGTGTACTTTTGGTACAAAATGTATATGTGCATGTTGTTATTAAATTGTACACTTTGGCAATAACCAATTTCTAGATCATGATTTCTCCAGATCCAATCAAGTAAGTTGATACTTTCACAGGGAATGTGGAGGATCGTTAAATGAGAAACAAGTTTTTATTAATGCTCCATTTATTGATAAGCTTATTATGTTCCAATTTAAGCTACACTCAGCTCTATCAAAGCGGCTCAAAGATAAAGACAGCAGGTTTTGTAGAAATAAGGAACGACATTTTCTGGTCCCGCACACTGCAGGAATTATCATGGGCAGGACAGAATATTTGGGGGACCATTTAAAAGTCCGTTGGCCTCGGGTGGGAATTTCCAGTCTTGGGGACCATGGTTTGTAATGATAATCAATGCAAACAAGCTAAAACATAAAGTATAGATGATGTTCATGAAAACAGAGGCACATTTAAGCATGAAGTTATGTATAAGACCCTGAACTGGTCTCATTTAGAGGGTTGAACTTTCAGGAGTGCCCGTCATCCTGAGAATCCCTCTGATTCCCACTGGCCCATTGCCATTTCATGCTCAAGTGAGTTTTGATTGGCAGCAGGTGGATCTACCATTTGCTCCTGGATGCAAGTCCTGCCTCAGAGAACTTTTGGCGAATCAGATTGGCCGATAGCTCTCTAGCCCCTTCAGGCACAGCACTACAGTGATCAGAAGAAGTATTGCAGCATTGTGCTTAAGCCTAAGTCCTGGGACTGCACTTCAGTGAAGTCAGTAAAAAGTCTGACAGCACCAGGTTTTAGTCCAACCGATTTATTTGATAGTAAACTCACAAGCTTTCGAGGGGACTCCCTCTTCGTCAGGTGAATGGAGAGTTCTGGCCTTGGACAGAGCATTTAAAGCACAGACAGTTTAGAGATTACTGATTAGAATGTGAATCTTTACACTTAACCTGCTGTTCAAGTCCTAAAGTGGCTGACAATGTGTGTGGAAGGAGCACTGATCACAGGTTAAAGAGATGTGTATTGTCTCCAGACAGCACGGTGAGCGAGGTTTTGCAAACCCAGGCAAGTCACGGGGGTTACAGATAGTGCGACATGAACCCAAGATCCCTGTTGAGACCGTCCTCGTGTGTGGAACTTGGCCATCAGTCTCTGCTCAGCGACTCTGCGCTGTCGTGTGTCATGAAGGCCGCCTTGGAGAACGCTTACCCGAAGGTCAGAGGCTGAATGCCCGTGACCACTGAAGTGTTCGCCAACTGATAGCCAAGTTCCACACACATGAGGACGGTCTCAACAGGGATCTTGGGTTCATGTCGCACTATCTGTAACCCCCGTGACTTGCCTGGGTTTGCAAAACCTCACTCACTGTGCTGTCTGGAGACAATACACATCTCTTTAACCTGTGATCAGTGCTCCTTCCACACACGTTATCGGCCACTTTAGGACTTGAACAGCAGGTTAGGTGTAAAGATTCACATTCTAATCAGTAATCTCTAAACTGTCTGTACTTTATATGTTCTGTCCGAGGCCAGAACTCTCCATTCACCTGACGAAGAGGGAGTCCCCTCGAAAGCTTGTGAGTTTACTATCAAATAAATCGGTTGGACTAAAACCTGGTGTTGTCAGACTTTTTACTGTGTTTACCCCAGTCCAACGCCGGCACATCCACTTCAGTGAAGTATCAGGGATCCCAGGGCAGGAGGGTAGGAAGTGCCCTGGTGGGTTTGCGAGCGGAGTATAATCTCTGTGTTGGGGAATAGGTCGGAAGGACAGAAAACCAGAACTCCAAGGCCCATGAGGAGAGGATGCCTTAAATTTGACGGGGCTTTCGGAGCCTTTAAAAACCCTTCATATCCAATTACAACTGTTCACTTTTTCTACTCAGCACCCAATTCAACCGACATCTGTCAGCCTAAAAATTGAAACCATGCGGGAAAGGCCCTTAAATAGCCATTACTAGGAGCATGGGTGGGCTCTCCATTGAGGTCTTGTCCATCCTACTTTGAAATTGTGATCTCAAAGGGAATCTCATCCACGCAATTTCCCCTCCCCCACCCCCCAAACAGACTTTTTTCTTTATAAATTAGAAGATTTAGAGGAGACTTGATAGAGATCTTTAAAATTTTGAGTTAGCCAGAGCAGACATGACAAGACTGTTTCCACCTATGGAAGAATCTAAATCAAAGGGCTATAAACGCAAGATGGTTACTCATAACCGCAATAGGGAAAGAAGGATGGAGACATTTCTCCATAAAATAGTTACGCAATAGAATGTTGAACTCACTACAAATGGACGAGGCAAATAGTTTAGATATTAAAAGGAATCTAGACACACAGACGGGTGACAAAGGAGCAGATAGGTAAGTCAATGGCTGAGATGAGATGGGTGGAAACTCATGTGGAGTATAAACACTAGGCTGAATGCCCTGTTTCTGACTTCTATGTTCCACATAATTTTATGTAAATGTTAAGATGTCTATTTTAATACTGCAAACAATAAAATCTGATATTTTAGTCCTACAATGGCAATGTCACTAACACCAACTTGCAATTATATTATGCTTTTAAAGTACAAAATTACTAGGGAAATCACACCTATGAGGAGAAAAATAAACAGGATTGCATGTTGATTAGTCAGGTTTAAGGGTCAACTAAAAGCAAATGTTTGAAAAGATGTGTTTCAAGATTTTCAAAGGTGAAGAGGAATAATAATAATAAATAATGATAATAATGAAGAGGAAGAATTTGGGGAGGGAATTCTGAGAGATTGGTTGAGGTGGCTAATGGTAATCAATTGTGAGTCGAGAGGAGGTAGGAGGTATGTAAAAGATCTGAGTTGGAAGACTGAACAATGTGGGAGGGTGAATAAGATAAGCTTGCAGACAGAGACATACAGAGGGATTTAAAGAGATGAAGATTTTAAACATAATGGATAGAGTTCACCTAAACCACTGCCGGTGGATCCAATGGAGAATTTAATGAGAAGGCTACAAATCGATTTTACACTAGCATGAATTTACAACAGAATCTTCCACTGGTGCCCATTGTGGTGGATCAGGAGGCTGCATGAAACTAACTTGTATCATGCTAACTGGGTGCAGATGAAGTCCAGACTGTCCATGCCAATTCTCCCTGATGCCAGGAAAATGCACCAGTGCGAAACAACTGGAACAATGTAGCGTGCAAGAATTGGGACTCACCTGAACAATGCCTAGAGCTGTCTCCAAAGTCTGGGATGGAGGTTGCTGGCAATGGGTCGGGGAAACATCTACAGGTGGGCCTTCTACATCCGGTGCCCTGGAGGGGGTCCACCTTCCAGTCTCAGAATGTTCCTAGAGTTCCATCTTCTTTCTCAGGAGTTCCATCTCCCAGGCTCAGAGTGTTTCCAGAGATCCACAGTCATTGTCAGGAGGTCCGCACTCTTTCTTCAACAGTGGGTCCATGATGTTAGGCGCCTTTTCAATATGATACCCGGATAGGTTGGCGGATTTCACACCATTCAGGCCTGCCCCACCACAGAATATGGCATAAAATACCTGGTTTCATAAGTAATGGAAGGTTTTCCCACCAGCCTCCATGGCAGGAAACATTCCACATTCCCACCACAGGACTTAGTTCCTATGTGGGAGTATTCCACCCAACATTTTGGTGAATAGGGAGCCAAATTGGGTCAGTAAAACGAGGATGGTGGATTAATGGATTTAATGTGGGATAGACTACAGGTTGGACTTTAGACCAGATGGAATTTATTAGGGGAGGTAATGCGAAGTTGGCAAGTAGGATATTGGAGAGATCAAGTCTAGAAATGACAAGAGTGAATCAGAGGGAATAATGTAGGAGCAGAAGCAAGCAAAATTAGAAAGATGGAAATATATAGAATTGCTAGTTAATAGGATACATTGTTTTAAGCTGAACTCAGGGTTTAACAGAACACCAAGGTCTTGGAAGGACAGATCGAACCTGAATGAGTGGTTATGGAGGAGTATGAAGTAGTGGCAAGAATGTAGAAGCTGTGGCAGGAGCAAAAAACAATAGCTTTGGTTTTCCCAATACCTAGCCAGAAGAAATTTCGAGTCAAATATAAGCTAATGCCAACAGGCAATTTGACTGAGTAGAAACATTCATATGGTTGAACAAAGTATTAGAGAGATACAGCAAGAAGTAATTAACTCATGTAACCAAAGAAGTAAAGCAAACACCATGTTTAAATGGCTATGTATCAGGTTTAAAAGGCTATGAACAATGCAACAAGATTAAACTTAAAGTATAGTAACTTATATGCTGGCAACACTTTGCAGATATAACTATGTGGGAATCATTCCAATTTAGCTTAATGTAGCTTCATTAAAATCTTCCAAAATTAAAGGAGACAGGATTATAAGACATATCCTTGCCAGTGGCAATATTAAGCAATGCAAACTACCGAAAGCATAAAAGTTGGATGCCAAAAACCTCTGACCTCATCCACAACTGGGATTCTCCAGTGCTCCTGCAGTGGGCCAGCCATGGATGAGATTGGAGAATTCTGCCCAGAATTTGTTGTCGAGTAGGAGACTTATCAATACACTTTTTCCTATCTTCCATAGTATGGTCCAAATGAGAGAAAGCACATATGACATTTTGTTCTTGTGTAGAAATTCAGGTTAATTTTAACTGTGGCCCTTCAGATTTCAACCTAGACAATAAAAATGTCACACATCTTGTATTTGTATTTGGATCCTAACTTTTTAAGTCTAAGAATTTCCAAAATGAATAAGCCAAATTGTTTAATCTAGATTAAACTACAAAAGGAATGAAATGACCTTGATTTGATGTCAAACTCTTGATGGAAATAACATAGCTACACAACTAATTCTGAACATTCTTTGTGGTTTAAAATAAAGTTTCATAAAAGCATGCAGCAACATTGCGACCATGTGCTCTGGTATTCGTCTTTACAGCATCACGACAGACACAACAAAGGGCAATTTTATGTCTGTAGAAATGTTTGTAACCTGTGTTGAGTGGCGTTTTTGATTCACAGGTACCACTAGAATTAGATGTAGAATTCATGTAAACACATTAGCAAGACAAGTTTCAGCTTAATCGACCTGGAATCCTGCCAAGGATGCAGCACAATTCAGGCAACAAATGTCATTCTATGAAAACAGTTGCATTATATTCTAAATACCAATACATGCAGTCTGGTGTACCAGCTACTTTTGTGAAAATTGCAGCACAATACAATCTTTTCAAAGGAGTGAAATGCCCACAAAATCAGCAAAAAATGTTTTTGAATTGGATAATCTGATACAGACACATTTCATAATTAACTAAAGAAAGACTTCATCTACAAATCTATAACAACCTGACTAAGAGGAAAATATTGAGTTCATCTGAAGCCTTGAGCTTGTTTTTTTTTCCTTTTTGTCTTTTATAGGGTTCTCGATATCACATAGAACGGGTTGATAGGCAGATTAAAAAAAAACCTCTGTCATGGTGCTTGCCAGGATAAGATGAGGGAATGCAGTCCAAAATTTAGCACCCCATCAGGAAAGCACTTGGCTTCAGCTTGCTGGCTTCCCTTATGGCATCAAAAAAAAAATCCAAGTTGTCTGTTAAATTGCTTTTAACATTAAACTTTACATTTGAAAGAACTAATAGCAATGTTAACTTAAAAATATGACATGTTACACACTAATCAGAAAAGACCTACACATGGATTCAAGTCTACTTATGCAGAGCTTCTTTCCACTGATACACAGTTGGGGCAGTAAACATGTGCATTGCATGCTCCAAAGAAGAACCATTACAAACAGTGCCCATAGGAAATCTTCCCACCACATTAACAATATCACTAACACATTTGCCGGAGCAAAACATAGTGGCTGCAGAGTAAAATAATTAAATAAGTGATCTGAAAAATGGTTTTCAAAGAATAGTGCAACAGCAACTTGTAATGCATTGAACACCTTGTTCTCAATCAAAGAATCCCAACAGTGCAGAAGAGGCCATTCAGCTCACCGTGTCTGCACTGATTCTCTGACAGAGTATTTTACCCAGGTTCTCTCCTCCCTCCAATCCCTGTAACCCCACACATTCAACGTGACCAATCCACCTAACTTGTACATCTTTGGACTGTGGGAAGAAATAACACCCAGAGGAAACCCATGCAGACATGGGGAGGACGTGTGAACTCCATACAGACAGTCACTCAACGTCAAAATCAAACCCAGGTCCCTCGTGGTGTGAGGTAGCAGCGCTAACCGCTGTACCACTGCCATGCCGCTGGTTTTGTCTGATTACTTTTTGGTGGCACAAGAAGAGCTTGTAGAAAAGTCCAAACAAGATTAAAACCAAATTGTCTTTTTGTAAAACCAATCCTTATATTTTCCCCTATTAGAGAACAGCTGTGCTTTTATATGCAGCTGGCTGGATACTATTTATCTGATTGCGTTTTAAGTGCAGTCTGACACCACTCAGCAAGTACTGGAAAATAATTAGATATGCAGGACAAACTGGGAGATGCAGCTGGGTTGGTTAACTGAAAAATATCAATAGAAAAAGATGATTACCTTCCACAGCTCTTTTGAAGAAAACTTTACAACTGCCACAGGTAAGAACACCATAATGACAGCCCGATGCCTCGTCTGCACAGACCAAGCACACCTTCGAAGGTGCTGAAGTCACTGATGAGCAACTCCGATCCAATCTAATAGGGGATCTGTAAAACAGGATAGTTTGCAACTTTAGATACTGTATATTTATTTTGCTAACAATTTGAAAGGTCAAAGTGATATTACTCGCTGGATATGTTCACATTGATCTAAAAACAAATACCAATTCAGAACACATGGAGCTTCCATCAACATCATGGAATCATACAGTGCCGAAGGGGGTCATTTGGCCCATTGAGTCTGCACCGACCACAATCCCACCCAGACCCTATCCCCATAACCCCATACATTTACCCTAGCTAATTCTCCTAACACTAAAGGACAATTTAGCATGGCCAATCCACCCAACCCACACATCTTTGGACTGTGGGAGGAAACTGGATGCCTGGAGGAAACCCACGCAGACACTGGGAGAATGTGCAAACTCTACAAAGACAGTGACTCAAGCCAGGAATCAAACCCAAGTTCCTGGTGCTGTGAAGCTGCAGTGCTAACCACCGTGCCGCCTCCAACACATGCATGTGTTGTAATGAATTGCACTAATAATAAGTTGTACAATACAGACTAACTTTGTGATTTTTAAGGCAACTTTAGGAATTTATGCTTGCGCTACACAGCTCCCTGGCAATGCATGCCCAACTCCACCAAACTTAGGAATCCATTTTAAGAGTTCAGGTGGAGGAAATCAGCTCGTCCTACTGACTCATAATGGGACTAAATAAGATTTCACTTTAAAACATAAACTGATAATTACATATATCTGAAAATCACACTGCAGCAAATAACTTTGAAATAGACTAATATTTCTTGTGTAAGTGATAGCTTGCATAACCTGTTTTTCTGTATTCTGCCATAATATTCTGTCATAGGTGGCTGTCATGATTTACAGCATATTTTAATATTCCTTAAAGGACGCCACTCCTCAGAAGTACAAATGGTGCAGAAACAAAATATGTGGCACAGCTCAGAGAAAATTAGACACAATTTAGGTAAAGTTCTAAAATTAATGTTTCTGTTTCCTGAACTTGAATGTTGTTTATTTCCATAAATAATACCATTGCAGCTCAAATCATTTAGTACCTGAGCATTTCAGTATTGTCTGGAGTCCCTTGCTGCCTATTGCTGTTGCCCAATGCTGTCAAAAACAGCCCACTCAAAATGGAATTAAATCACCAAATTAACTCCACCATCTAACTTGCATGCAGGCAAAGTGTGTTTCATGCTTACAACTCATCCCATGATTTAAAAATGACATTGATAAAACTGTTTTGTGAAATCATTTGTACTTCCAGACATTGTGGTTGTTTCACAGTAATCTGCTAATCATTAACCAATAGGTAAGACACTTTCAGCTATCAGTCATCCTGTTGTGTTCATACTGCAAACTTCTCCCATCTATGTATTGCTCTGCATATCAGGTGAGAAACTGGGATCATCTTTCTTGGACACTATGAGTCCCATAGAGCTGGTGAATTCAGTACGCAGCAAATGCTCACTCATATGGGATGAACTGCGATGAATTCTATATTCACCAGAAGTCTGCAGAGCATGTAGATTACAATGTCAAACAGCTGATTTGAACCAGCAGTGCCATTTTGGCACTCATCGGTGAAGCAGGATTCAACATGTGTTCAGCAGTAGCATTAATTGCCTATGTACAGATGAGTTTTTGATTGGTTTCTTTTAGTTGTTACTTCAATTCCATAAGTCCTTGATGCTTTCTGTGGTTTTGTTAAAGTTGCACAAATTGTAAAAGTGAGGAGTGCGACAGGTGCTGAAAGAGATTTTGCTGCTTTTTAAGGTTTTTCTGCAAACCAGTTACTCCCAGACATGGGTATACCAGTAGGCATTCCTTTTGGAATATAGCATGCTAGAAAAATGGTTAAAAAAAGGCCAAGCTGCTGGAAGAGGGAGGCAAAGACATTAAAAAGGGTTCTCCCCTGAGTAGTCAAGGAGCAGTGAGGAACAATGTATGAGATGTCTTCACTTAAATATGCCACCTGCTGCAGTTGCACCTCCAACCGCAACAATCCTAGTAATCTATTGAATGGCAGATTGAAGGATTGAAGGATGGCTGTGCCCTTTTGAACAAAGTAGTTCATAGCCATGATTGCAGCAAGGTGATGTTGGATGTCATCAGTCTGAGACTGTACTGCTGCACTCAGACCTTGGGTGGTTGCTGCTTGTGCTGCAGTGAAAGCAGAAATATCAGCTATGAGACGCAGCTTCATGGTTGTGTCCACAGGTCAGCTGATGGAGTTGGCCTACAGTTTCATGCAGAAAACAAAGGGTTCCAAGCTCTGTCTAAAATCCTGTGCCAAGTTAATGCTGGACTTCCCCAGGCCTCTTATCATTGACCACAGGCTTTCTTACAGGTTTCCCACCATAGCACACATTTCATTTTGCATTCCAAACAGTGTTCGTTTATGGGCTGCCTATCAAAATGCTCAGCTGATTCCCTGCATCAGTATTCTTAGTCAGTTGGCACCTAGGCTATCCTTGTTCCCTGCCCTGGCTACAGAGCACTCATGTGCTGGGTCTTAGGTAGACATTTGGGGGAGTTGGTGGCATAGTAATAATGTCACTGGACTAGTAATTCAGAGGCACAGGCTAATGCTCTGGAGACATGGGATTAAAGCCCATTGTGATGGCTGGTAGAATTTTAATGCAATTAATTAATCTGGAATATGTAGAAGAATCTAATCTCAGTAATGGTGACCATAATTCTATTATCCATTGTCATAAAAATGCATCTGTTTCAATAATGAGAATGAAATCTGCCATCCTTATCTGCTCTGGCCTACATGCGACTCTCGGCTCATGGCAATGTAGTCGAATCTTAACTGCTCTCTGAAATGTTCAGTTCAAGGGCAATTAGGGATGGGCAATTAACACTGGCTTTGCCAATGAAAAAATTTTAAGTACACACAGAGACCACCTCTATGCTATCCTCTATACACAGAATAGTCAGGATTTTCGATTCTGGGTTGGAAACCTGGCTGCTGGTGCATACAGGGTCGCAACCGTGAACAATTTGCTCCAGATATGTCCACCTGAATTTTTTAAGGGCTGTTGCGGTGGAAGTGGCAGAGTTGCAATGTAGTTTTTCTTTCATTTGAAACAGTCACAGCTATCTGGCCATGATAACAGGGTGAAAAAAGTGTCTTGGAAACAACCCATGGCTGCAGCTGTGACCTGGCAGCCTCATAGGTTGGTGGATGTTCCTCATGTAATCTATCGCCTCCCCTGCACCATGAGCCCACCATGTGACATCATGACTGCAAATTCTAGTTAGCGTGGGAGGTCTTATAATTAGCACTAACTGTCCTAAACTGGCTACTTGACAGGAAGTGATAGGCACCCAATCTGATCCTGAACAGCTCTTACTGAAAATAGCTTGGGGTTGGGATTGTGGTCATGAACCAGCACTGAGGCTGATGGTGCAAAGTTCTGTTCACCTCTGATTCAAACTCCGCTCCAGTTTTAATATCTAGTCCAGTGCTCGTATCTGAGCTTATGCTTTCAAATGCGTGGCGGTGCATCTTCAACATGATAACCTTCTTGCTGTTCCTCCATTGCCTGGTCAGGTGACACTTTTTATATCCAAGGGTAAAAATGTGGTGGGGAGAGGGGACAGTGGCAAGAGCTGTGGGAGGTATGAGATGTATACCAACACTAGCTGCAAACTGTAATCAATAAAGATGAAGGTGAGATGTGAGAAGGAGAATTAGGTATAATAATATCGCCATCTTCAATGATTTCAAACATGGCTATCCCAATAATGGCCAGTTCCACCTCCTCTAAAGGGTTAGAAAATGCAGATGCCCTTTTCCTTCAATTTGTTTCTGCTGTCTCTGGGTATGTGGCTTCTTGTCCTAAAATAGAGGGGGAGGTGTTATCAACGAGCATTGAGCAATCCATTTGGGAGATATACTGTTATGATTGAATAACTGGCAGTGAAGATGTGAATGTGGGTGAGAGGTTTTTACCAGTGCTTAGTGCATGACAATGAGATGAAGTATATGAATTCTTGGTATGAGTCCTGATTAAGAGAGATTGTTGGTAGTTGATGATGAGGCTATGGTGTGTCTGAGGCTAGTAAATTTAAATTCACTAAATTCATTTAAAGAGCATACATTATTTTTGAGTGCTCACGTGAGGCCACTGAGATTCTTCTTGTACTGCACCCAGGTCCTCGGGCTTGAGTCCAGACTTTGACCTTCATGGCTATCTGATCGCACTGGCTGCTAAGTATGTGCCTGGAGAATCTCCTAGCCTCTGCCAATAGAGGACTCATTTCCACCTCCTCTACCAACATCTCGATTGCAGCATCCAAAAAGCTTATAGCCGTATTTCTGCAATGTTGTTCCATTCTTTACTTGTTCGTCAAATCAGATTCATTTCCTGCATTACTGCCAGCACCTGCCCCAGCCACTGGTCACTTCTACTTTAAGGTATGTAGGCTAGGTACAAGCAATGCAAGCTGGCTTTAAGTGGTACTAGTAAAATCACCACGCTTCCCCTGCAGATGTATGGAGCCAATCGATATTGCGGTTAGTGCTGGCTGGATGCTGAAATAATTGAAATGAGCATGCTACCTCCATTGAAATCAACAGGGATGTGCTAATGACCATCTCATCCATTTTCAGGAGCTACTGAATGTAGCCCTTGTCTACTTTGTACTGATTCTATAATTCAGGACTGTAATATACTGCAATCAAAGAGCTGTTTTTGCCGACGTGCAAAAGTCAATATTGATGCATTAATTGTTAACTGTTAACATTTTAAGCACCAGAGGTGGTACAATGGCCGATCAACAGATTATTTAAGATGTTATTCTGTCACAATTTGTATTACTAATGATCTGTACTGAGGTTTTGTGCACAGACATATTATGATCCAATATAATGAGAATTTACATATTGTCAAATAAGCAAATGATAGGAAAACAGCACATTTCTAAACTGAAAGTAATGAAAAATGCATTGAAGAGTTTTCAGATAGATTCAAATCATGGAACTGTCAGCTTTTGTTCAATGGTCAGCCATATTAGCAGCAGGGGGATGCCTGCATGCATTTGGAGCACAGTTTTCATGTTTCACTTAAAGGGTTAATGACCTCTAAAACAGTGAACTTTGGAAATTCACCAAATTCATGGACCAATTTATTAAAGTTAGCATAGGGAGTATTTCCAACCCAAAGTTTAAAGTTCTAATTCACAATATAAACAGATGAAACTGGAAAGATAATGACAATACCATGTGAAAATGTGTTAACCACATGGCCTTTTGCTCAGTAACATGTTCTGTTAAGACACTGTTACCAGATGACAGAGACATATTAGCAACACTGTACACTGACAAAATGTAGGACTTGTGCAAGTGCTTCAATGCCCATCCTCTAAAATAGTCAAGCATTAAAATAAAATAAATAAAAACATTTGGTTTCCTTTGCAATAAGGTTGACAGTAAACATCCAACTTGTAACTATGAAACAGTCTGTCTGATTTAATTAAAACACTGGAAGTTTACAAAAATAAGTTACAGCATCCAAGAGTTTGCTTTAAATAATTATTTACAGTGTTTCCAATTATGATTTTCCCCAGCACCAATGAAGTGCACTGAACTACTGAGCAAATAGAATATGCATAATTTGAACAAGTGCAGACTTTACCAGGCAACTCAACTGGCAGTGCATGTTTTGCCTCACATTCTAAATGACAAACAATATACAAAATGTGTGTGAATGTTGAGGTGTCTGCCTTTCAGACTAAAATTCAGGAACATCTGGTGCCAAGACCAAAGCTTGTGGCACCGTGACAAAATTTGCCAACACTTTATTTCCAGACAGGATGAAAGCGTATTTTTCATTGAGTTTTGGAAAATGTCCACAAATAAGAGGAAACTACCTGACATCCATTTCACTGAGGATCTGAAAAGTATAACAGGGCAGTAAAATTCAGATTTGTCTTTTGTGGGATGACTTTTAACAGGCTTTCAGTACCTTTAATGAGAAAGAAAAGTCCAAGTATGACACATCTATCCACTGATCCACTCTTTCAAACAGAAGACAAGATAAGCAACTTTTGTTAAAGGTGATAGTGGTGTTGCTTGCCAGCTGGATAGTTGACGAGAGCTCAGTGTCACCTCCTTTAGGGAAAGCCATCATTGGTTCCGGGGACATCCTGCCCGTTGGGACCTGCTGACCTTTGAATGGCAATGCCACTGATGAGAAAGTGTCTGCTGCCGGAACTATAACCACCCAAGGCCTAGGATCATGGCTAGACTCAGAAACGGGTGAGTGGTGGCAGGAGGTGGGCTGCAGGATGGAAGTCATGGAGGAGGGGTGAAAGGTGGGGTCAGCAGCAAGGCAGAGGAATGGCATTCAACAGGATTCCTCCCCCCTTCCAATGCTGGGTCCCTTGTTCAGGCACTTGAGTATCTTTGAACAAGGTACAGCCCCCACCGGGAGCTGCAAGCAGCACCAATAGGGTTCCAGAGGTCTTCCCTCCATGGGGAATCAGGGCAGATGTGAAAAGGTGACAGCTGCCACTTTCCCATCTATTTAAATACCTCATCACCACCAAACTCACCATGGGTGAATGCATTAAATTCCTCCAATAAGTTCTATTCGTGTTTTCTGTATAGAATCTCCTCTAAAAATAAGCAAGATGCATTACAAGATTAACATTGACTGTTCAGGGGATTCAAGCAGGTTACCAAAAAACTGAATGCTGAACTCATGTGCTGCCCTTAGTCCGCCTAAACTTGATGCAACCCATTTACTGCTATTGCATTCAAAACCTGGTTCTTCTGAGGTTACATTCAACCAACTTCCTTTTAACTATTTCCCTCAATAAAACTTAAAAATAAACTTAATAAAACCCCAAATGTGTTAATTTGAAAACGTGGAACAAATTTTGCAATTCTGTCCTTTGTCACATTCGAACAATTGTCTGAGAGTGAATTTATATGTTTCTGTGTGAGTTTCTGCTTCCTTCCAGTCTCTCTCACTACAAAAGCAAATAGTCAAGCTGGAGAAATTGTGAAAACAATTATTATCTTCATTCTTTTATATTTCCACTATTTTATGAAATAATTTGTAGACTCCATATCCATAGCATATTCTTTGAATCAGCAGAAGAAATTATATTGGAATATGTACATAAGACACAAAGACAGTAGGAAAGACACTGTGAAAAAGTGCAGTCTTGTTAATGTTAAATAGGCAATCCTATTTATGTTAAATAGACTGACAGGAATACATCCAGTCTTGTAACTGCTTGAGTGGCAGAAACATGATGCAGGAGCTTCTGTAATCACAAAGAACTACTGTATTCCAGTCAAAGTTTAATCATTCTCAAACGTTATTCACAGAAAAGGAGGCTGCAATCATATTTGTCTTTATTTGTATCAAAGAGAAGATCTCTTTCTCATTGCATATCCTTGTCAATTTCCATTGGGTGAAGATCATAATGATGAGTGTGTTTCTAGGTTACTATTGTACCGTCAATAGCTTGTTACAATATCACTCCATTATCTACTACTTCAGCTTCCTCTATACACCAAATCAAACAGACAGTATGAAGCATTAAACAGTGCTTTCTCCATTGGTGCCTCTAAAATCAATCTGCATCAAAGCCCCAAATAAAGCGACAAAGGAACAAACAACTTGAGCTGTTTTTATCTCGCATGCATTAAAAATATAGTTGGTGTTTTCCCATTTTGTCTTAACATGGAAATCTTCCATTGAAGTACTGAACGCAAGTTTTTTTAAGGAAGAGTTAAAGCTCAGAATGCTGCATACAGTTTTCTATTTTTTTCTTGAGAACAGCTGTGCCTTTGCAACATATTACTAGACTGCGAAGCTTGTGAACAAGACACACTTATGGTAGGAAACTTCTCATATTTGAGATGTCAGGGGTGAAAAACTTTGCCGAGGTCTCTCCTTTTTTAAGGTGCCACAACACACTATTAAAAAAGATCGAGAAAACACTGCAGGGTATGAATAACCACATAACTTATCATTGGTTCTTGTAAATGTAGTGAAACAGATGGCTGGCAGCCACTAAATGGAAGGTACTTTGCAGTGGGAATACACTTGTGCTTTGGAGTTTTGCAACCAAGCAGGCCTGGCCATCGTTAAAGCAGGCAGAACAATATTACCAGAATTACATATAATGATAAGTTAGTGTATAGTATACTTCGTACTTTCACAAATTAGAAACAGCCTATCTACCTGAACTCCCAGGCTAGGACCCATATTTTTATTCCTTTGTAAATTTCTGACCAGGATTTCACAATTGAGCCAACCCCAAACAGCAAATGGAAAAGAAAAATATCTGACACATTAACACTTTTAAGACTCCAATTCGGTTTTTTTTTGCCACTTAGTATGCAAAACTACATATGGGGAAAATTATTCATTTCAATAGGAATGGATTTTTCATGGGTCCAATCAAAGCAGTTCCAGCCACTTTCTTTTTACCCCAAAGAAGCCAAAAGCAGCAGTTATCACACTAGTCATTCAGGATCACTCTATATATTCTAATTATTTCTGACAAGTTCAGTTACCAACCGTTCAGAAAGCATTACCCATTTGTGAAAACTTTTCACCTTTTAATGAGGATTTGGGGTCATTTTTTTCCATTTAAACATTGACCAATCTATATCATCAGACCCACATATTTACACATATCATACTAGGTCTTAAACTGAGATAGTGATGCACAGCTTTTAATTTTCAAAAATTCCTGAGATTCAGGGAAGGTTCTATTTGGTTGGAAAATAGCAAATGTAACTCATTTATTTAAAAAGGAGGGAGACAGAAAGCAGGAAACTACAGGCCGTTTAGCTTAACATCTGTCTTAAGTGTTAGAATCTCTTATTAAAAGCATTATAGCAGAGCACTTCGATAAATTTAAAGTAATTAGGCACAGTCAATATGGTTTTGTGAGAGGGAAATCATGTTTAACCACATTATTGGAGTTCTTTGAAAATGTAACATGTCTGTGGGTAAATGGGGATCAATGGATATACTGGACTTAGGTTTCCAGAAGGCATTTGGTAAGATGCCACAAAGGTTACGATGAAAAGTAAAAGCTCACAGTGTAGCATGTAGCTTACTTGCACAGATGGAATATTAGCTAGTTACCAGGAAACAGAGTCGGCATAAATGAGTTATTTTCTGGTTGTCAATGTGTAATAACTGGTGCATCACAGGGATCAGTATTGGGGCTGCAACTTTGCATAATTTATATAAATTACTTGGATGAAGGATTTGAAGGTACGGTTGCCAAATTTGCTGATGATGCTAAGATAGGTAGGAAAGTAAGTTGTGAACAGGATATAAGGATGCTACAAAAGGAAATTGATAGGTTAAGCGAATAGACAAAGGTATGGCAAATAGAGTGTAATGATATGGGAATTATGACAAGAGGAAGCATATTATATAGTTGGTGAAAGATTGCAGAGCTCTGAGATGCAAAGGGATCTGGATGACCTAGTGAATAAATCACAAAAGATTAATATTCAAGTACAACAAGTAATTAAAAAAGCCAATCAAAAGCCAAGTTTATTGCAAGAGGAATTGAATACAAAAGTCTATAAGTTATGCTTCAGTTATACAGGGCATTTGTATATAGCATTGGTCACCTATTTAAGGAAGGGTGTAAATGGTTAGAAGTGGTTTAGAAAGGTTTACTAGACCAATACCTGGAACGGGAGGGTTATTTTCTGAGGAAATATTGGATGGATCAAACTTTTATCTGCTGGAGTTTAGAAGCGTAAGAGGTGACTTTATTGAAACATCTTGAGGGTTCTTGATAGGGTGGATGTGGTAAGGATGTTTCCTTTTGCGGGAGAATTTAGAACTGGGCGTCACTGTTTAAAAATAAAGGATCACCCATTTAAGATAGAGATGAGGATAATTTATTACTTGAGAGGGTGTTCAGTCTTTGAAATTCTCTTCCTCAAAAGGTAGTGCAAGCAGTCTTTGAATATTTTTAAGGCAGAGCTAGATAAATTCTTGACAGCAAAGAAATGAACAGTTATCAGAGATAGGCGGGAATGTGGAGTTGATGTTACAGTCAGATCAGTCATGATCTTATTGAATAATGGAGGAGGCTCAAGGGTCCAGATGGCTTATTCCTGCTCTTACTATGTTTGCATGCTTAATGCTCCCCCTGCCAAAAAAACATAAACTTAATGATATGGGAATCAAACAAAAAGTAAATCAATTTCCTGTAGTCTCTCAGTAGTTGTTCTCTGGACTTCTGTGGATTGGCTCAGATATAGAGGTTTTAACTATAAGGAAAGTCAAAAGATTTTGAGAGTGAAATGGAAGTCTGGCTCTTAAGATGAAGGTCGTTTGTTATCTTCATTCCAATTATCTCAGTTGTGCTTTAAAATAAAAATAAAATGGTTTTCAGGGTGTTGATGCAAATTATTAAATTTTTGTGAAATGAGTTGAAAGAATCATATTGTGCACAATGTATTGTCTTTATTCTTCATGAGAGCTAGAAAAATCAAGGCTCTGATTTGAACAAACTATCATAGAGTTCATATTAATATGAACAGTAATGTGAACAGGCCTTCAATATAGAGTAATTCTATTTTTAGAAAATAAAACAAATATTACAAAAGAAAGCAAATATTTGCACTGGCAGAACTCTGCATTAAGCTCATAAAGGCACTGTCAAAACAGTTTTTGTCTTCATTTCACATACTACATACTTCAGCACTATGGGTAGAAAGACTATTTGAGGTTCTTCTTAGATTCCTGAAGTAAAATTCATAAATAAAACTTTAATTTGTTAGGATATATTTAATCAGCTTACACAGTGGAAGACTACTTGTTAACAGTTAACACAGTGAGAGCTTGGACATTAAGGCCAAAGTCTCCATTAAAACTCAGGACTGCCACATGAAGGCATCAGTTCTGCCAATCCTAAGCTCACAGCCCTCTACCATTGTACTGCTCTCCCCCTTCTAACTTATAAATCCAGCAGCTGTAAAAGGACAAAATGTATCTAAAACATCTCTCATCAAGAATGTGGCCATTCTTTTTACCCATATGCCCAATAATGTTTTTCCTCCTCATTACTTCCTCTTTGTTCTTCCATCCTTTTTGTCTCCATTGGGTTTCATTGCATCTTCTCAATATCCTTTCTTTCCCTTTCAGCATTGTCTCTCCATCTCCCCTCATTCAGGTTTGCCTCTCAGTAGCAAGCTATTATGATCTGGAATGCACTGCATGAAAGGATGGTGGAAGCAGATTCAATAGAAACTTTCAAAAGGAAATTGGATATATACTGGAAAAGAAGAAATTTGTAGTTCTGTTGTGAAAGAACAGGGTGAGAAAGGTGTGATGCTTTGTAAGGGGATTAAACCACGTACTCAAAGTCTGTAGCATTAACAAATGTCTGTAAAATCTCAAGTAGCATAGTTTTGATGAAGGCCTGAATTTTTGCAGAGTCAAGAATACATTGAGGGCAGAACCTGGTGATGGAAGTCTCTCCCTTGTTTCAGACAGGACAATTTTTGCCAGGAAGGTAAAGGGGATGGGGTGTGATTCACATGAGGAAAAATTAAACTCAACAGGGCCATTTGAACTGAGTAAACTTAGTGGGTTCATCCCTGGTCTGCAGTAGCTTCTAATCCAGCCTGGGCTATACCTATTGAAGGTCTTATGAGGAAAGGCTGAGGGACTTGAGGTTATTTTCATTGGAGAGAAGAAGGTTACGAGGTGACCTGATTGAGGCATACAAGATGATCAAAGGATTGGATAGGGTGGACAGTGAGAGCCTTTTACCTCGGACGGTGATGGCTAACACGAGGGGACATAGCTTTAAATTAAGGGGTGGTAATTATAGGAAGGATCAGAGGTAGGTTCTTTACTCAGAGGGTAGTAAGGTCGTGGAATGCCCTGCCTGCAGCAGGTGTGGACTCGCCAACTTTAAGGGCATTCAAATGGTCAGTGGATAGGCATATGGATAATATTGGAATAGTTTAGATTAGAGGGTCATTAGATTGGTTCCACTGGTCGGCGCAACATCGAGGGCCGAAGGGCCTGCACAGCGCTGTAATGTTCTATACCAGGTAAAGAATACAAACAGACCAGTTAAGTGTGTGTCTGATACCAATGAACTTGGGCAGTTATTGATGCAAGCCAAGTGCATCAACTGTTCTAGGTGCATGGTCAATCAGAAGTTACAGGGAAAATAAAGTTCTTCAAAGGAAGAACTTCAAGGCCAATAAATGTTCTTCGAGGTAAGTTGGAGTTGGTAATGAATGGATGCTGGAAGTTAATTTTTCTTGGGAAGTGCAGTCACTATTGTTAAAGGAAGGGAGCACACACAGAGGAGAGAAAGCATATGAGAGCAGTACAAGGAAAGTGTACATTCAAGGTTACTTATTAGATTACTGTTTTATATTTTAGTCTTGCAAGCATATGCAGTCGTAATTTCAAAATGTTTTCCACTCAGAATCATAGAATCCTCACAGTACAGAATCCTCACGATCATAGAATCCTCAAGTCTGTACTGAGCACAATCCCATCCAGGCCCTATTCCTACAACCCTGACACTAGGATGGCCAAGCAACCTAACCCGCACATCTTCGGAATATGGGAGGAAACCAGAGGTCCTGGAGGAAACCCATGCAACCATGGGGAGAACATGCAAACTCCATACAGACAGTGACCCGAGGCTGGAACTGAACATAGGTCCCTGGTGCTGTGAGGCAGCAGTGCTAACCAGTGTGCCACTGTGCCGCCCTTGGTTTTAATATCCTTCATAAAAAATCAAGTCAACTTATACCTAGTTTCGTTTTCCCATTTTTCTCATTTCTTCACTGAAACTTTTGATTTTTGCTGAGGTCTGATGCCATGTATGCTGCCAATCCTGGATTTAAAGCTGGGACCTACATGTCTGCTTTGACATAGTAGCATAGTATTTGTACCCAGCAGAATGATTACACATCCATGATTTCTTAAAAATCTTACATCTCTGTATGCTCTGCAACCTTTTACATTATTAATTCTTATAGCCACATTCATAATATCACCAGGAATGTGGAACTATAATTAAGTGAGGAGATGAGAAAAGCTGCGATTGTTATATTTACATCAGAGGAAGTTAAGGGTAAATTCAGCAGAGGTGTTCAAAATCTTGAGAAATATTGATTAGGTGGAAGGGTCAATAATCAGACGACACAATTAAAGATAACTGGCAAAAGAACCACAGGCTAGCAGATTTGTGGACCCAGCAAAAACTTGATCTACATTTCTGCTGGTGGACAAAGGATTGAAATATCAAAGCCTAAATGCTACTATCTGCAGTGAGTCCCAAGGTACATATGACTGAATGTCACCACAAGCAATTTTGGTTTAACATTTTAAGATGCCATCTCAGTGATTAGTTGCACTTCCAAAAATTAACGTTAAAGAGCATCTTCTATCCCTGCCAGAGATCAAGCTAAGGTTTAGATTTTTAGAAGAATGATGATGAATGTAATTGAAAGCAAAGAACATGTGGTTTTAGTTTAGAGTTTTGTAATATGATAATGTAGAAAATTAAGGCCATGTTCCCTAAGATGTGTAACAAATTTAAGTTGCACTTGTTAGCACCTTCTTTTAAAATATGATAAGATTATTAAATCCCAGCTCCAGGAATGAGAGGTAGAGAGAGGATACCAATCACTATACACTCCACAAGGGATAGTAACTAACTACCTCTGAGATGTCCTTTAGTCTCTTCACACTTTCTTTACTAATTTGCCTTGATGACTCTTGCGGCACTATATTGTAGATCACAATAAAGCAAAATACTGTGGTTACTGGAAATCTGAAATGAAAACAGAATCTGCTGTAATTACTCAGCAGATCAGACAGCAACTGTGGGGGCAGAAAAAGAATGACATTGGATTTTGATGCCACTTTAAAGAGGGATGCCCAACATAGTTTACATGAAGCCCAAAAAGGGCAGGAAAAAGAAGATATGCTTGCTTTTGTTATTATATGTAATGCATTATGATGGTGGTACAATTATGTTTGATGGTATTAAGTTTTCATCCGAAACTTTAGGAAGAAGAGAAAAATTGATCAGGATTACTGTAAAATGCTTCTACCCAAGTATGGCTAGACACATTGTAATTGGGGGCAAATAATTGCATGACGAATTTTGCATCATTTCCACCCTAGAAATACTGTCAATTTTCAAATCTAAATCTGGCCCTGATTTAACATTTGTTTAAAGAGGAGTTAAGCTGACATAACTGCTTATGCTGTGAAGGTGCTTCCCACCAGCAGCATAAATGGTCTTGGTTCTCATCTGAAATATTTGCATGTCCTAGACCTTTAAGATTGTTAAATATGTTCCAGAAACTCACCATTAGTATAAGCAACAAAAGGAAGTTAGTGGCATCGGAAAATGACTGGTGTAGAATTCCCACAATGTAATGAAGGTGACACTGACTAGCCAATAATTGCAAAGCTCCTGCACACACAATTAATACATGCCACTTATTCAAAGGTGTAAATAAACGGAATCATTAACCCAGCCTCTGACGTTCATCTCGCGTTTTTGACCGAATAGCGCCCATTTTAACTCAACCACAACCCACCATGTACTTGCGCAAATTTAAATTTGGATCCATTCTTTTGGGTCGTCATTTTACCAAGGTAAACATAAATATTAGGCCTTAGCTACACAAGTTTGCACACTTAGCTCCTCACAAAGATCAGGCTAAACCCCATGGAGATTGGGACCACCTCCACCACTCCAACACTGGGGAAACCCCACCCTCCCTTGCAGGCATCGGGGTTGCCCCTCCTCCCTACTCCCACAGGACAATACCCCCAAATGGAGGAGGATTACCCTCTGCCAAGGCCCTCTTGGCACTGCCCCTTTATGTGCCCCCTTAAGACTGCCAAGGAGCATTATCAGGGTGTCAGGGGGCAATGACCAGGCTTGTTCCTAAACTCCTGGAGTTTACAGGTAGCTCAATAGCCCCAACATGCTCATCAAGACTGTTTTTTGAAAACCAGCAGTGATTTGTGCCAGTCAGATTTCATGCCCCAGGGATAGCAATTGTATTAAAATGTATTTAAATTTATGAAAATTAGATTCATGCCCTTGCTGGGCATTAACTCAATCACATCATTCGCAGAAGGCGGAGAAATCTCAAACTAAGATCTCGCTGCAGCAAATCCTGTTTTTGGCCACTTGTGAGATTTAGTGGCCATTAGGGAATTTGTGCCCACAACTAATTGGGCTGCTAGATTGTGCCTTTTGTAATTTTTTTACTTTTCTGACTTTCCGACTTTGTCTGCTTTAACCAGAGGTTGCTGGTCTCTAACTGGATCATAACAACTGCCTCTGGCAATAGACTAAACCCTGATGGCACTATTGCTAGGTAACTGAGATGGTACAACTGACTCTGGAGACAGCAAAACCTTGCTATATAGACAGTTCCCTTGAACAAGTGCCTGGTTCAGTGCTAAGTGCTGTCAATTCTCCAGAAATGCCTTGTAGCCTCCTGAATTTAGAGATTACTCTCCTGTGAGAAAAATCATATATTGGACATTTACTTTCCTGGTTTTGCTCCAGCCAGACTCTCAGTAAACAGCAGGGTCACAGCACATCCTGGATTCAATGCCTGGACACATGTGACCATGCAATGAATACAGAAATTTCTGGATTGCAGAGAACTGTGGCTATTTTCAGCATCATTATTGGCCAATTGACATATGAGCTTGTGGAAGTACCTGTTGGGAGGTTATTTGATGAAACCTTTCAGAGTATGGTTCAGAGTGGGTAACTCCAACAAAATGCCAATTAATTTAAGGCACAAACTTCCCCTGAAATTCAATAGGCATGAGTGACAATATTCAAACAACCACATGTGTGTGAATTACCAATTCTTTAAAGGCCCAGATTTTACAGTTACTTTGTGGAGCCATCCATCATGAAAGATCCAGTGGATCAGCCAAAAATCCATTAGCTTTCAGGGTGAGTTCGGTGGTGAGTGGGGCCAGAATATCTCACCCTTTATCTATTGCTAGTGAATGGAATCTACCTCACAAACAAATGGACACATTTCACAGCTTGAGGAGCCTAGCTTATTACATGGCAGCTTTCATTTGAAGCAACGTTGTAATGTAATTCAACAGTAATCAGGGTTTGCCAATATTTATGGCAGTCTGTAAATGTAAATTTGTTTCTTTAATTAACATGGACATTCCAGCCCATCTGCTCTAATTAGTAGATTTACTGCGATTCAAATTGCATACATACAGGAGAAAAATAAGCAGCACCTTAGGTGCTGTTTTAAACCTAATATTTTAATGATGAAGTTCAAGCATGCATTATGATAATCTACCAAAGCTGATATTTAATTAGAAGTTAGGAGGTGAACTGTGTGCAGTTCTGCATCATGAACAGAAATGTTAATTGAGAAGGGAATATGGTACGAAGTTTCTATGTTACTAAAGACCTTAACACTGGATCTCCCATCAACGTTATTTTTGTTGTGTGATTCTGCAATAAACTAATAAACACAAAGGTGGTTAAACTTAACAAACAGAAATATTCCAGATATAGAAAATAAATATTAAAAACTGGTGTTTGGTGGTTAGCAGCAACTCTTTTTCATTCTATTTAAACAAGTGTGGATTTGTATCTATGACTCCCAAGGAATGGTTCTGCCAAATTCTGCTCTTGTCCCATCTGGCAAATGGCCTAAATTCCTGAACACTGATCTATTTTCACATTCCAGTCCCTCTTGGACTGCTGCTTTCTATGGTGGGCCATTTTTGTGATCCCCAAAATGCAATGCCTTTCATATGCCACAGAAAATTTGACCATCAGTATCTATTTATAACCCAAGGCCTTGAACTTGAAAATCCTTTGGAAGTAGAGCAAGGCAGAGCTTCAGCCTACTCAATGGCATACGACCAGACTTCATCTGAAATACTAAGATTAGGCCAATTTAAATATGTTAGATAAGCACCCACTGCCATTTCTGGAGGCACAAGGGAGCTTTCCTGTGGGTCGGGAGCCACCAATCACTCTGGTATCGTTGGAATTTTTTTTGAATTATGAAGTCCATTCCTACAGCTCTGGTGACACTGCAAACCATGGTCTGTCAAGTGCCTTTTACTTATAATGCCTCTAAGGACATAAATGAGGGAACAACATTTTTTCTCATATAGATTTTATTGTAGGAGGTTGTATTATTGAAAGTGCTGGGATTTGAGCGCTTGAGATGAGCCCCAATTTCAAATTCAACTCCAGTGTCAACTCCTATTGACAATTCTACCCTTCAAAAAGCACAAACTTCGTTACTCTGATATTTACAGAGCAATTCTTAGACGTTATTGTATCCAATCCTTATGACAGTAAAATATAGTATTGAAAGGTTGTCATGGTCTTTAGACAATAATCTAAATTTAATGTTCCATGTTGAAAAACATAAATTGCTAACTTTTTGCCTCAAGTTTAGGACATCAACTACATCCCTTAATACTCTGCCATATTTTAGTTCATTGAGTCATTCAGTATTATATATTATTATATTTATTAAGCACCTACTGGATGAGTTATTTTTGGTAAAATAATTTTAATAGTAATCTGTGTTCTCACGATCTTGTTGGGAATGGGACTCCCAGAAGCACATCTGAGTAACTGCAGGAGTGCAATCCATGTTTTCTAATCATCTGTCCGGGGCTGTGAGTGTTTGCTTTCCCCAAAATGTGCCTGCTGCAAGCTCTGCTGGTCATTGGATGGTAGAAATAAACATTTTCAAATGTTGTAAAATTGCAAAATTGTTTACACAAGTAACAATCTTGTACAAACTTGCACAATTATCTTAGGGGATGACAACGCTTTTATTAAATAGACTTAAACAAATTCACCTCTGAAATTACCTATTTCCCTTGCGAGCTTATTATATCAGCATATTAAAATATTAAAGATAATTTCAGTAAACATGTTATCCGTGAATATTGACAGGGTGGTGCACAAGTAATGCAGAATGGATGTATATAAAAACACAGGAAATTTTTATTCTTATGGGCAAGAATTTGTAGATGAATAGATGTACTAAAATACAGAAAGCATTATTTTAAGAATTGCACTGTCTTGAAAATATGCAATAAACTAATGATGATTTAGTGAAATTTCCATGGTTCCTGGAAGTGAGTGATGATTTAGGATTTCCACTTTGAATAAGATTAGTAATCTAGTTGCTCAAAATTTTGTTCATCTTGAGAAGTGTGTTTTTGAACTTGAGTTTCGCGCAAATATACTTGCTTATCACTCAAGAAAAATCTGCCATGAATCAACGCAATTGGACAGTGTTTTAGAATTTTTTAAAATTCTGCCTTTTAAAAAAATGATATATTTAGGAGTGGTAACTTGGTATGTTTTATTAAAAAACATTTCTGTGGGAAAACAGTCAGGCCTCCTGATTGTGGTCTTGGATGAGCGCCATGGGTACACCACCAACTTTACACCAATTCTGGGCTGAAATTGTGAATCTTGTCTTGCACCCATGACCAGGGAACTGCACAATGGTTCTTGAAAATGCCATGGGATGAACTACAGTGCAACTTTTGTGCATTTCTATATCCAAAGCCCTACTTTCCAAAATCTATCCATGTGTCTCAGCAATCAAATGCATCGTTGCATTGAAAAAATGTGGAAAAATTCTGCCCAAAGTGTCAGGGTCTTACTAAAAATCAGTGTGTGGCTCTCCATCTGCACTGCTGGGTTTTTAGACCAGATATTCAGGCACTCAAAGAAAAAATAGCAGAGTTTTCAGTCAGTCAGGCTGGGCTGGGCCAAATAGAGCTGGTAAGGCCAGCTGCATAGAGATAGGGGCGCCATCTTTAAAGGGCACCTTGAACAGCACTGAGGTTGAACTTTCCCACCACCTCTACACCACTCCCAGCACAATCATCAGGGAATCCTAGCAGTGCCAACTTGGTAGTGGCAGTGCTAAGGCACTGACCAGGCATGTCTCTCCCTCCCTTACCTTTGTGCTCCCAGGCAATCTGCTTGACTGATTTACCTTTTTAAATAGCTGTTGTAAACCTTGCTATTGTGATGCCACATTTGGCAAGTTTTGAAGATTTAGTGAGGGAGGGTATCATGTGATAATGTATGCAAAAAACATTAAAATGAGGATCTTGCCTTTTGTGGGTGCGAATCTCATGACATCACAGGCAAAGGGCGTGGGAAACACAATCTCGCCAGCAAGAATCAAGTTTCTTGATTCTCGCTGTATTTCCCACCCACATTGCCATTCTCTCTGATGGTGAGCCTGGGTGGAAAATTGCCCCAAGATTTCTTCTCACTAATTTTACTTGTAACTTTTCTCAAGCCATTGGCTCCGGATATACCATTTAAGAATATTCTATGTGCATGCCTCAATAGTGTTGAAAGCTAATTTAACTGGGGGATGGGTTGCATCACAGCCATGTTTAATCCTGTCCTCACTAACAGCACATAGGTACACTTTCTGCAGGAACCTTGGCTGGGGGCCAGGTATAGCAACTCTGGATGATTTTTCCCTGACTAGTCCAAGGCCAATTGCAGCACTCTTTGGGGAGTGGGGGGAGGAGGGGGAATCTCATCAAAAAATAGAACAGTGTTATTTCTGGCAAGAAAACTGGTGTATTTCTCGACAGAGACACAACAGTTTCCTCTGCAGATTCTACCACACTCTGTCAAAAAAATTAAGGGGTTGAGTTTCATGCCACCATGCAAGGGGGCAGGGCCTCAACATATTGGCAAAACCTGGCTACACAGATATCAGGGTGCCATCTTTAAAGAGTACGCCAATCAGAACAGCAATTAATCTCACCTCTCTGCCCAGCCCAGAGGTCTCAGGTGCATCCCTCTCCATCCCTGATCCATGTCAGCACTTCTCTCCCCCAAACCCATCATTGCACCCTCCCACCAATTATCAGCTTATCGGCTCCTTTCTCCCCTATCATTAGCTCCTTCCCCCACCCTCACCCACCTACCCCCAAAAGGCCATTACCGGCATCCCCAGCTCCTCCATCCACTCCCAGCCATCATCACCTATAAAAGCAAAAATAAAAAATGTCTTACTTAGTTTAAGATGTCTTTAACTTAAATTGGATGAACAGAAAAATTTATTCTGAAATCACAATCTTTATTTTGACCTAAAATCAGAGTGACACGGTGATACAGCAGTTCGCAGTGCTGCCTTGCAGCTCTAGGGACTTGGGTTTGATTCCTGCCTTGGGTCACTGTATGTGGGGAGTCTGCATGTTCTCTCCGTGTCTGTGTGGGTTTCCTCCTGATGCTCTAGTTTCCTCCCACAGTCTGAAAACGTGCTGGTTAGGTGCATTGATCAAGCTAAATTCTCCCTCAGTGTACCCAAATAGGCACTGGAATGTGGAGACTAGGGGGATTTCCAGAACAACTTCATTGCAGTGTTAATGTAAGCCTATCTGCAACATTAATAAATAAGCTAAGTAAATTAAATATAGAAGAATCACATACTCCTCCCCCATGAGGCTCCAAATGGGGTTTGTCTCCTGGCACACACTGACACTACCAAATTGGCACTGCCTGGTTGGTATGTGTATGCTGCCAACTTAGCAGTGCCAGAGGGCATTACCAGGACAGTGGTTGGCCATATCCCTCTCTCCCAGGGTATATACATACCTTTATATCCCCGGGTAGATCCCCACGACAGCCTGTGTCTAGGTGAACCTGTTGTAAACCATGGTGATGTGACATTAACGATGGTGAGGGAGTTGTTATTTATATTAAAATTTATCCAAATGGATTTGAATCAGTTTCACCCCTGTTACGGGCACGAATCTGATAGATGTCACTGGTGATGCAAGATCTGAGATCGCGATCTTGACGGCAAAATTTGCAACTTCTGGATCCTTACGTGGCGAAAAACTGCAGCAGGCGACGGTGCAGAGGGACCTTGGGGTCCTTGTGCATGAGTCACAAAAACCCAGCCTGCAGGTGCAGCAGGTGGTCAGGAAGGCGAATGGGATGCTGGCCTTCATAGCGAGGGGGATTGAATATAAAAGTAGGGAGGTCTTGCTGCAGCTGTATAGGGCATTGGTGAGGCCGCAACTAGAGTACTGTGTGCAGTTTTGGTCGCCGCACTTACGCAAGGATATTTTGGCCTTGGAGGTAGTGCAGAGGAGGTTTACTAGGCTGATACCGGAGTTGAGGGGGTTGAGCTATGACGAGAGGCTGAATAAACTAGGCTTGTACTCGTTAGAGTTTAGAAGAATGAGGGGAGATCTCATTGAGACATACAAGATGGTGAATGGGATGGATAGGATAGAGGTGGAGAGACTCTTCCTGCTCAGAAAGGACAGTAGGACTGGGGGCACAGCCTCAAGATAAAGGGGGGGTGCGGTTTAGAATGGAGTTGAGGAGGAACTTCTTCACTCAAAGGGTGGTGAATCTCTGGAATTCTCTGCCTGTTGAAGTGGTGGAGGCTGCCTCGCTAAATATTTTTAAGACGCGGGTTGATGGGTTTTTGATAAGCGAGGGGATTAAGGGTTATGGGAGAGGGCGGGAATGTGGAACTGAGCCACGACAGATCAGCCATGATCTTATTGAATGACGGGGCAGGCGCGAAGGGCTAGATGGCCTACTCCTGCTCCTATTTCTTATGTTCTTATTAAATCATTAATGGAAGTCATTAATGTTATCATTTCTAAAATAAGTAGGAGAAATACAGGGAATGCCAAAGTGAAAAATGACAATAATAGCACGAGGTCGAAGGAGAATGAGTGCTAGAACAACAAGAAATGTATCAAAATGAAGTGAAAGTTAAACATTCAAGCATTATGTCAATATTTATGAATTGAGAATTGAAATATTAAGAAATTAGCATGAGGTACCAATACAGAAATGAGCACCTAGCAGCACAGTTTAATTCTGATGTTCATAAAATGAAATGTCATTGCATACTGTAAATCAGACAAGACATTGGAATTTGAATCATCTTAACAGTGAGATTGGTCTGGATTTTTCACCCAGCAGTGAAACAAGGGTGCTTGCTGGTGACCTTGAAGAAAGATGCACTGAGAATTCTAGAGAACTCTCTGGCGAGAAGCTTAAACTCTTTCGTTGTACAATTGATCTCTCATTGATTAATTGTATCAAGCTGCAGTGATGGCATCAAGCTGTCTAAGCAGCCAATTATATTAAAGAATTCTCACAGAAAAGTCAAGCAGGAGAGGAAAAGCACTTGTAATTCATTTTAAAAATATTACAAAGAATGAAACTAGATTGGCAACCAAAAGCTTGGTCAAAACTGCCAATTTTAAGGAGCATCTGAAGGTTTATTTACACTCCTGTAATATTATCCAGTTCTCCCTTGTCTCAGCTTATCTGTTAAGATCTCATTCATGCATTTATTTTCTGCAGGCTTCACTATATCAATGTACTCTTGGCTGGTTTCCCACATTCTACCCTGTAATGATTTGAGATAATCTAAAACCCTACTGTCCATGACTTAGCATACATCAAGACCCATACACCTTTCTGTGCTTGTTGACTTACATTGGCTTCTGCTCAAGCAATAACTTGACTGTAAAATTTTGACTCTTGCTTTCAAATTCCTCCATCACCTCACCCTGCCCTATGTCTGTAATCTCCTCAAGCCCCACAACCCCCTGAAATATTTGCACTTATACAATTCTGACCTTGTGTTTAAAAATGGTCTGATTATTTGTTTAATAGGTTATCAAGCCTTACAGATTGGGAAGGTCACGGATGAATGTCTTGTATGAGGGTATCTTAGCTGGGATGATAATAGAGACTAATTTCAATGTCCTCGGGTTAGGGAGGAGGAATAAGGCAATTCCTACTTCTGACTGCTTAATCAGGCTCAATTCTGGCGCAATAAGAACAGAAAAATCTGGGAAAATTCAGCAGGTCTGGTAGTATCTGTGGAGAAAGAAATGGCATGGAAGAGATCAACGGACCTTTACATAGTTCGCCCCGCCTGCTACAATTCCCGTAGTGGGCAGTACGACAAAATTCTGCCCATAGAGTTAACATTTCGAGTCTGTAAGTCTCTTCATCAGAGCAATGTTAATAATAGAGGTCACAAGATAACAACTGGAATAAATAGAAGCATACAGTGATCAGCTAAGTTACTGTAACTTGCCAGTTTGCATAAAATGTTACCATCGAGCTGGTTTTCTACTTTGTGCTTCTTAATTCTGTATTTTAAAATCCCGAAATTAGAAATCAAACCTACTAAAGATTTCATTGCTTTGCTTACCAAATGCATATAGCTGGGTAGAACAATGTTGGTTGCCAAAACTGTACACAAAGTTGCAATTGCAGTCCTTTTACCTTTTTAATATTTTCAAACTTCCAAAACGTGGTAGAGCAAAACAATGTGTTTTGCACATTAAGCTAGCTTCGGTGTCACGCATACTCTGAATGTACATTTTATACCAAATGACCCATAATAGTTCAGTTTTGAAGCAGTAGCCTTTAATAGATTTAAAAGCTTGACATATGCCTTTCTGGATTGCAATTAAATGCTCAGTTCCATGACCTTTCAGCATTACAGCATTTTAAAACCGGAATACTTCAAATACGTAGGAATAACTTTGATCTCTGTGAGTTCAGAACACTGTAGCAGAAGGAACCAGTAGTGGGAGTAATGTTATTTTCTTCTTGGATACAATACAATGAATAATGTAATAATCTTGATTTATTTCGTCTAAGGATATTTTGCATTATTTTTCCTGTTCAATGGTATATACGTAGTTTAAAATAGTTTTCTTAAGTATTTCTAAGGAGGCAACTAGATAATCTATTTCCAGTTAGTTATCTGCCAATGCCACTCTCCAACCATCAGGGTCAGTGGGAGTAGTGAAACACAGGATCAGCCCCATTAAAAGGCAACTCCAACCTTTATGACCTGCAACAGCCTGGCTTTTCTACCATCATCTCCCAACTCTGGACTCAGGTAACAGTGCCCATAGACTTTAATTCTCCATAATTGTCACAACAATAATAAATAGCTAAACTTCTTATATATTGTAAGGACGTTGTTGTCCTGACATGTTAACCAAAGTGAGAACTGAAGATATTCAATTAGTCAGTTTTTTCTTGGGATATGTTCGCCTGCAGGGCGCTGGTGACATCTTCGAGGGAACTGAGTTGCAAGTGTTCCCTGATTCCTGCCCAGTGAGCTCAGTGAACATTTAAATTAACTATGTCTCAATCACTGACCCAGTCTTGTATTGGATTCAAAATATATGTCAAGGCAGTTTTCCCTTACAATCTACCTCATTAAGGCTGATTTTAATGAGCAGTATGCTCCAATCCTGGGAGCAACAACATTTGGTGCAAAGTAATCTTATTGGATGCCAGCTCAATCTTGGCGATGCTTCATTTTACAACAAGGTCAGCAGCAGGATCCCTGCTATTATCTGCCAAAGGGGGGAGAAAAGGCTGCCATTCCATTTTGCTGCTGATGGATAGGAGCTACCCCAACAATTCTAAGGAATGTGGAGGAACAGAGAGATCTTGGGGTTCTTATCCACAGATCTCTGAAGGTTGCCACTCAAGTGGATAGAGCCGTGAAGAAGGCTTATAGTGTGTTAGCATTTATTAACAGGGGGTTTGCGTTTAAGAGCCATGGGGTTATGCTGCAACTACATCAGACGTTGGTGAAACCACATTTGGAATATTGTGTTCAGTTCTGGTCACCTCATTATAAGGATGTGGAAGCACTGGAGAGAGTGCAGAGGAGATTTACCAGGATGCTGCCTGGTTTGGAGGGTAGGTCTTATGAGGAAAGGTTGAGGGAGCTGGGGCTTTTCTCTTTGGAGCGGAGGAGGATGAGACGCGACTTAAGAGAGGTTTATAAGATGATGACAAGGATTGATAGAGTGGACGTGCAGAAACTATTCCCTCGGGTGGATGTAGCTGTTACTAGGGGGCATAACTACAAGGTTCATGGCGGGAGATATAGGAGGGATGTCTGAGGTAGATTCTTTACTCAGAGAGTGGCTGGAGTGTGGAATAGACTGCCTGCTGTGATAGTGGAGTCAGACACTTTAGGAACTTTCAAGCAGTTATTGGATAGGCGCATGGAGCACTCCAGAATTATAGGGAGGGGACAGCTTGATCTTGGGATTGGACATAGCTCGGCACAACATTGAGGGTCGAAGGGCCTGTACTGTGCTGTACTGTTCTATGTTCTAAGTGGATTTTTGCCACCAAGGTCAGAAGCTCAAGTCAGGAAATTTCCCAACTCAGCAGATCCATTTCATTTAATGGGCTTTGTCCATCATATTTTTGAAGTAGGAATGGGATGGAGTGAGGTCTGTTGTCCCTGGAGGGACCATAAATGCAGGTGAGTGCCTCCAGGTAAACCTATTTGGTCAGCCTTGGTTCTCAGGGACAGCATTATAGTTGTAGTGTTAGATGCTTTTAGTCCTCAGCCTTCACACCCACTCCTTATGTTATCTCCATGCCTTCCACACGCCCTGTATGCTTTATGCCCATGCATTCAGTGTGCATGACAAAACAAGTGAACCATATATAACAATGGCAAATCTTGAAATACACAGAAATATCTTTTCAGAAGTCTGCCTTAAAAAAATTACAACTCTTAAAACCCTATAATACTGTCAACTAGTCAAAGTCATTATAGTGTTAATAGCAAAGGCTTTACCCACCCCTAATTTTGTATAAATAAACATTTAGGTATTAAAAGATAGTTCATAGAAAGAAATGTAGTATTCATAATGAAGTCATCTGTTAACTGTATCAACATAAATTAAAAGCATTATTATGAATGCTTGACTGAGTTCCAAGACCCATTATTTAATTAGCTTAGCAGGGCTCTGTATCCATAGGTGGAAACTGAACATTTGGTTTGACTGATTGATATCTTTATGAGGTTATAATAAGATTCAAAAATACCTTTCAGTACACATTTCAAAATGTTTCTAAATCCAGACTATGGTTCATGACTCCTCTGCGGGACTGTAAGCAATACGTCCTCGAGAAGCGAACCCAACTCCATGGAAGTTCCAGATGAGATGCCTATCCTCACAATGGAGCTGGCCAAGCCAGGAATGCAGAAGGCAGGGTGCAAGCTTGCTGTCCATACCTTTATCCAACACTGGAAAAAATTGCTGGCACTAGGAATTGAGGGTGCGAATCCCAGAATCAGGATCAACCTACCATTTTTAAATAGCTCAGGAATCGGCTCAACTCTCTAAAGATTTGGCGCCAAGTCTTCATTATGCCCAGGAAATGTGCCACGAGACACCTTGGGGCATTATTTCAGATGGAACAGCCTTTAAAAGATCTCTAACGGGCTTGTTAAAAAATCTTAACTGAATCCCTATGAATATGGTTTTGGTGTTTTATTTTACCTACCGAGGTCCCAACATTTATACTGCCCCTTTCTATCACAGACAGACATCTACATTAGACAAATAGCACTAACTACTTTCCATGAGCATACAGTTCAATTAGAAAGGTGCTACTTATAATAAGGGCACTGATTATTCTGAGTAGCAAATATCTGCTGTTTCAGGCAAAAGGCAGGTCTTCAAACAAATTTAATCAGCTGTTTTTATCTCGTTAAAGCTGAATTACCTTAGTGGTGATATCCTGGTTGTAACTGCTAACAATTAGAAGAAGTATTTGCAAAGTGAAGATGTTAGTTGCTTTGTTTATTGATTTTATTGTTCATTGTAAGAAGTGGGCTAATCAATTTAATGCCAATATGCCCAGTATAAGCTTTGGCAACTGCATTAAGTTCCTATTGATCCTTCTCTATGCCAGTAGTCTAAAATGATCTATTCTTTGCCTCAGCTTCTTTGATTTCCACCACAGGCTTGTATACATGCTCAAAAGAAGAGAAAAACCTGAGGAAAAGGTTAAGAGAGTCAGGCTGCTGGAGAAGATTCTGTATCCTCTGGTATTTGTACTCTGTCTGTAGAGCAATGTAAAATTACCTCTTGCCAAGCCATAACTGCTGATCCCAATAACATTACTGGGATTTGAGTCTATTACAAAACAAATAGAAATAGATCACTTATGCTATTTTGATTTTTTAAAAAAACAGACTGTAGAAATAGCTCCTTACATTGAAACTACTACTATCTTTTCAAATATAGAAAGGAAAGTATCAATAGTGAACATTAGTGGACTTTATTTGTCCCAATGGTTGTAAAATGGTTTATTCTTTATCAAAATTTCCCATTATTGGCACTAATGGGTTAATAGATGGAAAAAGAAAAATGCCATGCATAAGGAAATACAGACAGTCTCAACAAATTCAGACTCTTTTCATTACAGAAGAGATAAATGGGTGATTTGATACAAATGTTTATAGTTATAAAGTGATTTGTTTTAGTTTTTTCTTTCATAAGCTGTGGATATTGCTGGCAAAATAGGCCAGACCAGGTAAAGACAGCAGATTTTGTTCCTTAAAGGAAATTAGTGAAGAAGATTTTTTTAAACAACAATCGATGATAGTTTCATGGTCATTATCACTGAGGCAAACTTTATATTCCAGATTTTATTAATTAAATTTAAATTCCACCTGCTGCCATGGTGAGATTTGGAGTCATGCTCCAACATTAGCCTGAGCCTCTGAATTACTAGCTCATTGACATTACCACTATGCCACCTTCTCCCCCTAGGCTCTGGAATTCTCTCCCCTCTCCACCTCTCTTCTTTGTCTAAGATGTTCCTTATAACCTTTGGCTAAGCTTTTGGTTATTGCCACCTGGCCTATTTGCGTACATAGCTTGGTTCAAATTTTATTTTTTAATGCTCCTGTGAAATGTGTAATTTCAATACAGTAAAAGACTTTATAATACAAGTTGTTTTTGTATTAACAAAATGTACAATGGAAATGAAAAAACATAGTTTTTTTTAAGGTTCACACGATTTCTCCAGAACTTCTCACCACAGTCCACAGATTAATAGTGTTTATTCTTGGTGACTACAGGACAATCCTGGAAGACTCCCAGTTGGAGGCCAGCATTCGCTGTGAACAATCTAGCCTACTTGTGATGCCCACCCTTGTAGACAAGACTGCTAAAAAGGAATAAGCTCGCTGATGAAGAATGAATGAGGTTAGGCATTAAAGGGCAATCAGCACCCTTATAACTATACTACAGTATGAATCAACATTTTGAAGATATCAGGAAATAAAATGTGGGGGAAAAATTAGACAGCGTTGAATATTTAACTGAACTTCCAAACTGTTTTGTTGGTAGCTACAATCCTATTAGTTTCCTACTGTTACCATATTCATCTTCTTTTATGAACTCATTAAGGCAAGATTCACTTTTAACCCCATTTGAGAATTTGAGCCAGGAGAAATGTACTCAGTAACCAGCGAACACTATTTTTCTTTTTGTCATTGAGCAGGGGCCTGGTCTCAAAGGCAGCTGCTACCACTATCACACACATATTTATGAGGAATCAAACAGAGGTCTGAGTCATGGTAGGAGCTGCCAGTTTATTCAATCCTTTATAAAACAGCATAATTTTTAATCAAATTGTTTTTTAAATTCACAAAGATTTTTTATGAGAGATCCCTTGAAACTTTCTCATAGATTTCTAGGGAATCAGGGACTCCCAACTGAGAATCACTGCACTACTAGAGTTGGTAATTAAGGCAACAGCCATATCAAGATTTAAGCATTTGTCTGATAGATGATTGATGATTGAGAATAAAGGGAAACAGAAACATAACTGGCACATGGGATTAAATGAAAAGAATAAACAACATAAGCTAGTTGTACTGAACAATTTATTTTCATGATGCAATTTCTATGTAAATCCTGTCTCCTGTATTATGTCTCACTGCACTTCACTCCAGGTTCAGGTTCTTTTCCTGACTTCAGATTCAGGCTATATACATAAACATTTATATTTAATGTAATTTATCAGCACTGTTCATCATATTTAAACCTAAAGATAACTGTCATTTAGTTGGTCCCTCAGTATGGCAGTTTTTAGATTTTTCTGTGAAAATAATTGATAATAGTGAAAATGCTTTTTTTAAAACACGCTGGTACAATGAAGAACTTCACTTACTCTCCTCCCATTGACAATCATAAAATGCCAGCCAAGCAGCAAGCAAAAATGTCACGTTCTGATGCAGCTCCTGCTCAGTTTACACAGTGTAGTTATTTATAGAAACATGAAACAAGGACAAAGGATCCAACAGTGACAATTTCTTGACTACATGCCAATCCTGTGATAACTCCAAGGGCAAATTTTTTGCACTACAGTACAAGAGAAAAGCAAATACGTCCACTGTGAGCTGCCCTCTAGGCCTCTGTTACAATATCAATGCTGGGTATAATGAGCCTGGAGCTACTGAAGTGATAGGCTCCAAAACATACAACTCTATGCATTCTCCTCGAGACAGACAGGAAGACTATATTGTTTTGAAGCAGCAATACATGTAAATGCATAGGTTGTGGAAAATTGACTAATGTATAAGGCTAAATATCAAGATGAATAAATAAGTGTGCTGTAATTTCTAGAAGGTGATTTATTTTCTGCAGATCCTGCTTGATCCCATCCATATTTAGGATACTTATTGGCTGGTATTTGACCTCAAGATTAAATGATATTTAAGGATCATCATCCACAGTGGATGACATCACTGAAGTAAGGGGTCTTTAATATTTTTACAGGATTGTGAACACTGATGTGATGTTGGGAGCTGGTCAGGGCTCTGTGTATTTTTAATTTCATACATAAAACTATCTACTTTTGTTGCTTCTACAGCACATTTCAGGAACAGATAAGAGAAAGCATCTTGTACTCTTGTGAAAGTTTTATGATAGATGGCTGCTAACTAGAATACCAAGCTGTCTCCTATGGTTAGAGGCACCTATAATCAGTCCTTTTACCACAAAATTACTATGCTTGCTTATCTCCTTTCCAGAATGTGTTGTAGGAAAGAAGTGCTAAAGATGCATAATTTTGCACATATAATTCAATGGAATTTTGTACTGTGATACGGCACTGAGCCACACAAACCAGGAAGATTCCAGATTCAATTTGTGGTTTGTTCTGACAATGATATGGCCTGTAAAATGTCTCTGAGCTGAAAAAGAGAAGGACCAGTCAGATTTTTGAGCACTGAAAATTGCTATTTGCATTTTATCCACTTAGTGCCCTTATGTCAGGAGTGTAGTGAATAAGGTAGATGAGCTTAGGGTGTGGATTGCTGCTTGGGAATGTGATGTGGTGGCCCTTACGGAGACTTGGATGTCTCAGGGACAGGACTGGGTACTTCAGGTGCCAGGATTCAGATGCTTCAGGAAGGACAGGGAGGGAGGCAAAAGAGGTGATGGAGTGGCACTGTTGATCAGGGACAGTGTCATGGCTGCAGAGAAGGAGGATGCCGTGGAGGGACTATCTACAGAGCCTCTGTGGGTGGAAGTTAGGAACAGCAAAGGGTCGAAAACTTTGCTGGGTGTATTCTATAGGCTGCCCAATAGTGACAGGGAAGTGGAGGTGCAGATAGGGAAACAGATTCTAGAGAGATGTAGTAATAACAGAGTTGTCGTGATGGGAGACTTCAATTTCCCAAACATCGATGGGAATATCCCAAGGGTAAGGGGTTTGAATGGGGAGGAGTTTGTTAGGTGTGTTCAGGAAGGTTTCCTGACACAGTACGTGGATAAGCCTACGAGAGGAGAGGCTGTACTTGACCTGGTACTGGCGAATGAACCAGGACAGGTGATGGATCTTTCGGTAGGACAGCATCTTGGGAATGGTGATCATAATTCTATCTCCTTCACAATTGCATTGAAACGAGATAGGATCAGGCAGGCTAGGAAGGTGTTTGTCTGGAGTAAGGGGAAATATGAAGACGTCAGGAAGTTACTTGGACAAATAAGCTGGAAGGAGGCATTCTTAGGGAAAAGTACCGAAGGAAGGTGGCGGATATTCAAGGAATGTTTGTCTGGAGCTCTGCACGACAACGTTCCGATGAGACAAGGAGGTTTTGGTAGGTCGCAGGAACCGTGGTGCACGAAGGCTGTGGTGAACCTAGTCAGGAGGAAAAGGAAGGTGTACAAAAGGTTCAGGGAGCTAGGAGATGTTAAGGATCTTGAGGAGTATAAGGATTGTAGAAAGGAGCTTAAAAGAGAAATTAGGAGAGCCAGAAGGGGTCATGAGAAGACCTTGGCAGGTAAGATTAAGGAGAATCCCAAGGCCTTCTATAAATATGTGAAAAGTAAAAGGATGAGAAGAAAAGGGATAGGACCTATAAAAGGTGAAGGGGGAAAGGTCTGTGTGGAACCAGAAGAAATGGCAGAGGTGCTTAATGAGTACTTTGCCTCAGTATTCACGGTGGAAACTGATCTGGAAGATTTTGCTACGGATTTGCAGCAGATGGAAAAGATTGAGTATGTGGATATTAAGGAAGAGGATGTGTTAGAACTTTTGAATTCTATCAAGATAGATAAGTCGCTGGGACCAGATGGGATGTACCCCAGGATACTGTGGGAGGTGATTGCAGAGCCCCTGGCGATGATCTTTGCATCGTCAATGGAGACGGGAGAGGTTCCGGAAGATTGGAGGATTGCGGATGTGGTTCCTATTTTCAAGAAAAGGAACAGAGATAGCCCGGGAAATTACCGACTGGTGAGTCTGACCTCAGTGGTTGGTAAGCTGATGGAGAGGCTTCTGAGGGACAAGATTTACGAGCAATTGGAGAGGTTTGACATGATCAGAAATAGTCAGCATGGATTTGTCAAGGGCAGGTCGTGCCTTACGAGCCTAGTTGAGTTCTTCGAAAATGTGACTGAACACATTGACGAAGGAAGTGCAGTGGACGTGGTGTACATGGACTTCAGCAAGGCGTTTGATAAGGTCCCCCATGCAAGACTTCTTGAGAAGGTGAGAGGGCATGGGATCCAAGGGGCTTTGGCCTTGTGGATCCAGAACTGGCTTGCCTGCAGAAGGCAGAGAGTGGTTGTGGATGGGTCTTTTTCTGCATGGAGGTCAGTCACCAGTGGAGTGCCCCAGGGATCTGTTCTAGGACCCTTGCTGTTTGTCATTTTCATAAATGACCTAGATGAGGAAGTGGAGGGATGGGTTAGTAGGTTCGCTGATGACACGAAGGTCGATGGTGTTGTGGATGGTCTGGAAGGATGTCAGAAGTTGCAGCAGGACATAAATAGGATGCAGGACTGGGCGGAGAAGTGGCAGATGGACTTCAATGCGGATAAATGTGCAGTCGTCCATTTTGGCAGGACCAACGGGATGAACAAGTACACTATCAAGGGCAGGAGTCTTAGTAGTGTTGAAGAGCAGAAGGATCTTGGGGTCCGGGTCCACAGGACTCTTAAATCGGCCTCGCAGGTGGACGATGTGGTCAAGAAGGCGTATGGTGTACTGGCCTTCATTAATTGAGGGATTGAGTTTAGGAATCGGGAGGTAATGCTGCAACTTTATAAGACCCTTGTCAGGCCTCACTTGGAATACTGTGCGCAGTTCTGGTCGCCTCACTATAGGAAGGGCGTAGAAGCTATTGAAAGGGTACAGAGGAGATTTACAAGGATGTTGCCTGGACTGGGAGGCATGCCTTATGAAGTTAGGTTGAGGGAGCTGGGACTCCTCTCCCTGGAGAGACGAAGGTTGAGAGGCGACCTGATAGAAGTTTATAAAATGTTGAGAGGAATAGATAGGGTGGATTCTCAGAGGCTATTTCCCCGGGTTGAAATGGTCGCTACGAGAGGACACAGATTTAAGGTGCGGGGAGGCAAGTACAGAAGTGATGTTAGGGGTAAGTTTTTCACTCAGAGGGTGGTGAGTGAATGGAATCGGCTGCCGTCAGTGGTGGTGGAGGCGAACTCGCTGGGGTCTTTTAAAAGACTTCTGGATGAGTAAATGGGATTTAATGGGATTGGGGGTTATAGATAGGTCTATGGATTGGTAGGTGTTGATGTGATCGGCGCAACTCGGCGGCCGAAGGACCTGTTTGTGCTGCAGTGTTCTATGTTCTATGCCAGGAGAGGGTGTCTCGAAAGAGAATAAAGGGATCCAAATTTGAGGTCAAATCTGAGGTCCCTATCTGCTTCAAGAAGATAACCATCATCCTACCACCAAAGAAAAGCCAGACAGCATGCCTTAACGACTATCATCTGACTCTAACATCCATCATTATGAGGTACTTCGAAAGGCTAGTCATGGCACGGATCAATTCTGGCCTCCCAGATTGCCTAGATCCATTACAGTTCATCTATCGCTGCAACAGGTCCACAGCAAATGCCATCTCTCTGGTCCTGCATTCAACCCTTGAACACATGGATTACAATGACACCTATATCAGACTTATTTTTATAGATTATAGCTCAGTCTTTAACACCACTATTCCTACAAAACATCTCCCAACCATTAAATTGCCCCTTAGTGTCAGAGGGGCTAGCTAGGATAAATGCGTGGGATAAGGCCTGGTGGGATTGAGGCCAGTGAACACTTGATGGGCTGAACGGCCTCCTTCTGCACTGTAGAATTCAATGGTTCTACAATTCCATGGCCTGGAGTTCAGCTCCTCTCTCTATGACTGGTTCCTGAACTTCCTAACCCACAAATCACAATTAGTAAGGATAGGCAACAATACCTCCTCCACGATCATCCTCAATACTGGTGCCTCTTAAGGCTGTCTCCTCAGCCCCTTACTATATTTCTTATACACCTATGACTGTGTGGCCAAATTCCCCTCCAACTCAATTAGCAAGTTTGCTGATGACAAGACAAAGTAAAAGAAAGAGACAGAGAATCTGATGAACTGGTGTGATGAGAATAATCTCTCCCTCAATGTCAACAAAATGAAGAAGTTAGTTATCGACTTCAGGAAGCGTAGTGGAGGACATGTCCCTGTCTACATCAATGGGGACAGAGTAGAAATGGTTGAGAACTTCAAGTTTTTAGGTATTCAGATCAACAAGAACCCCTCCATGCCAGTGCTATAGTTAAGAAAGCCCACCAAAGCTCACCAACGCCTCCACTTTCTCAGGGCACTAAGGAAATTTGGCATGTCTGCTATGACTGTCACCAATTTTTACAGATGCACCACAGAAAACATTCATTCTGGTTGTCTCACAGCTTGGTATGGCTCCTGCTCTGTCCAAGACTGCAAGAAACTACAAAGAGTTGTGAATGAAGCCCAGTCCATCACTCAAACCAACCTCCCATCCATTGCCTCCATCTACACTTCCCACTGTCTCGGAAAAGCAATCAACATAATTAAGGACCCCACGCACCCAGGACATACTCTCTTCCACTTTCTTCCGTTGGGAAAAAGATACAAAAATCTGAGGTCACGTACCAACCGACTCAAGAACAGCTTCTTCTCTGCTGCCATCAGACTTCTGAATGGACCCACCATGCATTAAGTTGATCTTTCTCTGCACCCTAGCTATCACTGTAATACTACATTCTGTACTCTCTCCTTTCCTTCCCTATGTATGGTTGCTTTGTCTGTATAGCACGCAAGAAACAATACTTTTCACATGTGACGATAATAAATCAAACCGAATATTTTACAGCATGTGCAGTTCCGAATCTGAATGTTTCTTGCTGAATCCTACCGTTTCTTCCGAAGGGCTTCACAATAGCAGAAGAGTGGTGAAAAATAGGAAGTGTTGCTTTCAGGTGTGCAATTTTTGCAAGGTCTTTGTCTATTTTTCATAAGTCAGTATTTTAAGTCATAATTTTAGGGACATACATTGAGGCACTCAGCTCGGGATTAGCAAGAGGAAGGCCTGTGTGGTGTAAACATACACAATAATCTTGCAAAAATAACGATTCAATCCAAAAAGAAAATTAATCTTGAATCTTTCTGAGAACTTTTTCTTTGGAAGAAATGTAATCCTGGATCCTTGATCACAAGTTATCACTATGCTGCTAATGCAGATTGTCTATACTCAATTTACCACATTTTGATTTGTGTTCAGAACCATCATATGTATTCCAGCTACAGCTGAGCGCAAGTGGTAGAAGCAAGAGTTGTATCATTTTCTTTGCAATTACAGTGCAGCTCCTCACTCGACTACTGGAAAGCCTCCAGCTGCACTCATCTTTGCATTTTCTATGTGCACGTCTTGCTGAGCTACCCTGTGGAGCTAATGATCAACATGTACATGCTTGAGAACAGAAGGATTGAATGAAAGTAAATGCAGAGCGAAACATAAAATTTAGAGCAACCTTTCAAACCAGGGGATAAAGTGCTTGTGAAATGTGATGGTCATATTGGAAAGCAAATAACCCCTATAACATCCAGTCATTTATTGTGACCTACACAAAAGGATCAATTGATGAATCAATCATCAATCCTAAGCATAGTTTGCAAATCGTTACACAAACTGTGTCATTCTTCAAAGCATTGAAAATGCCATTCACAGGCATTGAATCCATTTCCAATATTGACATCTGAGATAAAGAACGTGAGTTAAATGAGACCTTGCCTGTGTCTTTTTACTCATTACCTCCCTTGAATCTGGGATTATCTGGTCCCACTGCAATGAATGGAAATTTGGCTGAGTGCCAAATTCTCTGTTCTCACTGATAGGAGTAGCAAGGCATATGAGACCGTGGAATTCGGCTACTATGCCTCCCATTTACTAAGAAGGGCAGAATGTATAACACTGAAAATGCATTGTGCATTTCATCCACTTATGCCTGCCATACTGATATACCAGTAGAGGGAGTCTCAAAGCAGAATAAAGGAATCCATGTTTTAACAGCACTTTAAATGTTTCTTGCTGAATCTTACTATTTCTTCCCAATAACTGAATGCCTTTCACTGGTAGAAAGTGCACAGAGTGTTAACAGATAATAACAGAATTGTGCTAGACTGTAACTCCCCTAATCGCAGTTACTTGGAACTTCTAAAATGTCTGATTTTAATAAAGAGAACCAGCCTTCATTTTGTAATACCAAACTATGATTTTCACTATTGGTATTTCAGATGATAATATGATTACGTAAGATAATTTATCTTTTTCCTGTCCTGCGTCTACTTATTCTCTCTTTAACAGTTCTGAATTCACATTTTATTTACAGATGAAGTTTTACAGCAGGGTGCTTCCTTGCCCTATTAGGTTCTTTTCTGATAAAATATTCTGCAAACTATCGTATACAGTACGTTTTTACATTGTGGACCCTCGACATACTGTTTTCCTTAAAATATTCATGCAGAAGCACCTGCAAATTAAATCTACTTTCTGTGTAAAAACTTTGCAATTAAAAATTATGCTTCACTGTTGATTCAAAACAACACAAAATCGCAATGTGCTGCAAATGTTCAGCATATTACTGTGCAAATATTTTGAAAAATTGTGGGGGGTGGAGAGGAGGTGGGAAGGGAGCGATTCTCCCAAAAAAATTCTAAGTGTCGAACTTGCATAAAAGCTAGAGTAAATCCTGCTTTTTTTTCAGCAGGAGTTTAAAAATGAATCTCCCACATTCTGTGCACTGTGTTCCTCCCCCTCCTACCCCCACACTGGCAGCCACCCACCCCCCTCCCTGCAGTCCTGACTCCATTCCCTGCAATCCCAACTCCCCGACAGGCTGACCCCACCCCCAATGGTCAGCCCCGATCACTGGCCTTTCTCCTCCCTCTGTCACCTAGTCGACTGCAGGCTGGCAGCGGGACCCTCCACCCCCCACCTATTGCCCCCAGATGCTCCATTCCCCCATTAGGCACTGCCCCATTAGGATCTGCCTACTTGATACTGCCCAATTCCTGGTGGGCAGTACCAAACTGGCAATGCCCAGGGGGCACCTCCCTTACCATCTGGAGGGCCTTGATGACCCCCCTTCAGCTAGCGGGGTTGGGCCATCAACTCCTTGTAAGTGGCGGGGTGGGGGGAGATAAGAGAGGCTAGCGGGCCCAGAGACTTCAGTCCCAGTCCTGCTAGTGATATGTAAAATACATTAAAATGAAAATTTGCATAAATTATGCAGCTGTGCGTCGATTTCTGGTGCAGAGCTGATGGTGCCGGAAATCCGTTTGCTGGAGACTCGTGGAGGCCATGGTGCCCAGAGGGAAGCCTGCAAAATGGCCTCTGCTTAAGTCTCCCAGCCCGCTACGCTACAAAAACAGCGCAGCGGGCTGGGAGAATTGCCCCTCAGATGTAGCACTTAACTAAATGAATGGATCCCCACTCCCCACAACCATCTGGATGAATTGTTCCTTCTAGTTCACATGTTGTAAGCATTAACAAATCAATTAAGCCTATATTAGAAAATTCACTAAGGAAAAAGGAAAATATTAGAAATCTTAGCAGGTCTGGCAGCAGCTTTGGATAGGGTTAATGTCAAAATGTTAACTCTGTTTCTCTCTCCATAGATACTGCCAGACCTGTTGGGCTTTCCCACCCTTTTTTGTTCTTATCTTGGATCTCCAGTATCTTGCTTTTATTTTACAAAATTCAGTATAGGGTTAAAACAGCCAACACTAACTTCAATACCAAGAATGCAATTCATCACTTGACAGCATGTTGGCTTTAAACGTGGAGAGTGGCCACACTCCCTTGCTCTCCCAATTTCTCTGGTAAAAGAGCAAGTTAGCTAACAGATAGCTAGCTGATCCATACCAACCAGAATGGTTCCAGACTGACCATGGCCAAGGAAACAACAGCCTACTGCATTAGGCCTCAGCATCTAAGTTAGTGAGGGAGAAAAAAAATCTGTTGCACTCATTCTCCAAATCGCTATCTTAAGTCTAACTAACTTTCTCACAGGGTGATTTGCTAGGGCTGTTCGGGAGGAGGATAGAAACCTGAGAGGGAATTCCTGAGAGAGGTAGGAGAGAAACAGTGCTAGTCATGGTAGGAAGAAAAATAATAAGCAAAACTAGAAGCCACCAAAAACAAAGGCCAGCAACCAATGAGGTCAAACTATGGAAAAATGCTGATAGATAAAATTAAAGGCACTTTATATGAATGCAAATAGCATTCACAATAAGGAATTGACGGCACAAATAGATGTCACTGGGCAGGGTCTAATTACCTGGATAAGGTCAGTACATTAGTGAGATAGGACATTAGACTGGAAGATTAAGATGTAGAATCAGTTTGGGAGTAGCAAAGAACCAAGTAAACACTGGTGGGAGTTGCTAATAGGCCACCAAACAGTAATGGTAGGGAAGGGCATGATATAAGTCAGGAGAGTAATGTGGTGACCAGAATTGTACACAATAATCCAAATGCATCCTAACCAAAATCTTATACAGTTGTAACATGATTTTCCAATTCCTGTACTCAATGCCCCGACTAATGAAGGCCATGTACATAAGATGGTTTTCTAGAACATTATGTTTAGGAACCAGCTAGGGAACAGGCTATTTTAATTTTAGTTCTATTATGCAATGAGAAAGAGATAATTAATCATCCAATTTTGAAGACGCCTTTAGGAAAGAGCATCTATAATATGGGAATTTTACATTAAGTTTGAAAATGATGTACTTCAACCTGAACCTAATGTCTTAAATCTAAACAACGGAATCTATGAAGGTATGTGGAGTAAGTCAGTTGTGATAGATTGGAAAACTACTTGAAACATATGATGGTTTACTTGCAATAGCTTGCATTTAAATAGTTAATGCATGATTTACAACAAACAGACAACCAAATGAGGCTAAGAAAATCCAACAGGAAAAGTGATTCAACAAGTTAAAAGTTGTATTAGATCAAAGAAAGAAGCTTAGAAAGTTGCCAAAAATGGTAGCAAACCTGAGGATTGGTAGCATTTTAGAATTCAGCAAAGAGAACCAATAAGTTGATAAAGAAATGGAAAATAGAATATGAAAGCAGACTAGCAAGGAACATAAAAAGACTGTAAAAGCTTCCATAGGTATACAAGATGAGCAAAGAGAAATGTAGGCCCATTATAAGCAAACAGAAGAAAACTTATAATGGGGAATAAGGAAAAGGCAGAAAACTAAACAAATATTTTGATTCCCAAAGAACGTCTAAGTGCTGCTGCTGTGATTCCCACTGGTACTAGCAGTTTAACCAGGAGGGATTCAGCCACTTTAGTTGCAAAAGTCTCCAAAATTAAACACGCCTGCCAGGCCTGCCTCCCCTTCCCACAGGCATTGCAACTCCCCTGCAAACAAGGCAAGCATCTCCAAATCTTCAATGCAGAGGAGCAACCTGCCCCTCCTCCACTAAATGTGTGGGCCACTTCTCTCCACACAGGAATGAGGATGAACTGACCCCCTGCCAAAGGCAGAGGCCTCACCCCCAATCCCACTTGTCCCCAGTCAAGGGCTTCACCAAGGCCCCCCACTCCCCTGCTATCACTGCCAAAACAAGAGAGTCACTTCAATATGGGGATAAAGATACAAAAAAACCTCTCAAAAACACTAAAGAATCTATCTAGACTAGCAGGAATGAGGAACTGAAAGAGATTAGTATTAGTAAAAAAAGTAGTACTGCATAAATCAATGGGACTGAGAGTTTATAAATCCCCTGGACTTGATGTCCTACATCCCAGGGTGTTGAAAGAAGTAACAGAGATAGCGGATGCATTGGTAGCCATCTTCCAAAATTCTATTGATTCTCTGACTGTTCTTGAAGATTGGAAGGTAGAAAATGTAACCCCACTATTTAAAAAAGGAAAGAGAGAGAAAACGGGGAACTATTGTCCTGTTAGCCAAATATTAGTAGTAGGAAAAATACTAGAATCTATTATAAAGGATGTGATAATTAAACACTTACAAGAATGAGCAGTTAACTTGGAATTACGAAAGAAAAATCATGTTTGACACACTTGTCAGAGCTTTTGATGATGTAACTGGTAAAATAGGTCAGAGAAAACCAGTGGATGTAGTGTATTTGGATTTTCAGAAAGATGTCAATAAAGGCCCCACACAAGAGGTTAGTAAACAAAATTAAAATGGGATTGAGGGTAATACACTGGCATGTATTGAGAACTGGTTAAGGGACAGAAAACAGAGAAGGAAAAAAGGGGCTATTCTCAGGTTGGCAGGCTATGAATAGTGGGGTTCTGCAACTTTTGGTGCTAGGGTTCCAGCTATTCACAATCTATTGCAATTATTTGGACGTTGGGACCAAATATTAGAGTTGTGAGGAGACTTCAAGGGGATTGAGACAGGTTTAGAAAGTGGGCAAGAACCTGACATGAAGAAAATATGGAAATATGTGAAGTTATCCATTTTAGCAGGAAAAACAGAAGAACAGTGAGAGGTTGGGAAGCACTGATGTTCAAAAGACCTGAGTATGTTTGTCATTGAATCACTAAAGCTAACATGCAGGTGCAGCAAGCAATTAGAAAGGCAAATGCATATCTGTCTACAAGATTATGAGGGGCATGGACAGAGTGGACAGTCAGAAGCTTTTTTCCATAGTTGAAGAGTTAATTACTAGGGGGCATAGGTTTAAGGTGCGAGAGGCAAGATTTAAAGAAGATGAACAAGGCAAGTTTTTTTACCCAGAGGGTGGTGGATGCCTGGAACTCACTGTGAGGGGGAAGTGGAAGCACATATGATAGTGAGTTTTAAGGGGCGTCTTGACAAATACATGAATAGGATGGGAATTGAGGGATATAGTCCCCAGAAGGGCAGGGGATTTTAGTTCAGTCTGGCAGCATGGTCGGTGCAGGCTTGGAGGACCAAAGGGCCTATTCATGTGATATGATTTTTTTTGTTCTTGTTCTTTATTACAAGAGGATTTGAGTATAGGAATAAAGATTCCTTGCAGTGGAGAGATGGTGGCATAGTGATAATGTCGCTGGGATAGTAATTCAGATACCTAGGTAAGTGCTCTGGCAATATGGGTTTAAATACCACCCGGGCTCAGTTGGTGGAATTTGAATTGTTGATAAATCTAAAATATAAAATTAGTCTCAGTAATGGTGACCATAAAACTATCATTTTTAGTCATAATACCCATTTGGTTCACTAATGTCCTTTAGAAAAGGAAATCTGCCAACCTTACCTGGTCTGGCCTAATTGTAACTCCAAATCCACAGCAATACGGTTGGCTCTTGAAATAGCCTGGCAAACCTATCAAGTCAATAGCAATTAGGGTTGGGGGATGGGCATTAAATGCTGGCCTTGCCAGCAATGCCCGCACCCTAGGAAAAACTTTTAAAAGTATATAGAACCTTGGTGAGACCACATCTGGCTTTGGTCTCCTTACCCAAGTAAAGATATACTCGCCATGGGACTACAACAGAGGTTCACCAGACAGGTGTCTGGGATGATGGGATTGTCCTACCAGGGGAGATTAAGGAGGCTGTCAAGAGTTTAGAAGAATGACAAGTGATCTTACTGAAGCAGACAAAATTCTTACAAGGCATGACAGGGTAGATGCATGAATGATGTTTCTCCTAGCTGGGGCAGTCTAGAACCAGGGGACAGTCTAAAAATAAGCAATGGGCTATTTAACATTGAGAAGAGTGGGAATAGTGAAGGAAAATGGCATTGAGGTACATCAAACATCAGACATGATCTAGCTAAATGGGGGAGCAGGCACAAGGGGCTAAATGGCGTGCTCCAATTTACCTAAGTTTCTACATATGTATTAGAGGAGGGTAGGATAAAGTTCAGCTGTTAAAATCTCCACAGTCAAATGGTTTCCCAAAATTTATTGTCAAGTTTCTCAAAAAGAAAATAGTTATTTGGAAGTTCAATTCCTGGGCGTTTAATGCTCACGGAGTTGTACCACAGCAGGAAAGCAAAAAAGAAAATAGATGAAAAAGAACAAAACGAATTGGACCCAACTCTTTTGCTGCAATGCAGTTTGCTTTGTGAGATCATACACAACAGACAATAGGTTAACAAAAGTCTAAAACACTGTGCTAAGCAGGGTATCAGCAGTTTTTATTTCATTCATCTTTTCCTGTCTACTTGCAGAGCCCTAAATCATAAAACAGATGTTCCCCCAGCACTGAACATTGTTCTAAGAAACTACAGAAAACAATTGAAAAACAACTCTTGTATCCAAACTACCTTAGTTAATTCATATATAGAACATAGTCCTGTATGTTGGTTACATTAGCCGGTAGTCATGTGGCTCATTGGAAATACAGATGAAACTAACTGCATTTGTGATTAGTAAATGAAAATGAATAATAGACACAGACGTTGGACACCTGATCCTGATACCTATATTCATATGTGTATTTTAACCTTTTTACAACTTGTAAATCACGATATGTATCTTTTTAAATTATATGAACTATGCTTCCTTGGTTACCTGCTAAAATGGCATCTAAAATCAGCAAAAATGCCAAAATTAAGCACAATGGAAATACCAGCAACATTATATGGAGTGGGGGAACAATCATCATGATTAGCTACACAAATCAGGATAATCATTCCAAGCCAAAGAAAATAAACCCAAAGAATAAAAACTGGCTCCAAGAGAGCACATGGTAATCGGCATGCAGTCACCAAGCTCGGGTGGAATTCTCCCAAAAAAACTTCTAAGTGTTGAATTCGTGGGAAAACTGGAGTGATTCACATGGTTTCTTTTTCAGTGGGAGTTTATACTTGAATCTCCCACACTCCGTGCAATGCAGAGACCACCAGTATGATTATCATTAAATTTCAGAAAGTGGGGCCTATTCATCCTGAAGAGGCTGAAACCAGCAGGCCTCTATGCATGTGCAGTGGCCCCAAAGTGTCAGCCTCTGCTTTGCTGGCTAGCTCGATCGCTGGCCAGCCCAAGACCGCCACAGTGCTTCCCCCCAACCCCCTCACGGTTCGACAGCAGCACCCCCGTCCATTTGTGGGCCAGCCCCAAACCACCCCGCCCGTTCCACCCCGATCTCCATCCCAACCCCCAGCACTGACGATCTCCCCCGCAGTCCAAATTTAGGGATCATAAATATTGAATAGTCATCAATTAGTGTAATGAAGGATTCAAAAGGAATGTCATCCAAAACGTGGTCAGCTTGTGAAACTGCAACAATAGTTGAAGGGAATATTGTGCATATATTTAAGGAAAAGCTCTTATAGTCTTATGAGGGACAAAGGAATAGAAGGATCTGCATATGTCATGTAAACAGAGAGAGGGGGCTCAGGTGCACACAAACATTAGCACAGAACAAATGGGTTGAACAGTTTGTTTTTGTATTGTAAATTCCACATAATTCTATGCAAATCTCTAAAAGACCCAATGTGGTAGATCTGTTTCAAGCTATATCAAATGGCTACCTGTTAACAATATTTTAGAAAGCACAAAAGAAAGATGATGACTGGTAAGCAAGAATTTATTCAAAATGATCTAATCCTTTAAAACCATCCTACTTTCTGTTGAACAAGATAATTTTTCAGAGCAGCAAAAGGTTAGGAGCTAGGCCAAAGGAAGTTGCTTTTTCCAAAGATCAATCCTTCAGTTTTCTTATTTGTTAATTCCTTTTCTAGCCAGACTATAATTTTATTGTCTCTTGAATCCATGTGTACTGTCAACTCAATTATCTTCCCTGATATTTAACCTTTAGGTGATGATGTTCCACTTGACTTCCCTTCAAACTCATAACTTCCTAAATTTTATAAGAACATAAGTATAAATTTTCTTTCTATATTGAAATTAGATAATTGAGAACAAATCAAGGATACAACTTGTAACCTGGATCTGCTTAGGTCAAAAGCGCATCAACATTCAGACTAATCAATGGAGTTTTACACGGGGTGCTATCCTTTTCGTATAAATGAAAGAATTCATATCCAAGCATAGGTGTGTGACTCTTTAGTCTGATTAATTACTGGAATCTTTGCAGTACAACTGCATTCAATGGATTTAAGCAAAGACTGATGAGGCAAACTACAGGTGCAATTTATTAGTTGAAATCTTTAGATATGAAAGCCTGGATTTTGCACTTGATAGCTTCCTGGCATTTTACCAGGGGACAAGATTTCCATTAGTTCCACAATGGTGCTCAGCCTAGGGCACCCTTAAATTTAATTTTATTTAAACAATTTAATTTTGAGCAAGGAGAGATTGTCAAAGGGCCCTTAAAGTTTAAAATAGTCTTTTCTACATGCCACAGCAAAGCTAAATGTCAGAAACGTACAGGTGTTCCAGGGACAAGCATCTTTAAAGCAGAAATGCATCAGGTGGCATCAGTCATTTGCTTTTCTCTGAAAATATCATCGAAAGCCTACATTTCTTGTTATTTCCTAGAACTAGGAGCTAGCAGAGCAGCCCCTAATTTCACCCTTACGTTTTACAGTCCAAGTCCAGTAAGTCTGGTTAATTCCAGCAGAAGATCTTGCCCGAAATGTGTTAACTGTTTAGGAGTAACTAAATGAAAATTATTCAGTTAATTGAAATTATTATTGATGATATTAGCTAAGATTTGATATGTTTCTCCGCCAACCCTCTGCCCTCTATTTTTAATAGAAAAGCTCACCAATAAAGATTTTGATAGAATAGAAGCCAGAGGATTACCTTATGCATGTATTAAATATTCTTCCACTATTATCAATTCACAATTTCTAATCTTTAATAGGCTAATTACCCATAAGATATAAAGATTCACAAGATTTTTTATATTAAATGATCTGATAGGATCAAGGAACATATTTATAATTTTACAGAGGCAGGCCAGTGCAACTTACTCCTTGTTGCACTGTCCTTAAGTGCTGTAGAGATTGTTTAAATCTGGCATCTTCACTTTAACGGGAGGCTTGTGGAGCCACCAGGGAAATGACCAATTTATTGGGACATTCAACCATTCTCCCAGCAGAGTTACAGCAGGAAATCAAATACCCCTACAGAATTTCAAACCAGTACTCCTATATTGTCAGAGTTCAGCTGAAGCCCAAGTTTTTAAGGCTATTCCCCATGTTCGATAACTAAGATACCAAATTTTGATAACAAAAACTGCAGCAATGCACAAATTTATTACATATAAATCCTGAAATAGAGAGCAGAATTTAATTAGAGGTGTGCTGATCCCAATGGCCAGCAGTGAACATGTTAAAACACACGCAAATACCAGCCAGATTATAAAGGAGCCACACAGTCAAGCAGGGAGGCTGTGCATCCCTCTGCTCGTTCTGCAGTTTTATTGATTTGTTTTGAACTTGTCACAGCTTTAAGTAACAGTCAAGCTTATCCCTTATCACTCCACCCCACCCCACCCCACCACCCCCTCCACAAAAACCTACTTATTGTCCTGGGAACCACCATCTCCACCCCACCACATCACATCCAAGTCCTTTATGGCTTGAGATGTCAGAGTGAAGGCAAAGACTGGCCCCATGGTTCAGCAATGCTTCCCTGCAGATTTTCCTTGTCACAGAATGGTGGGAGATACACTTCCCAAGTGATGGCAACAGAAAACTCTCCTGCCTGACCAAGGTAGTCTGGATAAAGGCCGAAGAATATGTTAGCAACCACAGAGTACTCCTGTAAAAGCAACAATAACCTTCTTTGATCTAGCTTGGTTAATGTAGGGAAGATAACCCTTGGCATGCATCCAAGAGGGACACTCCCTTTAGGGCAGAACCTTCAAGGCTACAGACCTGCAGAGGATGGAGGCCAAAGACATTCCAGTCAACAGACCATCAAACTCAGCAGACTGCATCTACCTCAGCCACTGATATTGAGTTCGCAACAAGATGTAGTGGGTGGAAAAGGTGAATCTCGTGTATATGAGATCGTCCTGGTATCCCTGAAACATCTCTTCATGGTTCTGGCATACATTAGAAGTTCGAGCACATTCATATCCTTTTCCTGATGCTCATTTCATTCATCCTCATTTGAGGAGGAATGCTGTTTTCCCTAGTAATTCTGATGCAAAGGTTTGCAGCCGCATTGCATAGTCACATTATACTGTGCACAACATACTATCAATGAAATCCTGTGTGATGTGTATTGCACAGCTCATCTGAAGCTATTAAGGTAGTAAAAGCACATTTTTAACATTTCAATGATCTGTTTGATCATGGCTCTGGTGGAGTTGCGGACTGCATTGTGCTGTTTCACTCCACTATGCGAATGTCTCATTGGTGACATCAACTAGGTCCAGAGGTGATAGACCCCTTTCACCCAGTATCCAGCTATCAATCTGGCGAGGAGCCTCAAAAATCTCAGGTAGCTGCGAGTTCCACGAATCATGTGAGCTCCCTGGGAAACATGCACAGACCTAAATGATTCTTTGCCTGTGATTGCAAACCAGCTTGACATTAAGACAGTGAAATCTCTTGCAATTCTCATATTCCACTGACTGTTCTCAGGGAGATCTACTGGAAACAAGAGTGTAGTCAATCACCCTTGCACTCTCGGCAAATGAGCAATGGTCACAAAGCCCATTGCCCCGGTTGCATAGTTGTCATCCTCTGTCGTGAATCTGAGGAACTCATTGGCATGGTGAATGAGGGCACTAGTCAGCTCTTTCATGTGTTACAGCCTACAAAATGCCACACATACCACACAAGGATCCCCTGGAAGCAGTTGGTAGTGAAGAGGTTGAGTGCCACAGTCATATTTGAGAACCACTGGCATGGGGTTGCTGCTAAATCCATATGATTGCAGATCTTGCTGCTACTCCTGGCAGATTTTACTGACCATTTCCTGAGTGTCTGGTGTCTCTGGCATTGCTTCTTGGATATCTGCAGGTAGTTTGTCCATTTCCTGAAGACGTGTTGTTCTATCAGTGACTTTTTTCTCTTATGATTTCCTGAGATGGCTGTCTCCTGACCACTCTCGCACCCACTGTGCTGCTGCCTGCTGTTGGCCTTGCAGCCTCAGTTGTCGACCAGCCCTGTTTTGTCGCATCCTCTTCTCCTACTCCCAAGGTTGTAAGATTGGATGTAGGAGACCCATAGGATTCAATAAAATAGATTGTGTGAAAAAGGCAAATAGTGAAATGAGAATCTGTGTGTCCACAGATTGTGTCTATACAGCTACTGAACAGTGAAATTTTTTACTTCTCCCACTGTCTATGTCCAAAGCTCCACCCACCCGAGACTGGCCTCCTCCCACTTGGATTTGCACTCCTGGTAGCTATTAGTGAGACTGGCATGAGGCCCAACAAGCCACTGCCAACTTAATTTTTCTTTGAATTTTGGCTCCCATTGATTAACTTGTGCACCTCTCCTGTTTCCTGTTCCCAGAGTCTTCATTAAATTCTGCCCAAAGATTTCAAAAGTTCTTAAAGAAAATATCTATCAATGACATAAAGTTGCAATAATGATCTATATGCATTTCCCAAACAACTAATGTGCTATTTCACCAGCATCAATGAAGGTATTAATCTACTGTGTTCTCATGATCTCCCGCCAAAACTTTTGTGGAAACTCAGAGGGAAGACATAAATGATCATTTTTACCATTTGACAGGGTTTTTGCCAATCTTCAAATGGATAATCTGGACAACTCAAGCTTCAATTTCAGGTGAGGGACTATTTATCCCTTTGCGAAAGTAGTGAACTGAGCCAGTGAACAGAAATGAGAGATCCAATGACAAACTAAAAACCTGTGGCTGCTCCATGATGTGATACATTGTCCGACACAGCACATATTATTAATATCTTGATATGATTAGAAATATCTAAAAATGCAAGATGTCACCAGAAATTGTGATCAAGAATTTAAATAACTAAAAGAAAAAAATGTACTCATGCTTTAAATATCAAGCAGTAGTGCTCTGGGAAGCCCCATTTTACAGAATGCAATAATAGTCTGAACAAAATTGCTTTTGGTGTGTCAACAAAAGACAAGGTTATTTCTGTCAAGGGAAGCAGATTCACTTCTTTGCTATACTGCACAAGTGATGCCGATAACCTGAGACTTTGATGCTTGTTTTTGGCACTGGAGGTGTTCACTTGTACTTTTAAAATTGTCCTGGCAAGTGGGGCCACATTTAGTTTGTATCCTTAATTGTTCTGAGAAGGTGGTAGTGGGCCTTCTTTTTGCAGCCTTTGTGGTGATGATACAGTATTTCCACACTGCTGTTAGACAGAGAATTGCAGGATATTAGCCCAGCAACAGAAGACGAGGGAACACATTTAATGGGGGCAGAAGAGCCTGAAGATCAGATCAGATTTATTATTTGTGCAAAATACTGAGCCTGAAGCTCCATGTAGCAGATGATTAGAAGAGAGAGAAATAGACATGACCGGGCCTCTTTCTCCAAAATGAGAATTAGCAGGCTTCTTGCTGTATTTCATGCACTACTGACACCACTGTCATGATAGCTCTTGGGTCAACATTACCAATAGCAGAAGGCAGGCAAATGAGATAGTTGCTGTACTCTACCTCCTTAATATACAGTGGGGTAGTGAAGAGGCAGCTTACTGACTTTTTGCTGAAGCCAAAGTCCAGCTCAGGGGAGGCATGCTGGAAAATAATTCAGAATGCCTGATGAAATAAGTATCATAGTATTCAATTTTTAATTATCAGCCAAAACGGTCAAGCTGATTACCTAAAACCAGCGTTGGGTGGTCCAAAGGTCAGATTCAGATCTTATCAACATAATTTAGGCAAATTATCACACAGGGATGGAGTACAGGAAACCCAATGACTTCCTAAGTGACCTGAAGGCAGCACCAAAGTGATGACCCACTTTGTGGCCATCGCTGGGTCATAGTATCTTTCTGACTATTTCTAAGCTAACCCTTTGCCACTTCCCATCTAATACAAATGGGCAGTGAGTGCATTGTGCACAGTTTACCCATTTGTTCCTGAAAGTTGCAATGTTGGCCCCTCCAATTGTCATATTTAGTAGCCTCTACCTGTTTTGAGTGAGAATGTTGTGGCCTGTTTACAGGTCTCCCTGAAAATTACATCAAACAGGCCTGAATGCCCCTCTGGTTTTCCACTGCTGTCTGCCTGCCTTTCAGGTAGGACTGGGCAGTCGGGAGTTTAGAATTGGTCCTGTAGTAATTCTATTCTTCAAAGATATGGAAAATGTATCAAATAAAGTGTCAATTCTTTTTCAGAAATATATACATTTGGCTAATTGCTTCTAAAGTTGAATATCCATCAACACAGTATTGGCAGTTCTGATTAGGAATAAAATCATCAATATTTTTAATAAAATCATTACAACCTGAATACTTTACTCATTATTTACCAAGGACAAAGTGGTTTTAATCCTTTTTTTGGCAAGGTTTCTTAATGCATTTCTGGGGTGGCATGAAGTATCAGAGAAACAAAGTAAAAAAGCACATTAATATTTCCTTTCCAGATTTCATTAATTTTCGTGTATGATACATTTATTGAACAAATGTATTTTAGGGTCTAAAAAAGAGCAAAATACGTGAGAAAAAAAAGCGACAGTACTAAAAATAAGTAGAAACCAACGATGAAAAGTAAACTGAATAAATGCAAGATATCTATAGAAGACAAAATTAATAATTATATACTTATAATAAACTTTCACATTACATTTTTAACCTTAGATATTTTAATAAATCTCAAGATATAATATTTCAAAAAGTTAGTAGTTTCTGTATTAAAAGATGACAAAGAAATGTCTGGCCTAGAAAATTACAGTCAATAGAAACGAAAATCCAGAACGATGTATAACAGATGGTTGATCTGAAATCACCTGTTTCACCCAGTCGTGCGATGTCAAAATTCTCGCAAGGTGTCTCCACTCCTGGCTACATACAGGAAACCATTCTTATGACTGAGATCTGGTGCATCTGCATTCAGAGAAGACCACAGGCATGCAGGACCCAAGGTGGCAGCCCATCAGACTAGGCATAGCTATGTGTTTAACTCATAACAAGACAAGCTGTGACTGGTAATTTTCTTAGAGCTGCTCCTCATGTAACTTTGGTCAAAATACTTCTGGTGATGTTATATCAGTAGATAGGGTGGAGCTCCAAGGAAATTCCTGATCTGTCTTTCAATTTGGCAGCTTTACTGCCTAAAGACTAAAAAAAAGTGAAATGTCCTGTACATTATAATAGAATTTGTCTTGTCCATTGAGCATATTTACTCTCTCCTCAGCAATGCTACTAACATGTCTACGTTATAAGTCTTAATTTTCTTCATTCTTTCTAACTAGTTATTTTGTTTATTTTCTCTTTTTCATGATTTGTCAATCATATTAGGAAAACATTTATTTCCCAAATTCAATGTTTTTCCAATTCACTTTCCATCATTCACTTTGCAGTAAATTGCTACTGCGGGATAGCAGCTGTCATGTCAGGTTCTCCCCCATTTATGTGACTGAAGGAAATTCTATTCACAGAATTATTTATACAATTCCTGTATCCGTAACGCACAACTTATTTCTTCACTTAGCACCCTGCAATGGATGACAGAGTACTCAGTCTGATAATTATTTTAAATATTACTCAAATACAGAAAGCAGGCCTGCTGTAAAGTAATTAAAAGTGTGGCTGCTCACCATAATTGTGAGTTTTAATGAAGAATTCCTACCAGTCCAAGTGTCAATTTATGCCAGTATCATTGCAGTGATGGATCAGCATTTTTTTAAAAAGGTTGTTCTCAGGATGTTGCTGCTGACAAGGCTGACATTTACTGCCTATCGACAGCACTTCAAAGCTGGTCTGTGACCTCAACTCTACCACTTCAAGGAAGTTATGTTGAGGATCCAATTAGTCTTATGAGAAAAATGGAATTGGAGTTCGTAGTATGTTACCAATGATTCGGGAACATTTTAAGTTTCATTTCACCTGTTTCAAACGACTGACAGGATATAAATGAGCCAGTGGCCTCCTACTGAGTGAAAGATTTTTGGCTCCCCATCCCTGGCTTCCTGCTTGACTGTTTCTTGTACTTTTTTTCAATCTCAAAAATCAGAAAGGGGATTGATGAGGCTTCCTCTAACTCCTTGGTGGCCTTACATTTTACTTATATTCAAGGAATAGCCGGTTAAAACAGAGGCGTGTGAAACCAGCAACACTTCTCCATTTGAGCTTGTGGCATCACCAGAGATCTCCTTCCTGGTTTTGAGAGTTATTTTATACTGTCTGCATTAAGGGAGTGCGGAAACTGGCAGGCAAGTCAGCCAATGCCTGTCATCTGGTTATGAAGAAGCATAGCCAAATGGGTTGTCTGGGGGTTGCTCTTCCAGATTATCAGGGAATGCTGCATGAAAGCAGAAATTTGAAGAAGTGAAACACTGATCATTTGTACAGCTATTTCTACTTTCAATGTCTTTAACCAAAACATTACTTTAAAAATGGTGTTGAATGTGCATACAATCAATTATCTTGTAGGCTTTTTAAATCTGGTGCCTAGCAGCTCTAATATTCTCAAATCCAGTCAGAGTAGGAACATGGTTTTCACTTCAGAATGATCCAATATTACAAATTTCCTTAAGCTTCCATCCTGAATCACTGGATAATTTTTGCTACTTTTGGCCGGTGCCTGATCTCCAGGTGCAGCCTGAGGCTCCAATCTCAGCAGTGTGCTACAGAGCTGATCTGCAGCTGTGCTCCCATTTCCTCCCTGTTATACAGATACACAGCCAGCCAGGGAGTGGACCTGAATCTGCAATCTGTCCAATTTATGCAAATGGTCTGGAGAAGGAAAACCAAGCAGTTACTCATTGGAGATGCCCAATAGGAAAATCTCCCCTCTATATCCACTGATATTCTAATTCCCTATCTGATGGTAAACTAACCAAGTTAAAAACTGCCAAGTAATTCCAGTTTTTACAGGCTCTGCACACCAGAGACAAAACAAAAAGATACATTTCTAGCTCTTAATGTCAATATTATTGTAGGACCTGTGTATTGGTATTTAAGACTTGCTGTACTTCTCAATGTTATTCTACATTTGGGCTACACTGGTCTTTCTCTTCATCATTTGTCATGCCATGGTATAGTTGGAAGGCTGATTACATGAGAGCAGCTGGGCTGTACGCGTTGCTGTAATGTCACATTTTGCAAGATGGAACATATGCAATACAGGAAATGAGGACAAAGGCTCTTGCTTCTGTTAAATGTCATGCACACATTTGCATTTGCGTGTGACAGTTAAAGGGGTGTTTTTGGGTAGATGTACCACAATGGGAAATTCACTCTGCAGCAGATTATTCCGCTCTTGCAGCCAAATATTTTCAATATGGTTTGAATATTTTGTTTTTATGAAAGCAAAAATAGAATAAATTTATGCCATCAAATGCAACTGTTAGTCATACTATCATAGCATAATTGTAACTTCTACTGTAAATAAATACTGATAGAGGGTTTTAGAAGGTGACGGCACTACTCCCTTAGAAATGACTTAAAATTCACTGAACCTTATTGCTAAACTGGAGACATTACACTTAACATATTCCATCCTGACATAAGAAGTTTAGGACAGGGTGAAAACATTAGGCCATTTAGCCAGCCCTTCAGTGTGCTTCAAATGATAATGGGGTTTATCAAGGCCCTTTTTAAAAAGACTGAACATAGTTTTCTGTTTCACCAGAGACAAAACAGCAGAAATATGCATCAGTTGACAGGATAAAAAGGATCTGTTAATGACAACTGTGTAATAATAGGATTCTCTGAATTTTAAACAGTTTCTGGAGTGTCTGTATAGTTGTGGTGAAACAAATTACAAAACACTCTCAGTGTTAACACAATAATGCAAAACATAAGTCATTTGTACCTGTCATTAAAGTAATATTTTCCATATTTCTATCAGTCTTTAAAAAAATGGCTTTTCTGTGACACCCTTAACTTTAATCTTCTGGTTTTAAAATATTCTTCACAATATATGGAGAAATTCCATACGGGTGGCATTAATGTTTGCTACAAATTGTGCACAATACAATCTCACCTTTGTATAACCAAGGCACTGTAAAAATTTGAAAGAGATGAGACAATAATGTAAAGCAGATGGCAGGAAATGTGTAAGGTTATGATTCATATCCTGAATCCAAGACCTAATTTTTTAAGACTTTGCTCCCAGCATGGAACTTGGCTACAGATGTAAAAAATAACCTGCATTTATATAACACCTTTAACATAGCAGGCCAGACTTAAGAGAAATGCAGAATTCTCTGGGAATTATGTGGCTGGGGAAGAATTACAGAGATAGGAGGAGTGAATTTGAACACAAGCAAGGAAATTTAAAATTGGAGATATTGAGAGACTGGGAGCAAATGTTACCATCAGGGCACATGTGGAAACTGCTAAGTCTTTAGATGTTGCTGCCAAGGGTCAGCATGCAGAAAGAGAATGGGGCCGAGACATTTAATTGGGATATTTCAGAGGTAAAAGTATGGGGGGGTGGTGGTGGTGGTGGTGGTGGTGGAAAGAGAAGTAATTTCTGGAATTGCTCTATGATTTGATAGGTAAACGCGGAGCCAAACAAAGGCAGTCTTGCTTAGCTGAACAACAAAAGAATGAAATTAGGGAAAGGTGCTGCATTTTTTGCCTTTTGACATCAGTGGAAGAGGTTATGCTGCAAACCAAATGAAATTTTGAATATTATTCAAACCTCTTTGGATTTTGTTTTCTGGGCAGGCTCTACTCTTTGAAATGAGCTCATCCATTCACTATACAACAAGCATATGTTTACCCTTAGCTTGCTTAACTCATACAACTTCAAGGAAGATTACTAATGAATTCGCTTGCATACCCAATACCATCCATAAACTGATCTTTTCAGATACATTACAAGGGACCTGTCTTTGATTCCCTCAGCGTCAAAGTCTGCCACACAGCAATGCTCCGTGGTGACTTCTTGCAAGCTGTGCCCAGTATACCTTCTAATTCTATCTTTTACTCTCGCTCTATGCTTCTAAACCTGTATTAAACTCTCTAACAATGCTTTAATTCAATATCTTACAGATTTGGCAAGCCTTAGGAATGGACCTACCTAGCATTAAGTTGATCTTTCTCTACACACTAGCTATGTCTGTAACACTACATTCTGCACTCCTTTCCTTCTCTATGCACAGTAAGCTTTGTCTGTATAGCACGCAAGAAGCAATACTTCTCACTATATACTAATACATGTGACAGTAGTAAATCAAATCAAATGTTGGTTAACTTGGAGACAATTATATGACAAGGATGGTGCTTGCCAAACCATTCACTAATATTTTATGTCATGAGAACTTTCCAATCACTTGAGAAATATGCCTTATTACTCTATGGGGTTGAAACATTTGTAAGAGGCGACAAGTTCATCAAGAACATTTCTTTAGAGATGGATTTCTTGAGTCTGCAAAGCATTATAGATAGTAGTTACACATATCACTCAAGTTTGCTTGATGACCATTTCCTGATGACAAGGTGTTAATCTATCTGCTGTAGACAGTGCCATATCATTCTCACGCCCAATTTATACAATTGTTCATTCACTGCTAGCCATCAAACAAATGTTTCATATGGGCTCCATCACATTGCCCACATTTCTTGCCTGAGTCTTCTCTTTCCTTCCCATATTCTTTGTAGTCTCACCAAGGTTGGAAAGTGATTAGAGTCCATTTTGGTGGTTTAGAAAGGCTGAACAGTATTGATCCTTAAATACAGTTAATTTAAAAGCACTCATCAATGTGAATTGTAATTGCTGGCTAAATACTGTGCACATTTATTCCTCCCTCCCCAGAATCACTTAGCTGCTGGTATACGGTCAAAGTTGTGCCAACGAGTAATGCTAATCATTCAAAATTGGGTACAGTCAGTTCCATGCTGGGGCATTGAGTTTAAAAATTGGCAAGTCATGTTGCAGCTTTACAGAACCTTAGTGAGGTCACACTTGGAATATAGTGTTCAATTCTGGTCGCCACACTACCAGAAGGATGTACAGGCTTTGGAGAGGGTACAGAAAATATTTACCAGAATGTTGCCTGGTATGGAGGGCATTAGCTTTGAGGAGAGGTTGGAGAAACTTGGTTTGTTCTCATTGGAACAATGGAGGTTGAGGGGCGACCTGATAGAAGTCTACAAGATTATGCGAGGCATGGACAGAGTGGATAGTCAGAAGCTTTTTTCAGGGTGGAAGAGTCAATTACCAGGGAGCACAGGTTTAAGGTGTGAGGGGCAAGGTTTAAAGGAGATGTATGAGGCAGATTTTTTTTTTTTACAGAGAGTAATGGGTGTCTGGAACTTATTGCCAGGGGAGGTAGTGGAAGCGGATACAGTAGTGACTTTTAAGGAGCATCTTGACAAAGCCATGAATAGGATGGGAATAGAGGGATATGGTTCCCAGAAGGGTAGGGGGTTTTAGTAAAGTTGGACAGCATGGTCTTTATTCTTTATTCAATGTGCTGTTGGCCTTGGCTGCTAGCCATTCCCAGCACCACTAGCTTTATTCCAGTCTCCCAAGTCTGGGTTATTCAGTTTAAGATCCAAGACAGAGGGTCACACCCCCAAAAAATATTACACAGAATCAGCAAATCAGTAAGGGTGGACAACTAAACTGCTCTCTGGAGGCAGCTCCATTCTTGAAATATTTTAATAGGGCTGGGTGCCTCAAATTTAATTTCTATTTCACATTTAACTTCTGGGGCCTGGATTTTATGGACCCTGGGAAACTGGACAGCTGAAGGGAAGTGGTAACTGCTAAATGGAACAGATAAGTGCTCTTCCAGTGCTAACTGGGGACCAAGTACAGGTGCTTTTCTCTGGATCAAGAAGGTACCTTTAAACCACACAGCAATTACACTCCCTCCCCCCTTTGATTGGCCTATCGCTCAAATCTGCCCTATTCACCCCCCTGCCCCCTGCAATCAGACATTTTGGAGTTGAAAATACATGCAGGACGGATTTCTGGCGAACCAACAACCAATGATAATCTGCTCCCACCTCCCAGAAGATCATAGGATTAAAGTTTAGGCCCTTTTTGGAGACTCATTTCTGAGTCTTAAGTGTGGTTTTTGTTTGGTTTGTAATTCAAAACTGTGGCAATGTTTTCCAATCCAATGGAAAACAAAAACTTGTGTAGTGAAAAGTCAGCTGACTATTCCTGATTTCACCCGCTGATGTTTGGTTCCAGCACTAGATTCAATGCAGCTCTGCTCTGCTCCCCACTCGCCCGACAACTTTGATCCCTTGTTCAAGTAAGTCATGCTGTAGCAGTTCAAAGACTGAATAATACTGAGTTTGATTTCATTTATTCAGTTTCATTCTGTACTTGCTAGTTTCCTATTTGTGCTCAACCCTTCATTTAATGAACAGTGCAAATTGAAACAACGAATCATTTCCAAAGTAAATTTTACATCGCTAGCAATTTTCTGAAAAACGTGCAAATAATACTAGGGTCAGTTACCTCTAGTGAATGAGGGCAAAAATATTAATTGACACCGAACAGACAGAGCAGCAAGTTCCTAGTTCAAACCTCAGTGTGTGCAGTCAGCTGAAATTCATGTAACAGATTCTATAATTGACCACCGGCCTCCTAAATTAGTTAGGAGATAATCAGCAACAGATTATATTCCTACTCACTACCGAGTGACTTCCTACTGGAAAGTGTGTCAAATGAGGACAAAATTGACAGGTACAGTCTTCAGCTGTCTGGGCCTGCTCTGGATTCCTTCCAGAAGACTATCTTCCATCCCTCCTTTAAGAAGCTCCTCTCTAGTATTAACCAGGGGACAGGGACTTTTTTTAACTTCCATCTGAGAGAGCAGATAATTTAACACCTCATCTGAAATACAACTCCCCTTCCCGCTCAAAAAAGACAGTAGGACTAGGGGGCACAGCCTCAAGATAAAGGGGGGGCGGTTTAGAACGGAGTTGAGGAGGAACTTCTTCACTCAAAGGGTGGTGAATATCTGGAATTCTCTGCCCATTGAAGTGGTGGAGGCTGCCTCGCTAAATATTTTTAAGAAGCGGGTTGATGGGTTTTTGATAAGAGAGGGGATTAAGGGTTATGGGGAGAGGGCGGGAAAGTGGAACTGAGCCACGACAGATCAGCCATGATCTTATTGAATGGCGGGGCAGGCTCGAAGGGCCAGATGGCCTACTCCTGCTCCTATTTCTTATGTTCTCATGTTCTTATAGAGTCATACAGGTTTTAAGGCAAGGAAACAGGCCCTTTGGCCCAACTTGTCCATGCTGCCTTTCTTTTATAAACCCCTAAGCTAATACCAATTGCCTGCATTTGGTCCAGATCCCTCTATACCCATCTTACCCATGTAACGGTCTAAATGCTTTTTAAAAGATAAAATTGTACCCGCCTCTACTACTACCTCTGGCAGCTTGTTCCAGACACTCACCACCCTCTGTGTGAAAAAATTGCAGCTGAAGACTGTACCTGTCAATTTTGTCCTCATTTGACACACTTTCCAGTAGGAAGTCACTTGGTAGTGAACAGGAATATAATCCGTTGCTGATTATCTCCTATCTAATTTAGGAGGATGGTGGTCAATTGTAGAATCTGTTACATGAATCTGACTGCACACACTGAGATTTGAACTAGGACACTTTTGTATCTCTCCCCCCTCACCTTAAATCTTGTCAGTAGGGTTGTCAACTGTGATTGACTGTATTCCTGGAGGTGTCATCACCTGACTTGTCCCCATGCTCCAGCCATTAGTCAGCCAACACACATCCTGGCGATGCACTGTCTTCCTATGCCAACTGGACAACAAAGACTTATTACCCAATTGGGTGGAGCTTGTTAGCCAAAAAGAATTTTTCCCCAGTTTCAATATTTTCATAGCAGGCAAAGTGATATAAAAAAAACCTTGTTGTCTTAATGATTTTTCTCCAGGGTTGTCCACAGCATTGTCCTGGAGAATGATCTTCAATTCCCAGAGACACCAGGCCAAACCTGCAGGCTTGGCAACCCACGTGTCAGTCACGGCTCAGTTGGTAGTTCTGAGTTCCAGTCCCACTGTATTAACTGAGCACTATAATCAAGGCTGACTTGTGAGATTGCTTAATTGTCTTTCAGATGTTAAACTAATGCCGTGTCTACTTTCTTAGATGAGTGAAAAAGATCCCATGACATTATTTTGAAGAAGAGCACAAGAAATAATCCTCATCTGATATCAGTAAAACAGATTATGTGCTTATTACCATGTGGCCTGTTTATAGGATAAAAACAAATTATAAAATGCTGGAATCTGAAACAAAAAGGGAAAACGCTGGAAAAAAATCAGCAGGTCTGGCAGCATCTGTAACGAGAGAAAAAAGCTGACGTTGAGTCCAAATGACCCTTTGTCAAAGATAAAAGGCATAGAAAGAGGGAAATATTTATGCTGCAAGGTAAGGGAATGAAAGATAAGTCATAGCCATAGAAACCAGGGGAAAAGACTGCTAGTAGCTGTCCACAGAGAGAATAAAGGGCGCGAATGGCCAAATGGCAGAGAAGCTGTAAGCTGTGACAGATGGGGTGGGGAGGGGTGTAGAGGGGGAGGGGGAGTGCCCTGTGTCAAATTGACAGCTTCTAGTTAACAGGCCCTAACTACCTGCTATTCACCATCGATGTGCAACCTCTCTGCACTTCCATCCCACGCCAGGATGGCCTGAGAGCTCTTTGCTTCTTTCTTGAAAAGATGCTTAAACAACTCCCATCTACCATCATTCTCCTCCACCTGTCTGAACTTGTTCCATCTCTCAACAACCTCTCCTTTAACTCATCCCACTTCCCCCAAATCAAAGAAGTAGCAATGGGTACCCGCATAGGTCCTAGGTACACTTGACTTTTTAATGGGGTATGTGGAACATTCCTTGTTTTAGGCCTACTCAGCCTCCTCGCACAACTTCTTTACCAGTACATTGATGACTATTTTGGTGCTGCTTCGTGCTCTCGTCCAGACCTCAAAATTCGTAAACTTCGTTTCCAGTTTCCACCCCTCCATTGCTTTCACCTGGTCCATCTCGGACACTTCTTTTCCTTTCCTTGACCTTTCTGTCTCCATTTCCAGCAACAGACTATCTACCAAAATTCATTACAAGCCCACTGATTCCCTCAGCTATCTGGACTACAGCTATTTATGCCCCATACCCTGTAAGGACTCCACTCCTTTCTCTCAGCTCCTTCACCTCGTCACATTTGTTCTGAAGATGCCACTTTCCAAAGTGGGGCTTCTAATATGTGCTCCTTTTTCCTCAACTGTGGATTCCCATTGACAGCTGTTGACAGAGCTCTCAACAGCATGCAGTCCATCTCCCGCGCCACGACCCGCTCCCCCCTCCAAGAACAAGTATAGAGTCCCCCTCGTTCTTACATTTCATCCCACTCACCTCCACATGCAAAGCATAATCTGCCATTTTTGCCAACTCCAACGTGATGCCATCACCAAACAGATCTTCCCTTCACTCCCCTGTCAACATTCCACAGAGACCGTTCCCTCCAGGATAAACCAGTCCACTTCACCACTATACCCAAAACCTCTCACGTCACTCATGGCACCTTCCCATGCAATTGCAAGAAGGTGTAACACCTGTCCATTTACTCTTCAATGCTTACCACCCAAGGTCCAAAACATTCATTCCAGGTTAAGCAGCTTTTCACTTGCACCTGTTTCAATTTGGTGTATTGCTTTTGCTCCTCCCAATGTGGTTTCCTCTATATTGGAGAGACCAAGCGTAGCCTGGGTGATCGCTTTGTGGAGCATCTTCGGTTTGTGCGCAGTGAGGACCCTGGCCTTCCAGCTGCTTGCCATTTTAGCACACGATCTTGCTCCCTTGCCTACTTCTGTCCTTGGCTTGCTGCAATGTTCCAGTGAAGCTCAATGCAAACCGGAGGAACAGCATCTCATCTTTTGGCTAGGCACTTTACAGCCTTCCAGTCTCAACGTTGAATTCAACACTTCAAATGATTTGCTCTAGCTCGGCCCCCCTCTTGTTTTCATTCTATTTTATTTAGTTTTTTACTGTTCTCTACCTTTTATTTCTTTATTGTCTTCCTTCATTTTTCTTCCCCCCCGACTCTTTCCCCCTACTTCATCCCCCTTCCCTCACCTTTTCTCTCCCCATTTCCCCTTCTCTACATTCTACCTCTGTCCCATTCCCCCCACCCCTTCCCCACAAAACATCTTCATCTGAACTCAATGTCAGCTCTTTTCTCTCGTTACAGATCCTGCCAAATCTGCTGAGATTTTGCAGCATTTTCTCTTTTGGTTGCTGTTTATAGGATCTTGCTGTAAATTGTGTTACCTACAGCAGTGACAACATATTTTTAAAAATACTTAATTGGCTGTGAAGCACTTTGAGATTTTGGGTGATTGGTGAAACATGTCTTCTCTTTAATCAAGTTTTTCAGCATTTACTCAAATATCACTTTTTATGGGTGATGACAAATTTTGTTTGATAATGCTCTTTGAAAGTCCTTTGGGAAACTTTATTCTGTAAGAACATCATAACATAAGAAAGAAAAACAGGGGGTCTACTCTGCCATTCAATCAGATCTTGGCCAATGTGATTTTGCCCTCCACTCTACTTTCCTGCCAGTTCTCTGTCACCCTTAACATCCCTGTTGCATGAGAAACAAATACAGGTTGTTGTTGTTGCTAAAATACACATACAGGTGTTCCTGAGCTGTATCCAGTGTGTGTATTTTTGGACAAATTGAAGATTAAAACGACCAAAGCTTACTAGTTTAAATGCTTCCTTTTTTTAAGGAAGGACCGACAAATATGAGGACAGGAACAATGATAGACATGCATAAGGACAGAAATAAAACAACCAGGGACACACGCAGGGTCTCAACGTGAGAAAACTACCAACATGAGAAGATAAAGAAACCAAAAATGAACTCAGGCAGAGAGAGAGAAAACCACAGACAGACGGCAAGAAAGAAAAACAAAACGGGGACAGACAGAGGGAGAGAAAGACAAACAGAGTGAGAAAAAAACCACTGACACACTTGTGCAAAGACAGAAAATGACAAATCCACATGGGGTGAGAGAGATAATAAACCACAGACACATGGGGACAGAGTAAAAGAGGAAACCATAGATACATATAGATGGAGAGACAGAGAGAGAGAGAGAGAGAGACAGAAAATCACAGAAATACATGGTGAGAGAGACAGGAAACCATGGACACAAATGAGGAAAAAGAGAGGAGCAAAAACAACAGATACACATGGAGATAGGGAGAGCAAACCAGAGACAGACAAAACCACAGACGCACACAGCGAGAGAGAGAAAAAGCCACAGTCACACATGGTGATAGAGAAAAAGAGTGCGAGAAAACCACAGACACAAAGCAAGTGAGAAAACCATGGACGTGGACACAGAGGGAGAGAGAAAAACCACAGACACACACAGCGAGAGTAAAAAAACCATAGAGATGCATCATGACAGAGAAACAGGGAGAGGAAACAACAGACACAGACAAGGAAAGAGAGAGAGAGAGAGAAAAACATGGATGGAGATAGAGAAAGAGAAAACCACATAAGCACCACGAGAGAGAGAAAATCACATGGACAAAGAAAGACAGCCACAGACAATGCACACAGGGTCAGAGTGAGAAAAATCCATACAAATAAAGTTGGACATTGCAGCAGAAATCCATATATGTGCAAGGGGACATCGGGACCAAAACCAAGCGTAAATATGTAACAATCTAATTTCAGGGACGGGAGGGACGTTATGTTGATCATAATTCCAAGTTGTTTAAGGCCTGATCTCGGTTATCTGTCAGGGGGTATTTTCTTTCCCAGAGAACAGTGTATCTCTGTAACATAGTGTTGGTTCATGGGGTGGGTGACATTTTGTTGAATTCAAGGGCAGAATCATTTCCTGGAATAGTTTTCATCACCTGGATTGATTAGGAAGGAATTTCCTAGTAGTCCATGTGGGGAAATAAAGGGCTGGATTTTCTCAGTCCTGCTGTTGTAATGGCATAGAGACCAACAAACAAATTTCCTGAAAGACCCCAATGAGAAAATCAATGGACAAGACCTCACATTTTGTAATTTTTATCTCAACAATTTTAAACCAAAATCAACATGAATGAAACATAAAGATGAATGAATAAACAAATTATTGCCTATACATTATAAATAACACATTAACTGGCAAATACAATCAAGATAGATATCTCAGATTTATTGGGCAGTCGGCTCAGCATTTGGCATCACTTTCAGCCACAAGGTCCTTCAAAGCTCAGAACTTCTGCAGATAGAGCTATTGTTCATTGTTAAAGTGTCAAGAGGACTTGTCAAGGGGAACTGTCTATGTCAAGGCATTTAAAAGTCCTGCCCCTTACATCCTTGAATGAAATATCTGGAATGTTAAAATTCATGATTTCTTGCTCTCTTATTCTGACTGTCGGCATAAGCCTGGGGTTTCCATTACTGGATTAGTACTGCATAACTGATTTCACAACCAAATTATCACAATAGGGTGCCTGAGTTTCACAGTTTGACAGCTATTAGTGGTTATAGATTTGTTACAATTGGACTATGAATTCCAATACATGTCGTTGTAAGGAATAACGCACTTCAATGAAATGTTTGCTGTTATATGGCTTTACTTAGTTGAAGCAATGTAAATGTAGTAAATGGATTTTTATATATTTTTTTCAACATAATGAAGTCTGCAAATGATACTTAGAACTTTATTTTATTTCATCACTGCATGGGTCCTGAGGTCTGCAAATGTGAATATTGGATGAGTTAATGTGGGAGGTGCAAGAACAAAGGATCTGGGGTACATGGCATTGGTTGGCACTAAACTGGCAAAGATGGGGGTGAATGAAGAGACATGGGTTGACATAGAGAGCATGAGGGGCCGAGGAGGTGGGCATTTGGCAAGAAAGGTCTGAAAGTTAATAGGGGGTAGATGGGGGCATGCAGGGGCATGGGTTGCCATGGATGGGACATGGAGAGTGTGGAGGGGTGAAGGATGCATGACGAAAAGACAGCACATAAGTTAAGTTAAAGTAAAAATTAAAACATTAAATTTAAAATGAGAGGGAGCAAGTAAGTGCAATACTCAGAAGAAACAATAAAAAACATGAACAGTAAAAACAAAATAAATCAATGAAAGTAAAAGCAAAAGAAAAGTAAAATGTGACAACAAAGTCAGAAACAACAAGAGAATCAACTAAAAATGAAATCCACTTACAGCCAAAGAAGCAAAACTAAAATGAGGAAAATTTGTACATTTCTTACTGACCCTATTAATCAGAATTATGCTCTGTATTCCTCATACTTGAGTATTACATAGTTTTTTTCCATGTATTAATAATATGACTAACTTAACATTGAAAAGGCTAACAAAAGAAAAATGCTGCTTAGCACATACAATTGGAGGGCTGTGGTTTTGGTCATAGATTTAAACCAGCTATTAGAATAATTAAATGTTCTGAGCAGTATGTTGGTAAGATGTCAGCTTACAATTTTTTTCCATTGTGGGCAAGTAAATGCATTTCTTACAGCACCCTTTCGTAAAGTCTGTGTAATGGATAATTTGTCACAGTGCTGACATACTGTTCATCTGAGTCAGTTACTATTAATGTATTTTTTTTAAAGTTTGTTTTACTTTAAAATCTCTTATCCCAATAAAATGAATATTTCATCTATAAGATGTTTGTCACTTTAATGTCTGTACAGAAAAAAATCAAGCTACACATTTGAAACAAGCAACTTGTCTGTATATACGTAATGTAGATGTACATAAGCGCACTAGTTGTCTTGCTCAGCAGATGCAAGCTCACTTCTTTTCGAGTGAGTTACCCCAGTATATGTGGATAGTGGAATAGCCATAGGTAATATATAATTTGGTATTCTGATGCAAGTTATGACAAAGTGATGTAAACACAATTTTTGTTTTGGACCTATCTTCAAGTGACAGCAAAAATGCTAAACTTCTAAGTTTACATGCTACATAAGGTGGTATTTAATGCCAGCCAGAGGGGTCTCTTCCATCAGCTGGAGAGCTGGCAAAAGCACTGCATCATCTCCTTTCCCAGGAACAAGGGCTAAGAGGCAGATATTCAGCCCCTCTGAGATCTGCCTACCAATCAGAGGTCAACAGCTGTGCACGGCAGGCAATGCAAGCAAGAATGGGGCAGCTACTGGTATTGCCCCCAGTGGAGGCCCAATATTCTGAGGGACCAAGGCCAAAGGTGACTGAGGGTAAGATGGGGATTGTTGGGTGAGGGTCATGGGGGAGGTGGGTGGGAGTATTGGCAACAAGAGCATGAGGTTGCTGTAAGCAGGTTCTCCTTCTCCCTTCCCAATTTTGAGTTCCTCAATATGGCATCGAGTACCTCTGAAGTCTAGGAGCCCACAAGATAGGCAGCAATGGAGGGGGGGATGAGGCCCTTACGTGGGCATTGATTGTCCACTTCAGAACTTCAATCGGCTGCAAGGCAGGCAGGCTTGTGGATGAACATCCAACCTCAGATTTAATTGGGCCAGAGTGAGAAGGTGGTGGAGCACCCAATTAAACACTCCCTTCATCTTTAAACTGGGGTAGAGGGCATTAAATGGTGCTTTGAAGGGTGATTTTGCACCCATGTTTGGCATGAGAGTAAATGGTGAGACAGGTGCAAAATCCCACAAGTCAAAGAGATTCTCCCTGGCGAGATCTTGTTTCCCCACGTATTTTTTTTTCCCCCACCTCTCACTGGTGACATAACAAGGTTGCCACGCTTTATGGGGGGAAACCTCAGTTAAATAGATTTTAATAAATTTGAATATTAACAGGCCACCTGCCATCTGATTTCCCCCCCTCACTAAATATTCAAAGCTCACCAAAGTGATATCACGGCAGCAAGGCTTACAACAGCTTTAGAAGAACAGGCTTCAGACAGCGGGATCCTGTCGAGGGCAGCAAGGGAAGAGAAGGATGTGCCCTGGCAGTGCCCTGCAACAAGTGAGCACTGCCACAAATCAGATTAGTGGCACCAATTTGGCAGTGGCAACTTGTGTCAAGGGCAGGCCAGAAGCCAGGGATGGAGGAGGAGGGTTCCCTATGTGTGTGGTGGCAGTAGGGGGGCTGATAGCTTTGAAGGGGGGAAGAGACTAGCCTGTGAGGGAGGGGACATGCCAGTGAAGGTGGGGGGGAAGGGCTTTTCTGTGAAGGTCAGAGAGACTTGCCTATGAAGGGATGGGTGGGAGAACTTGCCAGTGAAGGGGAAGGGTGCCCATGGTACTGCCATGGTGGGAGAGGGGAACAGAGCCCCCAATAACTGTGCAGTTGAAGTGGGAGGGGCAGGGCACAGCACCCCCTGATATCTTAACGAAGGGAAGGGACCCTGCATACTTGTGGGGGTGGAGATCCTCCATATCCACGGGTGGGGTGGTGGTAGTTTAATTTCAGTGCCCCGATCTCTGTGGGACCAGCCTTGCTGGTACTATCAGGCCCTGTCCTACCAAACTGATGGCATAAACCATGCCAGGAGGTTTTCTTTTGTAAGAATGGCTAAAGATCGGGTCTGAAAACTTGGTTATGCATCTGGAGATCAGATGTATAAGAACATAAGAAATAGGAGCAGGAGTAGGCCATCTAGCCCTTTGAGCCTGCCCCGCCATTCAATAAGATCATGGCTGATCTGAAGTGGATCAGTTCCACTTTCCCGCTTTCTCCCCATAACCCTTAATTCCCCTGTCTGTCAAAAACCTATCTACCCGTGACTTAAATATATTTAGCGAGGTAGCCTCCACCACTTCAACAGGCAAAGAATTCCAGAGATTCACCACCCTTTGAGTGAAGAAGTTCCTCCTCAACTCCGATCTAAACTGCACCCCCCTTATCTTGAGGCTGCGCCCTGTAGTCCTGCTGTCCTTTCTGAGTGGGAAGAATCTCTCTACCTCTACCCTATCCATCCCCTCCATTATCTTACATGTCTCTATAAGATGCCCCCTCATCCTTCTAAACTCCAATGAGTACAGACCCAGTCTATTTAGTCTCTCTTCATAGCCTAACCCCCTCATCTCCGGTTTCAGCCTAGTGAACCTCCTCTGCACTCCCTCCAAGGCCAAAATATCCTTGCGCAAGTGCGGCGACCAAAACTGCACACAGTACTCCAGCTGTGGCCTCACCAGTGCCCTGTACAGTTGCAGCAAGACCGCCCTGCTTTTATATTCTATCCCCCTCGCTATAAAGGCCAGCATCCCATTCGCCTTCTTGATCACCTGCTGCACCTGCAGACTGGGTTTTTGCGACTCATGCACAAGGACCCCCAGGTCCCTCTGCACTGTAGCATGCTGCAGCTTTTCGCCCTTTAAATAGTAATCCCTCCTACTATTGTTCCTGCCAAAGTAGATAACCTCACAGTTGCTAACATTGTACTCCATCTGCCAGGTCCTCGCCCATTCGCTCAGCCTATCCAGATCCCTCTGCAGACTTTCCACACCCTCCGCACAATTTGCTTTTCCACTCATCTTCATGTCATCAGCAAATTTCGACACTCTACATTCAGCCCCCTCCTCCAGATCATCTATATAAATGGTAAATAGCTGAGACCCTAGCACTGATCCCTGCGGCACTCTACTAGTCACCAACCGCCAATCAGAATAGCACCCACTGATACCAACTCTCTGTCTCCTATTAGGCAACCAATCCTCTATCCACGCTAACACCTTACCCCCAACTCCATGCCCCCTAACCTTCTGAAGCAACCTTTTGTGAGGCACCTTATCAAACACCTTTTGAAAATCAAGAAACACCACGTCCACCGGTTCGCCTCTGTCTACCGCACTAGTCATATCCTCATAGAATTCCAATAAATTTGTCAAACACAACTTCCCCTTAACGAATCCGTGCTGCGTCTGCTCGATCAAACCATTCCTTTCTAGGTGCCTCGCTATTTCTTCTTTGATGACGGATTCAAGCATTTTTCCAACAACAGACGTTAAACTAACCAGCCCATAATTCCCTGCCTTTTGCCTGCTACCTTTTTTGAACAGCGGCGTAACATTAGCCATTTTCCAATCTTCCGGCACTTCACTGGAAGCCAGCGAAGTTTGGTAAATAATCACTAAGGTGTCTACTATCATCTCTGCCATTTCCTTCAGAACCCTGGGATGCATTCCATCCGGTCCTGGGGACTTGTCCACCATCAGTCCCATTTGTCTATCAAGCACTACCTCTCTAGTGACAGTAATCACATTCAGGCCCTCAACTCCTACCATCCTTCTATCTTTAATATCCGGCAAACTATTCGCGTCCTCCTCCGTGAAGACCGAGGCAAAAAATTTATTTAAGGCCTCCACCATTTCCTCATCTCCCACCACTAAATCCCCCCTCTAATCCTCTAAGGGTCCAACATTCACTCTGGCCAGCCTCCTCTTCTTTACATATTTGTAAAAACTCTTACTGTCCTTTTTTATATTTAGTGCTAGTTTAGCTTCATTGTCTATCCTTCCTTTCTTTATCAACTTCTTAGTCATTCTTTGTTGATTTTTAAACTTCTCCCAATCTTCTAATCGCCCACTACTTTTAGCCACTCTAAACGCATCTGCTTTTAATTTTATACTCTCCTTTATTTCCTTCGATAACCACGGCTGGTTATCCCTTCTCCTACATTCCTTCTTTACCATCGGAATATATTTCTGCTGAGCACCGAAAAAGATCTCCTTAAAGATTCTCCACTGTTCCTCAGCAGTCCTACCAACCAATCTGCATCCCCAATCTACATTCGCCAATTCTTCTCTCATCCTATCGTACTCCCCTCTGTTCAAACAGAGGACACAGGTTCGGAACCCCACTTTCTCATCCTCTTTTCAATCAGAGCCTGACACTTTGACAAATTATGGAAAATTCCACTCTGAGTCTTGACAGGGTGTACCTTCTCTTGTTCTTCTTTCCATTGTTCAGTAATTAAAAAGTTATTAATCTTTTATGTTTTTCTGTTTTTAAGATTCACACTGTCATTCAGTTATTACAATATTGGTCACCAAGAAAGTAACCATAGCCATCACCAGTGAAAGTAGTATGACCAATAAAATCAGTGTAGCCAATTGCTGTGATAAATCACATTGCCTGATTATTATGTCTTAGCATTTCACATGAGAATGATGCAATTTTAGTTTCAAGAGAAGAACTGGCTGCTGAAATTCCAAATCATACTTCTAGAGTCAAAACAGCCAAGTTCCAGAATGCATGTATGATTAGATGAATAGATGTCCTCCTGATTGATTATTATTGTTATTATTATTGATGCATAGTACTCTGTCTAGGGTATGACTGATCATATGTATAACATTGTAGTAATTTATTGTCATGACTACAGAAGTAAAGGGAGAGGGATGCAAGTAATTGCATTATTGCTTTAGAGCAAGTCACTTGATCTGATGGTGATGTCTTTAGGGTGCTGAACAGGTTGCTGCTTTAGTTTATTTGTATTCTGTACAGTGCAGAGAACAGCTTTTCAGAAAGCTTTTGCGCGTTAATTTGAATCTATGTATGCAAATCCTGTCTTTTTCATTTTGTATAAAACCTACAACATAGTTAGAACATTGAACTATAAGTCTAGAAACATTACAGGCAGCAGTTGCAGCTTTCTCTTGCATGAATTGCAGCCATCTGAGATGTTGAAAGGACAAAAGATAAGAAACCAGTCTTGCTTCTTAAGCAAAGAAAATGCTAAAGAAGATGTAAGGAGGCTACAAAGGGTCATAAATAGATTAACCGAGTGGGCAAAACTCTGCAAATGGAGTATAATGTGGAAAAACGTGAAATTGCCATTTTTGGCAAGAAGAATAAAAAGAAGCTTATTATTTAAATGGGCAGAGATTGCAGAGTTCTGAGGCATAGAGTGATCTAGGTGTCCTAACGCATGAATCACAAAAGATAAGTATATAAATACAGCTAATAATTAGGAAAATTAATAGAACATCTTTTAAACATTTACCATATGTGGGCGCTGCTGGCTAGGCCAGCATTTATTGCACATCCCTAGTTGCCTGGAAGAAGCCCATGGAATCTAAGGCAAGTTGGCAAATTGGATCCAAAATTGGAGTGTTAGTAGGATCCAAAATTTACTTGTTAGTAGCAGGCAAAGGCTGATAGTGGATGTTTGCTTCTGTGATTGGAAGTCCATGACTAACAATGTACCACAGGGATTACTGCTGGGACTCTTGCTGTTTGTTAATGACTTGGATGTGAATATAGAAGGTATAACTACTAAGTTTGCAGATGACATGAAAGTTGGTTGAGTTGTTGATAGTGAGGAGGATAATTTTAGTCTACAGACAGATATTGATCAGCTAGTAAATCAGGTAGAGCAATGGCAGATGACATTTAATCCTGATAAGTGTGAGTTGATGCATTTTGGGAGATCTAATAAGGGTAGGATATGTGCAATGAATAGTAGCCCCTGGGGAGGATTGAGGAACAAAGGAACCTTGTTGTACAAGTCCATAGATCCCTGAAGGTGGCAGCACAGGTAAACAGCATGGTGAATAAGCCATTTGGAATGCTTGCCTTCATTAGCCGGGACATAGATATACAAGCAGGTATGTCTTGGTACAACTTTATAAACATTGGTTGGGCCACAGATGGAATACTGTGTGAAGTTCTGGTTTTCACACAATCAGAAGGAAGTGATTGTACTAGAGAGGGTGCAGAGGAGAGTCACCAGGATGAACTGGTAAACAATGCAACATGGTATTCACATCACAAAAATGGGCCATTCAGTCCAAAAGGCCTTGCCAGTATTTGTGGTGATGCGCATGTCACACCAACATATAGCAGGTGCTGATTTGCATTCATTATATTTATTGTCACAATTGGTGATATTCTTACCCTGTATCTTTAGGGAACCAGTACAAATTGGGTTAGTATTTGAAAATTGAAAAGTATTTAATATAACAGCACTTTAAAAAGATACATGCAGACAGCATGACATTGAATGTGGGAAGAAGAATTCTTAAAAAACAATGTTTGGTCAGGGGTTGTGGGTGAGCAGGGGGTTGATGAATAGATAGGTAAGTCTGGTAATGGTAAGAAAGTCAGCATAGATTTACAAGAGGAAGGTTCAGCCTTACAAATTTACTGAAGTTCTTTAAGGAACTGCTAGGCCTTTTTGGTAATGAAAATGTTATAGAACTGTACTTAGATTTCAATAGTTTTCAAATATTGTTTTGTACAGCAATAATGCAGAAGGAAGTGAAATCACAGGCAAATTTCTGAAGTGGAATGAATGCTGGCTGATTCATCAGGTGATTGTTAATATGACCTGCACTGACATTCACAAGGGGTCAGTTGTGACACGGGATCAATGTTCGGACCACTGCCGTTTACTGTGTAAGCAAATGATTTGGAGCTGGGGGTAGAAACAGAACTGTTTAAAGTTTGCAGAGAGCACCAAATGTTACAACAATCGATTAGAGACAAAATGAACATGAAAAGATTTGAATATATTGGGAAAATGGACTATTAATTACAAAATGGTATTTAAGGGTGATTTCTTTCTTTGCTCTGTCAGTAGGGGCTCTGTCCAATGAAAAACACAGACTTTAACATTTAGAATCAGAATTCCGACAGTGCAAAGGAGGCCATTCAGCCCATTAAGCCTACACTGACAGAGTATCTTATGCCACACAAAATTTTGCAACTATTTTGACATGGCTAGATAACCATGAGTGAACATGACACAATTTTGACTATTAGTGGTCAAGGATCCCTTTGGTAGTATAAAATCGAAAATGGTCTCTTAAGTGTGGATAACTGCAAATTAATAAAAAGGAAGGAAAATAAATGGGAAATATAAACAAAAGTACACAAAGATACAGGTCACATAACAGAAGAGGGATCATTAATTTGGAACAGAATGGAAAGAGTCTGTATCTTGCAAAATAGAGCAAAGTGTGATAGTACTTGCCGTGTCAAGCTTTGGTTCTTCTATGCTATACTTCTATACACTTCTATACTTCTATATACTTCTATATCTTCCACTATACTCCAGGGATTGTTTGGAGGGGCATAATTTGGCATAGAGGGCTTGAGGGGCCAATGGGTTGTTTAGAGCGTAGCTCGGTATGGGGGAAATGAGGTGCAATAGCATGTGAGTGAGGCATTTGATGGCATGGATGGAGGATGGGGTATGAGCAGAGGGGTAGAGAAGGAGGGCCTTTCTGTTTTAATTGGGACCAAGTCCCATAGCACCAAAGAGGCCTTTTAAACAGCCTATGTTGGCACCTGACAGTTCCCGTTTGCCTCTGAACTTTTCCCAGCTCAACTGTCCAACTGCAGGATACAGCTGCCTGCCCAACTGCAGGATACAGCTGCCTGCCCACCTTCCTCCCCATTCCTGCACCGCACAATGAAAATCCCATCCCTGCAGGCATTTGCTCCCAAGATAGGCAGGCAAAGACAGGAAATTTCCTGACTTCTGTCATCTGCCTCGAGGATGGAAGTCCAGCCCAATGTGTTTGTACGTAAAAGTGACATAACTATACCATGTAGAATTGTGGTTGCAAGAAGGTAATGTAAAAAAGGCAGACAAAACCAAACATAACTAGGTTTGAAAGCAATCAGGAGAGGTTGAAGTGCCTGGAATGTGCAAACAAAAGCAGACTATACAGCCTCTTGACTCTGACCAGCATTCAATCAGATGATGTCAGATCTGTACATCAGTTCCACTTTCCTATCTTTGATCAATGTTCCCTCATAACATTACCGAATGAAAATGTCTCAATCCCAGATAGATCCAATCACAGTTTTTGGGGTAGTGTATTCCACATATACACAACTCTTTCTGTGAATAAAATACTTCCTGGTTCTTCTCTGAAATAGTCTGGTTCTCATTTTCATATTGTATTTGTTATTTTGGATTCCTTCACCAGAGGAAATAGTTTCTCTGTATCTAAAATACCAAATCTCTTTACCAATTTAAAACCTCAATTAGATTATCACTCAACCTTCTGAACTTAAAGAAATAGAGACAAACTCATGAAATCTATCTTCATGGTAATTCTTTAAACCCAGTATAATTCTAATGAATCCATATTGCACGCCCTCCAAAGCCCATGCTGGGCCCAAGCTGAAAGCTGACCGGGGCTTGACAAAACTGAAGCAGAACTTCTTTCCCTTTATATTGCAGTTTACTTTGTTAGCTCTAGAAAGAAAAAGTTCAGTTGAGAAACTATTCAAATAATTAAGATTTTCCAACAGATAGACAGATTTAACTCTACCAATAGGTTTAATGTCTGGCCTCGATGAAGGCAAACAACCATTGTAGGATCCCCAGTGGCAGGACAGACGAAACACATAAAACAGTGTAGACATTAAGGGATGGGATCATGCAGCCAGCGGTCAATGGTGTGCCACCTCTGCCACTGGAAAACATGCCATGTGGGATGGGGAGCATAATCCCTTGTAGGGAAATTTTAAGGGACTAGTATATGGATATTTGGAAGCATAGGAACTTGAGAGGTAATTTTAGATACAGCAGGAGGAACTGCTGAAAGTTTTCCAGTCTTAATCTAACCTATATTCTTTTTTAAAATGGTACAGAACATCCTTCCAACACAAGCGCAAGTACAAGTTTCATAGAGAAGTTCAGCAAAAATACCTAACACCATGTATGCATTAAATCTTGCATAAATAATCTTAGCCCCCGATTAATCTATTATTAAAATCTCACCAAAACAGTCACTGTAGCTGTGAGAACACTAAGTTTTCCCCAAGACTGTGGCCTGCCCCTTACCTCCTTAGTGAAAAATGCCAACTTGCATTGGATGTTCTCCTAGAGATTGAGACATTTGTAGTTGGGAGGTGAAACAATCAGTCAATCAGCCTTTTCTCCAATATTTTTATAACTAATATATAGCTGTTGAAGGAAAATGAAAAAAGTGCACATTTATTAATATTTGTTGTTATAATTGTTCATTTAGGTTGCACAGTTGTATCTATCAGGTTAACCTTTAATTCTTGGAGACTGCAGGATAATTCTAGCAATTCTACGCTCAACAGGAACAAAATAGTAAAGTTATAGGATAGCCTTAGTCGTGAAAATAGCTTGATTCAAGAATAAGTCACTGAGGCACTATCAATATTTAGATCCATCAGAATAAAAATACACAATTAAACTTATTGTGTGCCTACTAAGAATTTTGCTAATTCCATCAACTCTCAGGATAGTAATAATGCTGGAAGTGTGCAATTGGGAGTGATAATTCTGTATAATAGAATCAACTCATGCTGCATTAATATTGAGTTTTCCTGGCTGTATCAGTTTTTAATGTTGAAATGCCAATAGGATTATTTGACATCAAGTGAAATGATAAAGATTAAATTGTTGTATCTTATCTCTATCATAATTAACTTAGAAGATAAATTTGGATTGGATTATGTTTATTAATGCAAATTAGAGTAAAATAATTTCTTCCAAGTAATTGGATACAAAACAATGTGTTCATGCCAAACTATCAATATCTGTTACATTATTTAAATAAACTGGGATAGATTTTCTTGTCCTGGCACTTGATGTGTGCATCTCATGCGCAGAGAACTAAGCATCCACTTAGAATCTGAATAATCAACCCTTCCAAAGCTTCTGTGGTGAACCTAATTTGATATGCCGGAAAGAGCGGGGGTGGCGGGTTGGGAGGGGAAGGTTAGTGGGAGAGGGAGGATTGTTGCTTCCTGTGCTATTGTAACTAAGTAAGAAGTTTCACAACACCAGGTTAAAGTCCAACAGGTTTATTTGGTAGCAAACACCACTAGCTTTCAGGGCTCTGCCCCTTTGTCAGGTGAGTGGGGAGTTCTGATCACAAATAGGGCATATAAAGACACACACTGTTTACAGAATACTGATTAGAATGTGAGTCTTTACAGCTAATCAAATCTTAAATAAAAGGTGCACTTTTAAGGCTTGATTAGCTGTAAAGACTCACGTTCTAATCAGTATTCTGTAAACACTGTGTATCTTTATATGCCCTATTTGTGATCAGAACTCCCCACTCATCTGACGAAGGAGCGGAGCCTCGAAAGCTAGTGGCTTTTGCTACCAAATAAACCTGTCGGACTTTAACCTGGTGTTGTGAGACTTCTTATTGTAGCTAAATCAGCCATTTAATCAAAAGGAAGGCAGTTAAAGGGAGGTAACCATAGCAGTTTTAAAAAGAAATGTCAACATAGAAACAGACTGGCCCAACTACCCCATCTTATTGACATCCTAATCCTATGTGCTTGTCCTGCTTCAAACTCCTTTTATTGCTCTTTCCTTCAACATTCTATCTAACCTATGCTTAAAAATTGATGTGGGCTGGGAATTTCCTCAGAGCTGCTCGTTCTCCACTGCAGTACCTTTGCCAAGAGTATGGTGGAAACATATTGATGCCCATCCACAAAGTTCTTGTTGCACTTCTGATGCGATTATGGTGGTGGAGTGAAGCAAGTCCAAGGAAATTATTAGCCATGGCCTCTGTGTCAGTCATGAACTATATAACTCGCACTCCTAAACAGTTTGCATTTTGGTCCATCAACTAATTGGATCTTATTCTATCTTCTCTGTCGCTTGCTTTCATAATTTCAAACACCCTTACCAAATTACTTCAGAATCCCCTCTTTCTTCATGTTTGTATTTCCTTAAGTAGGCAATTCTTTTTTTTACTCAGTCATGGAATGTGGGCATCAATGGCTGGGGCCAGCATTTATAGCCCATCCCTAACTGCTATTGAACTGAGCTAGATCATTTCAGAGGATATTTAAGAGTCAACCGCATTGTTGTAGATCTGGAGTCACATGTAAGCCAGATCAGGTAAGGATGGCAAATTTCCTTCCCTAAAGACCATTAGTGAACCAGATGGGTTTTTACAACAATCAACAACAATTTCATGGTCATCATTAGACTTAGATTTTAGATTTTTTTTTTATTAGATTTAATTTTCAGCATCTCCCATAGTAGGATTTGAATCTGGGTCTCTGGATTACTATTCTAGTGACAATACCACTATGCCAGCACCTCCCCTTTGCCTGTGATTCTGCTCTGTATCTTCTCTATTGTCTCATTCTAATCATTATAGCATGGAATTCAAAACTATAAGCAGTATCTAACCGTGATCGTACTGAGATTTCAAACAAATTTACCATTTACTGTTACACTCTGATCTAATCTGGCTTACATGTGACTCTAGATCTACAACAATGTGGTTGACTCTTAAATACCCTCTGAAATGATCTAGCTCAGTTCAATGGCAATTAGGGATGGGCTATGAATGCTGGCCCCAGCCATTGTGTAACTGTTACAAGTTTGCTAATGACACAAAGATGGGTGGGAAAGCGAATTGCGTGGAGGTCACGGGAAGTCTGCAGAGAGATTTGGATAGGTTGATTGAGTGGGCGAGGATCTGGCAAGTGTGAGGTTATCCACTTTGGAAGGAATAATAGTAAAATGGACTGTTATTTAAATGGTGATAAATTACAACATGCTACTGTGCAGAGGGATGTGGAGGTCCTTGTGCATGAATTGCAAAAAGTCAGTCTGCAGGTGCAGCAGGTGATCAAGAAGGCAAATGGAATGTTGGCCTTTATAGTGAGGGGGTTAGAATATAAAAGCAGGGAGGTCTTGCTGCAATTGTACAGGGTACTGGTGAGGCCGCAACTGGAGTACTGTGTGCAATTTTGGTCCCCTTATTTGTGAAAGGATATATTGGCCTTAGAGGGGGTGCAGAGAAGGTTCACCAGGTTGATACTGGAAATGAGATGGTTAGCTTATGAAGAGAGATTGAGTAGATTGGGCCTGTACTTGTTGGACTTTAGAAGGCTGAGGGGTGATCTTATAGAGACATATAAGATAATGAAGGGGCTAGATAGGGTGGAGGCAGAGAGATTTTTTCCACTTAGAAAGGAAACAAGAACTAGAGGACACAGTCTCAAAATAAGGGGGAGTCAGTTTAGAACAGAGTTGAGGAGGAACTTCTTCTCTCAGAGGGCAGTGAATCTCTGGAATTCTCTGCCCATTGAAGCGATGGAGGCTACTTCGTTGAATATGTTTAAGTCACAGGTAGATTTCTGATCAATAAGAGAATTAAGGGTTATGGGGAGCAGGCGGGTAAGTGGAACTGAACCACTACAAGATCAGCCATGATCTTATTGAATGGCGGGGCAGGCTCGAGGGGCTAGGTGGCCTACTCCTGCTCCTATTTCTTATGTTCTTACTCGACTTTATTCTATGCCTGTTATCTGAAAATCTGTGAGCTTGTTTTAATGGTCTTGTCCTTTTGAAGTGCTGTTTTATGGTCATTTGAACCTGAATCCCAAATTCCTCTGCTCTTCCACATCACTGAGCATTCTCCATTCAAAGTATAATCACCCCACAGTTTTCCTCTACCTTACTTCTACTTATCGTAAATTCCATCTGATGTTGGAAGAAATGCTGGATGGTTCCCTTGGCCCCCATCCACCTGATTCCCACCCCAATTTAATATCAGGGCTTCAGTAAATGAACAGAAAAATAGGAAGGAACACACTTATAAAGATTCAGACAATTGACTCTTAGGCTGCCAGCAGCTGGACTAGGGAAATCAGTATCCTCTGGGCCAGCTTACACACGGAAACAAACCATCAAAAATACAAGAAAAATAATTACTCTGATATTAAGATTAGTTTTAGTACTATTAAACAATGTTCCATGATTAAATTTAAGGATTAAAAATCACTTCTGTATTCCTTTTTTGTCTATTTTCCCACCAAGTCACAATTTCCCTTTCTAAAATCCAATATTCCTAATTCTCTGTTTTACTTGGAAGAGTGTTTTGATCCAGTTTCCATGGTTGCAGTAGTCTGGGGCCATAATGTTGTATTTGATATATGATATGTTGCCTCTATGTATCATTATAACCTTCAGGACTATTCTTAACAAACTATTCATCCAGCACCAATGTTAGCTTCATATGTCATTTACTTCATAACCATAATTTAAATAAAATAAGCCACCCTTCAGCACTTAAAATATCGCCTCCCTTCCATGTATAGATTATACACTCTCTGAAATATGATCAAATTAAAACTGACTAAACGCACCTTCATGAGGAAATGTAAATAAGCAGACAAGTGTTTGAAACTTTAGGTTCCTATTTGAGATTTCAGTATTTTGTAGTCAATGTTTTGGATTTTTTAATAGTTTTGAACGATGACCTCAATGGTTAATTTGGTGGGGAGGGGGAATCTCAATTAGTCTATGGCGAGAAGGGCCTTAGATGGCCAAACTGCCCAGCTACCAACTGAAGCCCTTAAGTGGGCAATTAATGTCAACCTCAATACCTCAACAGTGGGTGGGGGACTTGCCATTCAGAGAGCACAATAAGCCAAACTTGTGGCAAAGGATGTTTTACTCAAGTCCACAGCCCAACTGTCAGTGTCTTTGTCAGCTGTGAAATTCTATCTCTAAGCTCATTGATCTTTCCATTCTGCATTCAACCAACTGTCTGATTTATCAGCAATTCCTTTTCCTGTTCAAGGTAATGCTTTATAAAGAATTCTGGTGCCTGAAGATCAAGTTTCAACTGAAGATCTATCTTTGTTGAATTTGTGTTAACGAATTTATCATCAGAAGATCTCAAGTCCTCATTCAAGTGTTTTACTTCCTGTGACCAACACTTCAGTGTTCTCACCAAATCTTGGCCTGGAATTTTGGTTTTGCTTTCTTCCATCCAACCTTCAAGTGCCTCGCATCCAATTCATGCTTGAATGAGCATTAAGTCACTGCAGGCAGGACAGGTGCCTCTCACTCAGGAGGAACTCCTGCCTTAAAGAGCTCCTGGTCAGTATGATTGGCCGGCAGCTCTCCATCAATGCTGCAGGAGAGGAAGTTTAGGAGGACATCGGGGCCTAAGTCCAGGCACCGGTGGGGGAGGGGGGTCTGACATCAGAACGGCACTTGATGTTGGCACCCCTCAACCTAATTTCCTGCCTGAGATCTAACTCTGTTGTTTTTTGGGCTTTTTCATAGAAGCTCAATCCCCCAACCAGCCTAGGAATTGGAAAGTTATGACTGGGCAAGCAACAACTCTTAAGTGGCCAACTTACCACTCTCAAGCCTCAACTGGGCAAGAGGGAACTTCCCATCCAAAGTCTTGCCCGCTCTGCACACAACACTGTGTGGTTGCGGTGGGCAGGGAATGCGGAGAGAATCATGTTTCTTCAATTCCATGCTACCCCCACTTAAATGTCACCCTGGGGGTACGGGTTGGATTGTGGGAGGAGCAGTGGGCGTAAAATTCTGGCTCTATTTTTTAACCCGCAAACTCACCTTTGGAGTGGGGGGATTGTTTCCCTACATGGATCAGGTTTTCTTTCAATTGTTTGTTAGCAACACTAAGCTTCTTATAGCTGGCCACAGTAAATGTTAAGAGTTTGGTACAGTCAGCATGATCAAGTGTCTGTTGCAATACAGTCATCACCATGTTACTAACAGAGGCATGGTGGTAATGTGTCTCTGTTAGCCAAATCGTTACCCAATAAAATGTCTATCTTTTCTATAGGCATCCTAGGAACAATTCCCACTGTAACAATTCCCCTTACTAAGTGACTAAATTGACTTTATATAAAGGAACGGGTTTACAAACTTCATGAGTATCTCCTATTGATTCATTTTTCTTCAGCAAACTATCTGGAATACAAATTGCATCATCAGCCACCATCAATTACTGATCTGCTCTAGTATCTCAAAATGTTGATTTGTTTCCTTATTTTGTTGTAGCAGTAAGAGAACACTGCTTTCTTTGAGATAAAATATTTAAATCCTCCAGTGCCCTGGCTCACTTTAGCAATAGTCAGGAAGAATTCTGAGCCATATCTCCCTTTCTAATTTTTGAGGAAACACATGCCATTGCCACAGCTTTAGTATCAATTTCTTTTGCTGTTTGAGCCTTTTCTGAATATTCCTTGGTGTTTCTACGGCAATAGGTCTCCCATTAAATTCCCTGCAGTTTATACAAGGAAACAGACCTTCAAATATGTACACTCAGCAGCTTCCTTTCCGATCTGAGTACACGTTCCTAGGACATTCCTAGCTTTCCCTTCTCTTCCCTGGCGACTTGCTTCCCTTTCATCCTCTCATGTTTGTGGGGAGTAATGGCAGTAAGATTTGGATTTAAGGACCAGCTCATTATTGTCAACCATTTCCATTGCCTGCCTAACTGTTTTAACCCGCAGGTCTTCACCATAGGTTCTAAACTATTGGAGGATGCAAATTTTTAATTCCATCAGGAGAATTATGTCCCCATGAGCTTCATAGGTAGCTTCTGCTTTTAATGCCCATATCCAGTGGTCAAAATTACTTTCCCTTACCTTCTCAGATTCAGCATAGGTCTTCCTAGGATGTATGCATATGATTCAAAACTTATGCCTTAATGTCTCAGGGACCAACTCATATGCATGAAGAACAGCCTTTTTTACTGCATTATACTCCACAGAAACTCCTTCCAAAAGTGAAGCACAAACTCATGAGCTCTGCCCATAACCTACTTTGCAAGAGCGTTATGATAAAAGCAAAATGCTGCAGATGTTGGAATCTGAAATAGAAACAGAAAATGCTGGAAAATCTCAGCAGATCTGATGGCAACTGTGAAGACAGAATAGAACCAACATTTCGAGTCTGGATGGACCTTTGACTAAGGGTCATCCAAATTCAAAATGTTGGCTCTAGTCTTTGTCCACAGATGCTGTCAGACCTACTAAGATTATTCAGCATTTTCTGTTTTTGTTGCAGGAGCAGTGTGTTATTTTCTTTTGCTTACTTCATTTGCCTAACTACTTTCTCAAACAAATTGAAGAATGTCTCTGTGTGCCTTTGCTTAAACTTTGGAAGGGCTTGTACAAACTTAAACATATTCCCACTGGACTCTGGATTGGCTAGCTCTTTCGTGATCAGAACTTGCCTCAACATCTGAAGCTCTTTTTTAAAATTCAATCCTTTTAAGCTGGTATTCCCTTTCTTATTCCTTCTTTGCTAACTTCTCTCCCTGGAAGCTAAGTTTTCACATTTCCATTTCTCTTTTTCTCTCTTCCTTCCCTCCAGTTCAGATTTTTTTCAGTTTCCTGTCATGCTCAAGTTAAAGTTTCTATGTTTCTCTATCTCTTTCTACCCAAAGATGCTTCATTTGGCAATGAATCCTGGCTAACTCTAGCTGTGGTGCACCCATTTCAACTTTCTCTTCTTTTAAATCTATATGTTGAGTAACTATTTTAATCATATCATCCTTAGGAGATCATGCTTTTATTTCCTGCTAATGCCTGTATCCAATGCTAATTCTCTCACTTTAGCTTTAGTCCCAGATTTCAAACAATCTATTCTGCATTTCAAATCCTGCAAAAGCCTCCAGTCTATGTTGGAATTGGGATGAGAGGAGTGTGCTACTTCTCTAACCCTACTACGCCATGGCTCGCATCAATAGTGTAAATGTTTAATTCACTCACCAACATGGCTAATTATTTACCTTTGCTACTGCTAGACCCAGAATAAAAGAGTTTTTTCAATAACACAATAATTGATTTATCATGAAACAAAACTTATTTTATTAATACACACAACACACAGACCAACAACCTTCTTCCATCATAAGGTCAGAAATGGGAATGTTCGCTGAAGACTGCACAATATTCAGCATCATTTGTGACTCCTCAGATATTGAAACAGTCCATGTTCAAATACAACAAGATGTGGACAAGATCCAGGCTTGGGCTGACAAGTGGCAAGTAACATTTGTGGCACACAAATGCCAAGCAATGACCATCTCCAACAAGGGAGAATCTAACCATCACTCCTTGACATTCATTGGCATTGCCCCTGCTGAATCTCCCACTATCAACATCCTAGGGGTTACTAGTGACCAGAAACCAAATTGGACCAGCCATATAAATATTGTGGCTATAGGAGCAGGTCAGAGGCTAGGAAGCCTGTGGTGGGCACCTCACCTTCTGACTGCCAAAGTCTGTCCACCATCTACACTCCAAGTCAGGAGTATGATGGAATACTCTCTCCCTTACCTGGATAAATATAGCTTGACACCATCCAGAAAAAAGCAGCCAGCTTGATTGACACTCCATCCACAAGCATTCACTCCCTCACCACCAATGCACAATGACAACGATGTGTACCATCTACAAAACGCACTGCAGGAACTCACCAAGGATCCTTAAACAGCAGCTTCCAAACCTATGACCATTGCCACCAAGAAGGACAGGGGCAGCAGACATGGGGCAGCCAGTTCACAGTACTGTCTTTAATTTAACTGGGACTTCTGCCTGCACTCATTTCTGTGATACTTGTAGGCTGGTTCATTAATATGACAAATAACAATGGACCCAGCATCGATCCCTGAGGTACAACGCTGGTCACAGGCCTCCAGTTTGAAAAACAACCCTCGATAACCACTCTGTCTTCTGTCACCAAGCCAATATCCATTTGGCTACCTCACCCTTGATCCTGTGAGATTTGACCTTGTGCAACAACCTACAATGAGATACCTTGTCAAAGGCCTTGCTAAAATCCATGTAGACAACAGCAACTGCACTGCCCTCATCTACCTTCTAGGATACCCCTTCAAAAAAAAAAATGCAATCAAATTTGTGAGACATGATTTTTCAGTCACAAAGCTATGCTGACTGTCCCGAATCAGGCCTTGCCTCTCTAAATGCCTGTCAATCCTGTCTCTCAGAATATCTTCTAACAACTTACTCACTATAGATGTTAAGCTCACTGGCATGTAGTTCCCAAGCTTTTCCTGCAGCCCTTTTTAAACAAAGGCAGAACATTTGCCACCCTCCAATCTTTAGGCACCTCACCTGTGGCTGCTGATGATTCAAAATATCTCTATTAGGGGATCCGCAATTTCCTTTCCAGCCTCCCACAATGTCCTGGAATACAGTTCTTCACATCCTGGGGATTTAGCTACTTTGATATGCTTTAAGATTTCTGGCACCACCTCTTCTGCAATATGTAAACTCCTCAAGACATCACTATTTACTTCCCCAAGTTCTCTAACATCCATGCCTTTCTCAAGAAATATTCATTTAGAATCTCACCCATCTCTTGTGGATCCACATATAGATGATCTTGTTGATCCTTAAGAAGGCCTACTCTCTCCGTAGTTACTCTTTTGCCCTTTATATATTTGTAGAAGCTCTTTGGATTCTCCTTTGCCTTATTTGCCAAAGCAATCTCATAACTCCTTTTTGCTCTTCTGATTTCTCTCTTAACTCTACAACTACATCCTACATATGCAGGAAGCACTCTTTGTCAACCTTGTACAAAGCAACAAAGCATTTTGGGACTTCTGGGACTGGGGGTGGGAATATTGGGCTGAGTTTTATGGGCCCATCATGGAATGGGTGGGGCTGGAATATGCAATGAGCTATTCAAAAGTCCATTGATCTGGACAGAAGCAGAGGTTGGTGGAAAATTCCACCTATTGTCCATAGAGGGCAGCAGAACAGGGTTAATGAGACATGGCAAGGGTTGAAACTCCAGGTATGTTCTCAATCGATTTAGTAGATCGATAATTATTTAAGCAGAGCTGTCCTCTGAAATTAAACGTAGCTGTATGTCAGGGCAGATTATATGTAGTCTGTGCAGTGGGCTTGGTGAGTTTAATGCTCTTAGTTGCATGCCTACTTATGTACTTAAGCAGCAAAGAGTAGTCACACTTCTGTTTACTACATTTAAAATACTGGAACATTTTCCACTTCCCACATCAGAAATAATGACAACAAACATAAGTATTTAAATTTCCCCCCCTCATCAAGCCATGAGTATATATCCAAATTACATACAATTGATTCTAAAGTTAGACAACTTGTGAAAAATAACCATGAGCTCCCATCTTTTCTCATTGTATGGCGTTAGAAAAGTTGTCTCATCTGAGAAAGTTGCACCTCTTAAACACATGAGTGAAAGCTGCCAAATACTTTGTTCTTCTATCTTTAAATGATTTTGAACAATCAGGATACAATGTGGAGAAGATAACAGGAACATCATTTAGCCAGCATCTAATCTGTGTGAACAAGCAATCTTAGCATTCTGTATGTATGAACTAGTGCATCAAGTTGCAAGCAAATATCTGGTTCAAACTGATCAATCACAATGTTACAAAACAGACTTCCATTTCCCAGAGCTACTGACTGCAAATACAAAATAAGCTTTATAAAAAGAAAATTTAATCAAGGGAAATTTTTGAGATTTGAGTTTTAGTTTCATCCATAAGAACACCTGTATAATTGCAGTACTGTTTGTGTTGTGAACTGAACAATCATTATCTGTTGGTTCCACCTTATGAGAAAATTCAACTTTAAAAGATGCATAGTTAACAGGTGGAAAGTAGTGGGAAAAGGGTGTATCTGGTATTTGCAATATACAATTAAATGTTTAAAGGGTACAAAGGTTATTCAGAACTTAAGGGGCTGAAATAACTGAAAGTAGTCATTCAAAGTACAGCAGGTTATAAGCTACAAAGTAGTTGATCAATTAATTTCTGAGAAAAGGCAAAAAGCAAAGTTCAAGAAGCTTGGAAGTGTCTCCCAAATCCTAAAATTGACTGCCAGTTTTTAAACTCAAAAAATACTTTCTGCAATTGTGCAACAGACAGCCCAACATTAGATAATTAATGTAGAGGTTGAAATCTGTGATGGTGATGTGAATGGGGTAGGGCTGGGTGGTGGGGGTGATGCGGGGGGTGGGGGGGGGTTGGGGGAGATGAATACATTTTTATGTACAAACTTTACAATATATATTGCAATTATTTCCAGAAATTTCTTACATTTTGGTTGAACAACAATCATTTTGTATATTTTTAAGGACTCCAGCATAAACATTTGGTGCAAGTTTATTTATAAAGTTACTCATACATTTCTTTGGGTGACGCAACCTAATCTAAAGCTTCCTTTAGTCCAGACGTTGGAAGACCCCAACTCCTAATATTGTGATGGCAAAAGAAGGCAGCAACTAGCTTAGCAACACATGGTCTAAACATGCCAATCCTCTGAATAACAGATTGTATATCTTCTAGATATAATAAAATTGGGAGTGGGGGGGAGGGGAGATTATAAATGAATTTACAAATTTTTGTTTCCTACTTCCTTTGCTTTTTGCCTAAAGGCAATGCTTCTTTTCAACCAGAAGAATTCTAGGATTGATGCTTTTTGTGGGATCCATGGGCAGATTTCTACCTGGCAGAGTCTGAGCACCAACTCTCGGGCACTTATTCCCATCTCCTCATGGACCATGACTCCACCATTGAACATCAAGTCACAATCTCTAGGACAGTCATTGATCTCATCTCCTCTGGATATTTTCCCTCCACAGCCTCCAATCTCAAAGAACTTCAAGCCCTTACAACCTGTCATTTCTATCTCCTTCCCAAAATTCACAAACACGACTGCCTTGGTAAACCCATAATTTTAGGCTGTTCCTGCTGTATTGAACTTATTTTTCCTTATCTTGACTCCATTTGACCACCCTTGCTCAGTCTGTTCCCAAGGAATTTATGATTCTTCTGATGGCGTATGTCACTGCAACAGTTTCCTAGCCCTAACTGCCTCCTCCTCACTATGGACATCTAATCAATCTACAAGTCAATCCCCCAACAACAAGGGCTGAGGACTCTCTGTTTCTTCTTTGAACAGAGGCCTAAACAGTTTTGATCCAGATTTCATGGTCCAAAAATAAGTTAGCCATGAAAGGAGTAGGGCATGCAGTTTATTATTTTCTTCTATCTTGTTTGCAGAAATAAGTGAGATTGAGTAACAAGATGGAATTTGCTTTGACTGTTAGTCAACATGTTCTCTTACTGTTTGCAATAAAAGGAGCTGAACACTTTATATTTGTTCTTGCCTCAAGGGTTTCATTCTGGCAAACACAAGATCGTAGAAGCACATGTGAAGACATGTGCAAAAAACAGTGAGGCAGAACTTCTCGAGCAAGCTCCTTGATTTGATTGCCAATCCTCCAGGATTGGCCTGAAGTCTCCAGGAACTGAAGATCAGTCTCCAGGAATTGAAGATCAATCTCCAGGATTGCTGTGTGCAACCCTGCAGAAATATCACTGGGGCATTCACAATTTTTTTTTGTAATTTTCTTCAAATATTTCTCTTTACAAGATGTACAAATATTAAAAATGGGAAAAAGACTGTTTAGCTGACAATGAAGCAGCATCCAATTGTATATTGAGTTTTTTGCTTTCCAATTGGCGTAGGGGAAGATCATGTGATGAAATCTCCAGGAATATATTTAATAATAGTTGACAATCATACTTCCTGCCACAACTTCAACAGGAAAAGTCCATTTCCGCACAAAAGCGGAAATCCTCCAAATGTCTTTCTAAGTTACAATATTGCAGCAGGAGAAGCCCTGAGGAATGTCATCCCTAATATCTAGCTCCAATCATAAGGCGGGGAGGGAACCTATTGTTATTGATATGGGTTACATCATACAGTTAAATATTGGACCATGAGACATCTGAATGGAATGAAATCATTTTGAATGCATACAGCAATGATCAGCTTGAGATTGGAGAAGGGACTTTTGATGTTTGTGAGGAACATCTGATTTGCTCGAGTAGGCAGGGTGATAATAAAAACACTTCAAGGGACAGAAGTGTTACTGGGTAGCTTGTTGGGCATGGAAGAAACATTCCTGCTCCTCCGGCTCAAAGACGGCATTTATCGTATTAATTCACCCTTTTCACCACCTTTAGATTGCTCAGTTTCTTGAGGCCCAGGAAACACAACTACCTGTGTCTAAAAATAGAGTGACTGTTAAACTGAAAGCAACATTATAAGATGTAAATAACCAATAACCCAGAAGTGAATTGGTTGCCTGCACCTCAACCCACCTTCATTGATATTGGAAGTGGACGAGTTTGCGGTGGGTCAGAATCCTGTCTCAAATTTTTTGCATCTTAACTTTTGAACTGACCACAACACCCCTGCTCTGTGAGTTAAACTTCAGCCCAATGCCTCTAGATTTAATTCAGGTTTTTGCCATTCTGAACCCTGATGCTCTACATCCTCAAGTGGTAATTTGGGAGGTGAGAAAATAATAGACTCCAGCAGCTCACACATTCCTCTGCATTTCCAAGTGTGGCCACAAAGCATTTCATTATTTTACAAAGTGATGATCTGAACAATCTAACAATTGAGACATTTATTTTTGCATGACTAGATGTATATTCAGATATACAGAAAGCTTCTTTATAGATTTATGAACCTAAAATTTGGCATCACAACAAGAATATTGTTTAAAAATCCCACATTGTGAAATCGGAAACTTGAATGCGCACCATATGTTTGTGTGTATGGGGATAATAGCCTAACGATAACAAGGATGCGAGGAGTTTTTGGAGAGATTGAAAGCAGCTGAGTAAGCCAATAGGATCAGAGATAAAGAGGTTGTACCAGACTTAAAGGCAGGATTTTTTTTAATGCCATCTTGCACCTTGCAGCTGAGACAGAAAACTAGCAGCAGGAGGTCAAAACTGGGGACCCCTGGAGACGGTCCTCGGTATTTGGGAGGGAGGAAAGTCAAGTGGAGACCATTGGGACTTGGAGAGAGAGAAGGATCATTAAGACACTGTGGGGAGTTGTGAGGGACTGAGAGAGAGAGAGAGACCATCAGGTCAGTGGCAGAAGCTTTCATGATGGGGGGAGAGAGAGAGACCATCATGGTCAAGGGTGAGAGAGAGAAACACCCACTTTAAGGACTGGGGAGGAGCAAGAGATTTCGAAGAGTGGGGAGAAAGAGCCCAGTGGGACTTGGGGACAGAAAGAGTCGATCAGGGATGGGGGAACATGGGGGAGATAAATATAGTAGGAGGAAAAGAGATTACATTTGGCAGGGGGAAGGCAAAGGGATGAGGGTCCATCTGGTCTGCAAGCATTACTGTAAAAAGACATAAATGTGGTGGAGCTGGCACCCGCTTTCACTGCTGGGTTTCCCAAACATTTGGGAAATCTGTGCAGTAACTTAATTTTAAATCCCAATTACACAATGGGAGCCTGATTTAAATGTTATTTCTAGGCTGTATCTTTCCATGATGGGACAGAATTGAACTCCAATATCCTTTCCCATTTTAAAAAAAACACATGCAGCATGTTGAGGTCATGTTCACAGATTTTAACTATCCTTATCCCTCCTTCATCTTATACTGGAAAGAAGGGGGAGGGGGAGGCATTAATACTGAGGCCAATTTACCTATTAGAAGCAACTGTCCAGTATGTCATTCCTAAAATACATGCAGTGGGTTTTTGCCATTCTCTCTGCATCGTGGGTTAACTTTTCATAGCCTGTCTATCCCACTATTCTCACAAGAAAATATAGATGCTGCAAACATCCAATTTTATTCATTCACACCCAGTTGTGTAGAATGTTTTTGAAGATGTAAGTCACATGCAGAAATGGTTGCAGACTAAATCTCTTTCCATATCTTTCTCCGTTAAGAACCTTGTTAACAGCTTTCCTTGGTTTAGCATTCTTTTTCAAAAAAAATGCTTGTGAAGTACTTTGGACCATTTTTCTATGCTAAAGGTGCTATATAAATACATGTTGTTGAACACTCTTATAGTTGCTTCAGGCTGAGGAAAAAGGAAAATGCAGCTGTTTGCTATTTCAGATTTTATCCAGTCCTAACCAGTTTTCAAGAGGATATGAGTTAGTAGTAGTAGGAAGCCATTTACAAAATTTGACAAGAATAGACTATGTGTTATAGTTACTGCAGTCAGAAGGAAGCTGATGTGCTCCTGGTGTGTTTTCTGGGGTATCCAATTGACCCAGATTTTGGAAGAAATTTTGACTGGAATAACATATGAAATCTAGGTACAGATTGAATGGTTTCAAAGTTATTAAGGTCAGAACAAAGTGCTAGATACACTAATTGACAATCATTTTCAATTTTATAACTTTGTTACATGAAATATTTCCACCACGGCTAATAAACTACATAGTCAAGAATTCTGTTTATGAAACACACTTAACAATATAATAGCACTTCCAACACATCAGTGTAACATGTCCACCATTTCCGAACTGATTTCTAGTCAAGAACTCGCTGTCCTTTTTTCTAGCACACACTGTGCAACGAAGCCCAAAGAACCCCCTTTTAATGTTTGTTGAATAAAATACCCGAATGCCTTTTATCTGAGTGCAATCCTATGACTGGGCTATAGGTAAATTCTCAACTCCAAAGTAACTGGACATAAATACCCACTGTTGCAGCCAAAAACAATTTTTTTCTAAGCATCAGAAATATGCAGCTCCCCACTGCAAGAAGAACAAGATTTGGTCCATTATATACCAGGAAGAATGAGCAGAGCCAGCTACTGAAAGAGGGCAGAGAAGAGGCAGCAGAATTCTCAGCGGGAAGTCAGATCCAGCCAGAGTTTCAAGAAGAAATTTCTATGGAGACAATGCATCAGAAGTTTCTACTCCACCAAGTTCTTCGCTAAAACCATATACCTGATGTAGCCACAACTGCAGCCTTACAGCAGGGTGAGGATAGCATTGCCAAGGGCTGTTAAGGTGACTGTGGCCATGAACTTCTTGTATTCAGCTCCATCCAGGCTGATACAGATGGTACTGGCAGCATCTTCCAGTCTTTCAATTACTGTTGAACAAAGGATATGCCAAGGAGAAGCAGATGGAGCAGGCAGGCAGCTTTGCAATGATTGCATGTTTCTGCATGGAATAGTGTGTCATTGACTGCACAAGTGTCTTTTTGTGTGTGTCCCATGTCAACTCTTAAGATACAGCACAACCAGAAGGAATTCACTCCCTCAACAATGCAGTTGGTGTGTGACCATATGCAGTGTATCATGCTGATGGATACCCAGTATTCAGGCAGCAGTCATGCTGCTTTTGTTCTGCAGCATTTTGCTGTACTATCTATATTGAAGCCATTACAACAAACCAGAGCGTGACAGGAGCTATCTTCCATCTACACGGCTTGTAACACGAGTAGTATGCACATAACAAGAATCGAACTGTCACATAAAACGTGATCAAACAGACTACAGGAATGCTTCAGCAACACTTCTATTACTTGACCAGTTCTGGAAGAGTCCTGCATGAATGTTGAGCTGTATGCTGCACGGTCTTGGCATCATCAAGGGACAGTCCCTTGACACCAGCTATACAGTGGCCAGCTGAGGAGGAGGAGCAAAAGTCAGAAAAGGAAGGGATGGAAGAAGGCAGGAAGCAAGTAACATAGTCCTTCCTGGTGAGATTAAAACAAGATTCCATCTGTATATTCAGGTAAACGCAAAACATTGGAAAACAGCACTGGACTTCTCCCTGTGTCTTGGTTAATATTTATCCCTCAATTACATCACTAAAGCAAATTATCTGGTCATTTTCACATCGCTGTTTTGTGGGAGTTTACTGCGTGTAAATTGGCTGCTGTGTTTCCTACATTACATCATCAACTTAATTTCAACAGTGCTTCATTGTCTGCAAAGCACTTTGAGATGTCAAGTGGCCATGAAAAACCGTATATAAATGCAGGATTTTTTTTATGGCCAAGCTGCCTGTGATTGGCTCATTCCCCATTTAATAGCAGTCTCACTTTTTGGATTGGATTTTACAAATTATGGTGGGGTCACGTTGACAGAAGTAGAAACTGCACAAGTGTCTTTTTGTGTGTGTCCCATGTCAACTCTAAGATACAGCACAACCAGAAAGCACTCAGCACTCCCTCAACAATCCAGCTGGTGTGTGACCATATGCAGTGTATCATGCTGATTGATGCCCAGTATTCAGGCAGCAGTCATGCTGCTTTTATTCTGCAGCATTTTGCTGTACTATCTATATTGAAGCATTACAACAAATGGTCAACTAGTGAATTGGGGCCATGGGTGGGGTGTCCTGGGATGTGAGATCAGGCTGTGAACAAGAAGGTGGTTCCAGGGCTTGATTTAAAAGACTGTCAACAGTGCTGCTGACATTGTGAAGGGCAGCATTTGGCATTTGGCTGGGAGTCAGTACTGCCAGGAAAGAGGGAAGGAGAGTGTGAAGATCATGGATACAACATCTGGCATTGGTGTGGCAACTTGTGTAGCAGCTGCAATCTGTGCCATCTGTGGATAATAAAGGTGGAAATAACAATTGCCCCTGCAAGGCACTCCTCACCAGTTCAGAGTGGCCAATTCCCATTAGCATTGGCTGTCAGGAGCAATGGAGGAGGCAAATTGATAGATTAGATGGAGATTCCTTGCATGTTCTCTCCCAGGTTCTTACTAAGAGTGCAAGGATCTCATACCACAGGACAGGAAGAGATCTCCCTTGCCAGACTAGACAAGCTTGGATGGAGGTGGCAGAGGAGGCCAGTAGTTGTGGGGTTATCCAGAGGGCCTGGCTATAGTGTTGCAAGAGGCCGAATGACCTTCTTAGTTCTACAGAGGTGAATAACAAACCTAACTGTCTGTGTGGCGGCACATCATATGTAGGTTGTGTACATGATTCCATCCTGGCTCTTCACATTCCACCAGCTCAGATACTTCATCTGGATGGAGATGCATGTGTTGGCTGAAAGAGAAGAACAAACTGGTTTGATCACCACACAAATGCTGGACCAGCTGTCAGAAACAGGCCTCTGACACTTGGAGAAATGCTAGAGACCAGGTCAATGCTGTGTTCAAGCATGTAAGAGGGGGACAAGGCATTTCGAGTCTCCACCAGGTACTTGTACCTCTCAGGTAAACAGGGATTGCACATTAGCAATGCCTGGGGTTTATCTCAATTTGAGTCGACTTTCCAAATTTTCTCACATTTCATGCTCAAAATCTGCCTCTGCGGGCTGGAAAATTTCCAGCCCCTACTTCTCAGACTTTATAGCAAAATGCTTTCAAATGTTGGTGAGAGAAATCTATAAAATAGTAAAAAAAAGATTCAACTGATTTTGTATTTTCATCTGTACACTGTGTGGAAGCACAGGTTGAAAATTGGCCTCAGTTGAAAAGAATTTAAGAAAATAAATTGTTGGCAGATGTGTTTTTCCCCATTATTATGGCAACTGCTAATTAAAAATTGCACAATTTAGAACAATCAAAGTGACAGCTGGCATTGGAATTTCAACTGCATTCTGGATCTGTTTCTCTATTACTAAGGTGTAAAAAGGGCTGAGGTGATAGAATCACTCCTGTGCCATCTCAATGATCAGATGGGATTGAGAATAGGAGCCCGGAGGAAAGGCTACTTAACAACAGGTATGATAGAATCCCTACAGTGCAGAAGGAGGCCATTCAGCCCACTAAATCCACACCAATTCTTTGAAAGAGCATCTTACCCAGGCCCACACCCTGCCCTATCCCGTAACTCCACACATTTACCATGGCTAATCCATCTAACCCACACATCATTGGACACTAAGATGCAATTTATCATAGCCAATTCAACAAATCTGCACATCTTTAGACCGTGGGGGGAAAATGGAGCTCCCAGAGGAAACCGTAACAGTCACAGGGAGAATACGCAGACTCCGCACAGACAGTCACCCAAGGCCAGAATCGAACCCAGGTCCCTGGCGATGTGAGACAGGAGCGCTAACCACTGTGGCACCGTGCCACAGGTTTCTGATGAAGACTAAGTATGCTCATGATATAGAAAGCTTCCATTGAAAAGGGAATTTTCTAGACTGCTCTTTCTTATTTTTTCTAAAGAAGCCACTAGGAAAACACATTGTTACCTCTACAACAACACCTCATCTTTGGTGATTAAGACTTTGGTTTGAATCCACATGGGTCAGTTCTTGTTCTCCTACAATATCTTGAAAAAACAGATGTCTTTGATGTGTAAGTGCCGACAAATTATTCAGTTTACAACTGAGTGTAACCTTGTCAGCATCCAAGAGTCAACTGAGAATAACTTGGCCGCATCCAATTGTCAATTGAGAATAACCTTATCCTCATTCAATGTCTATGTGTAAACCTCCAACAGAAAAAAGATTTTTCTAAACATAATTTGCCTCCTAATAACCACAATTCAATGCAGAATTAGACAAATTTTTATTAGACAAAGGAGTCAAGGGCCATGTGGGACAGGCAGGAAAGTGAAGCTGAGACCAGAACCAGAACAGCCATGGTCATATTGAATGGCGCAGTAGGCTCAATTCCTATGCTCCTATCTTTCTTTATTGAATGTAGACTTCCTCCTCCCTTGTTAGATAAACATCTCCCAAAATTGGATGTGTGTGCACCCTCAATAATCCTTTTTTATAGTATCAACTTGCATCTTTCAAGAAGTCCCATGTTTGCTTGAAAGATTGCCATTGCACTATCAAGTGTATGTAGTAGATGCAATATTGCAAGTCTGACTTTTTTTGCGCAACCTGAATTCTCCTCCTCTTGGGGGTTTGTGGCAGAGTAGTCCTAGAAACCATTGTGATTCTACCACTATCCCACAGAAATGTAGTCAGTAGTCATACAGGGCACCACTACCCCACAGAAATGTAGTCACTAGCCATAAAGGACAGTTTAGAGGTTAGAAAACTGCCCTGTATTGACAGCATTTTAAGAAAAAAAACAAGATGAAGTCTTGCTCATTCTTTATCATTGCAAACTAGAAAGGGAGGTTGTTAAAAGCCAAGTTATACTCACCATATGTCATTTCAACATCTAACACAACACTCATAAACTCATCTGTAACTGCTTCAAGAATAAATGTCACTGTTTCCACACTAAACAAGTTATTCTACATTTTTTAAATCTCTCAACATGCACTGGAGGAAGAAACCAGCCACTGTAATAACAACATAGGTATCTGCAGATCAGCAGCTGATGTCGCTTTCTTAACAAATCCTCCTGGTATCTTGCCTGCACAGAGATGCTCACTTGTAAGGCATTAAGCAGCTAAAAGTTATGTCACCAGGTAGCCAATGAGTATCTGAAATTGGAAGGGAGGAACGTGCCGTTCCTTCAAGGGAGAAGAAACTATCCTCAGCTGAAGAGGCAATGGATCCAGATATTAGGCCCTGTCAACAAAATAACAATTATTCATGAGTATCCATCACCTGGTAGTGAATATGGTCTCCATATACATTTGAAATGGAAAGAAGTGAGAAAGACTTCAATTTATATAAAGTGCCTTTCACAATGTCAGGATGCTACAAAGTGATTTGTAGCCAGTGTAGCACTTTTTGAAGTGTAGTCACTGTTGGAATGTGGAATATGATGGATAAGTGGGAGGAGTTGCAACTGTATCTGTAACACATTGCAATAGGTTTCTCATGACTTGCAGAACCACCCTGGAGATGGTGACAGTCCAGGAAATGAATGATGTATTAAGGTGCCAGGAAGAGCTTCTAAAAACAATAGTGGCCTCCAGTGTTGCAGTAACTTAAACTTTAGTAGATGTTTTGAGCAGTATATATTAACAGGACGTGCAAGATCTCAGTGGGATTAAAGCCTGTGAATACACACCCACCACTAACGCCTCCAAACCTGTAATCAGTACAAGTTGGCTAGAGGGACCTGGCACAAATGTCATTACTTCTCCAGTGAATGTCAGTGAACCAGCCTCTTAAGGCTCCTCCAGTACTATCAATTGCCATTTTTGATATGGGACTATTCTATTCTGATCTAGTCTACATTGCCACCTTTCTCTACTTTTGTAGCATCGAAGTAACAAGATTCTTGGTGAGATGCTTGGAGTGGAAAGCATAAGTTTGATCAGAGTTGAGTAACAGTAGCAGCAAACTTCTTGGCCTTTTAAGATCAAGTGTAGTCTTGACATGCTGCACTTGGTTGAAGTCATTAGGTTACATTGTGGTTTCATTTGAAGCAAATTTTTGAAGTGGCATTTCGGCCTTTTAGCCAAGATGCAAATGAGATCAAACCTTGGAGGAGGAGCTATGCCTACTCCAATCAGCTTGGATCATGTAGATCAAGCCCAAGACAGGAAGTGAGAGCCCTATCTTGTCAGCTTGGATTGGGAATGTCTCGCTTGCTGAGATTCTGAATTGGACTTTGATGGGATTGAATTGGATATATAAACAAAAAAAAGTAGCAGCAAAAGCAACCTCCAATGCATTACAGGAAACAGCAATTTTCTTCTGCAGTGTACAGAATCATCCGTTCAATGTGATACTTGCCAAATGGACATCTGACAGCTGTTCTTTTAAAAATCTTACTCCATTCTTAAAGTTACAAAGCCAATGCTCATAATGGACCAACTGGACCCGAAAACATCTCCTCGACTGCCCCAAAAACCAAATTCCAATTGAATCCAATTCATGGTCCTCACAAGGAAGGCAAACGAGATTCAAGCTGAGGAGATAAAACATTGCACCCCATGGCTTGATCCAATGCTTCATTTTAGCCAAAATGCCGAGAAGCAATTGCTGATAAAGCAGTGGGAATTAATTAAGGCTAGTTTGGGCTGGAAGTGAAGGAGATTATTCATCCATTACCTAGCCTATACCTTTTTTGATCTCATTTGTAACAGATTTTAAAGGCAACTGGCAAACCTTTTGGGAGGAGAACTGAGGGGGTTGTTTTCATGCTGGACTATTGGTAGTAATCTTTAGGAATGTATTTTTCCTTTCCTTGCATCTTCAAATCAAAAGAAATAAAAAAGAGAAAGACATATTCATATCACACCTTTCTTGAGCACTGAACATCACAGTGTTTTATAGTCAATGCAGTACTTTTGATGTGAAGTCACTGTTGTTATGTAGGAAATCAGCCATTGCCAATTGGCGCCCACACCAAACTCCGGCAAGTAGCAAGGTGATAATGACCAGATAATCTGTTTTTTGTATTATTAATTGAGTGATAAATATTGGCCGAGACACCAACAATAATTTAGAGATGAATCTAAGCCAGAAAGTCTCAAAAAAGCAATGAGATGCATGACTATAAATTGCTTTTGGGTACTGTTGGTTCAGGTTGGAATTTGCTAGTAAACCAGGAAAAGTTCCTGTCTCCTTTGATTTGAACTGTGGAATCTTTAACAAGCAGTTGAGCCAGCAGATGGAGCCGCAATTTAACAAGATCTCAAGAATGGCGCAACCAGTATTGCAGCTCTGTCTCAGTTCTGCATAACAGTGTCAGTTCAGATTGTACATTCAAATGCTCAAATCTGGCTTGAACTTACAATTTTTTTACTTTTCCAGGAGAGTAGTATTAATTGAACCAAATTGAGAGAGAATGGATAAGATTGCCTTGGTCCTCGTTTCTATTGCAGTTCACCCCCTCCCCACAACCCCAAGTAAGATGAGTTCTGAGTTTGGCTGAATAAACCATGGAATTTTACCTAACATCAGTGTTTTATTGAAATTAAGGAAGTGTTCCTGAGTATATTTCTTGAACTTGGCCGACTGACCTTGCTACTGTAAAGGTGTAACTTCATGTTACTTAACTCTTGACAGCACAACAGCTTTTGTCTTTGAACTCAGACTTGGGATCCCATTGACCCTGTTGGGGTTTGGAGAATGCTTCTTCAAATCCCCACTGTCGAGGTTTGTCAGTGTTCCTTTAACTTAAGTCAGGTAGACCAGAAACTAAGAGAGGTGGCAGTTAAATGGAGCAGGGATTCACCCTATTCCTTTTTAGTGCTCTCATCATAGAAAGAGAAACAACTTATTTACTGTCTATGACAACATGCAAAAAATTTTCAATGCTAGATTTGCTGGATGGTGTCATATTGTGTTAGCCCTCCGAAATCCTGCATAATCAAGCATAATAGTCAAGTGGATTATGATTTTGGGTGGTATCTCATGTCCCTTGTTGCCATGGATAATGAGCTGTCTTAGAATTGCAAGAACAGTAGCTGAGGAATGCTGCAAGGAAACGTGTCTAATAGAGAGTCATAGTTAGAATCATTGAAATCTTAGCACTTGGCAATTTGTTTAATGCTTAACTGCTGTTATCCAGAATGCTGCCAGGCTTTCTGAATTCCCACACTCAATCCCAATCTAGGATGTAACTTTGGCATAAATGACCATGTGGATTTGCAGAGCTCACTGGCTTAAGTTAAATGAAGTGTAATTCTGCAGTAAATGGTATAATTTCTGTGGCAGGAGCTTGTGCCCTCATTTTCCTGTTGTTTGCCAAAATGCAGCACTTTGAAGTTGGCACAGTTCTGCCAGCAGCCAACGGTATCAAAGTCAATATATATTCGATCAGCTGTAAATCTGGCACACTTGACTTGTGCCCCAAATTCCAGCCTCCAGCTTCACAAAAACTATAGGTTTGAATCAAAACAAATCTAATTCAGTTGATATTATCATATTGAGCTTCACTTGGAAGTTTACGACATCACTGTAAGCCCTTTAATATATTAATACACACATGTGTAGGTTAGGTGGATTAGCTATGCGTGGGATTACAGGGAGAAGGCAGAGAGAGGGACTAGATGGGATGCTCTTTTGGAGAGTCGGTGCAGACTCAATGGTGGGCTAGAAGGCCTCTTTCTGCACTGTAGGGATTCTATGGTGCTATGCTGATTATCTTTTATTTTGAAATCTTACTACGTGAGTCAGAAGAACTTCACCAGGAACGAGAATCCAATGGAAGAATGACAATTCTCAGGTAATAAATCAGATATTTCAAATACTTAATGATACCTTCCATTTACTGTAGTCAGGCCAGGAGTGTAATCTGTTGTAGTTGACTGAGCATTATTTCATACTTCATGATGAATCATACCGAATTTGTTGTAAGGATGAAACCATGTTCAACCCCTGATGGCTAGTAGATGCCTCCTTTCTCTATTTAGATGTAAAGTCACAGAATAGTGCAAACCCCAGTTTCTCTTCTTTTCAATTCTGTAGGTGTAAATCAACCCTTTTGAACATGACAAAGTAAATAGAGCAGAACACATAGAATTGCTAAGAGCACTCATTGGCTGGGTGAATATCCTTTTTGCGACTAGCCACAAAACTTGGAAGTTTTGACTTGGATTAACTTTGCTGTGAATTTGTTCTTTCTATTTAACTGCACATGATTTCGACTCCAGGGACAGAAGGCACCTGGTTCACCAGAGATATAGGCGCACCATAAAAAGTTGCAGTGGCACTCCTTGATATTGCTGATCTCTCTCTGGATCTCTGTCTCTGTGTGTGTGTCTCTCTCTCTCTCATGCTTACATTACCCTTCAAATCCTGGAAAATCCATGACAAAGTGTCAAAGGTCAGTATTATTGTGGGAAAGATGGCCCCAGGCTCTCTAGCAAATACATTTCACACCAACAAATCTCACTTTCCTATTCAGGTAAATTCCACAACTGCCACTAAATTAATGGTACTTCAGTTCATTCCTCCTATAATCCAACAGATGGAATATTGTTTATAGCTACAGCTGAAATTGTGACAAGTTTCACTGTAGTCCTATTATATCTACTTCCTTTCATAACATGAGGTCATTGGGTTTCAGTTTTCACAGAAAAACAACCCAAACTGCAGAATTTGATCCAAATGCACTAATAATAGTCTTGAATTCCAATAAAATAAAGTGGAATGTGAGTTATTCAATTGCCTTGAAAATAGGACTTTTTCAAGGCCATTTCCCAGTAACATTTTTTTTAGTTATCAGCTTTCTCGAGGCTGTTAGGCTTTTTGAAACACTTTGTCAGTTTTTGCAAGTTATCTATTATAATTTGGTATGTGTATGTGTGTACAACCTGGAAAAGAGGTGGTTTCAGCAGAAAGTGGTTTAATTGTCAGGCCCAAATATATTACTAAACTATGGCCAGGATTCTAATATGGCAGGGGCTGAAGAGTCGGTGAGGCCCGATGCCACTTCACGCTCTAATGAGCACTGATTGGCAGAAGATGGGTCTTCTGCCTTTAGCTGGAAGGAAGTCCCAACCTAGAGAGTGAGTCAATCAGATTGGCCAACCATTCCAGAAACAGTGCTGCAGTAGCCAGTAGAGGCACTGCAGCTAGCTGCCTGGAAATAAATGCTGGGAACCAGGCGAAAGGTAAGTGGCAGTGGTTGTTAGAGAGATAGGAGAGCCTGGGGGCTCTCAAGGGATAAAATCATGTGGTCTGGAGGTCATGCATTCATTGTTTTTGATGTAAAGGAATGTAACAAACAAAATACCAGACAGTCTTTGGTTTAAAAAAAATCGCGGTGACATTGTAATGTTTGGACCTGGAGTTATCCATTCACTCCCCTAGGCCTATTCTGCCATTCAATTAGATCATAGCTGATTTGCACCTCAGTTCCACTTTTGATATCCTTCTCTAATAAGATCGATCTCTGTGTAAAGATTCCAGCATTCATTGTCTTTTGGAAGAGAGTCCCAAGTTGCTAATATTAAAGCATATGGTAATTTCATTAACAATAATGCGCATTACAAAAGTAAAATACTGCAGGTGCTGGAATTCTGAGATTAATTGCAGGTCAGGCATTATCTGTGGGGAAAGAGATAGAGTTAATGTTAATGTCATCAGAACTGGAACAAGCAAGTGAAAGGGAGAGGATGGGAAAAAGAACAAAGTGAAACCCTGTGATATGGTGGAGGGCAGGTGGATTTAAATGACAAAAGGCTTTATGTTACAAGGGGTGGTATTAGACAAGAAGCAAAAGTTGTGTCTAGAGGTGTGAATGAAAGGATTGTTGCTATCTGAATGCAAGGCAATGGAAAACAAGAGTAAAAATAAACCAACAGAGTCCTACAGAAAAACTCAGGAGGCAGTAGGAGCAGGTAGCCATGATGATCAATACCAGAAATGTAACCCGGAGAATACAAACCACAAAAACCTCACACCAGTGGTCAAGGTCAGTAAATGCATGTTGAAATGTCCACTCACTGCTCAATGCAACATTCTCCCTTTCTTCAGTGACCAATCTCTAAAAATCATGATTCAACATTCATATGCCACAGATGACTCTCATGTCAACATATCCTCTAATTTTATTTTGTGATGGAGGGTGATTTATTAAGTGGTTGGGCTCTTGAGGTTCTTTTGTGTAGCCAGGAATGTACAGTTAAAGGGGCTGTGCACTGTGTGGGAACTTGTGGGTTGCTATGCGGCTGCACAGCTTAGACAGAACACTGCCTCAAATACTCTGCACAGCTGCAAACCTCACATTCACACTGCATGGTTTAGCACACGTTGCCAACTATTCAACTATGAGAGCCACACTACCCAAGCACATTGCATCACACTCACTGACACATTTGCCTCTCTTGCAAGACCACATTTATATAACTGGAGTATGGCGGAGGATGCTGCATAGACGCTTCAATATCCTTATAACCATGGAAGAAATGGTGCTCTTTATCATTGGAGTGACAATCACAAAGGCCATGGACAATGGTGGTGTTAAAATTGCTGATGATGACAGTACACTCATAATTTATTCTGCATCTTACATCCATCTTATCTCATATCCCACAATGTCTTTTGATATTCAAACTGCTGATGGTAAAACCATGCAATCCTCACATTCTTCCCCTTCCCTCTCCATGACACCCCTTATACTTTCACCTTTCAGATACACAAGAATTGTCATCTGACCAGGCAGCGATGGAAGAGAAAGAGTTGGTAGAATAGGAAGACAAAGATAAGAGAGAGACAACCTCACTTACAACCAGGAGCTCAGATACTGATGCTGAGTATGCTTTACAGAATAGCTTGATCTACTGGTGGTGACATGCCGGGTACAAGTGGCCTGCAACCAGGACAGCAGACCATTACAAATTGTGGCAGGTGTTCTGGCAATTACTACAGGCCCTTCCAGAGTGAGCCAGGTAGCAGAAGCATTATTCAAGCATCTACTTCTGTGCTTCCCAAACTGCTTTCCTAATGTGGTGCATTTTTATGTCTAAGACTTCATGTCAACCCAGATTGAAAGTTTTGGGGGCATATGAGGGTTGTTGGATAGGGGTGTTGAGGGGAGGCTTTGGGATTGGTTAGCTCAGTTGGATGATTGGCTGGTTTGTGATGCAGAGTGAGGCCAACTGCATGGGTTCAATTCCCATACCAGCTGAGCTTTTCATGAAGGCCTTCTCAACCTTCCCCTCATGAGATGTGGTGATCCTCAGGTTAAATCACCACCAGTCAACTCTCTTTCTCCAAAGAGGAGAGCAGCCTATGGTTCTTTAGGACTATTCTTTTGAAGGGAGGCTTTAGTTGTTGATTGGGTGGAGGGTTGGAGTGGCCTTAGTTCATAACTAGGGGAACCAGAGTTGAGTGCTGGGTGAATTTGATGAAAAGGCAGGTTTTCTCTGAATAGAAAACAAAGTCCTACCTATTCACAGGCTTTATTTGCAGCAGCAATCAGGCCTTAGAGAGCAGTCTATTAGGTCATGCCTACCAGCAAAAAAAGCACGCATTTAAAGGGGCCTCATAGCTGTTAGAAATCAGTCTGAAGTTCCACAGAGGCCATGCTGCCTTAAAGCTTGCAACCCCAAAATCTCAACTCAAAACCCCACTAGATCTATTCTGGTTTATTCAATTGCATTTTGTGTGGAAGCATGGCTTTCATTATGTGCAAGGCACCCACATTTGCATGAGTTGCACAACAGAATCGTGAAGCACATGGTGAGTGCCTAGCTCTTGTCACGCAATGACACCCTCAAGCTTCTTGAGCAGTTGATACTACTGATTGCTATTATGAAGGCAGGATGTCATCTTCAAGGATGCCCAGCACTGACTTGCATAATCCACTGAGTATGGTCACAGATCAGTTGATAATTGAGGGAGTAATAGCCCTTCAAGTCGCAGTACATCTCTGGATTTGCTTTTGATGCCCTCAAAGAGATGTGTGCAGTCAGTGATATCTGGCACTGTGAGGAAGTTTGCAATCCTTACACAGCTCAGTGTCTGCTGTTCTGTAGCAAAAGAATATTCAGTGTTGTCAGCTTTCTTTGCATAAAAAACTCAATAATCTCTCATGTAACAGTGGATGGCAAACTGGAAGATGTTACAAATAACACCTGCTCTGGCCTAGAAGTTGCGTAATGCATAAAATTAATCAATGTTCACCTTCACAGCACTGGTGATGCCATTCTTGCCCTGCTCCGAGGCTGCAACAGATGGCAGATTTTAGTGAGTACTGGTGAAACAGAGGCATCTAATACAATGTTGTTGTATTATTATTACTACACACAATGACATTACAACAAGAGAAGTTCTCCCTGAAAACTCTGTGTTCTCCCCATTCCCCACGTCTTTGAGCAGTTTGTCTGTCATTTGTTTATTTTCCCTTTCATGGTGCAGGCCAAGAGTGATACAAACTACTGCATTCAGGTTTATTACTGCATACCACTACCTGCAGACTTCAACTTCAAATAGCAGCATAAGCCTCCGATCATTTACACTAACACAGCAACAAGCAGTAGAAATCAATCAGAAACTAAACTGCAAGTAGTTAATGAATCCTTTAAATATTCCTTAAGGGACTGGGGATGTCCTTCTTGGTGCTGAATGAGATCTGCGATGTGAGATTAAATGAGGATGTTAGCTAGAGCATTCTGGTCAAAAATGGCACTGCTACTGTCAAATCATGTTGACTGGTGTCTGTCTGCTCAGTAAAGCTCCAGCACACATTTCCCTCTATGCAGGCTACCACTCTTACCAAAATTGATGTTAAGACTGTCAAAAATGAAAGTACATGCTGAAAGTTAAGGGAAGTTGCCATTAGCTTTCCTGTGTACAAAAAAAATTGCTTTTGCTTTGTTATTAAGAACAAAGAACAAAGAAAATTACAGCACAGGAACAGGCCCTCCAAGCCTGCACCGACCATGCTGCCTGACTTAACTAAATTTCATTGCCTCTGTTATTACAGTTTCTGAGACTTTAACTGTGTGTATTACAATCTTTATAAATATCTGAAGGTTATTCAAGGTCTGATTTACATTCTCATTAATTCCTCTCAACTTCAGTCAAAGGGCTATTGACTAAAGAACATATAATTGGGTGATGTGCCACCTCCAAATGTAGGATTGAAATCAACCAGAATTATCACTTTCTCCTTGGGCGACTTTTTAACCACTATTTCTTTTCTCGGATATTACAAGGGTTCAGGTGAAACTCCTCAGTGAATACCTTCTCACAACAAGAAAACTGGAGTAGAAAGGCTTCATAAGTCTTTAATAAAGAAATTAGATAATTAATGTTGTAAGCAGACATAAATTTATTATAATAAGAACGCAGGTAATTATGGTAACTATACATAAGATATAAACCATAAGCTAGATAAATGGCAAATGGAATTTAATGTTGGCAAGTGTGAGGTGGTCCACTTTGGTAGGAAGAATGGTAGGAAGGACTATTACTTACGTGGTGAAAAACTGCAGCAGGCGACGGTGCAGAGGGACCTTGGGGTCCTTGTGCATGAGTCGCAAAAACCCAGCTTGCAGGTGCAGCAGGTGGTCAGGAAGGCGAATGGGATGCTGGCCTTCATAGCGAGGGGGATTGAATATAAAAGTAGGGAGGTCTTGCTGCAGCTGTATAGGGCATTGGTGAGGCCGCAGCTGGAGTACTGTGTGCAGTTTTGGGCGCCGCACCTGCGCAAGGATATTTTGGCCCTGGAGGGAGTGCAGAGGAGGTTTACTAGGCTGATACCGGAGTTGAGGGGATTGAGCTATGAGGAGAGGCTGAATAAACTAGGCTTGTACTCGTTAGAGTTTAGAAGAATGAGGGGAGATCTCATTGAGACGTATAAGATGATGAATGGGATGGATAGGATAGAGGTGGAGAGACTCTTCCCGCTCAAAAAAGACAGTAGGACTAGGGGGCACAGCCTCAAGATAAAGGGGAGGCGGTTTAGAACGGAGTTGAGGAGGAACTTCTTCACTCAAAGAGTGGTGAATCTCTGGAATTCTCTGCCTGTTGAAGTGGTGGAGGCTGCCTCGCTAAATATTTTTAAGAAGCGGGTTGATGGGTTCTTGATAAGAGAGGGGATTAAGGGTTATGGGGAGAGGGCGGGAAAGTGGAACTGAGCCACGACAGATCAGCCATGATCTTATTGAATGGCAGGGCAGGCTCGAAGGGCTAGATGGCCTACTCCTGCTCCTATTTCTTATGTTCTTATGTTCTTATGTAAATCCAAAAAAGAAAAAAAAGCTAATTTTTATTTCTATTAGAGAATCCTATATACCTATTACTGATGCAGCAAAATGATAAAATAATATGACCTTAAGTATGTGAGATTCACTAGGTTCAAAACAGATTCTACAACAATCTAACAAATCTGAAAATTTAATTTTGGGGGTGTATAATTAACTTTTTTATGTTATTCCTTTCTCAGAGTTACAAAATCAATGGAAAGAATAGACAGGACAATCCTCAAACCATCTCCTTGCTTGGTCCAAAAATCAATTCAAGTTGAATCCAATTCACAGTCTCCAGTAAAGATATATACTAGGTGCAAAGCTGACAACAGGCATTACACCCGATTTACGTTTTATCCTTTGCTTGATCTTAGCCAATTGGCCAAGAAGTTATTGTACAATTAACAATTAATGTGTGGAAGGTGTTCATTTGATCAAGAATAACCATCCCTAATTAGTATCCTATATTTCGTGAATAAACCACCTATTAAACATTTCTAGAAAATTTATTTGGAATTTACTCCTGAAAACTGGACTTTAAGCAACTGTCATACTGGTCAATGAGCTCAGTAGGCTGGACAACTGGTTAATGATGCAGAGCAATGCCAACAGCATGGATTCAATTCCCATATTGGCTGAGGTTACTCATGGAGACACGCATTCTCAACCTTGCCCTCGCCTGAGATGTGCTGACCCTTAGGTTAAAGTCAGCACCAGTCGGCTCTCTCCCTCGAAGTGGAAAGCAGCTTATGGTAATCTGGGACCATGGTGACTTTAACTTTCCCTTTAGTCAAGGGATTGTGTCCAGCGAAATAATAAGACTTGATGTCTAACATTATTTTTTCTCACTGTGGTTTTAACTATTAAGGGTGACATTGTATGTGCTAATGCAATGGGAAAAAATATAGAATATCATTGTTTAGATGTGCGTATTTCTTTATCAGTGAATTCACATTGTTGTGACGGGAATTAACCTTGCTGTTTATGCAAGCTAGTTTTGACTCCTACTTAACATATGTTTTACAATGAGATTACCCAAAGTAACTTTTAACCTAATTTTCCTGCACTAATTCTATATAGCTAATGTTTGAAGTCTGGACAACTCTTTCGTCAGAACTCCTGATGCAGTCATCCAGACTCAAAACATTAGCTCTAATCTTTCTCCACAGATGCTGCCAGACCTGCTGAGATTTTCCAGCATTTTCTGTTTTTATATAGAATTAAGATGTTCCTAATTTGGCGAGGCATGCACTATCCAGTACAGCAGCCTGTTCCAATGTTAACATATCATGATTGTCATACAAAATTGGCTCAAGTCATTAGTCACACAAAAATGAGATTTGCTGCTCAGACTTTGCACAGCTAGCCAAAAATCACTTCATGAGGTAACCAAAGCCTCAGAAGAGAAATTAGTTAGTGCCCGACAAGTGGGCCAAAATGGGTTGTGTGTCGACAACAAATACCTGATAAGCCCAAAGATCTTGTGAAATTGCTGCTTTTGCCTCACTTTCTAAAAACAGAAGTAGGAGAAGTAGACTATACAATCTCTTGAGCCTGTTCTCCCATTGAATATGATAATGGCTAATCTTCTACATCAACTCTCTTTTTTCACTCCATTCCTATATCCCTTGATTTCCTTAGTAACCAAGAATCTATTTATTACAGTCTTGAATATCCTCCACGGCACTTCGCAACACAGGATTTTGATGATTCACAACCTTCTGAGTGAAGAGAATTTCTCCTCATCTCAGTGCCAATTTCCTTCTCTAACGTGCACAACACAGACTAATTTCTCTATCTAGTGATATGTATTTTCAAATGATGTTTTGCTGTGACCTGGTTTCTTGCTATGGTACTTCTGTCCAGTGCTGTTAACCGTCAGCCATCTCCACTCTAACAAATTCACTGGCAGGCTTGTTCAATTTCTCCTCAGAGCCAGTCGAGTCAGCAGGTAGCATACATATTTGATAGGTATTATGGCTCCAGCTAGATATTCCCGTCACATTCTTTATTCTCTTCTATTGCCTCATAAATGTAGTACCAGTGGTTGAGCTCAACAAGCTTTAAATAAGCACTTCTAGAAAGTACATGCATTATGAGATGCTTATGCATTCAACTTTTTCCACTATTACAAGTCAAAACCAGTTGAATGGGTAGAATAAAGTAAGGAATACTGGCCTTTGCAAAGCTCCCAAACTCCTCTTCAGTAATATCTATTTCACTCTTGTTTTGTCACTTTTGTTCAGGGATTGTGTTTCCTTGCAGGTTCCCTGTGTAAAGGCACTTTTTTTAATCCATTCGCAGGACCTGGGTGTCATTAGCTGGACTGCATTTATTGCCCCTCTCCAGTTGCTCTTGAGAAAGTGGTGATGAACATAAGAACATAAAAACTAGGAGCAACGGTAGGCCATCTGGCCCCTCGAGCCTGCTCCGCCATTCAATAAGATCATGGCTGATCTTTTTGTAGACTCATCATAACCCTTAATTCCTTTACTGTTCAAAAATTTATCCATCCTTGCCTTAAAAATATACAATGAGGTAGCCTCAACTGCTTCATTGGGCAGAGAATTCCACAGATTCACAACCCTCTGTGTGACGAAGTTCCTCCTCAACTCAATCCTAAATCTGCTCCCCCTTATTTTGAGGCTATGCCCCCTAATTCTAGTTTCACCTGCCAATGGAAACAACTTCCCTGCTTTATCTTATCTATTCCCTTCATAACCTTATATGTTTCTATAAGATCTCCCCTCATTCTTCTGAATTCCAATGAGTATAGCCCCAGTCTACTCAGTCTCTCCTCATAAGCCAACCCTCTCAACTCTGGAATCAACCTAGTGAATCTCCTCTGCACCCCCGAGAGTGCCAGTATATCCTTTCTCAAGTAAGGAGATCTTACTTGAACAAGAGCAACTTCTTGAATCGTTGTAGTCCATGTGCTGTTGTGGGTTGACCCACACTGTCGTTTGGGAGGGAATTCCAAGATTTTGGCCCAGCAACTGTGAAGGAATGGCGATATATTTCCAAGTCAGAATGGTGAGTGGCTTGTAGGGGAATTTGCAGGTGGTGGTGTTCTCATGTATCTCCTGCCCTTGTCTTTCTAGATTGAAGTGGTTGTGAGTTTGGAAGGTGCTGTCCAAGGATCTTTGGTGAATTGCTGCATTGCATCTTGTAGATAGCGTCCATGATGGAGGAAGTGGATGTTTGTGGATGTGATGCCAATCAAGCAGGCTCCTTTGTCCTGGATGGAGTCAAGCACCCAGTTATTGGAACTGCACCCATCCAGGCAGTATTCCATCACACGCCTGACTTGTGTCTTGTAGATGCTGGATAGGCTTTGGGAGGTCAGAAGGAGAGTTACTTGTCACACAGTATTCCTAGCCTCTTGGAACCACTGTGTTTATGTAGTGCATCCAGTTGAGTTTCTGGTCAATGGTAACCCCAAGGATCTTACAGTGGGGGATTCAGTGATGGTAATACCATTGAATGTCAAGGGGCAGTAGTTACAGTGGCTCTTATTGCCATTGCCTGGCATTTGTGTGGTGTGAATGTTACTTGCCACTTGTCAGCCCAAGCCTGGGTAGTGTCCAGATTTTGTTGCATTTGAACATGGACTGCTTCGGTATCTGAGGAGTCACAAATGGTGCTGAACATTGTGCAATCATTAGTGAACATTCCCACTCCTGACCTTATGATGGAGGGAAGCAGCTGGAGATTGTTGGGCCCAGTACACTACTGTAAGGGACTCCTGCAGCGATGTCCTGGAGCTAAGATGACTGACTCTCCACAACCACAACCATCTTCCTATGTGAGAGGCATGACTCCAACCAGTGGAGAGTTTGCCCCTGATACCCACTGATTCCAGTTTCGCTAGGACTCCTTGATGCTCCACTCAGTTGAATGTGGCTTTGAAGTCAAGGGCTGTCACCCTCATCTATGGAATTCTGCTCTTTTATCCATGTCTGAATTAAGGATGTAATGATGTCAGAGGCTGAGTGACACTGGCAAAACCCAATCTGGGCATCGCTGAGCAGGTGCTGCTTGATTGCACTGTAGATGACCCCTTCCATCACTTTACTGATGATCAGGAGGAGACTGATTGGGCAGTAATTGGTCAGGTTGAATTTGTCCACTTTTATGCGTACAGGACATACCTAGGTAATTTTCCACATTGCAGCTGGCAATATTAAAATAGTTGAAAAAATGATAATTATAGATATGCTATTAAGCGATCTATGAAAGTTTGGAAAAAGCAACTGAAAAACTAGCTTTTGTGCTTTAGTTACAGTGCAACCCCATATATCAAATTCACAATAACTAAGTTTTTTATTTTCCCATCTAGCCATGATTGAGAGGCAATTGGGGGAAGTCAAGTGGTGAGCATTGAAATTGGAATTCCCTGCAAGCTGTTACACACCCTCCCTGGGTTATGGTTTATAATTGCTCACATACTGATTTTTACTAATTGGCTGACTTCTTGTTCGGATGACGGGCAACATGCTCCCTCCAAATTTTCTATGTACCAGACTGCAAATACCTCTGAATATTACAATTTTGCACATGGGCAGTCTGTATTTTAGAAGTTACTGAATTGCCATGAAGTTGCAAGTCTGTTTATTTCAATGTACAGTGTTCCAGATTACTGTGTGGTCATGTATGCACACATTTTAAAGGAAATGTTGGTGATGTGGGCTTCAATGACAGAATGGAATGCAGGGAGCAACCCCACTTTGGCCATTTGGGAGTCCACCACCCTGCACCTGTCAAATTTTGGACCAATTGTGCAGCCAATCAGCTGTCATTAGGTCTCCTTCCTTTAAGGGATGAAAGCCTGCCTTTAAGAGCTGCTGGCCAATGGAAAGGCCAGCAGCATTTCAACCTAAGCTGCATCAGAAGGACTGGTGGCCACTGCTAGGAGTGTACCCAGCCAAACTGATGACTCAATGAACATAACCCCTGCAGTAAGGTAAGTGTGGTCCGCGGCTGCCAGGGCTAGTTATGCAGGACCACGTGAGAGGAAGGGGGTTGGTAAGGTTGGAAGTGAGCTGGTGTTGCCATGGGGCTGCGGCTGCTGCTGCTGGGCAACTCCTCCATTGGGCACCCCCAAGCCCACAGGGACGTCACCAGCATTCACCTGGTGGTCTTCCTAAATGGCAGAGGACCCATCCGCCCGCTGCAAGTAAGATGCTGTCTCTGGGGTGGGTAAAATTCTGCCCATTCTCTCCTTCACCAACAAATCCATGTTGTTTCATACCAAGACACACCCACGCACTCTCACAGAGAGATTTATATATTTATTCATTCTCTTTCAATAATTCATCCTCTTATCTTCACCACTTACTCGCAAATATGCACTCCCAGTCTTACTCAGATTCTCTAAGTCCCTCTTTCAATCTTTTACTGAGTCATGCGTTTCTTAAGAACATAAGAAATAGGAGCAGGAGTAGGCCATCTAGCCCTTCGAGCCTGCCCCGCCATTCAATAAGATCATGGCTGATCTGTCGTGTCTCAGTTCCACATTCCCGCCCTCTCCCCATAACCCTTAATCCCCTTGCCTATCAAAAACCTATCAACCCGCGTCTTAAATATATTTAGCGAGGTAGCCTCCACCACTTCAACGGGCAGAGAATTCCAGAGATTCACCACCCTTTGAGTGAAGAAGTTCCTCCTCAACTCTGTTCGGTGTTAGCGATGGAAAGGTGGTAGGAATGGAGGGTCTTAATGACATTATTGTTACTAGAGAGGTGGTGCTCGACAGACTGGAGGGGCTGATTGTGGACAAGTCCCCAGGACCGGATGGAATGCATCCGAGGGTTCTGAAAGAAATGGCGGAGGTTATAGTGGATGCCTTGGTGGTTATTTTCCAGACGTCGCTGGATTCCGGGGAAGTGCCGGAAGATTGGAAAACGGCTAATGTTACGCCGTTGTTTAAGAAGGGTGCCAGGCAAAAGGCGGGGAATTATAGGCCGGTTAGTTTAACGTCTGTGGTAGGTAAAATGTTAGAATCCGTCATTAAGGAGGAAATTGCGAGGCATCTTGAAGGGAATTGCTTGATAGGGCGGACGCAACACGGTTTCATTAAAGGGAAGTCGTGTCTGACAAATTTACTGGAGTTCTATGAGGATGTGTCTAGGGCAGTGGATAGAGGAGAGCCGGTGGATGTGGTCTTTCTGGATTTTCAGAAGGCGTTTGACAAGGTACCTCACAAGAGGTTATTGCAGAAGGTCAGGGGACATGGAGTTGGGGGTAGGGTGTTAGCGTGGATAGAGGATTGGTTGTCAAATAGGAGGCAGAGAGTGGGGGTCAATGGGTGCTATTCGGATTGGCGGTTGGTGACTAGTGGGGTGCCCCAGGGGTCGGTGCTGGGGCCTCAGCTATTTACCATTTATATAGATGATCTGGAGGAGGGAACCGAGTGCAGGGTGTCGAAATTTGCTGATGACACCAAGATTGGGGGAAAGGCAAATTGTGCGGAGGGTGTGGAGAGTCTGCAGAAGGATCTAGATAGGCTGGGCGAATGGGCCAGGAAATGGCAAATGGAATTTAATGTTGGCAAGTGTGAGGTGGTCCACTTTGGTAGGAAGAATGGTAGGAAGGACTATTACTTACGTGGCGAAAAACTGCAGCAGGCGACGGTGCAGAGGGACCTCGGGGTCCTTGTGCATGAGTCGCAAAAACCCAGCTTGCAGGTGCAGCAGGTGGTCAGGAAGGCGAATGGGATGCTGGCCTTCATAGCGAGGGGGATTGAATATAAAAGTAGGGAGGTCTTGCTGCAGCTGTATAGGGCATTGGTGAGGCCGCAGCTGGAGTACTGTGTGCAGTTTTGGGCGCCGCACCTGCGCAAGGATATTTTGGCCCTGGAGGGAGTGCAGAGGAGGTTTACTAGGCTGATACCGGAGTTGAGGGGATTGAGCTATGAGGAGAGGCTGAATAAACTAGGCTTGTACTCGTTAGAGTTTAGAAGAATGAGGGGAGATCTCATTGAGACGTATAAGATGATGAATGGGATGGATAGGATAGAGGTGGAGAGACTCTTCCCGCTCAAAAAAGACAGTAGGACTAGGGGGCACAGCCTCAAGATAAAGGGGAGGCGGTTTAGAACGGAGTTGAGGAGGAACTTCTTCACTCAAAGGGTGGTGAATCTCTGGAATTCTCTGCCCGTTGAAGTGGTGGAGGCTGCCTCGCTAAATATTTTTAAGAAGCGGGTTGATGGGTTCTTGATAAGAGAGGGGATTAAGGGTTATGGGGAGAGGGCGGGAAAGTGGAACTGAGCCACGACAGATCAGCCATGATCTTATTGAATGGCGGGGCAGGCTCGAAGGGCTAGATGGCCTACTCCTGCTCCTATTTCTCATGTTCTTATGTTCTTATGTAAACCGTCCCCCCTTTATCTTGAGGCTGTGCCCTCTAGTCCTACTGTCCTTTCTGAGCAGGAAGAGCCTCTCCACCTCTATCCTATCCATCCCATTCATCATCTTATATGTCTCAATGAGATCTCCTCTCATTCTTCTGAACTCTAACGAGTACAAGCCTAATTTATTCAGCCTCTCCTCATAGTTCAACCCCCTCAACTCCGCCATCAGCCTAGTAAACCTCCTCTGCACTCCCTCCAAGGCCAAAATATCCTTGCGTAAGTGCGGCGACCAAAACTGCACACAGTTCAGTTCTTCCATCACTTTGGGTGAGATTTTCCATCCTTCCTGCCAGTGGGATCTTCCAGTCTCACTGAAGGTGACCCACTGGAGTGGGCTCTCCAGCAGTGAGAGGGATGAGCTGTGCGAATTGTCATAGATATTGGCGTGACCAGAAGATCCTGCTGGCTGCCACTGATGAACTGCCTTCACTGTCGGAAAACATGTCATGATGTGGAGATGCCGGCGTTGGACTGGGCTAAACACAGTAAGAAGTCTCTCAACACCAGGTTGAAGTCCAACAAGTTTTTTTGATAGTAAACCCACAAGCTTTCGGGACTTGCCCCTTTGGCACTCACGGAAAGAGACAGGATTAGGCAAGCTAGGAAAGTGTTTATCTGGAGTAAGGGGAAATATGAAGCCATCAGGCAGGAAATTAGACGAGTAAATTGGAAGGAGGTATTCTTGGGGAAGAGTACCGAAGGAAGGTGGCAGATTTTCAAGGAATGTTTGTCTGGAGCTCTGTACAACAACATTCCGATGAGACAGGGAAGTTTTGGTAGGTTACGGGAACCTTGGTGCACGAAGGTTGTAATGAACCTAGTCAAAAAGAAATGCGTACAGAAGGTTCAGAGGACTAGGCGATGTTCAGGATCTAGAGGAGAATACGAGTTGTAGGAAGGAGCTTAAAAAGGAAATCAGGACAGCCAGAAGGGGTCATGAGAAGGCCTTGGTGGGTAAGATTAAGGAGAACCCTAAGGCGCTCTACAAATATGTGAAGAGTAAAAGGATGAGATGTGAAGGAATAGGACCTATAAAAGGTGAAAGGGGAAAGGTTTGTGCAGAACCGGTAGAAATGGCAGAGGTGCTTAATGAATACGTTACCTCAGTATTCACGGTGGAAAATGATCTGAGTGGTTGTACTGCAGGTTTGCGGGGGACTGAAAAGATTGAGTATGCGGACGTTAAGAAAGAGGATGTTTTGGAAATTTTGAATAGCATCAAAATAGATAAGTCGCCGGCACCAGATGGGATATACCCCAGGTTACTGTGGGAGGCGAGGGAAGAGATTGCAGAGCCTCTTGCGATGATCTTTGCGTCGTCATGGAGACAGGAGAGGTTCCGGAGGATTGGAGGATTGCAGATGTGGTTCCTATATTCAAGAAAGGGAATAGGGATAGCCCAGGAAATTACTGACCAGTGAGTCTAACCTCAGTGGTTGGTAAGTTGATGGAGGGGATCCTGACGGACAGGATTTATGATCATTTAGAGAAGTTTAGTATGATCAAAAGTAGTCAGCACAGCTTTGTCAAGGGCATGTCGTGCCTTACGAGCCTGGTTGAGTTCTTTGAAAATGTGACTAAACACATTGATGAAGGAAGAACAATGGATGTGGTTTATATGGACTTCAGCAAGGCGTTCGATAAGTTCCCCCATGCAAGACTTCTTGAGAAACTGAGAGGGCATGGGATCCAAGGGGCTGTTGCCTTGTGGATCCAGGACTGGCTTGCCCGCAGAAGGCAGAGAGTGGTTGTGGATTGGTCTTTCTCTGCATGGAGGTCGGTCACCAGTGGAGTGCCCCAGGGATCTGTTCTGGGACCCTTGCTGTTTGTAATTTTCATAAATGACCTGGATGAGGAAGTGAAGGGATGGGTTGGTAAGTTTGCCGATGACACAAAGGTTGGTGGTGTGGATAGTCTGGAGGGATGTCAGAAATTGCAGCGTGACATAGATAGGATGCAAAACTGGGCGGAGAAGTGGAAGATGGACTTCAACTTGGATAAATGTGTAGTGGTCCATTTTGGCAGGTCCAATGGGATGAAGGAATATAATGTCAACGGTAAGACTCTTGGTCGCTATGAGATGACACAAGTTTAAGGTGCTGGGGAGTAGGTACAGAGGCGATGTCAGGGGTAAGTTTTTCACTCAGAGGGCGGTGGGTGAGTAGAATTGGCTGCCGTTGGTGGCGGTGGAGGTGAACTCATTGGGGTCTTTTAAGAGACTTCTGCATGAGTACATGAGATTTAATGGGATTGAGGGTTACAGGTAGGCCTAGTAGGTAGGGATGTGATCAGCGCAACTTGTGGGCCGAAGGGCCTGTTTGTGCTGCAATTTTCTATGTTCTAAGGCCTGTGAAGGATCATGTCAAAGTTTGGTTGCCCTCCCAAATTCATTCACATGGTACACCAGTTCCATGATGGCATGATGGCCAGAGTACTGGATGGTGGAGAATCCTCTGAGGCATCCCTAGTCACCAATGGCATCAAACAGGGCTGTGTGCTCGCTCCCACACTGTTCAGCATGATGTTTACTGCCATGCTGAATGATGCCTTCCAGGACAGTGTTGCTGCAATCAGCCTCAAGTACAGAGTGGATGGGAAGTTTTTCAACCTGAGGAGACTTCAAGCTATTACCAAAGTGAAGGAGACTGTTCTGAGAGATTTCCTCTTTGCCGAAGACTGCGCCCTATATGCTGGCTCAAAGCCAGAGATGCAAGTCAGTATGGACAAATTTGCCACGGCTTGTGACAACTTTGGACTCACCATCAACATTAAAAAGACCGAAGTCATGCACCAGCCTGCTCCTCATGCACCGTACACAGAACCAATAATCACAATCAAAGGGCAGAAACTACAGGCAGTGAACCAGTTCACTTATCTTGGCAGCACCCTCTCCCAAGCGGTGACTATTGATACAGAAGTTAACTGCAGAATAACAAAGGCAAGTTCTGCTTTTGGTAGAGTGCGCTCCACTGTATGGGAACGCCGAGGAATCAGCCCAGCAACAAAACTGAAGGTCTAAGGTGCCGTGGTACTCACTACCCTCCTGTATGCTTGTGAAACGTGGACTGTGTATCGAAGGCACGCAAGACAGCTCAATCATTTCCACATGACTTGTCTTCGCAGAATATTACGCATCTGTTGGCAAGACAAAGTACCAGTCACTGAAGTTCTCTCTAGAGCAAGTCTACCATCAGTCCATACACTGCTGATGAGAGCGCAGACCTGGTGGGCAGGTCATGTCATCTGTATGTCAGACAAGCGCATACCTAAGCAGCTCCTTTCTGGGGAATTCTCTGCTGGAAGATGCTCACATGGAGGGCAGAAGAAACATTTCGAAGACACACTCAAGGCCTCCCTGAAGTCGCTTGACATTGACACGACCACCTGGGAAACACTGGGACAAAACCACCCTACCTGGCGCTGCCTCATCCACAAAGGCTGTCAAGCTAACAAAACAAGGTGTATTGCTGAAGCACAACTTAAGTGCGAGCTGCACAAGTCCACAGCCACCAGCGCAATAACTACAGTGTCTACACAAGTTTATCCAATATGTGCCAGGACATTCCGTGCCCGAATTGGCCTGATCAGTCATCTTTGGATGCAACCAGCCTCAAAATGACTAATGGTATCGAGGACTGCGCTCTCATCAGCAGTGTGTGGACTGATGGTAGACTTGCTCTAGAGAGAACATCAGTGTCTGGTACTTTGTCTGTTCACATTTTACTGTTGGCGGACAAACTAATCAGTAAAGCTGCCTTCACGTTTTAGCTACATATCCCAGCTAGGGGAGAATAAAATATCCAGAGTTAAGTAAAATATCATAGGATCCTTACAGTGCAGAAGAAGGCCACCCAGTTCATTGAATCTGCACTGACTCCCCGGAAGCATCCCCGTAACCCCAAGCATTTAACCTGCTAATCCTCCTAACCTACAAATCTTGGATCACTAAGGGGCAATTTAGCATAACCAATCCACCTAACCTGCACATCTGTGAACTGTGGGAGGAAACCAGAGTACCTAGAGGAAACCCATGCAGACACGGGGAGAAAATGCAGACTCCACACAGTCACCTAAGGTTGGAATCCAACCAGGTCCCTGGCGCTGTGAGGCAGCAGTGCTGACCACTGTGCCACCGTGCTGCCTCGTTTGAAGGATGAGGTCCAATGAGGTCTGCTGTTAGGTGCCTGATTTTGCAGTGTAGACAGAGTTTGTAGCATTTCTTTGAGCTCATTTCATTTATACAGTACTACAGGAAGCACCTGCCCACACTTTCACTTCTCTTGGCTGCTATTCTCTCCCATACCCTCCCTCCCAGCCCCTCACAGCAGTGCTGAACCTTTCACAGCCTATATTTCAAACTGATTGCCAGTTAATTGGCCATCCCATATGAAATCACATTTGGGGGAGGGCCGATCACAGCCAGAGGCACATATTGTTTCTGCTTCCAAGCTTACCGATCATGCTTGTCCGACAAGCACAAGATTCAGGTCTTCGTGTTATGCAGGCAATGTGACCAGTTAGCCTGTTTATTTTTGAGGTGTTGGTTGAGGGAAGAATATTGGTCACTTAGGCATGAAAATATAATTCCTGAAATTCTTCAGAAAGTAACTTGGAAACATTCATTTATGTTGATGTTCTGGGGTTTTTCTAATTTTTCGATTTGGCAGCCGCAATATTTCCAGGGGTGGCAGGGTGAGTGGAGAGAGGGTATGGGAGATTGTGGATAGAAATTCCTTCTGGTTTTTGCCAAGACGCTGAGTGTGATGTGATCCACTGTGGGGCTCCTCTGTTTCTTGGTTATTTACAGTAATAATTGATAGGATAGATCATGGGTAGCACTTGTCACAGTAAAAAGTCTGACAACACCAGGTTTTAGTCCACCCGATTTATTTGATAATAGATTCACAAGCTTTCGGGGTTAGTCCCTTCATCAGGTGAATGGAGAGTTCTGGCCTCAGACAGAGCATATAAAGCACAGACAGTTTAGAGATTACTGATTAGAATGCGAATCCTTACACCTAACCTGCTGTTCAAGACCTGAAGTGGCTGACAATGTGAGTGGAAGGAGCACTGATCACAGGTTAAAGAGATGTGTATTGTCTCCAGACAGTACAGTAAGTGAGGTTTTGCAAACCCAGGCAAGTCACGGGGGTTACAGATAGTGCGACATGAACCCAAGATCCCTGTTGAGACCGTCCTCATGTGTGCGGAACTTGGCTATCAGTCTCTGTTCAGCGACTCTGCGCTGTCGTGTGTCGTGAAGGCCGCCTTGGAGAACGCTTAGGTCAACTAGTCGTTCACCAGCTCCATTTTTGCTTGCTTTGCTGTGCAGTGAGATATTCAAAGAATTGTTTCAGTTCAACCTTCAGCCGTTTGTGCAGACTTGCCTTGACATTATGGGGTCCGATTCCCTGCATAGTTTAAGAATCTGAGGGTAAACATTGGCCTTTGTACATCTGATTATTATCTGTTATAGAGTATCTACCGTGCAATTTTCTAATTGCTTTTACTTATGAAAATGAGCAAAAGGCTGATTGGAGATGAGATCTCAACTTGTTGCTTGACTCATTTCGATTCAGAAACATATCAACTTTGACAAAACAAAGGGTCCTTGCACACCCATCACCCTCATCTGCACTGTTAATAGCTTACATATTACAATTGCATCCTCAGTATCATATTCAATTTAGAATTTGCATTCACATTTACAACATACATTTCTCTGAGATATTAAATAAAGACTGCACACTCAAAGAAGTGCAGTGAACTTTTGTCTCAGGTTCTCAGGGAAGGTATTGGACGGGATTTCTCTTCCCCCATCACAACAGTGGCTGTTGTCTGGTGGCAACAGCACTTACCATTGACTGCCTGTAGGATCTTTTGGTTCAGCAGATGTCTATGACTATGATGTGTTGTGTGGCGTACACTCTCCACTGCCAGGGAATTCACCACAGGGGATCATCATTGGCAAAACTGGAAGATCCCACTGGCAGGAAGGGCTAAAAAATCTCATCACTCACCCAAAGTTCATTGTTCTTTAATTTGTTATTTTTGAAGAACCATTTCTATTAGTTTACACAAGTAGAGACAACAAGCTGTCAGTCACGGTTGTCTGCTTGCAGGAGGGAAAAGATACAGCAACAGGAAATCAAAATTTATTTCTCAAACACATCAAATCCATGTTACTTCAATTGTAAGTATGTTTATGAAGTTCTGACTTTTGAGGCTGCAACTGTACAAAAGTTTATACCAAGTGATGCGGGTATCAGACATAACTGTTCAGCAAAATAAACACAGCTATTTCCAGTCAAGGTAATCAAATTTACCACTGACTGTATTATGTTAAGCTCTTGAAAAAAACAATAGCATTGACACAGCTGAGCTGGGCAGATGTTCCATTTAGTGATACAGTAATGAGTCGACCAATTTATCAATGACAAAAACAGATGCAGCTCCCAGTTACCACATTTGCTCATCTGGCGCACAGAACAAAGGCCAAGCAAAATATGGGGAAATATATTGAATTAGAAGTTGCCAATGTGGTAATAAATATAACTCTAATTTGACCTTAATACAGTGGGAAATGTAGGAGTGGGCAGTAATTACTAGTTTTGCAAAATTATTTTGCCTGGTGTGTAAAATTTAGAATAACGTTCCATCCTAATGCCATATGAAACAGGGATAGTGCATTGCTAAAAGTTGTGATTTGCACATGTCCCTTTCTGATGGAAATGCAGTGAAACTGTAAAAGCATTCTAAAAGAACATAATCACAATTTTGTCAAAAAAAAATCTCGCTGCGTTTATAATGCAGCAATACGCAGTGCACTGATGAGACTTTCTCCACACAATGGCAATTTTCAATAGGTCAAATCAGTGAGATATTGTTCATACAAGCATATTATAATAATGATGGGTAAAGACAAGCTAGGTAATCAAGTCTATGCCATCCCAGTATAATGTAATCTTTGCTCCCAAACTACACCACAAGCAATCTCCTTGGAGAGGAAAAAGAGAAAAGTAATTTCAGCTAGTTCAGACAAAACTCAGGAAGATTCTTATCATGACAGTGGGTCACAGCTCCGAATTATGTGTGGACAAATCAAATTTTCAAATAAGATGTGCTTTATAAACAAAGGACATAGAAAAAAAAATTGGCTGAGAGTGCAAAGTATCCACTTGCTGGAATTTCTAAAAGGACTAAATTCTATCTCGGGAGAGACAACAGAATGTTGCACCCTTTTTTAAACAGAGACATTTCAAAGGAAGGGATGCAAAAACTGAACTGCAATCTCCTGTGGAGATAATGGAAGCTGATTACAATCTCATCAGAGACCATCTCCAGTAACTTATGTCCCAGACATGTTTGCATTTGTCTCTTTCCAGGAATATACAAAAGAAGGGATTAAAAACAAATGGCAACTCTGGTCTGTGTGCTGGTCTGGTGTTCTGGTTCTAATGTGCTAGTTGGTACTGTGAAGATCACAGCTGAAGAACATCCTAGGCACTGCTTTGTTGGCAGGTTAAGTTGCACTCTCTCCAAAAAAAGCAAAACAACTTCTTTCAGTTAACATGCAGAACCAAGAATCCCTGGACCAACTGCTCAACTGCCAAAGTCAGTGCTATCGGAATCACCCAACTTAATGGCTATATACATTTCATCATCTACTCCTCACAGACAAGCCAAAGATCGATTTGTATATCTTTATAAACTTTTATTTTTGGACTTGCTTCTTAGCTGGAATTTTCCGGCTGTTCACGTTGGCAGGATCTTTTGGTTCTGCCAACAGTGCACACCACTGCATGTTTCCTGGCTGCAAGGAGTGAACTCAATGGGAATTCCTGTTGACAATGGCCTTTGCTGCTATGAAACACCTTAGTGGGAGAGGGAAGGGTGTGGAAAATCCCACTTCATTTCTAATCTTTGTGAATGTATGTTACATTTTATTATTTCCTCACATATTAGTAACTAACAACTATAAAACTCGTAGAATCTCTACAGTGCAAAAGGACGCCATTTGGCCAATCGAGTTTGCACTCATGCTCCTACAGACTATCTTACATAGGCCCAACACTGCCCCTTCCTCCCCCTCCCTGCAACCTCCCCCCCCCACCCCCATGCCTGTAACCCCTGTGCATTTACTATGTCTAGTCTATCTAAATGACACACTTTGGGACAGTAAGAGGCATTTAGCATGACTAATTCACCTAAACTACACATCTTTGGACTGTGGGAGGAAACTGTAGCACCCAGAAGAAACCCATGCTGACACGGAGAGAAAGTACAAACTCAATATAGATAATCATCCAAGGCCAGAATTGAACTTGGATCCTTGGCACTGTGAGGCAGCTGTGTTCGCCATTATACCGTACACTTTTGGGAGTACCTCATCTGGAGTTCTAACAAATTGAGAGACCTTGCTGAGGGATCAACAAACCACAAAATCAATTAACCAAACTCCAGGACCAGGATTATATGGCACCACCTACTCAACAGGATACTACAGTCCTGTCAAAGTAAATGACAATTTAAATGCCCGCCACATCTGCTGGGGGGAATCTGCCATGGCGGGACATAAAATCCAGCACAAGAGACTTGGTGACAAAATCTCATGATTCACGCTTCTAAGTTTAGAAATATCAACCATCCCCTGGAACTCATTCTTCATTTTCTAGATTATGTTCTAATAGAGTACTAGAATATGAAACCAGGGCTGTACTGTTGATGTGATATAAGGCTCCAGTCAGTACACATTTGGAGTACTGTGAGCAATTTTGGGCCCCACATCTAAGGAAGGATATGCTGGCCCTGGTGAGAGTCGAGAGGAGGTTGATGAGAATGATCCCAGAAATAAAAAGCTTGACATACATGGAGCGTTTGAGGACTCTGGGTCTGCATTTGACAGCATTTAGAAGGATGAAAAGAGGTTGCATTGAAACTTACAGAATACTGAAAGGCCTCGATATAATAGATATGGGGAAGATGTTTCCATTATTTTATTTCATTTATTATTGTCAGATGTATTAGTATATAGTGAAAAGTATTGTTTCTTGCATGCTATACAGACAAAACACACTGTTCAGAGAAGGAAAGAAGAGAGTGCAGAATGTAGTGTTATTGTCATAGCTAGGGTGTAGAGAAAGATCAACTTAGTGAGCATTATAGAAAGTTTAAAAGAGTTAGAATGAAGTTTTAGAAGCATAGAATGAGAGTAAAAGATAGAATCAGAAGGTATGTTGGGCACTGCTTGCAAGAAGTCACCTTGCTCTGATGCCATTAGTCAGAGAGACTGGGATCAGAGGGCACAGCCTCAATAAAGGGACAACTCTTTAGAACCGAGATGAGGGGGACTTTTTCAGCCTAAGGGTTGTGAATCTATAGAATTCATTGCCACAGAAGGCTGTGGAGGCCAGGTTATTGAGTATATTTAAGACAGAGATGAATAGGTTCTCGATTGATTTGATTTATTATTGTCTCATGTATTAGTATATAGTGAAAAATTATTGTTTCTAGCGCCCTATATAGACAAAGCATACCGTTCATAGAGAAGGAAACAAGAGAATGCAGAATGTAGTCTTACATTCATAGCTAGGGTGTAGAGAAATATCAGCTTAATGTGAGGTAGGGCCATTCAAAAGTCTGATGGAATCATGGACTGGCCTTCATTCATGACCCATTGTAATTTCTTGCGGTCTTGTACAGAGCAGGAGCCGTACCAAGCTGTGATACAACCAGAAAGAATGCTTTCTATAGTGCATCTGGGGAAGTTGGTGAGAGTCATGATGGACAGGCCAAATTTAGGCTCCTGAGAAAGGAGATGTGTTAGTGGGCTTTCTTAACAATAACGTGGGCATGGAGAGACCAGGACAGATTGTTGGTGATCTGGACACCTAAAAATCTGAAGCTTTCGACCATTTCTACTTCATCCCCATTGATGTAGACAGGGGCATGTCTTGAAGTCGATGACTATCTCCTTCATTTTGTTGACATTGAGGGAGAGATTACTGTCGTCACAGTAGTTCACCAGATTGGTAAGGGGATCAAAGATTATGGGGAAAAGGCGGGGGAATGAGGTTGAGGAACTTATCGGCCATGATTGAATGACAGAATAGATGGGCCAAATGGCCTAATTCTGTTCCCACATCTTATGATCCTATGATCACTAATTCCCCTCGAATATTTGCAGGTAATCGACAGTCACTGCATGTTCTCTAATTTATTTTCAAGGTTGACTGCTCTGCAGAAGTGCCTTTTAGCATCTAACTTAGTACCTTTGTTTCTGTAATTTATATTCCATAGTTTTCTCTAACCTTTCCAGCTTGAATAGTCTATCCAGTTGATCAAATCTAATTCTTTCAATATTTTAAAGAGCACCATGCTTTTCTTAAATAAAAAACTTCAACTCTTTGAGCCTGTCCTAACATGGACTTCCACTTGACCATGCTGAGGCCCTTAAACCAGCTGTTAACCTAATGGTCCTTCTCAGAAACTTTTCCAGGGTCTTTTTATATCACACCACATTAAAGGATTAAAACTGGATACAATGATGTAGATTTTGACATTTTTCGGCAGAGTTTTCCATTCTGAAGATTAAACAGTGGTGCCTGGTGGGAAAGTTGGTGTGATTTCTGCCGGAAGATGGGGTGGATTTTTTTACCTGATTTTCCACTTATCAACTCATTAATTATGCAGCAACAATTGAATCTCATGGCAAGGATTTTGATCAACCTGCTGTTACATGATGGGGTCAAAGATCCTGGCGCTATATTTAAACATTTCCACATAGACAATTGCTCACTGCAGGCCAGGTATGTTGTGAACTTCTGCACCACCGTGACGCCCAAATGTACCAAACCTTTGGCTCTACAGTTCAATGAGGTCTCCCTGGACATTCTCCCCCAGACTACACACCTTTTCTACAGGGCATAGGTTTAAGGTGAGAGGGGAAGATACAGAAATGTCCAGAGGGGCAATTTTTTCTCGCACAGTGTCATGAAGGTCTGGAACAAGCTGCCAGAAGTAATGGTAGAGGCGGGTACAATTTTGTCTTTTATAAAGCATTTAGATGGTTTCATGGGTAAGCTGGATATAAAGGGATATGGGCCATGCTGTAAACTTCTATGCCTCTATGCAGGAAAGCTGGGAAGTTTGCTTTCCAAAGGATGGGAGCAGGAGGACTTCCATCTGACCATGCTGATCCGGGAGGAAGTCACCAGGGAGGTCAGTGCCCATACCCAGCAGAAAAGGACAATTCTGCAGTGCAGAAAAAGATGAATGATCTGATGCACTCTGCCAGGGAAAGTGAAGCTTCTATTGACTCGAAGCACAGTCACATAAGGGCATGAGGCAATTGACAGGTTAGAATCCACAGGAATGTCATGCACGACTAGCAGACGGGACATCAACACTGCATGATTGCTAGCCACTTTAAAATCATCATCTCATGTAAGATCCTGCCCACATGGTGTCCCCATCCCTAATTGTGGAGGGCTTAGCACTCACAGCAAGCATACTTCTGAACTGCTCATTCACCCATAATGCTCACAATCAATCCATTTATCTCTATGCAGGACAGGATCTCCCTCAAATGACGGGAGAACACAAAGATTAGAGGGGTACCGCTCAGCTGAAGACACACTTCTCTCACAAGGAGCAAGTGGCAAACCTTGCTGCTGAGGACAGAGATTGCTCCTGTATGGAAGGTGACATAATTCACCCTCAACAAGCCAGTGAGGGTCCTCAGATGCACTCTGTGGCAAATTAATTAACCATGTCTTTTAAAGATATCCCTTGTTACCAAAGAGCCAACTTTATGCATTGAGCTACTTCAAATATCTCTGGCATCTGGAAATGACTCAAAATATGTAAGTCATGTGAGATCCCTCGCTACCTCAAAGAAAGATGCTTGATCTGTTTTTGGCGATCTCAAATTAGCTGGACATTGAAAAGTGAAATCCTTTTCCATTACTGAATCTGAGGGTGCTGCCAAATAGCTATCAAGGCCACATCTATGCAGTCAGTGATGCCCTGCACTTCATAGAATCCATAGAATCATTAAATCCCTACAGTACAGAAGGAGGCCATTCAGCCCATTGAGTCTGTACTGACCACAATCCCATCCAGGCTCTATCCCCATAACCCTCATTTACCCTGCTCATCCCCCTGACATTAGAGTCAATTTATCATGGCCAATCAACCTAACCTGCACATCTTTCGACTGTGGGAGGAAACCAGAGGAAATCCACATAGAAACGGGAGGGAAGTGCAAATTTCACACAGTGACCATTGGCTGGAATTGAACTTGAGTCCCTGGCACTGTGAGGCACCAGTGCTAACTACTCCACCACCAGGCCACCAACCTTGACGAAAGTCTGAGATCGCAGCGATTTCCACAACTCTTGCAGTCTTACGTCACCTGTGCAGAACTGTACATAATGGCGAAATTCACTGAAAAGGCCATCTGTCACCTTCCTTGTGCATTTTTGTATTGCTGATTATAAAATCTTCCAAAAGTCCCCAGTGGAGCCCAGGAAGGATTTGTAAACAAAAAAGTTCAGTGCAGTTGTCACCTGCAAAAGCATGAGCATGGAATGCCCTTCAAGTCCACGTGGTGTGAGTTCCTCATGGAAAATGTGGCAAATATAGGCTACCACATCCCAAAGTAAGTGAAGGCGCCTGTGGCACTGTCTTCCATTCATCTCCATATATGAGCTACATTTTTTGTAAACTCTTGGTTGTGCCAAATGCTTTTGTAGATGTGGCACCTCCTTGTCAGATTCTGGGTCTTTCTGGGTCAAGCTGGCTTTTGTTCCTCAAGGTGGCGACCTTCCCTGAGCTGTGCCAATTATGGACATGCCCTTCATCTCATTCTGCCTGTAGCCTTCCTGTCTCCACTTCTCCTTGTAGATGTGAATGGATATAACTGAACAATCAATGGTATATCCAATTGAATGGTCTCCCTCCATATACAAATCTCCAGATGAAAATCCTTGGCTTTCCCTCAGTCTGCATATCATGTACCAAGGCCAATCCTAGCAAGCAGATATCATCCTGGGGGATAACATGTGGCTGAGATTCCCTTTAAATCATTGACAGAGTCATAATTAGGTCAGGAGACCCAAGTCTTAGCAGCCACAATTAGCCTTGTATTGTCCTCCAGTGACATTGACGATAATTATAGATGTCCAATCTCTTAACATGGAGGCTTGTAGGGTCCATGCTGCCTCTGTGCTGCAGATATGACCATTGATTTCTTTTTTGATCCTATGTCCATTCTGTCATGCCTCTGAGGATCAGACCCAATTAAGACTGTAGGCACCACAGCACCTAAACTTGATAGATTCTCATCTGAATATGCTTATCCATTATGCACTAGACCCTCAGCATTTAGCCGAGTCATACTCTCCATAGTTTGTAAAGGACAGTTATAGATGTCCCTTTGAATGGCCAAGAATTGCTATGCTGAACACTCCTACATACCCTGAGAGCCCACACTGATCGTTTATTTTTCTAGCTTGTTTTTCGAACAGCAAAATTGTAAGATGAGCTCATATGGTGCTGCTGACCTGTGTCTGGGAGACCAGCTTCCAACTTCTCCCTATAATCCACCAATTTCTTCTCATCCTCCTACATACTCACTGCTTCCTATGTCTATTTTCTCCTTATCACTATTCAGTGATTACCTTTGACCCCATTATTATCCATGTGGATATTCCTATTCTCCCCCCGAATCCTCTAATGTTGATGCTATCTGTCAACCTTACCCTTCCCCTTCTGAAGGCCACCTGCACCTTGACTTTTCATGAACTCCCTCCCCCTTCCATGAGATCATCTGATATCCCCCCACTCCCCATGATTTTCAGCTATGGACTTGAGGGATATAGATGCCTTCATGATCCTGAATGTATCCTCTGTGAATATAGACCAAATTACTTGGGTAACTGACCACATCCTGCACGCCATACTATGCACAACTGTCATTGCCCAGAGAGAGCTCTGCTTCCCAAGACCAAGTTGCAAAGGACTCTAACAATGCCTGCACAGCCCAGAAGAGTTGCTTCAATATGCCCCCAACAATGTGGTCTCAGCCAAGATAGTTTCTTATGGCCCCAATAGCATGGCCTCAGCCCCAGGACAATTTTTTCAATATATTCTGATGGTACAGCCTCAGCCCCAGGACAGTCTCTGACTCTTCCTTGTATAGTCTTGTAACACTCAGCTCCAGGACAATCTTTCACTACTCCACTCTATTCTTTGGCCACATCCTTGTCCTCTCACTGCCCCGCTCCCCTCCACTCTCCTGTTCCACAATCTACCCCCACCAACCTAGTCCTGCCTCAGTTTCCCCTCTCCCCTTCTGATCCAATTCCCCTCCCCCACCTCTGACTCTCCGTTCCCATATTCAACACACCTTACTACCTCAAGACCTACCATCATCTCCTCCCTCCCTTCCTTTATTCCACACCGCTCACCTCCCCTCCCAACTGTGTATCCCATCCCTCTGCCAAACCTTCATTTTTCCTCCCACCCCCATCCCCACTGGTATTGCCTCCCATGCCCAGCCTTGACGCACCTTGTGACATAGGCAACCAAAATCTCAGAGCAACACTCTTAAAGGTAGACAAAATCAGCGACTACTGACCTCAGAGTTGTTGAAGAACTGAAGCTCACCAGGTATTCTACACTCACATACAGTCAGGAAACAGACCATTCTAATTATTTACTGGGTAGCACTTAATTTGAAGAGGGAACATAATTCAATCAATTGGCCTTTTAATAAGCATTTATGAATTGCAAATGAATGCAAGTGTGGTTCCTGGCACGGATCAGTAGGAAACTCAACTCACCTTTAACTTGTCATCTAAGTTGGAAGAACAAAATTCCAAATTAATTTCCTGTCGCCATGAAACAGCCTTTTTCAAACATGCCAAACCCAGTACCCCACTCACCACGATTCCTGCCACTGGCAGTAGTGGGAAATTCCATCCTTTGTTGGTGTTAAAATGGCTGATAGTAAATTGACAGTATTCTACATCACTTTCAAATTTTATTTCCTTTGAAGACAAGTACAAACTAAAAATGTACATGGTTTCAGCATTCTCCATGTTGTGGAAAAGCATCTTTTCCCTGCAGCTATTTCTGGCAGTTTCATGTACCTATGGAAGCTGAAGCAGCTAATAATAAGTTGATAGGGGGATGCCAGTTAAGCAGTGCTGATAAATGCTTTGCACTCAGTCTGAACCATGTAATATTTTTATGGTTAGTCTCCTGGAAGAGTTCTTCAAACAGTAGTCCGCATATTCAATTAATCAGAAATTGATTAAAATCATCCTGATTTTCCTTCAGTAACATTTGAAAGGAATTTAGAAACATTCTTTAGAAACATTACAGTCTGGCTATTAAGGGTTTCTGATCATGTAAGAGGAATTGTTCAGAAATCTAATCTGCTCTGATTTATTGTTTCCATGTCTTCAATGCAAACCTTCATTGCAATTATCAGAAAGCCTACACCCCACTGTTTTATTTATGAATTTGATCATGGAAATGTTGAGTGACTTAGTATTCAAGAAAGAGCATGCAATATGCCACCTGTTAACAGTGCCACAGAACTGCTTAAATATCAGTTTCGCAGCTGCCTCCTTCCCTGCCCCCATCTCACCCACCAAGATTATGGCAGTTGGGTCTAGAAACCAGGAAACTCCCAGTTTTGATCCATTTTCTGTACTGAGTTTAGTCAGGAGCAGTAGTGATACTGAAATTAGTCTCAATGACCATAGGCGAGAGAACAGGGTTAAAAAAACGGTTAGAATTCCTGCTCCTGATTGTGCCCTCTGCTGGGAAGAACATGCATAGATAAAGGGGAGGTCAGGAACTGTCTCAGCTGTCAGTTGATGCATTATCTATTCAGTGAATTATTGTGACAGGCTATTTTTTGCTATCACTGTCAAAGCTTGTGACAAATGGCAACTTGAGCAAAGTACTGAGAAGGGTTAGAAGGGGAGAAGTTAGAGTAAAGCCAGTTATCATTTTTTTCTTGCACCCAACTGTTATGATATGTTCTCCCTAATTAGTTAAAAATACGTTTGTTGCAATCAAGGCAAGTAATGGCTGTTACAGAATCATAGAATAACAGAAGTCCAGTTTATCTGCTACTGCAGATGTTTTAAAGTTGGACTATGAAGACAGACTAAATAGACTAGGTCTGTACTCACTGGAGTTTAGAAGGATGAGGGGGGATCTTATAGAGATGTATAAGATAATGAAGGGGATAGATAGGGTAGAGGTAAAGAGATTCTTCCCACTTAGAAAGGATAGCAGGACTAGAGGGCAAAGCCTCAAGATAAGAGGGGGGGGGTGCAGTTTAGATCAGAGTTGAGGAGGAACTTCTTCACGCAAAGGGTGGTGAATCTCTGGAATTCTCTGCCCGTTGAAGTGGTGGAGGCTACTTCGCTAAATATATTTAAGTCACGGGTAGATAGGTTTTTGATAGAGAGGGAAATTAAGGGTTATGGGGAGAAAGCGGGAAAGTGGAACTGATCCACTTCAGATCAGCCATGACCTTATTGAATGGCGGGGCAGGCTCGAAGGGCGAGATGGCCTACTCCTGCTCCTATCTCTGATGTTCTTATGTTCTTAAAGATGCAATGTTGACCAACACCAGCTCAACTGCAAGACAAGATTTAACAGAACATTGTTTCAAAAATTCAGGGTTAATAAAGACTTGAGTCTAGGGTGTACAATTAGATGTCCTTTATGAAAATACAACCTGGTGATAATGGTAACTTTTTCTGAATGCTACTCAAGTGTTTCTTTGGCAGAAGTTACTCTTGAAACAGCCCTGGTTGAATTTGCTTATTATCAAAATAATATTCTGGACAGGTTCCAACTGTGATTCTTCATGTTATTCAGGATATTCACTTGTCTATGAAAATTATATTTTTACAATTTTTTTTTCACAGGATGTGTATGTCACTGGAAAGGCAAGCATTTGTTGCCCATCCCTAATTCTTCTTTAGAAGGTGAGTTGCCTTCTTGCAACTACAAACCATGTGTAGAGGAACATCCACATTGCTTTCATAAAGCGATTTTGATCTAGTGACAGTGATATTATTCCAAGACAGGATGGTGTATGGCTTGGAGGGGAACACAAAGGTGTTAATTTACACTTGCTTCTGTAGCCCTTGTCCTTCTAGGTGGTTGAAGTTTGTTTTGGAAGTCATTGTCAAAATATGCTTGATGAGTTGCTGCAGTGCATCTTGTAGATGATACACACTGTTGCCATAGTGTGTCACAGGAGCAGGAAGAGACTGTTGGTAAAAACCTCCTGCAGGTTGCCCTGTGCTTGACTTTTGGGTTGGAGATCAGATTAAAGTGTGCTACCAAAACTCTTATCTATTTACTGAATCCTTGCCATGTTGTTACTGCCTTGCAGATATTCCTGTTTGCCTGTCAGCCTTGTCCTGCCAGCTTGATACTTTTCAGGTTACATGTTCACATGTTGAACGGACCCTTCCTGTCATTGCTCTTCCCTGTCGTCAATACCAGATTGCTTCCATTTGAAATAGAGATGTATTACGTTCAGCACATCCTCATGTATGTCCTTGTGAATATTTAAGGTGGTGGATGGGGTGTCAATCAAGGAGACTTACTTTGTCCTGGATGGGGTCAAGCTCCTTGAGTGTTGTTGGAGCTGCTCTCATCTAAGAAAGTCATGCTCCTGACATGTACCTTGTAGATGGTGGATGGGTTTAGGTAGTCAGGAGATGAATTATTTTCCTTGAAATTCCCAGCCTCTGACTGAACTGAACAAGTTGCAATATTTACATTGCTGGTCCAGTTTAGATTCTCTTCAATAGCAACCCCAAGTATGATGCTATGGGAGATTTGGCAATGATAATGTTGGTGTAGATCAGGCAGAGATGGTTAGATTCATTTTTGTTGGAGATGGTATTTGCTTGGCAGTTTTATGGCAAATGTTACTTGCCACTTACCCAAGTGAGAATGTTGTACAGATCTTGCTGTTACGTAGACATGACTATTTCAATATCGGAGGAGCTGCAAATGGTGCTGGATGTTGTGAAATCATCAGCGAACATGCATGAATGTCAATGGCTCTGGGGTGCATGAAACTGCAGTCCTCTCTCATCACGACAACATTGATCTTCCCACCAATGTTCTTGCTGCAACATCTTGGTCAGCCAGCCCAGACTACAGCCAAGTTAGGAAAGGTCTTCTTGCAATGCCATTAGAACATTAGAACATTAGAACATTAGAACATTACAGCGCGGAACAGGCCCTTCGGCCCACAATGTTGCGCCGACCAGTCTTATTTTTAAAAAAAAAACATTGACCCACTAATCTAAACCACTCCTTTTTCGTCCATAAACCTATCCACCAATCTCTTAAACGCCCCCAAACTAGGCGCATTTACAACTGCAGCAGGCAGGGCATTCCAGTCCCTCACCACCCTCTGGGTAAAGAACCTGCCCCTGACATCCGTCCTATAACTACCCCCCCTTAATTTAAAGCCATGCCCCCTCGTGCTAGATTTCTCCATCCGAGGAAACAGGCTATCACCATCCACCCTATCTAAACCTCTAATCATCTTATATGTTTCTATAAGATCCCCTCTTAGCCGCCTTCTTTCCAGTGAAAACAACCCCAAATCCCTCAGTCTCTCCTCATAGGACCTCCCCTGCATACCAGGCAACATCCTGGTAAACCTCCTCTGCACCCTCTCCAAAGCCTCCACATCCTTCCTGTAATGTGGGGACCAAAACTGCACACAGTACTCCAAGTGCGGCCGCACCAGAGTTGTGTACAGTTGCAACATGACGCTGCGACTCCTAAATTCAATCCCCCTACCAATAAACGCCAAGACACCGTATGCCTTCTTAACAACCTTATCTACTTGATTCCCAACTTTCAGGGATCTATGTACACATACACCTAGATCCCTCTGCTCCTCCACTCTATTCAAAGTCCTCCCGTTAGCCCTATACTCAACACATCTGTTATTCCTACCGAAATGGATTACCTCACACTTCTCCGCATTAAACTCCATCCGCCACCTCGCGGCCCAGCTCTGCAACCTGTCCAAGTCACCCTGCAAACTTCGACACCCTTCCTCACAATCTACCACACCTCCGACTTTGGTGTCATCAGCAAACTTACTAATCCACCCAACTATACCCTCATCCAGATCATTAATAAAGATTACGAACAGCAGTGGCCCCAAAACAGATCCCTGAGGCACACCACTCGTAACCGAACTCCATGATGAATAATTACCATCTGCAGTCTTTTCCAATAAAACCAAACAGTCTTCAACCACTGAGTTAGCAACTGCACTCAACCAGGCAAAGATACCCACAACAAGCACCAAGGAAATGCACAAGTGAATAGTTGAGTTTTGCATGTATTTTTGGGAGTGTTGTTGGATAAAATTATTATATTTTTTGTTAGTAGTTTGTATTTCCAGATTTTAACCAAGAGACTGTTGTGACGGTTAGGAACAGATGGATTGAAAGGTGGGTAACATAAAGAATTAGGCAAATGAGGAAACCATATGGCCTGTCATGTCTGCTCTGCCATTCAATATGGTAAATTTAAATACATTTAAATATTATCAAATACCTCCCTAAGGTCTTCTTCCTTCACTAAATTTTCGTATCTCACCTTTATTCCAGAGACATGAACCAGTTGTGAGGATCCCTTCAGGGACACAAAGGTGTCTATAGTTCCCCTGGGGGAGAGGGACATGGCAGTGCCCTCACACTGCCCCTGACACTGCTTCCTGGCACAGGTTGGCACTGCCAACTTATGCCGGGGCAGATTTAAGTGGAAGCCTCATGATGGGGCATGTATGTGTAGTGGGGAGGGAGAGTGCATTCAACAAAGAGGGAAGGAAATGCTGACAATGACTGTTGGGGAAGAGAAATGATGTGGAGATACCAGCATTGGACTGGGGTAAACACAGTAAGAAGTCTCACAACACCAGGTTAAAGTCCAACAGGTTTATTTGGTAAAAAACGCCATTAGCTTTCAGAGCGCTGCTCCTTCATCAAATGGGTGGGGAGTTCTGATCACCAACAGTGCATATATATGTGCCTTTATATGCACTGTTTGTGATCAGAACTCCCCACTCACCTGACGAAGGAGCAACACTCCAAAAGCTAGTGGCGTTTGTTACCAAATCAACCTGTTGGACTTTAACCTGAAGTTGAGACTTTTTACTGGGGAAGAAAGATGCTTGTGTTGATGGGGAGTGTGTTATTTCTTGGTCATTGCAGATGACTTTACTGGTATATTTAGGCCCCGCTCCACAAAATGATGACGTGAAACATTCCTTTTTTTATTGACAAAGTGTCATAAGATCTGGTGGGTCAACCTACCTGTTTCTGGAGAAAAACTTGCTGATTTTTAGTCAGATTCTGACACTTTGGCATTTTTTGCTAAGATTCTGCTCTGTCTTTTTGTTTAAGTCTTAATATACATGGGTAATAGCTGAGACCTCAACTCCTTGCAGCACTCCACTAGTCTTAGCTTGCCAACTTGAAAATGCCTCATTTATTTCTACTCCTTTCTTCCTCTCTGTTAGCCAATCCTGCATCCATACTAATGTATTACTGCAACTTCATGAGCCCTCAGCATGTGTACTAACTTTTGTATAACCTTTTTGTAAAGGCATTTTGTATCAAATGCCTTCTGGAAATCCAAGTATACAACATCAACTAGTTCCACTTTATCTACCCTACTAATTACTTCCTCAAAAACACTCTAGTAAATTTGTTAAACCCTGTTTCCCTTTTGTGAAACTAGGCTGACTTGTTCAAAAGAACACATCCCCCTTTTTTATGACAGTAACTGCTACATTCAGATAAGTTTTCGAAGGTCCCGTCTTTAAACGGATGCATGTGGGTCAGTGAATGGATGAGTGGGATATAGGTGAGGTGGTAAGGTGACTGAGTTGGGGGTTAGTTGGGGAGTCAAGGAGTAGTCAAGTGGCCAAGGAACTAGCTGTGTTGGATCGGAGTTGGTGGGGGGGTGGGTGTTAATCTGATCTGATATTCAAGGCAGTTTAGGTGGGGAGAGGGCTAGTCAAGCAGTTGGGAGGTTGTCAGGGGTAGAGGGATTTAATTGGGGGGTGGGGGTGCTGGTTGTGGAATTACTCAGCTCTTATATTAAGTACTTAACAAACCTGGATAATGTCCAGGTTGCCTTTTTCTAGCGCAGTCTCTGCCCTAAGTTCAGGGTCAGGTACATTTGGTTTGGGTCCCAAGCAGTAGGGAAGCAGTAACCCATCAGATGTTCAAACCTGCGGGCAAGAATGTGGCCACTAAAGAAATTTCGTAGTAGCTTCATTGAAGTGTTAATGTAAGCCTTACTTGTGATTAATAAATAAACTTTAACCTTAACAACTCTTGTGCATAATCACTTTCTGCAGGGTTCTGACACACATCTACCATCATATGTCTGGTCTCCAACAATCTAAAGACGAGAAGATTTGGGCCATATAGAGATTAATGCTGACTACTGATCATGTGTAATGTAATGAAGACCACACAATAGTAACTTAAGGCAAAGCTTCACAAACCCCAGCTATGGAGATAGCAGAATCTTAGCAAAAGCAGCTAGTCTCGACATCTGCATGCACTCAGATTAGCATAATGTCTCAGAATGAATGTTCGATGCTGCATGCCGAACAATCCCCCTTCCACCTACCCTTTTATCACCCATCTATCATGGTGCAGACATCCAAATGTACCTTTCCAATTACCATCAGAGCAGCACACTCACCGCAGGTGGGTGTAACTCAGAGGGGACAGGCCAGTAGGACTTTGGACATTCAGGAACACCATGTTGGCGAGAAAGAAACATATGCCAAGCCACCTTGCATTCATGCAGCAGCCACCACCACATGTCAGCATCAGTCAGTGCTGAATTAGAGAATCAGATTCCTGCAGCACGTGAGCAGGTTATGTGTGGTTACAAAGGAATCTAGAAGCTTTACTTGTTTATACGCTTCCTTAGTTGTCATGCCAAAATGTCACCGAGTGGACCAGCTGCTGAAGGTGGGAAGAGACAGCATCCCACTTCTGCAACCGTGACCTCCAAATTCTGGTTGAAGAGGTGCAATGAAGAAGACAGATCATGTACCCCAGAAGAAGGAAGAATGTGCCTAGTGTGATGAAGGGAATATGGCTGGAGGCTACATCCATCATGAGCACAGCAGATGAAAATCAAAGCTTATGGATCCAATGCTGCAATAGGTCCCACAACCTACTGTACTCCAGCAAGATAATTTATTGCTAAAAGCACGAAGAGATCCATTTGGAGGATGACATCTGAAATCCTGTTTGCTGGGGAAGAGATGTCACATTCTTGTGTGATGAAAGATCTTCTGTCTCTGTGCTCTTCAAAAGGAGACACACCTTTCCAGATCCTTCAGAAGCTTTTAACACTTGTCATGAAGGTTGAGAGCCACAATGTGGGTTCAGTCACTTCACCTTTTTGACTTCTGCAGCACTTTTAAATGTCCTATCAGATTCGGGAATCATCCTTCCCCCCTTTACCCCACTAGCAAAATACTTTCTACCAACAATGGGGATGGGATTTACAAATCCAGGTCCCAGCAGTCATTTTGAACACCCCACAGAGGATCCATGATTTAGTGAAAATTTGGCCCTAAGTTTCCTCTTAAGTTTGTCTGTTACAGTAAAAGTCTTAATGCTCGAAATCTTGTCATGTGACCTTATTAGTTAGTCATTGGAAATTCAAATTTCTTTTTATAAGTTATTGGTCTCTACAGGAATCGTAACACCAACAAAGTAAGTCAAAAACACCTCACAAGAAGTTGGATGATTAACAGTTTTTCATTGGAGGTCTGTCATGAACCTGTGTGTGATCAGAAGAGGGTGTTATCTGGACTTGTGCAGTCTAAAATGGCAGGTCATGTGCCAAATCAATATTAAGCTGTTTGATGCCACAGTGCACTCGCTATGCGTGCTGCCAATGCATGCATGCATGCCATGCCCATGCTACTATTGTCTATCTGGGCATGCCATACAGGTCTTGCCAGAAGTGCTGGAAACGATCTGCTAAATATTATTTTCAGTCTGGGGCTTCTGTAGCACTGGTGCCAGTGTTGTTACAAAGCCCTATTTTGGAGTTATGATCTCCTCATTTGTAAGTGTGCCTCACTAATGAACACTAGGGTTAGTAGATGATATTTTGCACTATGGGACACAGCCAAGACTCCAATCTCAGATATATTTTGTAGATCTATCTGATGACTATGAGAAAATTGATAAGACACTATTTCCTTTCTGTTCTTAAGCATATTTCTGGCCATTCAACCCATCAAGCCTGCACTGACAACAATCCCACCCAGACTCTATCTTTGTATTTACCCTGCTAATGCCCTGACACTAAGAGGCAATTTGCTATGGCCAGTCCACCCAACCTGCACATCTTTGGACTGTGGGAGGAAACTGGAGCACCCAGAGGAAACTCATACAAACACAGGGAGAACGTGCAGACTCCGCACAGTCATCTGAGGCCGGAATTGAACCCCTGTCCCTGGTGCTGTGAGGCAGCAGTGTTAACCACTGTGCAACCTGCTATTCCAAGTGTGAAAGTTTTTGAGTCTGTCATAGTTGAAATATCACACTAAATGCAAAACAACCTACAAAAAAATATACAAAAAAGAGAATCGGTTCCCCGTTACCCATTTACAGATCATCCTTTAATTAACCTCAGCATATGCTGATTCCAGTATGCCTGGGATAAACTGGTGCCCACATTTGGAATATCAATGGAGATTTCCTTGGACTGTACTAATCCTTGTGTCTATTTATATATCTCCATCACCCAGTATGACCAATGAATACTGCCTGATCTAAATTTTGTGCCACTAAAATAGCACTGTCCTGCAGTGAATCATTCCATTTTCCATTCATGGATTCAAATGTTATTGCATTAAAAGTGGAAGTTAAATATTTTAAAAAACACTGGTGGATTTCCTGTGGTGTTGCCCACAGTAACTTGGAGGATAAAGTATTTTATAAAAATAGCAGCATTGTACCATCCATTAAATGTAATACTCTGCTGCTAAGATGCAGACAAATGTAATTTCTTTATTTCTTTAATACAGCAGGAGGTGACACGGTGGCACAGTGGTTGGCACTGCTGCCTCACAATATCAGGATCTGGATTCAATTCCAGCTTGGGTGACTGTGTGAAATTTGCATGTTCTGTCTGTGGCTGTGAAGGCTTCCTCTGGGTACTCTAGTTTCCTCACAAAGTCCAATGATGTGTAGGTTAGGGGGATTAGCCATAGTAAATGTGTGGGGTTATGGCAGCAGGGAGGACCTAGGTAGGATGCTCTTTTGGAGAGTTGGTGCAGATACGATGGGCTGAACGGCCTCCTTCTATAGGGATTCTACAAGTTCACTGCTGTAAATACACATTCTGCGATCAATTACAGGTCAGTTTCTCCTTATCATACTGGAATCAATATATGCTGAGGTCAATTAAAAGATGATCTGTAAATGGGTAACGGGGGAACCAATTATCTTTTCTGCATATTTTTTGATGGTTGTTTTGTATCTGATGTGGCACAGTGGTTAGCACTGCTGTCTCCCAGCACCAGGACCCAGGTTCTTTTCCCAGCTTGGGTAACTGTCTAAGTGAAGTCTGCACGTTCCCCCTGTGTCTGTGTGGGTTTCCTCAGGATGCTCTGGTTTCCTCCTAGTCCATTAGACGTGCAAATTAGGTGGATTGGCTATGCCAAATTCTCCCTCAGTGTCTCTGAATAGGCGCCCGAGTGTGGCGACTAGGAGATTTTCACAGTAACTTCATTGCAATGTTAATGTAAGCCTACTTGCGACACTAATAAATAACGTCAAACTTAATGTTTCAACTATAACAGACTCAAAAACTTTCACATTTGGAACAGGAGAGTGTCACATGGCATTGTTCACAATGAGTAAAGGATGCATTATTTTACAACATGAGGGTTAACAGCTGTGTGACCAGTAAATGTGAACACTTACAAGAAAGTGCAGTGCATGCAAAAGTTTTAACATATCACTGCATTACTGAGGGAGTGCCACAGTAAGGAGTGCTGTACTATAAGAGATATCATCCTTCAGATGATCTCATGACACTATTCAAAGAAGAACAGGGGAGTTCTCTTTGGCCAATATTTATTCCTCAACTGACACCAAAAACATCTTCATTGGTCATTATCACATTGTTGTTTGTGGGAGCTTGCTGTGCAATTTGGGTACCGGGTTTCCTTTATCGTGACAGTGACTACACAGCAAATGAATTTCACTAGGTATAAGGAAGTACTTGCTCAAAAGCATTTTGCTAGGGATTCTTCTTGGTCTGCAGGAGACATGGCCTACTCCTGCTTCCATTTTCTATGATGTTGAGATGCTGGCATTGGACTGGGGTAAGCACAGTAAGAAGGCTCACGACACCAGGTTAAAGTCCAACAGGTTTATTTGGTAGCACAAGCTTTCAGAGTGTCACTCCTTCTTCAGATGACTGAGGGGTTGTGTTCACAAACAGGGCATATGTAGACACAAACAAGATAATGGTTGGAATAAAAGTCTTTACAAATAATCAAATATTAAAGGTATAAGCAATGTGAGTGGAGAGAGGGTTAAGCACGGGTTAATGAGGTGTGTACTGTCTCCAGCCAAGACAGTTAGTGAGATTTTGCAAGCCCAGGCAAATCATGGGGGTTACAGATGTGGTGACATGAACCCAAGATCTTGGTTGAGGCCGTCCTCGTATGTGGAACTTGGCTATCAGTCTCTGCTCAGTGATTCTATGTTGTCGTCTGTCGTGAAGGCCGCCTTGGAGAATGTTTACCCGAGGATCAGAGGCTGACTGCACGTGACTGCTGAAGTGTTCCCTGACAGGAAGATAACACTTCTGCCTACTGATTGTCCAGCGGTGTTCATTCATCCATTGTCATAGTGTCTGCATGGTCTCCCCAATGTACCATGCCTCGGGATATCCTTTCCTGCAGCGTATCATGCAGACAACATTGGTCGAGTCACAAGAGTATGTACCATGTACCTGATGGATGGTGTTCTCATGTGAGATGATGGCATCAGTGTCGATGATCCGGCATGTCTTGCAGAGGTTGCTGTGTCAGGATTGTGTGGTGTCGTGGTCACTGTTCTCCTGAAGGCTGGGTAGTTTTCTGCGGACAATGGTCTGTTTGAGATTGTGTGGTTATTTGAAGGGAAGAAGTGGGTTTGTGGGAATGGCCTTAGCAAGATGTTCATCTTCATCAATGAAATGTTGAAGGCCCCGGAGAAGATGTCGTCGCCTCTCCACTCTGGGGAAGTACTGGATGACGAAGGGTACTCTGTCAGCCGTATCCCGTCTTTGTCTTATGAAGAGGTCGATGCGGTTTTTCAAGGTGGTGAGTCAGGACTGTTGATTGATGAGTTGAGCGCCATATCTTGTTCTTATAAGGGCGTCTTCCAACGTCTGCAGGTGGCTGTTATGATCCTCCTTATCTGAGCAGATCCTGTGTATATTTTGGGCGTCTCCGTAGGGGATGGCTTCGTTGACATGTGTTAGGGTGGAAGCTGGAGAAGAGGAGCTTGCAGTACAGTGAAGCGCTGAGGTGACCATCCTTGATGGAGATGCATGTCCAAGAATGCAACCAATTCTGGAGAGTAGTCCACGGTAAGTCTGATGGTGGGAAGGAACTTGTCAATGTCATCATATAGTTGTTTCAGTGCCTGTTCGCCATGGGTCCAAAGGAAGAAAATGTCATCCATGTATCTAGTGTATAGCATCAGTTGAAGGTCCTGTGCATTGAAGAGACCTGGTTCGAATCTGTGCATGAAGATGTTGGCATATTGAAGTGCAAATTTGGTCCCCATTCCATGTGTTGATGAAGAACTGATTGTTGAAGGTGAAGATGTTGTGGTCCAGGATGAAGTGGATGAGTTGTAGAATTGCATCTGGAGATTGGCAATTGTTGGCTTTGGGTACTGGCTTGAGTGACATTTGGGACTGTCTTGTGAGTGCGGCTGATGAATCTGGCATTGACGCACCTCCTGATGGCTTGGGCATACATGTCGAGTCAAGGACAACAGCCTTCGGAGGAGTCCAATTTGAATCTTTCCTTTTCGGTTGCTGCCACAATAACCTCTGCAAGACATGCCGGATCATCGACACGGATGCCATCATCTCACATGAGAACACCATCCACCAGGTACATGGTACATACTCTTGCGACTCGGCCAAAGTTGTCTACCTGATATGCTGCAGGAAAGGATGTCCTGAGGCATAGTACGTTGGGGAGATCGTACAGACGCTACAACAACGGATGAATGAACACCACTAGACAATCACCAGGTAGGAGTGTTCTCTTCCTGTTGGGGAACACTTCAGCAGTCATGGGCATTCAGCTTCTGATCTTCGGGTAAGCATTCTCCAAGATGTCCTTCACGACATATGACAACGCAGAATTGCTGAACCGAAACTGATAGCCAAGTTCTGCACGCTTGAGGACAGCCTCAACCGGGATCTTGGGTTCATGTCACACCATCTGTAATCCACACAACTTGCCTGGGTTTGCAAAATCTCACTAACAGTCCTGGCAATACACACCTCTTTAACCGGTGCTTAATCCTCTCTCCACTCACATTGTCTGTACCTTTCAAACCTGATTGCCTATAAAGACTTTTATTCCAGCCATTATCTTATAAATTGAGTTTGTGTCCTCACCTGAAGAAGGAGCGACACTCTGAAAGCTGGTGCTAACAAATAGACCTGTTGGACTTTAACCTAGTGTTGTGAGACTTCTTACTCCATGTTTTATGACATGGTCAGATAATGGCCTGGTAATGCCCCCCGGTACTGCACCCTTGCATAGGTTGATATTGTCAGGGCCAAGTGGGAGCCTCACAGGGCTGGAGGGTTCATTTATAAATGGTGGTGGGTGGGTGGGCTGGGGATACCAGCAATGGCCGCATGTGGGATTGGGTGAGGGGGGGTTGGCATTAGGGGTCCAGTGCTCAAGGGGAAGATGTGGGGGAGATGGGTAGATGATGGATGGTCAATGCCCTCTTGAATCGGAGTGTGGGGGAAGGGCGTGTGAGGTGGGCGGGAGACATACCGGCTCCGATCAGTGGGGCAGGGGCGAATGTCGCCATGACCATGGGGCAGAAGACGGAAGGTCCTACAACCTCCATAGTAGGTGGGGGGGGTTACTTTTTGCTTTGTTGGGGGGGCCCTATAAACATGGCGCCCCAATCTCAGTGCAGCTGGGCATTGCTGGCGTGTTGAGGCCCCGCTCCTCTACACATCACTTTTCTTGCCAGAACCAACACACTGCCTTTTTTTGGTAAGATTCCCTCAACCTGTTGTCCATCTGCCAGTGCAATCCACACCTTCTATAAAAATGGATGCACGGAGGCTGAATATAACTGCTAGTCAAAATTGCTTCAAATAAGCAGTTGAGTGCTAAACCTGCAAAAGTCTATTTCAGTATATCCAGCGAAGTTTAAATCATGATAATCACCAAAATGTTGGCTAAAACCATACGTTCAAATACTTGTACCTTATCAGGACAGCATCCACTTAGTGTCTGTTTTCACCCTTTCATCAAAATCGATGAATGAATTCAGATTTATTAGAATTAAAATGGGGTCAAAAGGCCTTTCTCATTGTAGTTAACTATCTTCTAAATCTACACTTACAGAGAACTCTTACGTCCAAAGGAGAAAAGAGACTTCATCAAAGCAGTTATGGCTGTATTTAAATTCAAAGGTGAATTGTAACAACTAACCATACCACCAGATGTTCTCAACACATTTTAAAGTAGAATTTGATTTGTGGAACACTGCAATTTCAAATGCAGTTCTAGAAAGGAAATCACAACAGCAAAAGCAAAGCACTGAAAACCCTGAGCCTCTGCCAGATTACAGTGGAACTTGAGCAGCAGATTGGCAGCTTGCCATGTTTTACAGTAAGCAATCGACAGTACTTGTTAAACCCGTGAGTAGACAAGCCTTTACTGTGCTATTGTTGATTATATTTGAGAGTCTAGAAAAGCATAGCCTGTGGCTGCAAACACATTCTGCTGCATATTCACAGACTAAAATGAATCTATCTCATTTAATTGATTTCCTCACTACCAATATAAAATTAAAACAAACCAAATTTTATCTCAAGTTCATTAGCTTTGCATTCTGTAAAAAAAATGTCACAATCTTTGGCAATCTCCTGTTGATGTCAGGGCAGGTGCAGAGCACATGGAACTAGAGTACATGGAAGTACTCAGGGTATAGCTCTAATCCAATAATGGGGAGGAGAACAAGCTGCTGAAGTTCCACCACTTCATTTGTCATTTTGTTTGTAATTAGAGAATGAATAAATTTAGGGACAATTTATGGTAGCATACCTGCAACAACATTCTCTCTCAGCAAATAAGCTTATATTTTGGAAGCACACATTTGAAAAAACTGGCTCTAGAAAATCCTTGAACAACTGCAAAGAGCTGGCATTTGATGGCATTTTATATAAATGTTACTGGTTTAACTGTACATTGATAAAATAGAAATGATTTCCCATATGACTGTTAAACCTGTAATTCACATGTATTGTTAAGTAAAACCACTTTGAACTAGATCTACAGTCACAATGTTTCAGGTTGTATATCTGTAAAAAAAAGGAATTATAAATGAGAAATTATTACTTTTATATTCCACATGCCTCTCACCAGGCAAACCTGGGAAGTAGCCCCAGCTAACAAGCAAGAATTAATATATTGGCTTTTTGGAGATCGTATAATTAACTATAAGCCAAAGACACAAATTCAGCACACTTTAAGCAAACCTGGCGAGCACTGTAAAAATGTTTTGCTATAAGATGCATTCAGTTTTTATGATAGCACAGACCAATTACTGTACAATAGGCTGCCAGAAATATTGAGATCTAAACAGGGTTGAGAAAACATTTCAAATGATTTCTTTCACTCAGCCCATTTATATCTTATTCAAAAATGAACTACTGGAATTATCTTTTGCAAATACCAGAATAGCATTCTATAAAGTGATATTCAGGAGCCAGGGAGTGTAGTTCAGTTTTAGACATCTGGCGGATGTTGTGTATTCATCCAGTGCAATGGAACTGAAGCAAGAGGATGATACAGAGTGAGCTGGCTCTTTTTCAGGATATCCACTTCACAGCATTGAATAATGACCACAAGCTACCCTCAGAAATTCATTTCAATTAATTTTTGTTTACATGCAAAGTTTTAGCAAGTACCTAACGCAACTCCATTTCAGTTCCTAGAAACAAAGGGGGCGATTCTCCCAAAATGCTGAATTGTTGGAAAACTGTTCTAGATCACAACTGCTTTCTCAGTTCAGCTTCACAGTTGAATCTCCCCACTCTGTGCAATGCAGATGTCACAATCATGAATATCATTAAAAACTTTGCAGGGAGGGGGGTGCCTATTCATGCCGAAGGCTGATAGCCTCAATCTGTCCATTTCCTCGTTTGCTGGCACATCAATTGCTGGCCAGCCTGGGGCTCCCGCAGTGCTGCCCCTCCAACCCCACCTCCCCCCCAAGCTTGACTGTGGCCCCCACAACAATTCCTGGGCCAGCCCCCGTATCCCCCTCCCCGTCCCAGAGTGCCCCGATGACTGGCCCAGCCCTCCCAGCAGTAGCAATCCCCCCAATCCTGGCAGACCATGCCCTACCCAGCCTGTCCCAATCGCTGCCCTCCCTCCATTCCAGACTGATTACCATGCAGAGTGCAGTGGGACCCTGCCCACTGGCTCCACCCCCTTGGCATTGTATGGTGGGCAGTACCAAGGTGCCCCTTTGGCATGGGCACTTTGTCCCTTGGGCTGTGCTGAGGGCACAGGCTGGCACTGTCAGAGTACACAGGCTCAGGGGGCACCCCACCACTCGACTCGTGATGGGCTCCGATTGCTCCCCCCCTTCATACCGGTGGAGTCTCCCGCTAGTTCCCTGAATCTGGAGAGCTACTCTAACCCCCGCCAGAATGAAGTACTCCTGGCCAGGTGGGAGATTCTATCAGGACCGGCAAGTTCCTGATAATGACACCGAAAGCATATTTAAAATACATTAAAATAAGATTCGAATTACTTATCTGTCTTCCCGCTAGTTTTCAGCATGGTCTGGTCGCTGACTGTTCTCCGGCTCTGGGAGATGCGCATCCATTCCCGGCGAATGTGCAAATCCCGGAACAAAACCAATGACGTGCATCTCCCACCACGACCCACCAGAAAAGTTGTGGGTCACAATGGGAAAATTGCCCCCAAAGATTAAATAATTTGCTCTCCACTGTTCGGGGTAGGGGGATTGCAAAAAATTATCTTGCAAAAATGTCATTCTCACACATTTAGTTAATTGAATGAGGAAAGGAAAAGGAAATCTGCGAATACAATATTCCTCCTTTTGTCCGCTGTCATTCATTTATACTTAAAATTATGTAGACCTCCACATTATTCAATGTCCTTCTAAGTAAAGAAGCATTATCAAACAAAATACTGTGAGCCATGTTAAGGGAATATTAAGACAGCTAACCAAAAGCTTGGTCAGAGCTAAGTTTTATTATAGTAAGTATTTTGCAGATCTTGTATAGAACAGAGGTTGTTTACAAATATCAGAAAGCACACAATAATGCTTCCATTCAATGGTACTTTTAACAGTGAACATGTTTCCTGATGTTTCATCCCATTTCAACCATTGAATTAGACATCAGAATTATCACTGAGCCTTGTTCATCCAATGAATTCAAGAACCTTTGTTCTTTAAATAGGGACATAACACCACAGGTTAAGGTTTGTTTGCTAAAACCATTGCCACTTTGGGGAAAAAAGTCAATGTAGCATTTTCATAACTAAAATCTGACTTCAGTGTTATCATTTTAATTTGGCAGTGGACAAGAGTTATCCTACATAAAACAAATGCAAGAACACAACATGCAATTTCATAAATCATAAACAATTGACTTAGCTTATTACAGTACCTTAATTGAAGCCAACAGGAACAGCGATATACTGTATCCTATCCATCTACATGACTGATTCCAACCAAAGCGCTAAAGGTATGGTCAATATCCAGCCTTAGTCATCTTTGTTGTGGCAGTTAACTGGTGGTTAATGCATTCTTAATATTTAGTTCAACTAATAAATTAGCTTCTAATTTCTAATATCTGTGATGCAAAGTATAGCCATTTATGCAAATTATCAGATATACGGGCCACTAATCTTACAGACTGCATCCACATTAGTAGTTCCGGAGACTGCTGATACACCTGAGGAGCATGCTCCATTGTGCATTCCAATGCAAAGAAGATACCTTATCCTGTGGATAAAGTGTATGTGCAAGGCTCAGCAACCTCCTGGAAAATATTCAAGGACGAGCCCTTGATGTCGTCTATATGGATTTCAGGAAGGCGTTTGACAAAGTCCCTCATGGTAGGTTGGTAGAGAAGATTAAAGCTCATGGGGTATGTGGCCAGGTATCTAGATGGGTAGAAAACTGGCTTGCAAAGAGGAGTCAGAGAGTAGTAGTGGAGGGGTCCTTTTCTAGCTGGAGGTCTGTCACTAGTGGTGTGCCACAGGGCTCAGTACTGGAACCTCTTCTCTTTGTAGTGTATATAAATGATTTGGAAGAGGGAGTAGGTGGTGTGATCAGCAAATTTGCTGATGACACCAAGGTGGCTGGATTGGCGGGAAGTGAGGAGCAGTGTCTGGCAATACAACGGGATATTGATAGGCTGGTATATTGGGCAGATACTGCAGCGAGACCTGGGGGTGCAAGTGCACAAGTCTTTGAAGGTGGCAGTGCAAGTGGAGAGTGTGGTGAAGAAAGCCTATGGTATGTTAGCCTTTATAGGAAGGGGTATAGAATATAGGAGCTGGAGTCTAATGTTGCAGTTGTACAGAATGTTGGTTAGGCCACATTTAGAGTACTGCGTCCAGTTCTGGTCGCCTTACTACCAGAAGGACGTGGAGACTCTGGAGAGAGTGCAGAGGAGGTTTACCAGGATGTTGCCTGGTATGGAGGGACTGGGGAAGAGGAAAGATTGAATAAAATGGGGCTCTTTTCCCTTGAAAGACGGTGACTGAGGGGGGATCTAATAGAGGTATATAAGATTATGAAGGGTATAGATAGAGTAAACAGAGGTAATCCATTTCCTATGATAGAGACACACAGGACAAGGGGCCATGGGCTTAAGGTGAGGGGGGAGAGGTATAACACAGATATTAGTGGGAGGTTTTTCACACAGAAGGTAGTGGGGGTATGGAATGCTCTGCCAAGTAAGGTGGTGGAGGCAAACACGCTAGAGTTGTTTAAGAGTGACTTACAGGCACATGAGTGGGTTGGGGATGGGTGGATATAGGAGATTGTTTTAAATAAGGTTCATTAGCATTGGGGCGTCCCTGGTAAGGTAAATGGGTATGGTACAATAATAATGTTTTTTTTCTCTTTTTCATTCACAGGTTTTAAGTTGGTCCGCCTTGTGTCCAACGAGGGGCATACACGCGATGTGTCGTACTTGGGCTGCTCTTGGTTGTTTGAGATTGGCCTAGTGCTTCATGTCATTAGTGTGTGCTTAAGCTGGACCAGATACTGGGCAAGATGACAGCTCAGTGACTATCACTGATTGCTGTGCAGACACATGGATTTGGGCCGGTGTCTGTGGGAGTTTGCGCATTCTTCCCGTGCTTGCGTGGGTTTTCTCCGGGTGCTCCGGTTTCCTCCCACACCCCAAAGATGTGCTATTAGGTTGACTGGCAGTAATAAATTGTCCCTAAATTAGTTTCCCTCAATGTGGATGGCCATAAATCAATGGATGAGGGTCATGGGTGGAGGGGGGGACTGGCGGTGTTGGGATGGTGGCACGGGCTCGTTGGGCCGAAGGGCCTGTTTCCCGGGCTGTTTTCGTTCTTTGTTTGTTCACCGCCTCTAGCTCTTTTTCAGGATCAGAAAAATTACTGAACTGAGGGAATATTGTTGTTTAAATTCCTGCAACCCGTCTGGTCGTTGTCCTTGATAGTTACCAGAAATATTTGCTTGGTGGTGTGTAGGTTTTCTCTCTCCTTTGAAATCTAATTTTCTTTATGGGCTGATCGTATGGTTCTATGGAAAGCTTCCAAAATTGCACAATTGCTGAACTTGCTGAAAAATGCAAGCCTGATGTTTAGTTTATATAAGATTTTGCTGTGTAGAGTATGCAGGATCAAAACTTAATCTACCAACAGCCAGTGAAGCTGTCAGGCAGTTTTATGGAATGGGGAGGAAACAATGCAAGGAAGAAGAGTCTGTTGGGGAGCACTGGGCATACACACAGGACATTACTAGACAGTCTTGGAGCACACGTTCTGAAAACCTTACACAAAAGCCTATATTGCCTCTGCAGCCAGTGTCACTACCACAATCACTCCTCATCCCTGCCCACTCAGGCACTGTTCTTCCCTACAGTACCTCAAAGTACAGCAGAGAGGTTAAAAGCGGCAGATGTCATACACAGAGACAGTATTAGTTCTTAACACTAAGGCATCCAGTATGTCTGCTGCTTGAAATATGGAAATATTGTATCAGCTACTAATGTACCATCCATTTCCCTACATTATAAAAATATGTTTTCCTATTCCTATAGGCCAATCTACATAAAAGTAATTACATTTCAAAAATAATCTGCTGGTTGTAAATGGCTTTGTGATCCTAAAGATATGAAAGACACGATATAAATGCAAGTCCTTTCTTTTCTAAATATGCCACAACGTTGGTGTTATGCACTGAAGGCTGCAAGGTCCATCATTGAAATTCAACACTTCAATGAAGCCTGATGCACTCCGCAATGCTGTTTGTCCTTTCTGTGGCAAAATTAACAATGATGTTTAACCTGACAAACAAGGTTCATCAGGCAGCACCAAGCAAACATTATTGGCTTGAAATGAACTAGTCATGTAAACATTTACGGTTGTGATATTCACAGCAATGATCAATGCTGTTCCCATGTAAGATTTTGCCTTCTGAGTGTGCTTAGATAGCCAGTGTTACTTGTGAAATGTAGCTTGCATAGGCAGGTATTCTCAATATTTCAAGTAGGTATAACAGGGTATGAATACTTGAACTTTTACCTGACCATATGTCTGAGGTGGAAGCGCACCTGCCTTTCTTCCCTCAGTTGCATTCCATTTCCTGCCCAAATAATTAATAGCCATTGAGAATCCAATGGAATGCTCGCACTAAGATAACAGCAGTATTGTGGACAAATGATCCTGCAGAGGGAGTCTGGTATTGCAAAGGCAGTAGTAAAAAGTGACACAACTAAGATAATATACAAACTGAAGTATGAAAAGACTAAAAATAGTCATAGTTGTAAACCCTTTCCAAATGCCAATCACACTTTTAAGAATCCAAGTTTACAAGACTAAAATATAGAAACTCAAAAGTACGAATGGCTTAAGAGGAAAGAAATAGTGTTGAATGCATCATGAAACCTATTTAAAGAAGAATGACTGAGCTTAGAGGGATGATGAGATCCATACACATATCATCCAAAAATATTCATAATATTACTAATTATAAAATTCAGTATCTGGTGATCATGATACCATGATCTGTGCACATGGAATGCGTGGCTACGTTCAATGAGCATTCGATCAGGCAAATGGGCCTGAAAAGGTACCATTACCTGCACTAACATCCTTTACCTCAATATGGTAAAAACATAATTTAAGAATATCACAAAAGAAATTTCAAAAATAAGGATCCTGTGAACAATTTGTTTTGTAACACAACAAATTAGAATAGTGTACAAATGCTTCAAATTCTTCTTTTCCATTTTACAGCTGAAGCATTAACAGATTTATTTCAAAGGCTTTAGTACTACAGAAGATGGGAAAACATGATAAAATAATGAAAGTTAAAGGATATCTTGAAGAATTACATTCAATCATACACTGTAGGGCTCATTTAACTCTCACCCCATCTGAAGTTGGGTTGTGGGTTGTGTGCTTTTCAAAGCAGTAAGACTAGATCTCAGTCAAACCCGCATGGTCTTATGGGTTTAGCTAGTAAACATGTGTTGAATGAGTGCCAGAGAATTGTCTGCACTAAAATTGCTGCTCACCAAAGAGACAGCTAGAGGTTGTATGCTGTGGGTCTGCAATAACGGAAAGACAATGCAGTGTTATATGCAGATGCCTGCTGTTTCTGGTAACAGCAAAAATAACCCATTGCAGATTGGGGTAGAATGGCTGTTCTAGAATCTAACTACATATAAAATCCCAATATACCTGCTGTCTTCAACTTTACATATCTTACAAGCTAATGGAACCTATCTAGTAAGCTTTAATGCCCATTAGATTCTTCATTCCCAGTGGCTTCTCAGCTACATCCCAGAAAACAACATCTGAGACAATTGTAGATCACTGCTTCATTTCCTTCACTTAGAGTTTCCCAGTCCTTTCTGGTAGCCTCCAGAAATGTGCATCAGGTACAAGATGAGTAGAAACTTGACAATCCAGATCTCCGTTGCTATTTACTGCAATAACTAAGAACACAGGGCCTTTGGTTGAGTAAATCTAACCTGTAATGCTCTTGTGGTAGGAGTGTGGGATAAGAGTGCCATTTTCATAATTTCTAAATATTGGATGTTTAGCACCATTTAAAATTATGACGTCTCACTCAAAGCGAGCACAGGTTGCAAAATTGAGCAAGGTGGTCAGCAAGCTTGATTGATGGTGTTCTTGATTGCTGTGGCTATTCATTTTAATGGCTGAAATGAATTGGGTGTGATGGTGTCTGTCCAATTCTGCAATTGCATTCACAATGAGTAAGATTCTAAACGAGGTAGCAGAGTCTTGTCATTTCAGTGCTTTAGGCACACTCCTTCCCCACCCTTCTACTGCGAGAACATTACTTATATGGAATACAATGGGACTGAATATTAAAAAAAATACTAACATGCTGTATAGTGTGTACAGTTTTGGTCTCCTTACTTGAAAAGGATATACTAGCACTGGTAGGGGTGTAGAGGAGATTCATTAAGTTGATTTTGGAGTTGAGAAAGTTGGCTTATGAGGTGAGGCCTGAGTAGACTGCGGCTATGCTCACTGGAATTCAGAAGAATGAGGGGAGATCTTGTTGAAACATATAAGATTATGAAGGGAATAGATAAGATAGAAACAAGGAGGTTGTTTCCACTGGCAGGTGAAACTAGAACTAGAGGGCATGGCCTCAAAATAAGGAGAAGCAGATTTAGGACTGAGTTGAGGAGTAACTTCTTCACCCAAAGGGTTCTGAATCTGTGAAATTCCCTGCCCAGTGAAGCAATTGAGGCTACCTTATGGAATGTTTTAAAGGCAAAGATAGATAAATTTTTGAACAGTAAAAGAACTAAGGGTTATGGTGAGCAGGCGGGTAAGCAGAGCTGAGTTTGTGAAAAGATCACTCATGTTCTTATTAAATGGCACAGCAGGCTCAAGGGGCAGATGGCCTACTCTTGCTCCTCGTACTTATGCATAAACGAAGTACACAAAGCATTTCTGCCATACAGCTACAAGTGCACTACCTGTGCGCATAACTATCAATCTTTCAGTATAGTAATACAGCAAATATGCTGGCAGAATCATCACTTCTGCTTCATGTAATTGCCCAATACTGTTAATTTTTATCACCTGACATGAAATGACAAGATTTGCAAATGGAAATCTGAGTGGAATTTTTCCAGAAAACTAATAAGTGCCATTTCAGTTGAGAAAACTGGTGTAATTCATTAAGGACCACACTTAGTCATTTTTTGGGAGGTGAAGGGTTTTACATTGGTTTGAAGAGGAGTGAGGCCTACATATAGCGGCAAGCCTGACTTCACAGAGATCGGGTACCACTTTTCTCCACCTTACATCAAAGGTGGACGGCTTCTCACCATATTTTGACAGCCCCTGGCATCGTCATCACTGGAGAAGAGTGGCACACAGGAGAGGCATGAGCTTTCATGGTTGGTGTGAGAGGGGGACCATGCCAGCAGTGCGTATTTCATGCATCATCACTGTGGAAGGTGGCAGAAACAGTACTGCCATTCTCACACTGCACATGGCTGAAGCGCTGAGTGTATGTGGGGATTTGCGAAGCATAACACCATGAAATGATAGAGTGGAGCATCTGGGTGAACAAGGTGAATTTTAATTCCAAAGCCATATTACAATATTGATATATTTCGACTAGTGCCTAGGTTCACCCGTGCCCACTAGCTATCTATAGTTTCTTACTCTTCCTCTCCTGCCACATCTAGGTGTATCCCTAGAATCCATAGCTGAGGTTGAGGAGGCCTGCTGCCTTTTATGCCCTGTTGTCTGAGATGACCTTGACGGTCAGTGGGACCTGCAACTTGAGGATCTGGGCATACTTTTGGGCTCCATAGGTATTGCAGTACTGTTCACCTCACTATGTGAGGCTCAAGGTGTATCGTTTACAGGGAGAGGGGTATCATATGGGCTGGACACTCCCAGGGTCTCCTGGATGAAGCTTCTGGGCATTCTGGCTGATCCTCTCCCTTTTGGGTGCCCAAGGACCCTGGTCTCCTCCAAGGGATAAAGGGGCAGCTGGAGTGAGATCCAGAAACATCATCGTTCACTGGCACTGAAACTCATGGATCCCATTCTTGCCTGCACCATGCAGTTGAAGCCCTGCAACATGGAGCCTATGCCCTCAGCCATGGAGGACATAGGCTGAACCATAGAATAGACAGCCCTGCCATGGAGTGCAGGTCCTGCACCAAGTCGTCACTGCAGTTGCCCCCCATGCCAGCACCATCTCCTCTGACAGAAGGTGACAGGATTCCTCCAGTTGGCCTTACAGTCCAAGGAGGGATGCTGTCTTTCCTTCCTGATGCTTGTGACTCTGAATCTGCAGTGCCAGTAGGTCTTGGGTGACCAGACCTAGAGACAACTCATCAGCCAGGGGCTCAGCAGAGTCCTGGGCTCCGTCATCACTCAAAGTGCCGGTTCTCTGGGACATCCCTGTTTCCATTTGTTGTGGTCCTTCAGCTGTGAGATATTTGCAAGTGAGTAATCCAGAAGCCTGCCTACTAGTTAATCCCACCAAGGCATGAGTATCTATATTATTGGAGGATGCAGGTGACAGATGTGATACCTCTTCAATTCTTGAATCTGAGATGTTTTCCCCAGAGCTGCTCAGGTCTGTGGTATCCAGAGGGTGTGAGGGTGGTCTGGGCTAATTGATTGACCTGCAAGGGAAGCGAGATGGCATTAGTGCATCACAGTCGATAACTGAAGCCAGAAAAGTTACCTCACGTGAGGCTTGAATCATGACTGTGTGTCTTTCGCATTCCCAATTTTGGCTGCTGCCCCACCTCACCCTCTGCACAGGTCTGGTCCTGCGTCTTGCCGGCCACAGGACATAGGTACCTCAGCTCAGGTATGTCATCAGCTGGCTGTGTTCGTCCATGACAGTTATGTTCAAGTTCATCCTGTGTTGAGGCAGATGGAGTGAGTGTAGGCAAGAGTCCTGCCAGTTCAGATGACAATGATGTCTGACATGCATGGGACTTGTGTGGAAGCAAGGATGTAAGGAGTGAGGAGCACATTATCTACTGAGGGACCATGGGGAGTTGTGTGTGTGTGGGAGGGAGAGAGAAGATAGGGTGCTTGGAGGAAAGGACTGCATGAGAGGTGTTGGGAATGTTTGATGTGGCTGGGTGGCCGATCGCCATGGAGTTGTGAAGGATGTATGAAGGAGCGCAGCGGGGGACATTAGAAGACAGACTTATCCTAGCTGCAAAAAGGTCATTCATCTTCTTATGGCACTGTTTCCCCATTTTCTACTACAGTGAGTTAGCACTCACTGTGGCGGCTACTTCCTCCCAGGTGGGGCTGGTCACCTTGGTGGATGGATGTCTGCAAGAAAGCGGATATAGGACATCCTGCCTTTGCTTCACACCATCCAGGAGTTTGGTCAGGGCTCCTGGGGAGAATCTTGGTGCTGGCTTCCTGGCAGCTATCCCATCAAATGGATCTGGAAACACTGCTGGGGAAGCATTTAAAAGAAGCATCCCACTGATTACAGAGATTAAGGAGGGAAATTTTCCAGTCTGCCTGCCACAGAACTGTAACAGGCAGGGAGGGCAGACCATGCAAAGATCCACTGACCTCAGGTGGGACTTCCCAGTTTTGGGATGAGTGCAGTTGGAAATTTTCCCGTCTGCCTGCCACAGAACTGTAACAGGCAGGGAGGGCAGACCATGCAAAGATCCACTGACCTCAGGTGGGACTTTCCAGTTTTGGGATGAGTGCAGTTGGAAAATCCCGCCCTAAGCTTTCCCAGGATGAGCGAATCAGAAGCAAGCTGCCAAGAATCACGTGGGGAAAAAACCTTTCTTAAAGATGTTCAATATGTGGCGAGATGTCCCGCCATTGAGATTTTCACTGTTTTCTTTCGCCAGAGCCAACTCTTGTGGTAAGTTTCTGCCCAGAATGGAGTACAATTTATTCAAAGTTTTGCTGAATGTGATTGTTGAACATTTAAAAAACCATTAACTTGATACTCCAGCTAAACTTCAGCATTGTCAAGCACTGGCCCAACAAGTAAAGGTGTCACTTTTATTCCACTCTATGGCCAATAACTACAGTGTATCATATGACTAAGAAATGCTACCAACAGAACCCAAAACAGACTAGAGATCAGGAAGACATCTAAAGGTGTCACTTTCTTCAGCCATTACATAAACGGAGGTATTGTCCTCACAAAATTGGGTGACCAAAAAATCTTTAAACAGTTCACATGAATAATACACATGCATGTTTATTATTCGGTATCTGGGTACTGTAGAAGTGATTGAATTTCAACTAACCATCAGCTCCCAGCATCACTGTTTTAGAAACTCATGCTACGTACAATATTTTAAAAATCACTTTGATGTAAAGTTACCAAAATAACATAAATCTTGTTTATGAGTGAATAGACTCCATGGCAATCTCTACTGGCATAATTTTACAGCAATCCAAAGCCAATTGAGGGAAAATCACATACATTTTACAAAATTCAGCAATTATGTTGTTTGTGGGAAGAAAACATGATTAAAGTGTATTATTTTCAACTTGCAGAGTTCACTGAGAGCAAATGATGCATTCAGCTTCCACTGTTGCAATGAGGAATTCAATTATCGATGATGACAGCTGAGTTTGATGTCACACAGTCTGAAGCAGGTTCATTTTCAACTCAAAGCCAGATGAAAATCTCACCTGTTTACACAGATTGAGTTATGAAGTGGATTTTGAATTTGAACTGAAATCAATTGGGGGTCAGTTTTAACTTCCAAAATCCAAATCTTAGGTTCAACGTCCAGAATCATTAAAATCAGGATTACTGTTAGAACCAATTGATTCAAGAACAGCTTCTTCCATGCTGTCATCAGACTTTTGAATGGACCTACCTTACATGAGGTTGATCTTTCTCTACACCCTAGCTATGACTGTAGCACTACATTCTGCACTCTCTTGTTTCCTCTTCTTTGTTTGCACAGCGCACAAGAAACAATAATTTTCACTCTATACTAATACATGTGACAATAATAAATCAAATCAAAATCAAGGATTTAAGTTCACAGTTTGTAAGCCAGTTAGAAGGTCCACCATGATTCTCGGACACAGCAGCCTAGCTCTCAACATTGTTTAAAGGCTTCTTACACCTAAGCCTTACTCCTCAACCCCCACCATCATACTTTCAGTTCCCCCATGCCACCTCCATGTACCCCCAGATCATCCATGTACCCTGCCCCCCAACCACCATGTGCCCTCTATAGCCACTTACTTAATCCACCATTTACAGTTCTCAGGAGCTATACAATAACAATGGGAATTATTTTAAAATGCAGGTTTAAAAATAAACCTGTGAAAATGTAATAAACTCTTACTCAAATATTACAAAGAACAGTTCTCCATTGAAAAAACTTGATTGTTTTAAGTGATTATTAAGTGACATAAATAAGCAACTATGTAACCTGAAGCCACATCAAAGGCAGAGATTGTTATAACACAGTCTTATAAAAATGTCAGTCATTGAACAACTATATCAACACTCAACTCAGTACTATCTTGGTTTTTGAAACTCAGCCAAGCTTTCATAATGGCCACAGCTATCCTAACATTACTATGTAAGAGCTTGAAATTGACAGAACAGAAGGTGTCCATTTCAAAACAGATTGCCCATCAATCAACATACCACCTGAGAATGTTAGAAGTATATTCAATCATGGCCTTCAAGATAGAACTGGATAAATACTTGAAGGGAAAACATGTAGAGCTATGGGGAAAGGTTGGGAAAATAGGACTGATTGGATGCTGTTTCAAAGAGCTCTTTCACAGGCACAATGGATGTGACCCTAGTGTAACCAGCAGCATCACTGCCCCTGGATTCTCAGGTATTTCAACATTATATTGCATGTAGCTAGGAAGCACAAGAAACATGTGATTCTGAAGTTGCTGTACCATTTTGCAAGTACTATGTTTAATCAACCATACTTTTCTCTGGACATTTTCAGCATACTTGTCAGAAATGATATAGTTGATTGAGTTTACATTTTTGTTGAATTTACAAGAATATTCACTTGTAAAAAGGATACTGCAACTTTAAAAATAATCAACCTACCCACTGAATAATCAAAAAGGCATTGGTACAGAAATTTCAACTGCATTTGCTTTCCTGAAATGACAGTTTACACAAACGTAGCAGTGGCTCACAAACTGAGATTGATGAGTTGTGAAACTTTTCAACTTATTTTAAGGTTAACATTAAACTAATCATTAGATCCCAATAATTGTGAAGATATTCATAACCTCTATGTATCAAGTGTTAATACACAGAATCACAGAATTTTTACAGTACACCCATTCACCCTGCTTAGTACTGCTGCCTCACAGTGCCAAGGACCCAGGTTCAATTCCCAGCTTTGCTGACTGTGTGGAGTTTGCATGTTCCCCCTCTGTCTGCATGGATTTCCTCCTGGTGCTCTGGTTTCCTCCCACAGACTGAAAGACATGCTGGTTAGGTGCACTGGCCATGCTAAATTCTCCCCCAGTACCCAAACAGGCGCCGGAGTGTGGCGACAAGGGAATTTTCACAATAACTTCATTGCAATGTTGATGTAAGCCTACTTGTGACACTAATAAAGAAGTAAATGACGTGTCTGCATCAGTTCTTCAAATGACCAATTCACTTAATGCCATTTCCCAGCCTTCTCATAACCCTGCACATCCTTGGTTTTCAGAGAACAATTTAATTCCCTTACTAATGCTTTGACTGAACCAGCCACACACTCTCAGGCAATTCTTTCTAGACCTTAATTCCTGGCCTTTTGCTAAAATCAATCATCAGATCAAGCCAAAGATGGGGTGCAACGCTTTATCTTGTCAGCTTGGATCTTGTTTGTCTCGTGGGGACCATAAATGGGATTAAATTGGAAACTGAAATTGGCTTTAGGTGCAAACAAGGAATGGATTTGGGTTTGCCGGGTTCATTCTGAGTATTGGCTCTGTAACTTTAAGAATGGAGTAAAGAAATTTAAAAAAAACAACTTGCGGCATGAAAAAGTGGTTTTTCATATCAGTTTTGCTTCTTTGACCAATTACTTCAAACCTTTGCGTTCTCATTGTCTACCCTTTCACAAGTGGGAACAGTTTTTCCCTACTTACTCTGTTCTGACATTTCAGATGGAATTCTCCCCCAAAAATTCTAAGTATCATATTCATGGGAAAACTGGAGTAATTCACACTTTTTTTCAGTGGGACTTCAGATAAGAATCTCTTACATTCTGTGCAATGGAGAGGTCACTAGTGTGAATCTCATTAGATTTCAGGGGCGGAGCCTATTCTACATGCTCAGTGCAAGTATCATCTGTCTCATGTATCTAAGAGTAATTATATAAATGTCCACATAGAATCACTGAACCCCTGCAGTGCAGAATAGGTAAATTCAGCCCATCAAGTCTGCACTGACTCTCTGACAGAGCATCTTACCCAGTGACTTTGCACTCTCAGCCTGCCATTTGCTGGTCAGCTCATGCACTGGTCGACCCAGCAGCCCCAAAGTGCTGTCTCCCAACAACCCCCCATGGTCCTCCCGACCATTCCAGGGCCCAGCCCCAAACCCCATCCCCTGTCATGGACTGCCCCAATCTCTAGCCCACCGCCCAGACTTTTCCATCCCACTGCGCTAGAAAACTTGATGTGGATGTGCCGGCGTTGGACTGGGGTAAACACAGTAAAAAGTCTGACAACACCAGGTTTTAGTCCAACTGATTTATTTGATAGTAAACTCACAAGCTTTCGAGGGGACTCCCTCTTCGTCAGGTGAATGGAGAGTTCTGGCCTCGGACAGAGCATATAAAGCACAGACAGTTTACAGATTACTGATTAGAATGCGAATCTTTACACCTAACTTGCTATTCAAGTCTTAAAGTGGCTGACAATGTGTGTGGAAGGAGCACTGATCACAGGTTAAAGAGATGTGTATTGTCTCCAGACAGCACAGTGAGTGAGGTTTTGCAAACCAAGGCAAGTCACGGGGGTTACAGATAGTGCGACATGAACCCAAGATCCCTGTTGAGACTGTCCTCATGTGTGTGGAACTTGGCTATCAGTATCTGCTCAGCGACTCTGCGCTGTCGTGTGTCATGAAGGCCGCCTTGGAGAACGCTTACCCGAAGGTCAGAGGCTGAATGCTCAGGACCACTGAAGTGTTCGCCAACACGAAGGGAACAGTCTTGCCTGGTGATTGTCGAGCGATGTTCATTCATCCGTTGTCGTAGCGTCTGCATGGTCTCCCCAATGTACGATGCTTTGGGACACCCTTTCTTGCAATGTATCAGGTAGACAATGTTGGCCGAGTTGCAAGAGTATTTACCGTGTACCTGGTGGATGGTATTCTCACGTGTGATAATGGTATCCGTGTCGATGATCCGGCATGTCTTGCAGAGGTTGCTGTGGCAAGATTGTGTGGTGTTGTGGTCACTGTTCTCCTGAAGACTGGGTAGTTTGCTGCGAACAATGGTCTGTTTGAGGTTGTGTGGTTGTCTGAAGGCAAGAAGTGGGGGTGTGGGGATGGCCCTGGCGAGATGTTCGTCTTCATCAATGATATGTTGAAGACTCCGGAGAAGATGTCGTAGCTTCTCCGCTCCGGGGAAGTACTGGACGATGAAGGGTACTCTGTCCACTGCGTCCCGTGTTTGTCTTCTGAGGAGATCGGTGCGGTTTTTCGCCGTGCCACATCGGAACTGTCGATCTATGAGTTGACCGCCATATCCTGTTCTTAAGAGGGCATCTTTCAGGGTCTGGAGGTGTCTGTCACGATCCTCCTCATCTGAGCAAATCCTGTGTATACGGAGGGCTTGTCCATAGGGAATGGCTTCTTTAACATGTTTAGGGTGGAAGCTGGAGAAGTGGAGCATTGTGAGAATGTCTGTGGGCTTGCGGTACAGTGAGGCGCTGAGGTGACCGTCCTTAATGGAGATGCATGTGTCCAAGAATGCAACTGATTCTGGGGGATAGTCCATGGTGAGTCTGATGGTGGGGTGGAATTTGTTGATATCATCATATAGTTGTTTCAGTGATTGTTCACCATGAGGCCAAAGGAAGAAAATGTCATCGATGTATCTAGTGTATAGCATCGGTTGAAGATTCTGTGCAGTGAAGAAGTCTTGTTCGAACCTGTGCATGAAGATGTTGGCATATTGAAGTGCAAATTTAGTCCCCATGGCTGTTCCGTGTGTCTGGATGAAAAACTGGTTGTTGAAGGTGAAGACATTGTGGTCCAGGATAAAGCGGATGAGTTGTAAAATTGCATCTGGAAACTGGCAGTTGTCAGCATTGAGTACTGAGGCAGTCGCAGCAATGCCATCGTTGTGGGGGACTACACCAACATCCCCCACAACGAGGCCAGAACTCTCCATTCACCTGACGAAGAGGGAGTCCCCTCGAAAGCTTGTGAGTTTACTATCAAATAAATCGGTTGGACTAAAACCTGGTGTTGTCAGACTTTTTACTAGAAAACTTGCGCAACAGAATGACAGAATCGCTGTCTTCATGATTTTGAATACTTGTATCAGAACTTCTCTCAGCCTTTCTTCCTGCAAAAAAAAAATCACAACTTCTCCAATTTATCTTACCAACTGAAGTTCCTTATCCCTGAAATCATTCTTGTAAATCTTTTCTGGACTCTCTTAATGCTTTCATATCTTTTCTAAAGTGCGACGTCAGACCACAATATCCCAGCTGAGACCGAACTAGTGTCACATACAAGTTCATCATAACCTCCTTACTCTTGTAGTCTATATCCCAATTAATAAAGCCTAAGATACTACATGCTTTATTAAACATGCTCTCAATCTGTCCTGCCACCTTTAATGCACATAAACACTCAGGTCCCTCTGCTATTGCACCCTCTTTAGAACTGTATCTTATTTTCTCCATGTTCTTCCTACCAAATTGATCACTTCATATTTCTCCATATTAAACTTCATCTGCCACCTATGCACCCTTCTAACTAACCTGTCTGACCTATTGAAGTTCTACATTATCCTCCTCACAGTTTACAATGCTTCCAAGTTTTGTATAATCCACAATTGTGCCCTGTATACCAAAGTCTAGATTATTAATATACATCAGGAAAGACAAGGATCCCAACACTGACCTCCATGGAACTTTGCTCTAAACCTTCCTCTAGCTAGAAAAACATCCATTAACCACTGTTCTGTTTCTTGTCACTCAGCCAATTCTTTACTCACGTTGCTAATGATGCTGAAATATAGTTTAACTTGTCTTAATCAGACTGGTGGTATTTTAAAAAGCTAGCAATCATTACTTCTATTTATTTTCAACTATCTATCTATTTCTGAGATCTTTTATCCAAAGAAGCTCTTGAACAAAGTCTCATGGGAAGAAATCTGATGGTGATTGTGGGGCAAGCAGTACCACATGCAGTGTTAACTATGATACTGTTCAAATCAGTCATCACAAACAAACTCCTTCTCTTCTCACTGCCCATGGTATTGTGAATAAGGAACATCCAAACTTTGGCAGTCTGCAGATATATATTCCCTTAACTCACGATTGTTAACACAAACATAATTATCAATAAGAGGATCTATTCTATTGAAATTCCAAATGGCAAGAAACTGGTGGTTAGGGGGTTCAATTGGCTAACCCCTTAAACTTGGCCGCAGGCAGCATAGTTTATGATTAATCCACGCCTTTTCATTGTATTGCAAACAGCATTTACTGCTCTTCTAAATGATTTCTGCATGTGGTCAATGTTTATCACATTGTTTGTCAGCTGCTCGCACCGGCAGGCAGTATGATATATTGAATGCCATAATCTACTTAAAGGTTGTGTGCATCAGGAAGTTGCATTGTGGTTGTAAGACGTATTGGGGTTTTTTGAAAAGTAAATCTGGTTACAGTACTTTGAGGATATTTCTTGAAGCAGCATAAGTCTCATTATAGACCTGTTGTAAATTCTTGTTAATGTCACATACCTCCTTGCTCTTATCCCAATGGCCCGATAAATAAAGCCTAGGAAGCTACATGCTTTATTAATAGCAATCTCACCTGCCCTGACACCTTCAGTGACTAACACAAATATATACACAGATCCCTCAGCTCCTGGACACCTCCTTAGAAATATACCTTTTGTTTTATATTGTCTCTCCATCACTTCTCTTTTCTCCACATTGAACTTCATCTCCTACCTACCTGCCATTCCACCAACTTATTTATGTCCTTTAGAAGTTCTACACTATCATCTTCATAATTTACAATGGTTCCAAGTTTCACATCATCTGTAAATTTTGAAATGGTGCCCTATACACACAGGTCCAAGTTATCAATATATGTCAGGAAAAGCAAAGGACCAAACTCTGAACTATGGGGAGCTCCAATACAAGCTTCCTACCAACCTGAAAAACATTCATCAACCACTGCTCTCTGTTCCCTGCCACTCAGCCAATTTTGAATACATGTGACTACTGTCCCTTTGATTCCATGGGTTATAATTTTGCTCTCAAATCTTTAGTGCAGCACTGTATCAAAAGCTTTTTGAATATACATACACCTCATGAATAACATTGCCTTTAACAACCATCTCTTTAAAAAACTCCAACAAGTTATTCAATATGATTTTCCCTTTTTAAGTCCATGCTGGCTTTTCCAAATTAATTCATCTTTGTCCACGTAACAATTACTTTTGTCCCAGTTTCTAAATGTTTTCCCACCACCGAGGTTAAACTGACTTGGTCTATAGTTGCTGGACTTATTTTTACACCCTTTTCAGAACAAGGGTGTATATTTTCAATTCTCTAATCCTCTGCATCACCTTTGTGTTTAAGAAAGACTGGAAAGTCATAACTAATACCTCCCCAATCTCCACTCTCAGTATCGTTGGATGCATCTCAACCAATCATGGTTTCGTATCAACTTTAAGTACAGGTAACCTATCCATTATTTTCTCCTTATCAATTCTAAATGATTCTAGTATTTTAATTCCCTCCTCTTTCACCATGGCCTGGATAATGTCTTACTTTTGTAGCCAATGACAACGGCAACAATAACAACGAGAATGGTCAAGAGCTGCAATCAAACATGCTAGGAATTTGGGTCAACTTAAGTTAAACACTGGTACTGGTCAGAAAAAGCTGAAGCAAGTTGTGACCCACAGGACCTGACACTTCCTGTGTTGACTAAATGAGAATGGTTGTTGGACGGATGCCAGGCACACTGGAGCTGCTGATTACTGCCTTATCCCATATATGGTAATGCAATGTGGCTTACATGTATTTGGTATAAATATTTGGGAGTCGTTTACGAGTAACCTCGTTGGCTACAATCGAACATTGTGATCAGTCTCCGGTGGAATCACTAGTCAAGTGCCAGAGAACTTTCTGGAAGGATGTGCAAAGTTTAAGGAAGAAAGCGGAACTTTGAGTCTTTTACTTAGTGGAAACTCAAGAATCACATTCACGACATGTGCCCTCGAAGATCAGCTTCGGAGAAGAAGAAAGAAGATCGGAGAAACAAAGAACCATGAGGAAGATCCATACCTGAGGGTGAACCTGGCCAGTTCATTCAAGTAGGTAGTATTTGTTAAATGAGTTAAAGCCAAACAAGAGTTACACTTGAAGTTAAATGAGTTAAAGTTAAAGTTCAAGTTAAATGAATTGAGTTGAGGAAATTAAACTAAGTGTTGCAACTAATATATATTTATGTTGAGTATTATTAATTGAGTATTGAAATGTTAAATAAAGAGTGCGTTTGTTTAAGTGAAATCTGAGACGACTCTCTGTTCTTTGTTAGTGAAGGGGAAAATGTCTGGGAGAAAGGTTTATTCCAGTCAGATAGCACCAAATAAAGACAAATTAAAAGTATTAATTTAACACCTCAGCTATGCCCCCTGTCTCAATCTGCAAATTCCCTTCTTGGTCCTTAATTGATCCTATGTCTTCTTTTACAACCCTTTTATTATTTATATGCCAAGAGAAAACTTTAGGATTTGAGATTCAAATGTGCAAATCCGTAGCCTTCAGCTGATTTAAATCATGATCTTTTTAGTGAAGTGAAGATGTCTCAACCATTAGTCTTCACTTAGGTGAGGCACGAGGATTGCTCCCTCAAGGTTCTCTAGACATGGCCTCATCTTGAAAGCCCATTCCTTCTCCCTCTTCTAGCATGTCTTGCTCTGCATGGTCGCTCTACGTTCTTCACTCATGCTCAATGTCCAGAGGAAACCCCTTCAAGTCACCAAGATCTTGAAGCAGTTTGGTTAGCACAAGCTTTTAAGAACATAAGAAATAGGAGCAAGAGTAGGCCATCTAGCCCCTCGAGCCTGCCCCGCCATTCAAAAAGTTCATGGCTGATCTGAAGTGAATCAGTTCCACTTTCCTGCTTTCTCCCCATAACCCTTAATTCCCTTGTCTGTCAGAAATCTATCTACCCGTGATTTAAATACATTCAATGAGGTAGCCTCCACCACTTCAGTGGGCAGAGGATTCCAGAGATTCACCACCCTTTGAGTGAAGAAGTTCCTCCTCAACTCCATTCTAAACTGCACCCCCCCCACCCCAATTATTTAGAGGCTGTGCCCTCTAGTTCTGTTTTCCTTTCTAAGCGGAAAGAATCTCCCCACCTCTACCCTATCAAGCCCCTTCATTATCTTGTAAGTCTCTATAAGATCCCCCCTCAGCCTTCTAAATTCCAACGAGTACAGGCCCAGTCTATTTAATCTTTCCTTATAAGCTAACCCCCTCATCTCCGGTATCAGCCTGTGAACCTTCTCTGTACTCCCTCCAAGGCCAATATGTCCTTACACAAATAAGGGGACCAAAACTGCACACAGTACTCCAGTTGCGGCCTCACCAGTACCCTGTACAGTTGCAGCAAGACCTCCCTGCTTTTATATTCTAACCCCCTTGTGATAAAGGCCAACATTCCATTTGCCTTCTTGATCACCTGCTGCACCTGCAGACTGGGTTTTTGCGATTCGTGCACAAGGACCCCAGGTCCTTCTGCACAGTAGCATGCTGCAGCTTTTCACCCTTTAAATAATATTATTCCCTCCTACTATTATTTCTACCAAAGTGGATAACCTCACATTTGCTAACGTTATACTCGATCTGCCAGGTCGTCGCCCACTCACTCAGCCTATTCAGATCTCTCTGCAGACTTTCCGTGTCCTCCACGCAATTCACTTTTCCACTCATCTTCGTATCATCAGCAAATTTTGTTGCCCTACACTCAGCCCCCTCCTCCAGATTGTCTATGTATATGGTAAATAGTTGAGGCCCCAGCACCGACACTGATCCCTGCAGCATTCCACTCATCACCAACTGCCAACCAGAAAAGCAACCAATGATTCCAACTCTCTGCTTCCTGTTAGATAGCCAATCCTCAATCCACGCTAACACTTTACTCCCAACTCTGTGTGCCGTAACCTTCTGCAGCAACCTTTTGTGAGGCACTTTATCAAATGTGTGAGGCACCTTATTTTAAATGAACAAAAAAGTACCTGAACACCAGGCCATTCCCTGAAGCCTATGCAAATATTGGTCATAATATTCACTATCTAAATATTAGTATAAGAAAGCTCCAAAAGCATATCTAATTGCACAAGCAACAATAAGAAGTAAACCAGCAATTAACCTGCAAGAAGTTCATGATACCTCTCAGAAACATTGTTATCAATCTGTTTAATGTTGCATTCAGCAGTGCGAGATTAAGCATTGGTTGGAGCATGCACTGGAAAATAGAAACATTGATGTTGCATCAGCATTCAACACTGATTGATGCCACAGTCTGCTTGTTTGTATGCTGCTGGTGATTACTAGGTAAAGGCATGCAAACATCTTTACCAAGGTGGCACACGTCACAACTACACACCCATCTCAGACTCCCTTTTCAAGCATTAGTTTGCTGCCCATGTAAACCGATATAAATACAGATATATATTACCTATATGAAAGACACTACAGGAGCCAATTTAGTCTCTGCTATGTTCAGGCTCTTTGCAGAATTAACTCTAATCCCAGTTATCTCATCAAGTGTCTCAGTGACATCCCTTATGTAGCTGTATACTGCAAACTGTAATGTTACTATCTCCTGCAACGGCCTGCAATGAGCCAGACTCACAAACATTAAACATCATGGTCATCTTGCAACTGTTGATACAGTACTTAAATGGAAGCTCTGTTAGTCACACCCAGCCATTTATTATGCAATCCAGAGGTCACTTTCCAAAGTGACATGTCAGCTTTTATCTCTACACATCAGTGGGAATGAAAGGAATATTGCCTATGAGTACAGACAGCCAAATGGTGCAACATTTGTGGAGTGATTGAGAGATATGCCACACATTCTAAGCCTGTAATACAACATAACTCCCAACTGCAGGACTTCAGTATTTCATCTAGGTTAACACTTCAGCACTGCAGTACTAAGACAATGCTGCACTGTAAGGGCATAGAAAACCTGGAACTTTCCATCTAAAAGGCCATGGAAGCGGGGTTTGGATTTGTGTTTGGTAAAGGTACCAGGAGATGTACATCAAAGGCAGGTAAATGGTATTGATATACAGATCAGCTACTGTCTAATTCAGTGTTGGACCCTCAAGGAGCTAAATGGTCAATTCTGGTTACTATGTCCTAATATTCCTGAAGATATTATCTCGGGAGACATTAAACTTCCTGTTTTGGTGATTATAAAATATCACATGGTAATGATGAAGAATAGTAGGGGATTTCTCCATACCTAATTGAATGTGTCGTTCCCCCCCATCTCAAAATCACCATGGAGAGAAGGACAAGATTCTGCCCTATTTTTGAGGGCATCAAAAGAAAAATGTTGGTTGTGAATTTCTGTTGAACTAAACCTCAATCCTGTATTTTCAAACTTACATTTGATTTATTTTTCATTGCAGGATATGATATATCATTCAGGGTGAATTTCCTTAAAATTTCAAAGGTTGGGCGTGGAAACACAAAGACTTGGAACTTAATCATTAATGGTTTTTGGCAGGAATCCCTGCTGCTGGCTGGAACATTTGTATGGGCCACGGCGGGGAAATCGGATGGACAGGCACATGATTTGGTGCTGCCAACATTCGTACTAGTTTGTCACAATAATCCCAACCTCAAGCCTTTTTGAATGAGGGTGACTTGATGACGAATCAGCTGCCTGCTGAGAAGTGGTGGGCTGGCGATTATTGGTAATAATTACCATGCCAACTCAAATTTCCAGTTGGCAATGTGGACAACCCATACTGAAGTAGATCATTTCTAGGTCAATGCGGTAGGTAGGCTCTAGGTAGGAGGTGGGAGCACAAAAGATCACGTAAGGGACCTCCCCACCAGACCCATAGTGGCCACTGGGCCATACCTGCAGCCACTGTTGATTTCCTGGAAGAGTGGTCAATCCAGGGTGATGGCCAGGCTGCGATCTGTAACTAGTCCCCTCTTTCCAATTCCCAATCCTCAACTGAAAATCCTGGCCATGGGATTCAGCTGATTTCAATGGGTAGTGGTTTTCCAGTGAATGGATGGCAGGTTGGTTTCAGCAGGCTGTTTGTTGAAGTGGTAAAGGGATGAGTATTAGGGCCAGTGAATGGGAGAAAAATAGAAAGACAGAGAAAGTAAGGCAGAAAAACTAGAAACTACAGTGGGGGCAGGGGGTAATGAAAGATCCTTCAACCTTTGCAGGGACATGACATGCAGGCAGTGAGTCAGCCACCTGTTCTGCACCGGCACAGTGACACAGTGATTAGCAATGTTGCATCACAGCGAACAGGGTTCAATTCCTGGCTTGGGTCACTGTCTGTGTTGAGTCTACACTTTCTCCCCGTGCCTGCATGGGTTTCCTCCAGGTGCTCGAGTTTTCTCCCACGGTCCAAATAATGTGCTGGTTAGGTGCACTGCCCATGCTAATTTCTCCCTCAATGTACCCAAACAGGCACCAGACTGTGGTGACCAAGGGATTTTCACAGTAACTTCATTATAGTGTCCATGTAAGCCTACTTGTGACACTAGTAATAAATAAATAAATCATTTTTTTGCTTTCCAGAATGGAATATAAAGGGATGTGTAACTGACATTTGAACAGCAATGGCACAACTTATGTCCCTCTGAAGTTAAAAGTTCTGCCTTGGAGAAAAGACGTATCTCAGAGTTATTTTCAAAACTTCTTTGTCAGTCGTTCCACTGAAGTTCAACCAGTTCATGATACATAAATTCTTAACTTCCTTTTATAAATCAGAACATACCCTGACCCTTTTGTAATCATTTCCAAGTGTACAATTTGGTGTTGCAGCATCACAATGATTCCATCAAGAAACGTGGTGATAACTTAATGGAAAGATACATTTGCTGCCTTTGCCCATTTGTTGTGAACCAAGATTATGAGTGCTGGCAGCTTGTTCCAAAGTGGAAAACCATACTGCTGAGGCTAATCTACTCTCACCCAACTGCCATATACGTGTACGTACCATCTGAGGTTTCTGGATAGCAATCAGGAACATAAAACTGGATAATTATCCCCCTCCATTTCAATACCAGTCCTGAAGTTAACTGTCATATTTCCACAGCAACCTTAGATCAGTTAGTTCAAGATCTATCAGAATAGTTTTTAAAAATGAATCTATCACTGGCGCTCATTTCTTTTCAAACACAATGTTCATCTCCCGTTCAAATTGCTCAAGTACGAATGATGCTGCAGGACAAACAAAAGCCAAATTTTATTTTTATGTGGCATTCAAACTGTGCAATAAAACAATTTTAGCACAATAAATCTAAAATCAGACCAATGGTCCTTTCAATAGTCAACATTAGGCAGCCTATTTAAGAGTAATTATATCTTTGTTAGTTTGTCTGCGCCAGGATTTCCCTCTTAGGTTTTAAGCTGCTGGGTGGCAGCTAACGGATGGCAGTGTGATTGAGATTGTAGCATTAGGAAGAGTGCAGAACTTCATTTTTTTCCCTTTTCTGAGCACCACCTTTATATGACCTTTAGATAGGATGCATCACCCAATGTGGGTGACTAATAGTTCTATATTATCTTGTGCAAGCCTAAATATATATACATCCACAACACAAATGTGTTAATCAGTTGTACCCAACGTTTAAATAGCATATTGATATTTTGCTTGAATTCTCTTTAGAAATAAATTTAATTAAAGAATTATCCTGCGGTTAAAGAAAGAAATCCTTTAATCTTGAATTTAAATAAATAAGCTTCAGAGGCCAGCAAGGAAAAGAACATAAGAAATAGGAGCAGGAGTAGGCCATCTAGCCCTTCAAGCCTGCCCCGCCATTCAATAAGATCATGGCTGATCTGAAGTGGCTCAGTTCCACTTTCCCGCTTTCTCCCCATAACCCTTAATTCCCTTGCCTACCAAAAACCTATCTACCCGTGTCTTAAATATATTTAGCAAGGTAGCCTCCACCACTTCAATGGGCAGAGAATTCCAGAGATTCACCACCCTTTGAGTGAAGAAGTTCCTCCTCAACTCCATTCTAAACTGCACCCCGCCCCCCTTATCTTGAGGCTGTGCCCTCTATTCCTGTTGTCCTTTCTGAGCGGGAAGAATCTCTCAACCTCTACCCTATCCATCCCCTTCATTATCTTATACGTCTCTATAAGATCCCCCCTCATCCTTCCAAACTCCAACGAGTACAGACCCAGTCTATTTAGTCTCTCTTCATAGTCCAACCCCCTCATCTCCGGTATCAGCCTAGTGAACCTCCTCTGCACTCCCTCCAAGGCCAAAATATCCTTGCGCAAGTGCGGCGACCAAAACTGCACACAGTACTCCAGCTGCGGCCTCACCAGTGCCCTGTACAGTTGCAGCAAGACCTCCCTGCTTTTATATTCTATCCCCCTCGCTATAAAGGCCAGCATCCCATTCGCCTTCTTGATCACTTGCTGCACCTGCAGACTGGGTTTTTGCGACTCATGCACAAGGACCCCCAGGTCCCTCTGCACCGTAGCATGCTGCAGCTTTTCGCCCTTTAAATAGTAATCCCTCCTACTATTATTCCTGTCAAAGTGGATAACCTCACACTTGCTAACATTGTACTCCATCTGCCAGGTCCTCGCCCACTCGCTCAGCATATCTACGTCCCTCTGCAGACTTTCCACACCCTCCGCACAATTTGCTTTTCCACTCATCTTTGTGTCATCAGCAAGTTTTGACACCCTACACTCAGCCCCCTCCTCCAGATCATCTATATAAATGGTAAATAGCTGAGGCCCCAGCACCGATCCCTGCGGCACTCCACTAGTTACCAACCGTCAATCAGAATAGCACCCATTGATACCAACTCTCTGCTTCCTATTAGACAACCAATCTTCTATCCACGCTAACACCTTACCCCCAACTCCATGCCCCCGAACCTTCGGAAGCAACCTTTTGTGTGGCACCTTATCAAACGCCTTTTGAAAATCGAGAAACACCACATCCACCGGTTCCCCTCTGTCTACCGCACTAGTCACATCCTCATAGAATTCCAATAAATTTGTCAAACACGACTTCCCCTTAACAAATCCGTGCTGCGTCTGCTCTATCAAACAATTCTTCTCTAGGTGCCTCGCTATTTCTTCTTTGATGACGGATTCAAGCATTTTTCCAACAACAGACGTTAAACTAACCGGCCTATAATTCCCTGCCTTTTGCCTGCTACCTCTTTTAAACAGCGGCATAACATTAGCCGTTTTCCAATCTTCCGGCACCTCCCCGGAATCCAGCGAAGTTTGGTAAATAATCACTAAGGCGTCTACTATCACCTCTGCCATTTCCTTCAGAACCCTGGGATGCATTCCATCCGGTCCTGGGGACTTGTCCACCATCAGTCCCGCTAGTCGATCAAGCACTACCTCTCTAGTGACAGTAATTGCATTCAGGCCCTCAACTCCTACCATCCTTCTATCTTTAATATCCGGCAAACTATTCGCGTCCTCCTCCGTGAAGACCAAGGCAAAAAACTTATTTAAGGCCTCAGTCATTTCCTCATCTCCCACCACTAAATCCCCCCTCTCATCCTCTAAGGGTCCAACATTCACTCTAGCCAGCCTCGTCCTCTTTATATATTTGTAAAAACTCTTACTGTCCATTTTTATATTTAGTGCTAATTTAGCTTCATAGTCTATCCTTCCTTTCTTTATCAACTTCTTAGTCAATCTTTGTTGATTTTTAAACCTCTCCCAATCTTCTACTCGCCCACTACTTTTAGCCACTCTAAACACATCAGCTTTTAATTTAATACTCTCTTTTATTTCCTTCGATAACCACGGCTGATTATCCCTTCTCCTACGTTCCTTCTTTACCATTGGAATATATTTCTGCTGAGCACTGAAAAAGATCTCCTTAAAGATCCTCCACTGTTCCTCAGCAGTCCTACTGACCAATCTGTGCCCCCAATCTACATTCGCCAATTCCTCTCTCATCCTATCGTACTCCCCTCTGTTCAAACAGAGGACACAGGTTCGGGACCCTACTTTCTGAATATACTGGAGACATTTTTGCTCAGAAATATTTAAGAGTATTTTATGATGCAAAAATATCTACAACAAAGATGGTTTAAAATAGTGATTTGTTAATTTTCCTTCAATTTGAAAATACATAATTATAAAACCAGATTAGCTACATCAAGACATCCATTCCCCTGACCTACTTCATAAATAGATCAAACCTTAGCATTTATCGTAGATCTGTTCATTCAATTTGGCTATCTAAGCCGTGGAAGACTTTTTCAGTTACTGACACTTGAAACCAAAAATAGCAGCCAACTTATTTTTTAACTTTATAAACAATGGGATATCATGCTTTACTTCCTGGGTCTCAGCCCTTGAATGTCCAATCAGTTGAAATCACTCAGATCGAAACTTTGAGAAAATCATAGGAGAACAGATCTTCGATCTTGTCTCTTTAGTGAAAAAGGTTGCCTGGACAGTGAGTAAATAGGTAAAATGAGCAGCAAGACTCATTGCAATTGAAACTTGACTTAACCTCTTTACTTAGAGATTAATGAGCAGAAAACCAGTCACCATTTCATTATGGACATGATCCCTCTGCCTCATTTTCCTCTATGCATTCCTCCCATACTACAAAAGAAAACAAAGTCGTACAGTTTTTCACAAACCCCCCAAGTTCTGTTATGTTGATGCTAAAATGATTTCTCTATTTGCATTTCTTTTGTTTAGTCATCAAATTGGCTACATCCTTAAAACAGATGATTGAACTTTTGATTAGACTGAAATAGATGTACTGTATGAGGTTAATGAGAGAAATCACATGAGACAATGGGAAGAAGAGAAGATGGACCGTAGGGAAATAAGGCAAGAAAAGGGCAGGGGCTAGATGTTTTGCAGCACTGGTATCTATTTTCATCTGTACCTTTGATATCCAATGAAGGTAAAACATAGGAATATAATTTTCTCTCAATACTGGGTGAGATTTTGAGCTTATGGGGACACAAAATCCTGCGAGAGACCAAAACTTAGATATCTTGCAGGTGAGATCACGGGATGCAACTGGCTTCCTGACATATGGAGGTTCCTGTCCAGGAAGGTCAGAAACTTCATTTAAATAAGAGGAACCAGACTAAAGGAACACGCTGGGAATACACAGATAAGTACTGCCCCCAGGGGAAAGGCAGATTGCCCGCCCTCCACCCTAACAATGCCAAGAGTGCTAAAAGAGAGGGGTGGGGGGAGGAGGGGGCAAGAAGGTGGGGGAGGAAGGAGTGAGGGAGGAGGGAGGAGGGAGGAGAAAGGTGGGGGAGGAGGGGTGGGTGGTGGAGGTTCTCTGTTCATGTTCTTTTCAATTGAAAAGGCAGGCCACAAAAAAAACAGGTGAGGGGAAAGCTCAAAAAACAGTTGCAGACTGTTCATGTTACCAGCATGCTCTGAACCTGAAATAGGTAAGGAAAAATAAAGAAAACATTGCTTATTAAGGGCTCTGAGAAAATCCTGCAGAACTGAGGATGAACAAGCATGTAAGTAATTTTAAATGATTCCCTGAACTTCCTGCTGCAAGAGAACAGTCATCTGGGAGTGAAGGTAGCACACTGATGTGCATTGCTCTCCCAACAAATTGAATATATCTGCCAGGAACTGAACAATTCTGTTTTCTTTACTTTGTGGCAACTGGCACTTTTCCTTCATAAAGTGTAAAAGGTGACGGACTTCAATATGTATAAAATTTAATATGAAGAGTGGGAATAAGAGAGAGCGAAATGGGCTAGATTTTGCAGTTAGTGGTGCTTGCTGCTGACCTCAAAGATTGAGATACTTTGTGGCACAGACCTCCATCCATTGGGTGTACAGCAGTAGTGATGTGTGCAAGCAGGGTAAGCAGCCCATCACATTGAAGTATTCAACAGCAAACTGGCAAGTTAAAAGCTTTGCATGCTTTCAGTTTTAATTTAACTTCTTAGATCGTAAGATATGAGTATGATTGGATTAAGGTAGAAACTAAAATTAAGTTAAATAAACTCTAGAAATGTATATATTATTTTAAAACCATGAATTTTTTTATCATAATAGAGAAATTTGACATGCTACAAATATAAAATTAAATTTTCAGGATCCTTGAGGATATTTAGCAGTAATTATGAAGTTAATACACTGTTAAATAACCTATTACATTTCATTCAACTAGGTGCAACCCTTACAGCGAGACTAACAACATAGAAGTGGAAGTTTTCAATTCACTGATTGTTTCAGGATTGCTGAGTGGAATGCGGGGGGGGTGGATGGGGATTTCAACAGCAAACCCTCTAGAGGAATGTAGAATTAGTGACAGAGTGCAGAAATTCACCAGGGTGCTGTCTGGGATGGAACATTTAAGTTATGAAGAGAGGTCAGGTAGGCTTGTTTTTGTTGGAGCAGAGAAGACTGAGGGGCAGCCTGATTGAGGTGTACAAGTTTTCAAGGGACATGTATAGAGTGGATAAGGAACATCTGTTGCCGTTAGTTGAAGGGTCAGTCATAAAGCGATACAAGTTCAAGGTGAGGGGCAGGAGATTTAGGGAGTATGTGAGGAAAAGTATTTTTACCCAGAAGGTGGTGACAGTCAGGAATGCGCTGTCTGGGAGGATGGTAAAGGTGAGTTGCCTTACATCCTTTAAAAAGTATCTGGATGAGCATTTGGCACACCATAATATTCATGGCTGTGGGCCAAGTGCTGGCAGATGGGATTAGGTGGGAGGTCAGGTATTTCATGCATGTTGGTGCAGACTCAATGCATTGAAGGGCCTCTTCTGCATACTACGATTCTATGAAATTCTGGATTTCCATGTTATTTCTGGTCATGTACTCTGGTCGGGTGACCAATGGCAACTGCAACAGCAAGAATGATTAAAAGTTACAATCAAGTGTGCCGTAAATTGAGTCAAATTGAGTTAAACACTAATACAGAAAAGATTGAAGCAAGTCACCACCTATCCTGTGAAACGTGACCTGACACTTCCCGTGTTGACTAAAAAGGATGGTTGTTTGGGTGGATGCCAGACACACTGACACCATTGATTATTGTCTTACTCCATATATGGTAAGGCACTGTGACTTACATGCAACTTGGTATATACATTTGAGAGTTATTTGCGAGTAACTCCATTGGCTACAATCAAACATTGTGATCAGTTTCTGGTGATATCACTGGTTGAGTGCCAGAGAACTTTCTGAAAGGATGCGCAAAGTTTAAGATAAAAAAGAGGTACTTCAAATTGTTCCCTCAGCGGAAACTTAAGAATTACATTTGCACTGTGTGCCCTGAAGATCAGCTTCAAAGAAGAACAAAGAAGATCAGAAGAATAAATAACCACGAGGAAGATTCATACACGAGGGCAGATCTGGCCAGTTCACTCAAGCTGTCAGTATTTGTTTTTAGTCAAAGTTAAAGTAAAACTAGAGTTAAGAGTTCTGTGATGTTAAATGAATTGAATTGAGTAAGTTAAAGTGTGTTGCAACTAATACATATTAACGTTGACTATTGACACCTGAAATGTTAAATAACGTTTTGTTTAAGTGAAATATGAGATGACTCTCTATCTAGCTGGGAAAAAGTTTTAAGTATCCCAGCTGAATTACAGTGTGAACTCCTGATGTTGCTCTCAGTTTCAGTGGAGTAACGATGACAAATGCTAGTAGTTTCGCTGTCACTCCCCTGAAAAATCCAGACCAATGAGACAAATGGTCAGGTCAACTGCAGGAGTGTCTACATCTTTTGAATGCAGGTAGTTTTGAATGAATATTTCTTGATTATTTGCAGCTATTAAGGATTGACATTAATGCTGCTGTTTAGATTAGCTGCCTGTAGGTGGGCAAGTGGCAGTTAGCTGCATAGTCAAAAAGTTATCTGTGTGAAATAAAGTTGGGCTACTTGCATTTCAAATTCTGCATGTATTTGTATTTGCGCTACTAAGTTCAGCTGCTGTGGACTCACTGGGGGAGTTAAACTTTTGATGGAGGTGTAAAGTAGGTGAGAACAGATCAACTGCCAAATAAACCTCACTCCCAATTTTCTTTTTCACTCTAGTCCCTGAAAAAGAAATTCTAGTGGGGAGTATAAAATGTAACCAAACTAATCTCGTCCTGGTTTACACATTAACAGAAGTTAAAATTGTCCCAAATTTGCTTTCAGATGCAACACCCCAATCTTTTGAAAATATTTTTTTTTTACCAGTTAAGTACCAATTTCAATACTCCAACAGATTGAAGATAATACATTACTGATGTATTATAATTGTCTGGTTTGTCATTCTTGCAGCTGAATGTTGTGTAACTTTTCTACTATATTCGGCTTACAACTTCTTGTTCCATGGGTAAATAATTTTTAACAATCAGTCCACCCAGTAGCCGAATTGAGCTCACTACGAGAATGGTGTGACTATCGCTTTCAGCTGTATCATATTTGAAGTGAGGCCACTGAAGTTATTGGTTGGTAAAGTTCACAGATTACAGATATCAGATGGTGAGTGATCATTACCAAAATGGTTAATATGTTCTGACTTTGCTCAGATAAGGGAGTGGTGGTGGTGGTGGTGGGTGGGGGGGGGGGGGGGGGGGGGGGGGGGAGTGGGAGGAGGAGGAGGGAGGGACAGTGGTAGATTCATATTAATTCCAATTTCAACCCGAGGTGTGTTTCTGGTAAGTGAGGGTCGGGGTGGGTGCAAGACTCAGCGTTTGCAGGAAGTTTGCACCAGTTTTTGTTCAGGAGCAACATTTTATTTTTCCCACCCAATTCCTGGACCACCATGTCCACTTATAGATGCAATTCCTGGTGGACCTGCAGAGACATCTTTACAGTGAAAATGAGCCTCTGGAAGAGAAGCTGATTTCTCTTTAGGCTGATTTGGTTGCACTGAACAGCGGATGAAGAAATTCAGTTAAAACAGGGCACAGGCAAGCCCCAGAAACCTTCCTGAATATCCTCATAGAAGAAGTGAGAATGAAGAGGGAATTTCTGTTTCCAACCAATGCAACTGGAATCCTTAAGTATGATAAACAGCTATTCTGGAGAGACTATGCTGAAATTGTCAGCTCCAAGAACACCTCCATTATAGGCTGAGATCCAGTGCAGGAAGCATTTCAATAACCTTGCAAAAAGCAAAGGTGAGTTATAGCTCATTATTTCTCCATAACTCTCAATGACACTCATCAGCAGTCTTTGTCCAAATTGTCTCTGCTCTGAACAGCATCAACACATTCTTCACCACCCAATCACCAGGTCGCACTGAATTACTTCTCACTCTCATTCCAAACATTTACTTGCCTCTTACTCGCTTCACAGCAGCCACTAACAACATTCCCTTCTCGCTCGCTCCCCTTTGTAGGGGAGGAAGTTCCTTCCTCATTTAACACTCCAAATATGTATTTTTCATTCAGCACCTCCACTTCCTGAATGCATTCTCTTCTTCTCAGCATATGCACAATTTGCAGAAGTTCCATGTGTGTTTTCCTCTTCTCACTAATTGACTAATTCTCACCCTCTCTTTCTCCAGAATCAAACATTCACAGCATGAGGGAAAGGAATAAGCCTGAAGATGGGAGGGGGTTAGGAAGGCAGGAACAGCTAAAACCATGAATGCCTTCTTCAGCTTCAGTGAGAGTGCTGGAAACCAGCAGCATCTCCAGAGCTCCTACGACAGCAACACTTTAATCCAAGACTTCTTTGAACAGGGTTTCTTATTGTGCATATACATTAACTTCAGAAAAAACAGACATCACACAATTTAACAAAATCAAGGTCCATCATCTGTTACCATCCAGACTCTCAGTACCATCAAAAATTTTGACCCTTTTCTTTTTCTGTTCCTTCTTAATCACCACAATTTGCAGAAGATTTCACATTAGAAGTGGAGAAAATTTTAAGGAGGCTGCAACACTCCCAAGAACAGAGGTTGGCACTTGTGTTGGATTTGAGACTGAATTAGAATATTCTGTGTATGGCAATGTTCCTGCACTAGTGAACAGCAGCACCAGTGGTGCCAGAAAGTCGAGGAAAGAGTTCAAATGCCTGCCCTGCTGAAAAGAGATAAGGGGATGGATTTTCAATTTGGGGCTGGGCACTCAATGTCCAGATCGTTTCAGGCTCTTGATTATGTCTGTGACACTATTTTGATATGCAGAGCACAATTTGTGGCACTGGGCATTACCAAAATGCAGGAACTAGCTCTGGAGGCCGAACTTCAAAGGTAGATAGTGGCTCGATTGGAACTGCTACTGCCTTCCAGACTGAAGCAGGCAGGTGAGTAGAGGGCTAGTGTCCAAACGATCAATCCTAAAGCTCTTGTCCTGCTCTGCTCAAACGATAGCAACTTTGTATTATTACTTAAGCACCTCAGTTAGAATTTCCTTTTCTTTCCAAAGTTTTAAATCAGCAGCAACAATACAATGAGTATGCATTAACGATCCCGAGATGATTCACTCCTTCATGATTTTAGATTTGAAAACTTCCCTCTGTCCCTCTCCAGTTAGTAAACAAATTCTTCAAAGAGTTTAACAAATACTTAATTGGAGGCATATAGGTTTCTGGCTGTCCCTCATCTACCCCAGCTTTGAAAACTGCAGCATGTTCTGGAGGGATCAGAGGAGTGCTATTTTCAAAGTATGCCCGCACCTGACCTTGGCCCAAGGGGGATCAAGGGGAATTGAAAATCTGCCCACAGACTTTACAGGGTCAAGAGCTATTAAAGGAAAACTGCTTAGCAATATGTTGCATACTTGGTAATGTGTCAAATGTTTTAGCTTCATGGCTCACTGTGCAGAGGGATCCACTTCCAGCCTGTGTGATGTTATCATCCAAGGTATTAGCTTTCTGTGGTCGCACTTGAAAAGTGTGGCCACCTTCAGGGATACCACAGCCAGGCTCTCATTACAAGAATCAATGTCCACAGCAGTTGCTGAGTTTGTGGATGCTCAAGAGAATCAGCTCCAATTATAATACTGAATGGTAGATTTCCAGTGGGAACAGGGTAGAATGTCCATTTTCTTTTGCATAGACAACTGATACACTATGGACTGGGTCTCAGTTATTAATTAAACATCTACATCAATTGTTATTCAAAGTCATTTAAATAAATGTTATTGCATATATATTTAATGGGATATACCATATTATGTTAATTATGAATTTATTGTTAATTGTGTTTATCTTTTTTGTGTTACCATGGTTTTTAAATGTTAGTATTTGTGGGCCAGGTGCTTCACAGTGTAAGTGTTCTACATTATGACTAATGCCAAGGTTTTTAATTAGTTGTTACCACCCCCTTAACAAGTCTCTTGAAGACCTGAATCTCACACCCTACATGAATAACAATACAATAAATGACATGAGTTTTCCCCAGCAGGCTAACAATAGCTTCTAAGCTTCAAGTAATAATTTTATAAAGATTTTCTACCTCCGCAAAGCAAATGAGGTGTGGTCATGGGTTCACCCCTTGAGTTCCCACACAGCAAATTCCTAACCACAGCTGTTAGCATCATTCTCAAGCAATTTGGCAGTACAGCCAACTTTTTCTACTGGTTGGTAGAATGTGGCCCAAAAGGTTTTACAATGGTTTAGAAATTGTATCTTTTAATAAGGCATGGTGAAGATTTGCAAGTACCAGCTGGCGTGAATGAAGGTAATTAAATGCCTTACAATAGCAAAATACTGTGATTGCTGGAAATCTGAAATAAAAACAGAAAATGATGAAAATGCTCAGCAGTTTAGATAATAGCTGTGGAAAGAGAAACAGAGTTAATGAGGGCAATTTTGAGCCAGCACTCTCCATTTGCAGGATTGGTGGCACATGCTCAAAATCCGAAAAGTACAATTTATTTTCTGCTATTATTAATGACATGTTTGACTTTATCCCTTGATTCTATGCCACTGGAGTAAATCTTTAAGACCGCCATTTGCAGAAAATGGACAATGGCACCTATAAATGATGGGCAAAGACCGTGCATCCTGTTGCCATGCCAATATTTAAATGGGCACCTGCTCAGCAATTGGAGCTGCAACCTGAGTCAGGTCCTATGATGTGAATATGGCATTGGCTGCCATCTTTGGACATTGCATGATCAGTTTGGTGTTAGCTGATGACCAGTTGAAGAGTACTGCAAAGTTTATTTCCTCTTTATTTTTATGCAATCATGGCTCCACTAAACTAGCCTGGCCTACTGCACCTCTGGCTACTTCTCTCTCCTCCAAATATTTGTACAGGGGTGGCTCCCACTACATTGCCTTCTTCTGTGAATTATATCCAGTTTCAGCCCATCATTGCTGATCACCTAGCCCATAATTTGGCTTCCTGCCAAATTCACCTCATTTTACCAGGGAATTCAATCCCAAATACTTTAATAACAGAATGAAAAACTGTGTTCATATATTTGATGTATTACAAATCAAAATACCTGTTAGATGCCAGTGAGTTTTCATGAAAAACATTTGAAAGTATCTGTTTATTAACAATACATTTGATTTCCTGACCATTACAGTCTCTGCATTCTAATTATTAAAGGCCAAACAAATTGATATTAATCTGCTTTATGCTTCTGTTTCCCTTTTTGTGCGTTGCTATTTCTTCCATCATAGACAGTCTTTAGTAGAAGAATTTTTTTACTTGCAGAGATAAGATGAGCTTTCTTCTGCTTGTACTCCCTGTGCCAACATTATTTGTTTGCAGACAAGGTAATGAAATCAGGTTTTTCATTGCAGAAAGAAAGGGCCTGTTACTGAGAATAACCAACACAAATTCCATTCTAAGCCCTGTTGGTGACTTTATGGCATTGGCACTGAGCAAAGGGACATTACTGTTTCTGCACTTCCACTCAAGCAAAACTGTGTGTACCCCAGCATGAATCATTTTGTGCACAAGAGGGAATATCAGAGCATGCAAGAGAATGCCAAGGTGATTAAAATGTGTGTAGAGTGGAAGGAGTTGAATTAAATGTCATTGATTCATAAAAATGTCACTTTAGTGTAAATGGCTATTTCTAGAAAAGGAGTCAAATAAGGACTTTATACAGAAAGTAGAAGGAAGGGCCTCACAAAATATAAAATATGATCCAAGGAAAATTTGATGGATGTTTCTGAAGATAAAATTATCAATCACATGACTGATATTTTCATTTCTTCATTTTACTATATTTCTTATTGGTTCTATTCTCAGCTTCATTCTTTCTTTAAAATATTTTCATTTCCTTTTGAACGTATCTTTCCTTGGGTTTATTTGATAACTCTCATTCTGTTCCTTTTTGCCGATGATTTTAATCCTTTAATTTTTCACACTTTTGCTAATGATTTTGTCTGTTGTCATTATAGTACTTTATCATGTCCTTCATTTTTATTTCAATGTGCTCACATTAATATTTCCTGATTCTTTCCCCAGGGAACTATTCAATGCACTCAGTGAAAAGGGGGACAGGACCTGGAACTTCACTATTTGATGTGACCAAGGCGTTCTGAAGCTTTCCAGAAAGGATTATAGGGTGTTCTATTATGGTGTCTGCTGAGCACCATGTGGCATTATTTCATTTGTGGAGTCTCATTTATGCAATCGAGGAGACTTGTATGTTTAAAGTGAACTGTGTATTGTTAACCTTTACTTATAAATCTGAGTTCATGACATGCATAGTGTTCTCCTCAATGCAGGCTGCTTCTAGAGGGTTCTCTCTGAATCTATTGCCATGTGAGTCAATACATCATTCTGTGTGCACTGCAATACTCCAATCCCATGTAAAATCTAGGTCCACCAAGCACTTTTTCTTTACGATGCCATGCAGGCATATAATATTCACGCTTTATTCTCAATAGAAAACATTCCCCCCATTCAACACAGTATAACTATTTGCAATACAATCAATACATGCTATTCCTTCTCCACCATCTCAGGTTTCTGACATTATAAATTGAGATGTCTTGACAGTTCTTCACATCTTGGGTCTGTCACATTTGGACCAATGGTACTCTGTGTTTCTGGTATTTGGTTATCGACATTCGATTTGCTTTTTGCACTCTTTTGAGTTGCATTTCTCTTTATTAACAACTTGGCTGCTTTTCAGACACTGTGGGGTTGTCCTTTTCCTTCTAAAGAGATTGTACACTCCATTCATTTCTTGAGGGACTTGAATTTTCTTTTTCCAAGGTGTCTGCTATGTTTTGCCGATCATTTCCACAAATGCAACCTTCATTGCCACCGGCCTCACAATTTCAGCCATTTTTGCTATTTTATTCTCAAGTTGTTTTGCTAGCTTACAAGTCTTTTCATTCAGTTTAATGGTTCTCAGCATGCCTGAGACATCCAATGCTTTTTCTTCAAAAAGTGCCTGATTTGCCATTTCCAATCATAATTCTATGTTTTCTTTTGCTGTCTGCAGCTTGGAAAGTTCCATGGCTTTTCCTTTCAATTTGCCATTCAATTACTTCTTCAGCTCCTCAGCCAGTGGCTTTTGGCTTCCTCCAGGAATACTGAACATTGCTGAGTCTTCTCTAACAACTGGTTCTTCAAATGTTCAGAGTAATGTTAAATTCACTTTCCTTCTCTTTGTAGTTTTCCACTTTGATCTGGGGAATTCCTGCAGTGTATGAAGGTCTTACACAGGTTTTCCTTTTATTTGCAAAACTTGCTTGCTTCATTTTGAGTCTTCCTGTGGTTCAATCGAGTCTCCTCAAGTTTCTTCTAGTGTGCTTCTGTTCTGCTGTTTAAGACAGTCTTCAGTTCTTAAAGTCGTCATTCCTTTTGCATTTGATCTTGAAGGACAATCAACTTCCCTTCACTTGTATATTTCTTGCTGATCTCTTGCCAACTCACTCTGGACCTCTGCATCATTTTTTTGCTACTAATATTTCCAAAACAGCTTTTTCTTAAGTACTATTCAATGTTCTTTTTAGCTCATGTTTTTCCATGGCTGCATATTGATTTTTCAAGCAGTTTTTCAGAGTGCAACTCATTTGCATGCTTTTTCTTCTTGCTGTTTTGCCTGGCTAAACATCTGGTTCAGTTTTCCTAACTCCCATTTTAATTTGCTAACTGTGGAATTGAGGGTTGCTATTTCCTCCTGGTGTTATCTCTGAAATTTACTTGGTCAGATCTTGGTCAGCTTGGTTCACTGAAGAATTCAATTTATCATGCATTTTCAAAGGTATGTATTCAGCCTAAGTCTTGTACTTCAAATCTTCCAGTTCAGCTCCAATATGAACAATTTTCTGCAGAAAGCCCTCCTTTACCTTTTGCATATTTTGCTTTTTTTGAGTTACCTGAGATAGCTTTTCTTTATTCACAGCTATTGGGGCATCATTTTCTAAGTTATGGTCTGTTGACTGTGGCCTTGCCTACTCATGGTCTACATGAATCCACTGCAGCAAAAGTGAACATCTCATTTTAACTGGTTGAATGTAGTTAAGTGACGATGCTGGAAAATATCACGTCAGTCACCTGTGAGATACACTTCAGCACAAGAGATTGTGAGATTCTTCGAATGTCATCGGCAGATTCCTGCAAAGAGCTGCAGCAAAGAAATTCAGGGTTGTAGTGATTTTGACAGCCACTGGTACTGTATGCTCACCTATTCTACAGGGAAAAACACCTTGTTACACATGTCAGCAACGGTCTGCTGTATCCTGAGGCACTGTTGCTCAGTCAGGCCTGGAAAGCTGATCCTCTGTCTGTGCTTGGGATGTCACCTCCTTCGAGCTGAAGCAGTTCCAGTTTCGGTTTTTAAAAGCTTTGAAGCCTGTCAGAATCATAGAACAATGAATCCCTGTGCTCTTATATTGATGGCCCTGGTGATTTTCACACAGCTCAAGAAACATGTGCACTAGCTATTAAAGTGACAATACTGCGTTAAAGTCAAAATTAATTGTCTCTTAACATATTTAAATGACAGGCCTGACATCTCCAGATTTTCCTGGATTTTTTCTCAATGCAGCTGAAGCTGGAAGTGAGTGGGATCCTATCAAATTTCCAATAAACCAGCATTTTTAGAGAAATTAACCACCTCCCCCACCTCCCCCCCCCCACCCCCGCCCCCCAACTAGCCTGCACTTGCTTGCCAGTTAAAATTCTGCATTTCAGTGAGGACGCTTCAACTGATTGATGGAACAGCCACACAGAAGGATCCCTGCTGACACATATTTAAACACCTCCCCAATGGGAGGTACATACTGGATCAGACACCACACAACAGCAAGTTGCTACTCCAAAAGTGACAGGTAAGCTGCTGTTGGCATGATGAATAGCGAACATCATTCTTCATCACTTACTTTCAGTAAGTGAAATCTGAATTCATCAGTAATCTGAATTCATCTAGCCCTATAAGTCTGTTTCAGTTCTGAATGATACCCAAGGAGTGGTTTAGAGTTTGTGGCAAGGGAATGGAGTTAGGGGTAGAGCCAAAGGTGATATATAAACTGAGAAAAGGGAAGACTCATCCATGCATTTTGACAGCACTGAAGTGGTGAAGCGGCTGAAAGAAGTGGAAAGGAACTAGTCATTGGCAGACTTGATGAAGCTGACTGTTTGACTGCACTTTTGTGGATGTTGTCAACAAGGGACATCATGCAGATGATAGGAAGGGAGCCAAATATTGATTGCTGGGGATTTTTGGAGGTAGAAGTTACTAGGACAGGAAGAGAACCCATTATTGAGATGCTTAGGCTATGATCAGATCTGTAAAAGTGAAACAAATTTTGAGCAGTCTCTCAGAGCTACATAATGGAAAAGAAGGATGGCATGATTGACCCTGTTGAAGGCTTCATGGAGGATGCAGAAGGAAATTACACAGTCACAGGAAATGCTGATCATGATTTTGATTCAGGCTATCATGGAAAGGAGAAACTGAACTTGAGCTGTGGGAAAGATGGGCATGGCGCAGGGAGGCAGTAATGTGTTAAGGCAATAAAAAAAATGGGGAAATGACAAGTACAAGAAGCATTAGATGGCAAGAACTAATCAAAGTTAAATATTTTGAAAAGAGGATTGGTCAGGAAATATACTAAAAATGGTGTGAATCCCTGTCAATGTTTAACACTTGATATAAAGGCGAGGAAGTATATACTCTGTAAGATGTGATTTATATAGTTGCAGTTGTAATGATACCATATACTGTGCAATTGAAGCAATAACTTACTGCATAACAAGCAGCACTCAAAGACAACCAAATATTAATCAGGAAACAATTCACAACTTGACCTGCACTTCAACTTTTCAATTACTCCAACACAACAATAATGCCAGGTTTTATGTTGCAATATATATTGGCATCACCTTAACAGTATAAGAGAGCGTTTCCCCTATCAATCTTCTCTAGTCGAGAGTAAAATAGCAGTAACTGATAACATCAATTGGGTCACAATAACCCCAGCTCGCAAATAATCTGAAATGCAGGTAATATCACTTTACATTTTATTGCATTTAATGATATATTGCATTTAAGTAGTTTATTGTAATTGCATATATTTCTGGACACATTGAACAAGACTTCTCACTCTGTACAATATTACAGGGTGGTGTGTGGCGGTTGTAATTTAACTCCTCCTAGCTGGATTCCAGCACAAAGCCCTTGGTTTAGTTAAATTCCTGCTTGCTGGGGCAGAATGAGGCCAAGGTGATTTTAACATTATTAGAATGTCTTCCATTGGTCTATCTGACTTGTTGAAACAGACCTGTTAATATTTCCTATCCATATTGGAATAGCATTTGATGTCCTTCATTTTCATAAACATATATGAGGAATTGCAATTTCTTCACAGATGAAATAATTGCAATTAACTTTTCGACTGCCAACTAAACTAGGCAATAATTGTCTCCCTAGGCTTGCACCTACTTAAGTTTACAATATGAGGCACAATGCTAAAACTAGTAAAAAAATGCAATAAACTAACTAATGTAACAGAGCTGATTTATTTTTAAACATTGGCTTTAATACACAAAACTTAATACAGAAGACATGATGACCCAGAAATCAACATAGAAATGTGGTAATTGAATTAAATTGGACCAAGTCTAAGTTAAAACAAAGTAAGGCTTTCTTTTCACATATTTCAGACTTCCCATAACATTTGTCATACTGTGTATTTCCCTTTATTCACATCTGTGCAATCCTCTCATTCAGCTTTGATTGGGACCTCAAGAGGTATTTAAAATTAAAAAGGTAGGATTTCCTTCTTTGATCGATTTCAATGATTGAATTCGGGATTGATTTTAAAAATGGGCTCTTCTATTTTCTTAAATTGGACAGATTATATTGTATTAGGACAGATGCTTAAAAGATTGTTCAAATCAGTAGAGGTTCAAGGAAATTTAAAGGAGGAAATAGGTTTTAAAAGGAAAGTGCAGGGTTTTGGGCCTAAATTACTATAGGCACATCTTCATATAGTGAGACAAAAGGGATGAGCGATACACAAGAGGCGAGATTTGGGAAACTCGCAATCTCTCTCCTGATGATCTTCTTATGTGACTGGTATCTGCAAGTCATTGATCTGATGTAGGCTGTTCTTGTAGAAACACCCACCATCGGCCGGCTGCCCTTAACACCGACCCACACCTCCCCCCAACTTGTTAGGGCCTACCTCCCTAAGTAGCTTTCAATCACCACAATGCTCCTGGAAACAGCCCTGGCAAAGCTGCCACAAGCTCCCAGTCAGTGAACAAGACCAATGCCATAACGATTAAAATTGGCAATTGTTTTCTGATTCTAAGCAGCTTAGACAAAAAAAAGCCTAATTTATGACAAAATAAACGATAACACAAATTTAGTTATAATTAGTTAGCATCAAATTGACAGTTACTTGGGCCTGGATATTTGCCATAGTGGGCAGCCTCTCCACCATCGCAAAAATCCCAAAAATTGATGAAATTTCTAAGTCCCATCTGCAACCTGGCATTTCCCACTCTCGTGGAGATGGAATAGAAGTCAGGCCATGTTTTACACATAAGAACATAAGAACATAAGAAATAGGAGCAGGAGTAGGCCATCTGGCCCTTCGAGCCTGCCCCGCCATTCAATAAGATCATGGCTGATCTGTCGTGGCTCAGTTCCACTTTCCCGCCCTCTCCCCATAACCCTTAATCCCCTCTCTTATCAAAAACCCATCAACCCGCTTCTTAAAAATATTTAGCGAGGCAGCCTCCACCACTTCAACGGGCAGAGAATTCCAGAGATTCACCACCCTTTGAGTGAAGAAGTTCCTCCTCAACTCCGTTCTAAACCGCCCCCCCTTTATCTTGAGGCTGTGCCCCCTAGTCCTACTGTCTTTTTTGAGCGGGAAGAGTCTTCGAGCCTGCCCTGCCATTCAATAAGATCATGGCTGATCTGAAGTGGCTCAGTTCCACTTTCCCGCTTTCTCCCCATAACCCTTAATTCCCTTGCCTACCAAAAACCTATCTACCCGCGTCTTAAATATATTTAGCAAGGTAGCCTCCACCACTTCAACGGGCAGAGAATTCCAGAGATTCACCACCCTTTGAGTGAAGAAGTTCCTCCTCAACTCTGTTCTAAACTGCTCCCCCCCACTTATCTTGAGGCTGTGCCCTCTAGTCCTACTGTCCTTCCTGAACGGGAAGAACCTCTCCACCTCTACCCTATCCATCCCTTTCATCATCTTATACGTCTCAATAAGATCCCCCCTCATTCTTCTAAACTCTAACGAGTACATAGAACACAACAGCGCAGAACAGGCCCTTCGGCCCATGACGTTGCGCCGACCAATTAAAAAGCAATGACCCTCTAACCTGAACCAATCCCTTTCCATCCATACACCTATCCACGGATCTCTTAAACGCCCCCAAACTAGGCACATTTACAACTGCAGCAGGCAGGGCATTCCAATCCCTCACCACCCTCTGGGTAAAGAGCCTACCTCTGACATCCGTCCTATAACTACCACCCCTTAATTTAAAGCTATGCCCCTTCGTGCTAGCTTTCTCCATCCGAGGAAAAAGGCTATCACTGTCCACCCTATCTAAACCTCTAATCATCTTATATGTTTCAATAAGGTCCCCTCTTAGCCACCTTCTTTCTAACGAAAACAACCTCAAATCCCTCAGTCTCTCCTCATAGGACCTCCCCTCCATACCAGGCAACATCCTGGTAAGCCTCCTCTGCACCCTCTCCAAAGCCTCCACATCCTTCCTATAATGTGGGGACCAGAACTGCACACAATACTCCAACTGCGGCCGCACCAGAGTTTTGTACAGTTGCAACATGACACTGCAGCTCCTAAATTCAATCCCCCTACCAATAAATGCCAAGACACCGTATGCCTTCCTAACAACCTTATCTACTTGATTCCCAACTTGCAGGGATCTATGTACACATACACCTAGATCCCTCTGTTCATCAACACTATTCAGGGTCCTACCGTTAGCCCTATACTCTACACATCTGTTATTCCTGCCAAAGTGAACTACCTCATACTTTTCCGCATTAAACTCCATCCGCCACCTCTCGGCCCAGCTCTGCAACTTGTCCAAGTCTCTCTGTAAACTATGACACCCCTCCTCACTATCTACCACACCCCCGACTTTGGTGTCATCAGCAAATTTACTAATCCACCCAACTATACCCTCATCCAGATCATTAATAAAAATTACAAACAGCAGTGGCCCCAAAACAGATCCCTGAGGCACACCACTTGTAACCGAACTCCATGACGAATACTTACCATCAACCACCACCCTCTGTCTCCTGTCTGCTAGCCAATTCCTGATCCAATTAACTAAATCACCCTCAATCCCATACATCTGCATTTTCTGCAGAAGCCTTCCATGGTGTGTAGAAGCCTTCTATGGTACAGCAGGTGGTCAGGACGGCAAACGGGACGCTCATGAGCGATTGATATTGGCAAATGGCCCTTTACATCATCAACTGCCCCCACTAAAGTGGGATCTTTGAACTCAAACTGCGTGAATCCTGGCAGATCAGACCAGGTGTGAATTTGGTGGATTTTTTGGATAACTGGAAGACCCCTTTGCTGTAGTAACGTACTCTTTAGATTAGAGTCCCGGGACATCTTCAGGAAAGGTAAGGTACCCTTGTGTAGGGATAAGGAATGCTTTGTATTATTGGAGTTAATTAAAATTGGGCACTTTTTATACACAAACTCACTGGAATTCTCAAGCTGTCAAAAAACTGTCAAGCTCTCCAGGAAATGGCAAAGGATACCAAGTGAATTTGTGACAGGGATAAGGAAAAGGGTAGTGGATGGTGGATATGGGATAGCATGAGTTAGCACTTTATTGGTGTATGGGTCCGGGTCTAGAGGAAGGGGTTGTAGACAAAGCCATACATTAGGTTTTGAGTGGGGGTGGGGTGAATGAAGATTGGATGGAATTTGTTTGGGGATTGGGCAGGAGGTTGCCAAGCAAATCCACTGATACCCCAGAGAATCAGCATAATTTTTTTTACCATAAAAGGTCTTTACAGAAACTTAATTCTATGGGTTAAGTGCTTCTGGAAATGATCTCCCCTGGGAGTTTGCCATCACAGTCTGTTTTTGCTGTTGGAATTTCTTATTTATTAATCACATTTTCTCACTTTTTCTGTTTCTTGGACACATCGGACAATAATTAGAATTTAAAAAAATAGTATTTGGAGGTTTATGTAGTAAAAAAGTGGGCATGTATGGGGTGTCAGGGAGGGGTAATAACTTTGGCGGGGAACATGTCGCGTCCTTGCAGGGCAGTTGCTCCATCCTTTGTCCCCATCTGGCACTCAGCTCTCACCTGTGGCTTCCCGTAGCTGTTTGCATGGGACAGCGGCCACACCGCGGGCAACAGCCTCGACAAGCCGGCTAAACCAGGTGAGGTTGCTGACGGGTCTCAACCCTCGGTGAGATACGGAGATGTCTACCCCAGCATGTGAAGACACAGTCAGGCGGATTGAGCGGATGAGACCAATGGAAGGTCCAACGGTCAAGAAGGCAGTCTCTGCAACTGTCATGGAATGCAAAGAGCAGGACGACACAGAAGACATCCTGGTCATCCACAGCGCCTAGTCCCACCTCCAAGACTCTTGTCTTGCCATTGGGTCTAGATGGGAATTGGGAAAAGAGAATGAGGTTGACGCTGCGCAACTCTCCCTCACTTTAATCCAAATCAAGAACTAGTTTCGGCACCATCATCATCATCATCATCATCAGTATCTTGTTGAACCCTTGAAGTCCCATGGCGATGGGCAAGCGGCAAAGCAGCACGTGTGGATACACTGGGAGCTGTAGTCACGGACCTGCACGCAGGCGGCTCAGGTCTAATGGTTATTTTCCGCTGACCGAAGCAGCAGCAGAACTCGGCATCTACCTGGGCGACTGAGCAGTCCTCTTCAGGAACACACTGCTCACCTCCGTAGAATGAGGAAGGGGCTAGAAAAGGTGCCCTAAACATTGCCTGCTTCACTACACCCTGGCCAGTTTAAGAACATAAGAAATAGGAGCAGGAGTAGGCCATCTAGCCCTTCGAGCCTGCCCTGCCATTCAATAAGATCATGGCTGATCTGACCGCAGCTGGCGTGGATCCCATACTGTGGTTGAAGACACAACATAAAACACAAGGTGACACCGCTTACCACTGGCACTTGGAACATGCACAAGCTTTTGGACAACCCTACAGCAGACAGACCAGAGAGAAGAACAGCCTTAGTTGCCAGAGAGCTTGCAAGATACAACATTGACATTGCAGCCCTGAATGAAACTTGACGTAGGTCAGTTGACTGAAATTGGAGGTGGATACACTTTTTTCTGGAGCGGTTGCGGCAGCGATGAGCGTCATGATGCTGGAGTTGGATTCTCCATCAGGAGTCATTAGAACATAAGAAATAGGAGCAGGAATAGGCCATCTAGCCCTTCGAGCCTGCCCCGCCATTCAATAAGATCATGGCTGATCTGTCGTGGCTCAGCTCCACTTTCCCGCCCTCTCCCCATAACCCTTAATCCCCTCTCTTATCAAAAACCCATCAACCCACGTCTTAAAAATATTTAGCGAGGCAGCCTCCACCACTTCAACAGGCAGAGAATTCCAGAGATTCACCACCCTTTGAGTGAAGAAGTTCCTCCTCAACTCCGTTCTAAACCGCCCCCCCTTTATCTTGAGGCTGTGCCCTCTAGTCCTACTATCCTTTCTGAGCGGGAAGAGTCTCTCCACCTCTATCCTATCCATCCCATTCATCATCTTATACGTCTCAATGAGATCTCCCCTCATTCTTCTAAACTCTAACGAGTACAAGCCTAATTTATTCAGCCTCTCCTCATAGCTCAACCCCCTCAACTCCGGCATCAGCCTAGTAAACCTCCTCTGCACTCCCTCCAAGGCCAAAATATCCTTGTGTAAGTACGGCGCCCAAAACTGCACACAGTACTCCAGCTGCGGCCTCACCAATGCCCTATACAGCCGCAGCAAGACCTCCCTACGTTTATATTCAATCCTCCTCGCTATGAAGGCCAGCATCCCATTCGCCTTCCTGACCACCTGCTGCACCTGCAAGCTGGATTTTTGCGACTCATGCACAAGGACCCCGAGGTCCCTCTGCACCGTCGCCTGCTGCAGTTTTTCGCCACGTAAGTAATAATCCTTCCTACCATTATTCCTACCAAAGTGGACCATCTCACACTTGCCAACATTAAATTCCATTTGCCATTTCCTGGCCCATTCGCCCAGCCTATCTAGATCCTTCTGTAGACTCTCCACACCCTCCGCACAATTTGCCGTTCCACCAATCTTGGTGTCATCAGCAAATTTCGACACCCTACACTCAGTTCCCTCCTCCAGATCATCTATATAAATGGTAAATAGCTGAGGCCCCAGCACCGACCCCTGGGGCACTCCACTAGTCACCATCCGCCAATCCGAATAGCACCCATTGACCCCCACTCTCTGCCTCCTATTTGACAACCAATCCTCTATCCACGCTAACACCCTACCCCCAACTCCATGTCCCCTGACCTTCTGCAATAACCTCTTCTTTGTTCAGAAACTTGATAGTCTACCCAAGGGTGTGATTGACCGGCTTATGACATTACAGCTTCCGCTACAGAACAGAAGTCAAGCCACCCTGATCAGCGCCTATGCCCCCACAATGAACAACCCGGATGAGATGAAAGACAAGCTCTATGAAGAACTAGATGCCCTACTATCAGCAGTGAGCAGTACCGACAAGCTGATCTTGCTTGGCGATTTCAATGCAAGAGTAGGGTGTGACTCTGCAATCTGGCAGGGAGTCATTGGGAGGCATGGAGTGGGCAAGTGTAACAATAGTGGCCTACTCTTACTGAAGACCTGTGCAGCACACGACCTCCTCATCACCAACACAACCTTCTGTCTGCCTACCCGTAACAAGACCTCCTGGATGCACACCCGCTCTAAGCATTGGCATCTTATCGACTATGTCATTGTCAGGAGAAGATAGGCAGGATGTCAGAGTTACCAAGGCCATGTGTGGTGCTGACTGCTGGACAGATCACAGGCTCATTGATCCAAAATGAGGCTCTGCATCAGACCCAAGAGGCGGCCACAAGGAAACAAGGTTATGAAAAGAATCAATGTGGCCAAGCTAAAGAACCCCAGCATAGCTTCAGCACTGGCTGAAGACTCAGAAATCAAGCTTGCTGACCTACAACTCGCAGGCAGCGCTGAGGACGACTGGGAATGCTTCAGGGATGCTATCCATACACCAGCGCTGAAGACGCTCGGGCCCTCCACCCGCAAGCAGCATGATTGATTTGATAAGAATGTTGAGGAGATACAGGCTCTACTTGTTGAAAAGCACTGTCTTCATTGGTCTGTCAGAATGACCGATCTTCAGCTGCCAAGAAAAATGCTTTTACCAGTGCTCACAGGACAGTCCAGAATAAACAGCGTAAAATGCAGGATGCCTGGCTGAGCGCCAAGGCAGATGAAATACAGCAATATGCTGACAGAAACGACTTGAAACGGTTCTATGACGTCCTCAACACTCTCTACGGACCTCAATCTCTCAGGAGATCCCCCCTCCTGAGCACAGATGGTACAACTCTCATTACAGAGATGGCTCAGATCCTGCAGAGATGGGCTGAACACTTTGAAGCCGTCCTCAACCGATTGTCAACTATCAATGATGAGGCAATAGACAGGATTCCCCAGGTTGATATCAACGGCGCCATGGATGACCCACCGGTAGTAGCCAAAGTCACGGAAGCTATCAGCCAGCTATCCAGTGGCAAAGCCCCAGGGGCAGATGCCATACCCGCAGAGATCTATAAAGCTGCTGGTCCTGCACTTATCGAGAAGCTCACCGAGTTGTTCCAGTCCTTTTGGAAGCAAGGATCCATTCCTCAGGAACATAAAGATGCTTCCATCGTACACCTCTACAAGAGGAAGGGCAATCTCGCTGCTCTCCATCACAGGAAAAACCCTCGCAAGAGTCCTGCTAAATCGTCTGGTCACTCATCTGGAGCTGGGCCTGCTTGCAGAGTCACAGTGTAGCTTCCGTAAAGGTTGTGGGACTACTGACATGATTTTTGCTGCTCGCCAACTTCAGGAGAAGTGTCAGGAGCAGATTTGCAAGCTCTACACAACCTTTGTTGACCTCACAAAAGCCTTCGATACTATAAGCCGACAAGGCCTGTGGTGTATCATGTCAAAGTTCGGCTGCCACCCCAAATTCATTCAGATGGTACGCCAGTTCCATGATGGCCAGAGCACTGGATGACGGAGAATCCTCTGAAGCATTTCCAGTCACCAGTGGCGTCAAACAGGGCTGTGTGCTCACACCCACACTGTTCAGCATGATGTTTGCTGCCATGCTGAATGATGCCTTCCAGGACAGTGTTGCTGGAAGCAAGTGCAGAGTGAATGGGAAGCTTTTCAACCTGAGGAGATTTCAAGCTATTACCAAAGTGAAAGAGACTGTTCTGAGAGATTTCCTCTTTGCCGAAGACTGCGCCCTGTACGCTGGCTCAAAGCCAGAGATGCAAGTCAGTATGGACAAATTTGCCACGGCTTGTGACAACTTTGGACTCACCATCAACATTAAAAAGACCGAAGTCATGCACCAACCTGCTCCTCATGCACCGTACACAGAACCCATAATCACAACCAAAGGGCAGAAACTACAGGCAGTGGACCAGTTCACTTATCTTGGCAGCACCCTCTCCCAAGCAGTGACTATTGATGCAGAAGTTAACTTCAGAATAGCAAAGGCAAGTTCTGCTTTTGGTAGACTGCACTCCACTGTATGGGAACGTCGAGAAAGCAGCCCAGCAACAAAACTGAAAGTCTACAGCGCCGTGGTACTCACTACCCTCCTATATGCCTGTGAAACATGGACTGTGTATCGAAGGCTTGCAAGACAGCTCAATCATTTCCACATGACTTGTCTTCACAGAATATTGTGCATCCGTTGGCAAGACAAAGTACCAGACACTGAAGTTCTCTCTAGAGCAAGTCTACCATCAGTCCACACACTGCTGATGAGAGCGCAGACCCGGTGGGCAGGTCATTGTCATTCGTATATCTGATGAGCACATGCCCAAGCAGCTCCTTTTTGGGGAACTCTCTGCTGGAAGACGCTCGCATGGAGGGCAAAAGAAACGTTTCAAAGACATACTCAAGGCCTCCCTGAAGTCGCTTGACATTGACATGATCACCTGGGAAACGTTGGCACAAAACCACCCTACCTGGCGCTGCCTCATCCACAAAGGCTGTCAAGCTCACAAAGCTAGGTGTATTGCTGAATCACAACTTAAGCGCAAGCTGCGCAAGTCCAGAGCCACCAGTGCAACAACTACAGTGTCTACACAAGTCTGTCCAATATCTGCCAGGACATTCCATGCCCAAATTGGCCTGATCAGTCATCTTCGAACACACCGCAACCAGCCTCAAAATGACTAATGGTGTCAAGGTCTTCATCGATGACGATGGACAAACAACAGTAAAAAAGTAGTGCACATCACAAGGTACTTGTGGATAGGCTGTAAATTCACAGTATGAATTGTGTGACAATGGGTTGGCACCAGAAAAGTCAAAATGGTAAGTTGTATCAGCTACAGAATTGAATTGAATGAAACACACAATCTATATTTATACAACACATTTCATGATGTCCAAAATCAATTTACAGCCAATTAGGTACTTCAGAGTTGTAGTCACCGGCATAATCTAGGCAATGTTGTCAAAGGGCAGAGCATTATTAAGGGGCCAAACTTTCTACTCCACTCGTAATATACATGTGCATATGTCATTGCTGGATGGATGAAATGAGATGACCTGAGCTAAATGGACTTTGTGAGCAGAGGGTTGAATCATGATTAGAGCTCTGCTTATTTTGCTGCTGATGGAAGTTTCCTGAGAGCAGGCTTTGTGGGGTGAAATTCCCAGGAGTACATAATGGGCTCATAGTGAATTAGTGATCGGTTTTATTCTGCACATGATTCTCAAAAGTCTTTTCTATTGACTTCAATCTTGTCCTTTTGCCTACTTACATATTAGCACTTTCTAACTTGGTGCTTTTTTGAGTTTTTTGAGGTATTGAAATATTATGATAAAGCTGTGTTGCATAGTAAATGTTAAGTTCCAGTGAAAAGCAGCAGTAAGCAGTCTTTAGACTTGCTGATCAAGAAATCACAGATACAATTGTGAACCATTCTGTCTTTGTCCTCTGGCCCCTTAAAAGTTGTATAAAAGCAAAATATTGCGGATGTGGGAATCTGAAGCGAAATTAAAAAATGCTGGAAAATCTTAGCAGATCTGACAGCATTTATGGAAAGAGATTAGGGCCAATTTTCAAGGCTGGATGGCCCTTTGTCAGAGCTAAGAGCAAAGAAAATCAGAAAGATAGACAAAGGAAAGCCCCACCTCTCTCACCCTCATAATACGTTTCTTATCTGATTTTCTTTGCTCTTCCCTCTGTCGAAGGGTCATCCGACTTGAAACAATGGCTCTATTCTCTCTTTACGGATGCTCTCAGACCTGGTGAGATTTTCCAGTATTTTCTATTTTTGTCCCTTAGAAGTTGTGTTGTGCAGAGATATATGAGGGCTCTAATGCTTCTCACTGACAACGAAGATCTATGTTTTTCAATCTGATTAAATAGAATCCAAACACACCTCTTGTATGAAACAATTATACTGAATAATATCTTGTGTCCAGGCAGGAGAAAGTTTTCTACTTATTCTACAGAATTGAAAAAATTGTGTGCAGTTTACCTGGGTTGCAAATATTGAATCATTCCCAAATATGAATTTACTATCACCATTTCTACAAATAGAACAATGTGCAGAACATATTAATGAGGGCTAAGGCAGTCAGAAAAATCAGTGCTATCATATGCACAGTGTTTTAAATAACTGATAGGCTGTTTTTCTGTCAAATTAACAATATTGTTGTTAATGCTGTTGAAGTAAAAGTTTTGCTCTCTGATTTGTTTAATAGTTGTGGTGGGATCACCTTTAGGACACACACAAACTAACACTGAATTGCACTGGTACTGCTTTCATTACTAACAATCCATGCTCCATATAAATCAGATGACATTTTAAACCAGGCTGCCAATTTGATGAAGCTACCAGGGATGAAAAATAATTTCTTCTTAAATTTCTAAAAAGCCTAAACAAATATATGCTTAACTGCCTGGATTTTTCAGATATGAAGTTATAAACAATCAATTTTGTGCAAATCTATTAAATGCATTCAACTTAAAACAATAGTATTATCTTATCTTTTGTGTAAATAAATACATATCATTGCTGGGAGTGCTCTAGAACACTATATAATTAAAACTATAAAGCTCGCATGAATTCCATTGTTTACAACTCTTATCTGAACCCCAACATCAAACTCTTTCTTGTTATTCAGAATGGGATCTGAAAAAGCTCATTGCCAAACTACTAATTGCCTCAATAATGAATGATATTTATGTGAAAAGTCTCCTCCGTGTAGATTATTGGAAATACAATTTGGATAATTTGCTTGTTATTATGCACTTCTTACATAACTTAGCATGCCCTGAAATTATAATGTGCAATATTAACAAATGTTTTAGCATTTTCAATGAAAAATCTTCAATGGATGTGGAAGGAGGTGGACTGGATGTATAGACTATTTTCTAAATGGAAAAATGCTTAGGAAATCAGAAACACAAAGGGACTTGGGGAGTTATTATTCAAGATTCTCTTAAGGTTAACATGCAGGTTCAGGTGGTAGTTAGGAAGGCAAATGCAATGTTAACATTCATGTCAAGAGGACTAGAATACAAGAGCAGGGGTGTACTTCTGAGGTTGTAAAAGGCTCTGGTCAGACCCCATTTGGAGTATTGTGAGCAGTTTTGGACCCCATAAGAACGTAAAAACTAGGAGCAAGAGTAGGCCATCTGGTCCCTTGAGCCTGCTCTGCCATTCAATAGGATCATGGCTGATCTTTTTGTGGATTCAGCTCTACTTACCGCCCGCTCATCATAACCCTTAATTCCTTTACTGTTCAAAAATTTATCTGTCCTTGCCTTAAAAACATTCAATGAGATAGCCTCAACTGCTTCACCGGGCAGGGAATTCCACAGATTCACAACCCTTTGTGTGAAGAAGTTCCTCCTCAACTCAGTCCTAAATCTGCTTCCCCTTATTTTGAGGCTATGCCCCTAGTTCTAGTTTCACCTGCCAGTGGAAACAACTTCCCTGCTTCTATCTTATCTATTCCCTTCATAATCTTACATGTTGCTAAAGATCTTGCCTCATTATTCTGAATTCTAATGAGTATAGTCCCACTCTACTCAGTCTCTCCTCATAAGCCAACCCTTTCAACTCCAGAATCAACCTAGTGAATCTCCTCTGCAACTACTCCAGTGCCAGTATATCTTTTCTCAAGTAAGGAGACCAAAACTGTACACAGTACTCCAGGTGTGGCCTCACCAGCACCTTATACTGCAACATAACCTTGCTGTTTTCAAACTCCATCCCACTAGCAATGAAGGACAAAATTCCATTTGCCTTCTTAATTATCTGCTGCACCTGCAAACCAACTCTTTGAGACTCCTACATAAAGACACCCAGGTACCTCTGCACAGCAGAATGCTGCAGTTTTTTACCATTTAAATAATAGTCCATTTTGCTGTTATTCTTACCAAAATGAATGACCTCACATTTACCAACATTGTACTCCATCTGCCAGACCCTCACCCATTCACTTTGCAGACTTTCAGCATCCTCTGCACACTTTGCTCCGCCACCCATCTTAGTGTCATCTGCGAATTTTGACACACTACACTTGGTCCCCAACTCCAAATCATCGATGTAAATTGTAAATAATTGCAGTCCCAACACTGATCCCTGAGGCACACCACTAGTCACTTGTCGCCAACCAGAAAAACACCCATTTACCCCCACTCTTTGCTTTCTCTTAGTTAACCAATCCTCTATGCATACTAATACATCACCCGTAACACCGTGCACCTTTATCTTATGTAGCAACCTTTGGTGCGGCACCCTGTCAAATGCCTTCTGGAAATCCAGATACACCATATCCACAGTTCCCCATTGTCCACTGCACATGTAATGTTTCAAAGAATTCTACCAAATTAGTCAAACACGACCTTCCCTTCATGAACCCATGCTGCGTCTTCCCAATAAGACAATTTATATCCAGACTTCTTCCTTGATGATAGATTCAAGCATTTTCCCTACTAGAGAAGTTAAGTTAATCAGCCTATAATTACCTGCCCTTTATCTACCTCCTTTTTTAAACAGTGGCATCACATTTGCTGTTTTCCAATCTGCAGAAACCACCCCAGAGTTCAGTGAATTTATTGCATTTGCTATTTCTCCTGCCATCTCTTTTCGTACCCTGGGATGTATTCCATCAGGACCAGGAGACTTGTCTACCTTTAGCCCCATTAACTTACCCAACACTACCTCTTTCGTGATGATAGTTTCTAGGTTTTTACCTGCCATACTGTCATCAATTTTTGGCATGTTATTTGTGTCTCCCACTGTGAAGACCGACACAAAATACCTGTTCAATGCCTTAGCCATTTTCTCATTTCAGTTATTACATCCCCTTTCTTATCCTCTAAAGGAACAATGTTTACTTTAGCCAATCTCTTTCATTTTCTATATCTGTAGAAACTTTTGCTATCTGTTTTTATATTCTGAGCTGGTTTACTCTCATAATCCATCTTACTTTTCTTTATAGCTTTTTTCGTGGCATTCTACTGACCTCTAAAGATTTCCCAATCCTCTAGGTTCCCATTAATCTTTGCCACTTTGAGTGCATTTTCTTTCAATTTGGTACCCTCCTTTATTTCCTTAGATATCCGTGGTTGATTACCTTTTTCCTTATCACTGGCATATACTTTTGTTGAGCACTGTGAAAGATCATTTTCAAAGCCCTCCACTGTAATATCAATTGTCCTACCATGAAGTTTTTGCTCCTAGTCTACTTTAGCCAACACCTCCCTCATCCCTTATCTAAAGGAGGATGTGTTGGCCTCAGAAAGGGTCCACAGGAGGTTCACAAGAGTGATCCCTGAATTAAAAGCCTGTCCTATGAGGAACAGTTGAAAACTACGGTCTCAACTCGTTGCAGTTTAGAAGGATGAGGAAGGATTTCTTATTGAAATTTATAGGATACTGCGAGGCCTGGATAGAGTGAATGTGGAGAGGATGTTTCCACAAGTTGGAAAAACTAGAATCAGAGAGCACAACCTCAGGCTAAAGGTAAGATCCTTTAAAACCGAGATGAGAAGGAATTTCTTCAGCCAGAGAGTGGTGAATCTGTGGAATTCTTTGCCCCAGAGGGCTGCGGAGATCAGGTCATTCTATGTCTTTAAGACATAGATAGATAGGCTCTTGATTAATAAGAGGATTGGGGTTATGGGGAAAAAACAGGAGAATGGGATGAGAAAAATATCAGCCATGATTGGGGGAGCAGACTCGATGGGCCGAGTGGCCTGATACCGCTGCTATCTTTTATGGTCTAGGAGGTCTTAGGGTGCAATGGTAGCGTCCCTGCCTCTGAGCCAGAGGTTCTCAGATCAGCCCCATCCCTGGATGTAATGGTCCAGAAAGATGTGTTCATAACAAGGCCAAACAGGTTGAATTTCAACCTACTAATCCTTCCAACAAACACCAATGGCAGGCAGTGAGAGTGGTAAAGATTCCTAGTCAGCAATATGGTGAAAAGAACATAGGAGCCTCTGGCATCACTGTCCATAATTCCAGATTACAACATATGTGTAAAACTGCATGTTGCCACCACAACTCAAAATTCCTTAACTATAACACATCACCACCACTTTGGTAGTTGGTATGGCATTTTGGGCTTGCACCAGAAGATCCTCTATCAACACCAGCTGATTGGGAGTAAAGTAATTGTTGCAGAAGAATTCCCGCCCTATCACCTTTTAGAGCTCACTTGCTGATGTAGGTTTGAAGAGTGCTTTTGAAAATCATTAGGAGACTTTCTGGGACACTTTCTCATGACTTTGCCAACGCTCTCTTCACAGTTTTTCTGGAAATTCTCTGGAGGTTTAATAGAGTAAATATTGTCCTACTCTACCTTAATGAACACTTTATAGGATTCACCAGGAGAATCTGAGTGCCTGGTCATTGACAACTTGGTCTGCATGAGATTTGGGAGGATGGGATGACACAAAGCAAAGCAACACCTGCTTACTCCCAATCAGCTGCTGCAGGAGACAGAATCTGGAGGGGCACAAATGGACACCATTCACCCTTGGGTATAAGACATCATTCCTCCACCAGAAGCTCCAGAATATGGAGCTGTCAATTAACACCAGCTCCAGACACCTTGGCAGAACTGTTTACGACAAGAGTCATACTACCTGGTGAGCATACAATCCAAAACAAATAGCTGTGTCTCCTTCTCACAGACACATAATAAAGTTTTTAAACAGCTACATCCTTTTTGGAGAAAGAGGCTATAAACACTTCTTTGTTAAATTCTTTATCCCACAATTGACTAATTTCCAGATCAAACAGGCAATTGCAGCCTTACTTTCTTGGCTGTGGTAATAGCTGTGAACAATAAAGTGAGTTTCCCCAATTACTACTTCATATCCAGTCTGTGGCAAGCCAATTTTTGCAAATGCAAAGACATCAGAGAAGAAAGGGAACTCAATGACACTCTGGACCCTATTTTATCATTTTGATTCTACGTGCTGGGCAGACTTGAAACTGGGAGTGTTTCGGATCTGACTTTAGACATGTTCTCAGGCACCCTATACTCACTCTGTCTGCAAAAATATCAGCAAGTCTGAATTGCGCTGCAGAAGCCTGTGGGTGTGGCATAACGCACCCAAATTCCTACAGCTCCGATCGGCGCCTCCAATTGCCCATGCACAGAAACAAAAATGTTAGAATGTCACTCCTCTGCCACACCCCTCCCAACATTACTGACCTCCCCCAAGCTGGATATTGCCTCCCCCAGTCCCCACAGACATTGCCCCACCCTCCCAACATTACTGACTCCCTTATCTCCCACGACCCCACAACACAGATCGATAGCGGCCCCCCCCCCCCCCCCCGATCTCAGGCAGAGTAGCAGCGGACCTCCCCTTCCCCCTCACTGATCTCCGGCAGAGGGGCAGTGGACCCCCCATCCCCCTCACTGATCTCAGGCAGAGTGGCAGCGGACTCCCCCTCTTCTCCCTCCCCACCGATCTCAAGCAAAGAGCCGTTGGACACTAAGCACGTACCTCCTCACTAACTGGAGCACCCAAATCTGAGTTTTGTGGAGCATGTTGGTTCCATGCCGATTTTGGATGGGCAAATGCGGTGATAAAGGGGAAACTGCCGGTAAGATTGGGCATGCAGCTAATTAAGTCAATTTAAATGCATGCAAATGCACTAAATGGCCACCGTGCCCGTTTCGGGCATGGTCCCAATCGCGGCCGTTTTGGGGCCTTGGTAAAGGGGGAACCAGTGCAGTGGCAGATGCGGATCGTGCTACTCGCCTCACGTCCGACTTTACCAAGTTTTCACTCCTGTAAAGGGGTGCAAAGCGATGGTAAAATTGGGCCCCCTAATTACATAGCTATGTGCCATTGATGAGCACGTTCAACTGGCCTGTTCAGCTTTCAGTCAGATTTTTATTCGTAAATCAAAGGAGGTTAATAATATTGTTAAAATTAAAATGCCCTGCTGTACCAGAATGTCAGCTCTACCAAGATCAGCCTCGAAACAGAGAATAGCCAATGTTCATTTGTATCTAAATAGTTATTTTAACATTGAGAACATCCCATGATGTCACTGATCAAAGTCTGATCAAAAAGATGGAAGTGAAGAAGTCTGGCCATGAATCTCAAATTCATCTCAGGGTCAAATAATATGCTGAAGTTTCAAAAGTCTCATTAGTCTGAAACTATTAGCAAAGAAGGGGAAATAATTGGTGACAAAAAATGGCGTTTGTAGTGGAGTTAACAGTGTTTGCAGTGGGTTCTGAAGGAGATACCCCTGGCCTTCTTCATGTTGTCTTGGAGGAATTTGTGAATTATCAGAGACTGAAACAAACATTGTGAAATCAGAGAGGCAGTTGAAGGGTAAAGGGAGGTGCTGGAGAGATAGAACTGGGTTCCATTAGCATACAAATGGAAATTTATCTCATCTCACGATTATGAAGGAAGAGGAGAAGCATTATATGTAATAATTCAAGGAGACCTTGGTATTGGTATGTTTGTACTTCTACCATGATAATGGGTTGGATGATGAATAGTTAATACTATGGAGGCAATTCTCCCAGCCTGCTGTGCTGCTTTTGTAGCACAGTGGGCCAGAAGACACAAGTGGAGGCCACTTTGTGGGCATCCCGCTGGGCGCCACAGCCTCCACATATCTCCAACAGCTGGATTTCCGGTGCCATCAGCTCTGCGCCAATTTGTGGAATGGAGCTGCATAATTTATTCAAATCACCATTTATATTCTATTTGACTATGATTAGCGGGCCTGGACTGAAATCTCTGGGCCCACTACCTCTCCCCACTGCCCCCACCACCTGCCAAGAGTGTTCCACTGCAGCAGGGTTTAGCATAGCTCCCCACGTGGCGAGCTAGTGGCCTGACCCCCTTGGAGTGAAGAGGGGGCAATCAAGGCACCCCAGAGGGTTGGGAATGAGGGGTGAGCCCCCTGGGCATTGCCACTTTGGCATTGCCAGCCTGGGTTTCCTGGCACTGGCCAAGGGGCAAAGTGCCAATGCCCAGGGGAATCTTGGCACTGCCCCCAGGCATTGTGCAGTGCCTAATGGGGGGTGCAGCCTTTTGTGGGGGGGAATTGGTGGGGGTAGGGGGGTCCTATTGCCACTCTGCACTGTGATTGCTATCAGAGGGAGGCCAGCGTTCAGGGCTGACCGTCAGGATGGGGGGATGGTCGGATTGCTGCTGGTGATGGTCAGGGTTGGGGGGGTGTACTGCACGGGAGGTGGGGTCAAGGCTGCTACAGGATTGGGGGATTGGGAGATCAAGGCTGTCAGCGGCAAGCTGGGGGAAAGGGGATTTCAAGGCTGGCCCAGACATGTTTGGACTATGAGGGGGTTGGAGGGCCAGCGATCGAGCTGGCCAGCGATCAGGAGGCCGGCAGTGTGGGGCCATTGTGTATTTGCCAATCTTGGTGCTGACAGATCAGCGCATGCGCAGTGGTCTGCTCGGTACTATCCTGCCAGCCTCTCCAGTCGGAATAGGTCCTACCCACTGACTCACGCTGAGACACCCTGTGATGCACAGAGTGTAGGAGATTCATTTTGAAAGCCCTACTGAAAAAACCAACAGGATTTACTCCAGTTTTCACTGGAGTAAATTCAGCACTTCAAATTTTTTTGTGAGAATCGCCCCCTATATTTTTATAGCTTTAACATTCACCTGTGTATGCTCTTGAATTGAAGTCTTATTTTTGATAATATAATGTCTTCTCCTTTACAATAAGATACAGATATTGAACAGATGTCAAATGTACAAATTAGAAAACAGGAAAAGATTCAGATGGAAGTAAGTAAATAAGGAGAAGATCCCCGGCAACCTACCTCCTGATCAGCTCCACCCCCCCCCAACAGCAACCTCGACCCCCTCCCCCACCACCTACCTCCCTGCGATCCCGATATCCCCCCCTCCCCTGTAACCCTGACCACCACCCCTCTGGTTAAAATGGTGAAAACCACCGTTTTCCAGTAGTTGGTATGTCAATCTGCATTATGTATTAAAGTCGGAGGTCCAAAGGGCCTGTTTCCTGTGCTGTATTGTATTGGTGTCAGCCTGAATAGGACATGTATCATAACTCAAACATGCAGATAACAAAAACTTAGATGTCTCTCCCCTCTGGTGGGTACAGGAGTAATTGTCCACCAGACTATCTCCTTATTTACTTACTTCCACCTGAATCTTTTCCCCTTTTCCAATTTGTACATTTGACATCTGTTCAATATCTGTACATTATCGTAAAGCTTTTTCATCTAGGCCCTTAAGTCCTTAAGTGGCGTTGAGTGGGCCATTGCACATGCACCAATCTGTCAGCGCTGACGGCACATGCGCATTGCCGGCCTCCTAATTGCTGGTCAGCTCGATCACTGGCCAGCCTGTGACCACCCCCCCATCGCATCACTGATCCTCTGACCCTACCACAGCCCATCCTGGCCCCCCGAACATGTCCGGGCCAGCCTTGACCCATCCCCGCCCATGGCCCGCCTTGATCTGCCCTCCACCGCCCCGCCGCTCACCCCCAACAACCTACCTTCTGATTGGCTCCACTTCCCCCCAACGGCAGTCTGGACCCACCCCCTCCCCCACCTCCCTGTAGTCCCGATATCCCACCCTCATAACCCTGAACACCATCCCCAGTTATCCTGGTGCAAACCATCCTTTTCAGTAGCAATCTTGAATATAATCTCTCATAATCCTAAACTTGAGTCTTGTGATCCTCACCACGAAACATCTTTTGAGATTATTGAGAATTGGTTTAACCTTAACCAACATATATAATTGTTGTAAACCTCTACTTTTTTTATGCTTTTATTCCAATTCAATCAAATCAAGTCCAATTCAGAGTCTCCACAAGTGAGACATTCCCGATCCAAGCTGACAAGACAGGGCTCTCACCTCGTGTCTTTGCTTGATCTACATGACCCAAGCTGATTGAAGTAGGCAAAGGTCCTCCTCCAAGGCTTGATCTCATTTGCATCTTAGCCAAAAGGCCGAGATGCCGCTTTTAAAAATTGCTTCAAATGAGGCTAAAACATAACCTAATGTCTTCAACCAAGCACAGCATGTCCATGCTACACTTGACCTTAGCAAAAGGCCGAGAACAGCAAGATGGTTTGATGGTAACCTTTTCTTGATTATTTTGGTTTTCTTGTTTATTTCCTTGTATGGTATATCTACAAAATTCATAAGTGTTCAAGAAATAAAAGTTAGAAGGTAGCAAAGTTCCAATCCATTATAACCCACCAATCATAGAATCCTTACAATGCAGAAGGAGGCTCATCAAATCTGCACTGACTCTCCAACAGAGCATCTTTCTCAGGACCCCTACCCTCTGCCCTAAACCTATAATTCCACAGATTAGCCCACTAATTCCCCTACCCTACACATCTTGGGACACTAAGGGGCAATTTATTTTGGCCAATCCACCTAACCTGCACATTTTTGGCCTGTGGGATGAACCTGAGCACCTAGGGGAAACTATGCAGACATGGGGAGAATGTGCAAACACCACACAGTCACCCAAGGCTGGGAATGAACCTGGGTCCCTGGTGCTGTGAGGCAATAATGCTAAACACTGCCACCATGTTGCCCATTCACTTTAAGCTAATCTCAGAAGCTTTGCACAACAACAGCCTGACCTCTTTCTGTTTTTTCCAGCAACAATTCTCATCATTTCTGTGAAATATATTGCCAATTAGTGAAAATGTTGGAGCAGTTTTGTCCTGCTGGCCCATGCCCAGTAAGAATATGGGTCAAGAATGCCAATTTAGAATACTTCCAGTTACTACAGGGAGACTTGCTTCGCATCAGAATAGGCTAGAATTGAACTAAGATCAGAGGTGAAAGGATAGTATTCAACACATCAAACTCCCTCAGTTCTGCTTTTCTATAGGGTTCGAGTTATGAAGCTCATCAAAGCATCTGTTCAGAAAACAAACAATCTTGGGAAATGCACATATATTTGGACAATGTAGAAGTTAACATAGATTTTTTTTGTTCATGAAGATTTTTCTGGCTAGTGACAATATTTCTAAAACTGTTGTTTTTCACCATGTAGAAGTTCAGAAAATCAATCAGTTCTAAAACTACACAAGGGATCAAAAGGTACAGAATCAGAAATGATAAAAGATAGTAACACAGAGTAACAACGGCATACAAAGTGCAAACAAAGCACTGGGGTTCATGTCTAGGAGAACAAAATTCAAAAGCAGAGACGTCGTAATAAAATAATGTAAAACATTGATCAGAGCAGACTTAAACAATTCTGGTCTGCAAACTGCAGAAGAAAGATAATGGCCCAAATCTTCTAGTATCCAATTTTGATACCAGAAGATTTGGGCCTTACTTATTCTTTTGTCAAATTGGAATGAAGTTGGCAGATACATGCAGGATCCTTTGGAAATATACATGCATTGAAATTTTCTACAAAGTTTAAACTCCTGATGGGCTGATTTCCACTGTTTGGGTCCTCCACGAATACCTCCAACACTGAGGTTAGTATCAGAGAACTTGGGCAAAAATGGATGCCCAAGAAAAGACACACCCCATTTTTACAAGATTAGCTGCCGTAAATGCAGGAACTTACCTGCATACCCACCCTGGGGATGTTATGCTGCTTAATATCTGGTCTAACTCAGTGATTAGCCAGCATAACTGAACTGAGCACCACAATTGAACCCACCAAATCAACCCCGATGTAACCTGACTCTCCCACCATCAGCCTCCTGACTTGACCTGACTCTCCCTCTCACTACCAACCTCAACCAACTAGCCCTACTGACCAAACCCAATCCATCTCCTCCATCCCCCAAACTGACCCAACATTCTTTCTCACATCACAACTCACCTATTGTTCATTCAGCCACTTATTCTTCCACCCATCACAATGATCCACGGACTCACTGATCCATCCACTATCCTATCTATCCAATCACCCACATACCCACTGATCCACGCACTCACAAATCCATCCACTCATTCACTCAAGCATTCACTCACTCGCTTACTTATTCAATCACTCACTCACCCATCCATGCTCCCACTGATCCACCACTCATCCACATACCAACTACCCACTCACTCACTCAACCATTCACTCACCCACCCACTCACTCACTCACCCACTCTGACAATGATCTGTCCACTCACCCTTGCACTCGGTCATTCACCTAACCATTTACTCACTCACTCAGTTTTGCAACCACTCACTCGCCCAGCCACTTAGTCACCCACCTATTCATTCACCCAGTCACTCGCTTAGTCCCCCACCCACATACTTACCTAATCATCCACTTACCCACCCACTCACTCAATCACCTATCCACCCACTAATTCAATCAGCTAACCATTCACTCACTCACTGACTCACTCACTCACTCATCCACTGAAAGACATTTATGGCAGCTAATCTTGTAAAAATGGGGTGTGTCTTTTCTTAGCTTGATTTCCACATTCCTCAGTCTTCCCGTTAACCCATCCTAGCTGAACAATCATAGAAAGGTCATGGCACAGAAATCTTTGCGGATTGCAACAATACACCCAGCACTGACATTGACCACAAAATCCGAGCCAGTGGGTCTAGAGAAGGTGCACCAAAGATTTACAAAGATGAAACCACACTAGAACGACAATGATACAGCCACAAGATTTAACAGGTTACAGCTTTTTTCTCAAAGGTGACCTGATAGCTTTTACAAATAATGAAATGGTTGTTTAACAGCTTAAAAGCAGATTCTTAAAAGAAGAAAAAAAGTTTCTATTTGTGATGGAGTTCAAAACTCGGAGTCACAAATATATGATAGATATTAATCAATCCAATAATGAATGCATGAGAAACTTCAGTATTCAAATAATAGTTAGAATGCTAAAGTTGTTGCCTTGTGGAGTAATAGAGATAATTAGCATAGATGCATTCAGTGGCAAGCTAAGTGCATGAGGAAGAAAGGAATGGAAGAAGTAAGGTGAGAGGACGAGGCTTGAGTGGAGCATAAACAGAAGCATGGGTTGGTTGAGTCGAATTGCCCGTCTCTGCACTTTAAAAATACTTTGTAACTCCACTGCAAAGAAAACTGCAAAGCAAATAAAGGCTGCTTTTAGTTTTTTGTTGTATTAATCTTAACAAAGGTTTAATAAGAAAATACTCAAAGGATTCAGATTATTAAGCAACAGCCCTTGTACAATACCACTGTAACACAGGCATTTCTCTTTGTTTCCTGAGTCACTACTTAATCATCCTTTTCATCATTCACCAGCAGGATTCACATAGTATGGATACATTTCCTGATAAATATAGTACAATAAAACTGCCAGCAGCTATTTATTTCCAGTGACAATCAACAACCAACAAATATATGACTAAGATAATATGAGGAATATAGGAATTAGGAGCAGTAGGCAAATTCAGCCCTTCAAGCTGCCCCGCCATTTAATCAGATCATGGCTGATCTCTCCCTGGTCTCAAACTCACTCCCTATCTGTTCCTCATATCCCTTTTTTATTAAAAATATATCTATCTCCTTTTTGAAACCATTAAATGATTCAGATATGGGGCAATGGTTCCGCAAATTCAGCAGCCTCTGTGAAAAGTAGTTCCTCCTCATCTCAGTTTTAAATCTACTGCCTCTCAACGTACATTTCTGACCTGTTGTCTGAGTTTACCTCACAAGAGGGAACATCTGGTCTACATTTACTTTATCAATCCCTTTTAAAATTTTATACACCTCTATCAGATCCCCTCTCATCCTTCTAAACTCCAGCAAGTACAAGCCCAAACTATTTAATCTCTCCCCAGATCTCAACCATTTCATCCCTGGAAGCAATCTGGTAAACCTCCTCTCAACTGCCTCCAATGCCACCACATCCTTCCTCAAATAAGGAGACCAAACTGGACACAAAACTCCAGATGTGATCTCGCCAACACCCTATACATTTGCAACAACACTTCTTTATTTTTATATTCCCTTTGTAATAAATGCCAGCATCCCATTTGCCTTTTTTATTATGTGCTGCACCTGTATAATGACTTTCTGCAATTCATGAACGTAGACACCCAGATCCCCCTGCCCAGCATTTTGAACCTGCTTTCCATTTAGGTAATAATTTGCCTCTCTATTTTTTCTGCCAAAATGGACAATTTCACATTTATTCACATTAAACACCATCCACCAAATTTTGGCCCATTCTCCTAGCCTATCTATTTCTGTCTGTAAAATCTTTACATCCTCTTCACTGCCTGCTTTCACACCGATTTTAGTATCATCCTCAAAGTTTGCTATGTTACATTTGTCCCTGCTTGCAGATCATTTATATAGATTGTAGATAGTTGAGGTCTGAGGACTGACCGCTGCGGCATCCCGCCAACCACAGAAGGACCCATTTATCCTGACTCTTTGCTTTCTGTCAGTCAGCTAATCCTCAATCCTACCAATTCTCTATCCCCAGTTCCCTGCGATCTCTGGATCAATATTTTATGCGGCACCTTGACAAACATCTTATGGAAGTCCAGATATACCACATTCACACGTTCCCCACTATCCATCTTGCTCGTTATGTCCTCAAAGAACTCAAGCAAGTTTGTCAAGCATGATTTATCCTTCATAAAACCATGCTGACAATGGTGGATTGAGCTTTGTCTTTCTAAATGCTCATCCATCTCCTCAATGACTGATTCCAGCAAGTTTTCCACCACAGCGGTCAAACTAAGCGGCCTACAGTTTCCTACTTTTTGCCTCTCTCGCTTTTTGAATAAGGGTGTCACATGAGGATGTTTCTAATCAACTCGGACCTTACCAGAATCCAAGGAATTTTTAAATTCGGAAAAGCTGAAGGATGAAGGCACAGCTGCAGACACAACTGGAAAGCAAATGAAGGAAAACATGGAAAGCAGTGAGAAGAATGTCACTCTCAGAAAGGGTGGCACCATGGTTAGCACTGCTGCCTCACAGCACCGGGAACCTGGGCTCAATTCCTAGTTTGGGTCATTGTCTGTGCAGTTTGCATGTTCTCCCCATGTCTGTGTGGGTTTCCTCTAGGTACTCCAGTTTCTTCCCACAGTCTGAAAGATGTGCTGGTTAGGTGCATTGGCCATGCTAAATTCTCCCTCAGTGTACCTGAAAAGGCGCCAGAGTGTGGCAACTAGGAGATTTTCACAGTAACTTCATTGCAGTGTTAATGTCAGCCTACTTACGACTGATAAATACATTTTACTTTAAGTAGTCAGTTTTTCTCTTTGGCATAAAAGGAGACAGGAGCTCTTGAGGCATTATGCAAGCTGGCTGAAAGGTCTAAAGCTGTGAAGCAGTGAAATAGCTCAGAGATGCTAACAGGTTAAGTGTTATCCTAGAAGTGACCAAACTGTGAACCAGAGTGTTATTTATTGGTCAACTGAAAAGGAAAATCTGGAAAACTAAACCATCAGAACTGTTGCATCCTGAGGGAGAGAGGATTTGTAGAAGTGCATTTTACTAATAATAATTGTATCCATGAAACTCGAAGGTGAATGCTGGTTTCAGATAGCCTTCCTGACCTGCCCGGTGTGAATAAAGAGCAGCATATTGTGGAACTATATTTTTGTGAGGAACTCACATTTTTGTGAGGAATGATGCAAATGCCCATGGTTGTTTAAGATGTACTTTTAACTGAATTAACATTAAAGTGAAATTTACCTTTTTATGTGAAGTATCATTTGCCTGTTAATTCATGCTTAATTTATGTTGATTCAAATTTGTGTTAAAGTAGAAGTTGCAAAAGGCAAACTCTTGGGACCCATTTGGTAAAATTGATTATTGTGGTTTACAGTTCCCACAATGGCCAGAAATTGAACTGGATCAACCATATTAATACAGCAACTACAAAAGCAAGTCAGAGACTGGGAATTCTGTGTCATGTAACTCACCTTTTGTTTCACCAAAGTCTGTCCACAAGGCACAAGTCAAGAATGTGATAGAATACCCTGCACTTGCCTGAAGATTCCAGCCCAACAATACTCAGGAAACCCAACATCCAAAATGAAGCAATGCACTTGAGTGGTAATCTACCCATCACCATAAACATTCACTCCATCCACCACAGACACGGTGGCTGCATGTGTACCACCTGCAAGATGCAATGCAACAACTTGCTGAGGCTTCTTTGGCAGACCTTCTGGACTCAGGACTCCCTCCTACAAGGTCAAGGGGAGCAAACACATGGGAGCATGACCACTTGCAAGTTCTTCTTCAAGTTGCACAACATCTGACTTTACAATATATTGCTACTCCTTCACTGTTATGTCAAAATCCCAAAAATCACTCCTTAACAGTACTGTTGGAATGCCTACACCACATGGGGCAGTTCAAGAAGGCACCTCAACACCATTTGCCAAGATAACTTGGGATGGGCAATAAATACTGGCCTTGCCAGTCAAACTCACATCCCAAAGACACATAAAATAAGATTATCAGCTCATTCAGAATAGCACTGCAGAAAACTCCTCCACTAGCTGTCATCCAAAGTTCACCACAGATCCGCCACCTCTAACACATGACAGGAAGCAGGAGTGTTGCTATGGAAAAAGAATGAGTTTAAACCATTGTAATTTCACACCTCACAAACTGTAATTGCAGCAGGCAGCTTATTTATATATATATATTTCCTTCATTTTGCAGCACATATCCCATTCACTTCTCTTCTATTTCATAGGAAATTACCTAAATCCCATTGGACAATTGCTGTAGTAATTAGAATAATACCATTTTGATCAGATATCAAAATAAATTTTGGCCTGACTTCTGTCATCAGCAGCAAAGTGACTGATAGCGCTCACTGCTGATGTCAAAGAAAGCTGCCCAGAAAGATATTGTGATTTCTGTGTTGCAGATTTCCCTTTTCCTGACAATCAGTGGTGTAGTCCCGCTGGAGTGCACTAGAGTGCACCTTCAATTTCAAGCAGATTTGTAATTTCACTGGTGACTGTGTGTGAGAGATTGTGTGAGGGGGTAGGGGAGAAACAGTGTGAGGGGCTGGGGGAGAGATAGTGTGACTGGGTGGGGGAGAGAGCAAATGTAAGAGAGTAGAGGCTAGAGAGTATGAGAGGGTGTGTAGATAGTGTGAGGAGATGATAAGAGAAAGAATGTGAGAGGATGGGAGAAAGTGCCTGTCAGAGAGTTGGGGGAGACAGATGTGAGGGATGGTGGGCAAGTCAGTGTGATAAAGTAGAGAGTGTATAAGAGGTGGGGTTGGGGGGATGCCTTGAAGAGGGCCAGGGGAGAAAGAAACTGAGGGGTGGTGGAGAATGTCTGGGGGAAGAGAATGTGTGAGGCTGGGAGGGGTGAGGGGGGTGTAACTGAGGGCATAGGGGTGGCAGGGGGACAGCAATTCACATTAATTCCTTGACTGTGTGCCCTGAGGATGTGAAACATTGTTTGTATCTCCTCTGGCAGCATTACATGGAATTTACAGCAAAGAAACAAACGATTTGGCTCACCTCATCTATGTTGCATATGTTCCACATAAATCTCCTACCCTTCTTGATCACACCAGGGGGGTAACCTTTGGCTTCTTTTTTCCCTCATGTGTTTATCAAAGTCCTTGAATGTATCAATACTAGAATCATAGAATGGTTACAACACAGGAGACCATTCCGCACATTGTGTTTGTGTTAGTTCTCTGCAACAGTAACTCAGCTGATCCCATTCCTTGCCCTTTTCCCAGTAGCCCAGTAAAATCTTTTCTCTTCAGATAGTTTTCCAGTTCCTCTTTGAAAACCGTGATGGAACCTGACTCCACCACTCAAGCAGTGTACTGCAGATCTCTTCTGACAATAGTAATAATTTCTCCATATTTATGTTCTCCAGACCCTTCATGATTTTGAACACATCTAAGAAAACTCCCCCATTTTACTCCCCCAGTAAGTAAAATGTTCTGTATTTCATGCTTTAATAGGATTTATTTAAATAAATCAACAAATCAATGCATTAAATAATAAACAGTTATTAAATAATTGTTGTACAATGAAATTCTAGCTATGCTAAAGACTAACATTTCAAAATACCACATGGTTTGAAAACAAATGACTACGAACGCTAATATTTTTCACTTAAAAAGCAGAGTTTTACTGACATTTGAGGAGTACAATGATTAATATACAGAAAAACAAATGTAATAATAGATTTAGAAATGATATGGCCAACTCATTTCCTTAGAACTCCTACATCTCAAAAATTCCCACTTCACCATTGCAGACACTAATTTGAATCTAAAATTTACTTCTGACTATCACAAGTAGGCTTACATTAACACTGTAATGAAGTTACCATGACAATCTCCTAGAAACCACACTCTGGCACCTGTTCTGGCACACTGGGAGAGAATTTAGCTTGGCAGAGCACCTAACCAGCGTATCTTTCAGACTGTGGAAGGAAACCAGAGCACCCAGAGAAAACCCACACAGACACAGAGAGAATGTGCAAACTCCACACAGACAGTGACCCAAGGCTGGAATCAAACCTGGGTCCCTGGTGCTGTGAGACAGCAGTGCTAACCACTGTGCTGTCTCTGGCCAAGTCATGGCAATCTCCAGCATTTAGTAATAATAATGTCACCAAGCAACCAAGCAAATTAAAGAATTCTCACAACCAGCAAAGCAGGAAGGGCAAGGACAGCAAGTACACCAAGACATGAATCCTGAGCTAAAAGATCAACCATGAAAGTGTGCTGAATTCTTCATCACTATTTGCACTGAATTCCACAGTGAGAAGAAGGAATGAATTTACTATTTCAACACAGATAATTCATTGAGGACTTTCTTGAATACATTCAGAATTTCACAACAGTAAGAGGTAATCTTTCCCCAGTCTTTGGATTCAAATACCATTCACAAATCCTTTAATCTTTAGACTTGCAGCTTGATGTACGCTAAGCCCATCATTTTACAGCAATTACTGTTGAGAGTTGGTATACAAATTTGACCCTTCAATTATTCTATAACTTATGTACCACCCAAGTGCTTTTAAAAATATTTTTGTCAAATACAATTTTCAGCAAGAAATTCTACATCTATATTAACAAATGGATATTCCCTAGGTTTTCTTGTTCCATGGGTATCCCACTGGAATTGTGTTCACTTTGGTCTTGAGCTGACTCTAGCAGATATCAGGGGGTTGACCTGTTACAATATACTTGATGGACTTCAAAGGTATCCTTCCACCATCACCATCCCTACACACAACTATCAGGAAACCTGCTTTTGGAAATTAGGAGTAGGGTAATGGGAGGAATGTGGCTGCTGCAGGCTTCAGGCAGTGAAGTCCTGTTGACTGTCTCTGAGGCAATGTGTGTAGCTCCCTCCAACCCACCATAGCAACAATGGACACTAGATCCACCATGATGACAATGACAGCAAATCCATCCTTACTGTGTCACTGGACTAGCCTATACAACTACAATCATTTTCAGCAGAAAATCATGGAAGGTACAGCCATCATTGGCTGGTATGGGCAGAAAGTCAAGACTATTAAAGCAAAGTCCTAGTTCACATTTTATTTTGACTACATTCAAGATCTTAATATACAACAAACTGATAAATGTCAGTTTTACTGCAGGCAAAGTGACCTGATTGTACTCATCAATGTTTGTTTATTCTTAATTATTAACCCCAGAAAACGTTATCACTGATGTAAAATTCCACCACGAAACTATAATTTCCTCTAACTCAGATGATAGTGCAGCAATAAATACTAGAAACCTACAAACACTGCATATGTTATCTCCAAAAAGCAAGCTTTCTAAATGACTTCGGATTATAAACTGAAAAGCTTTCTTTCCCATAACTTTACACACTGATTATTGCTGTGTGACATGATGCAGTAATTTTGTTCTTCAGTAATATAAACAACTATTTTGTATTTTTTTGAGTTACGTAACAGTAAGTGTATTGTAAAAGAGAGATATTGCTAGAGTAAATTAGATACTAAATATTAATTATTGAAGACTCTGAAGTACAATAAAATAAGATGATCAACATCAACGTCCCTAAAACCATGCCATGGAGAACAATTTTAACCCATACCACCTGATGAGAATCAAGCAACTTTGCAGCTAACAACTCCTCTGAAGCCAACCTTGATTTCCACTCCATTCCTGATTGCCACTATTTTAACAATCCCTGTTTTTAAGGCAAACAGTGCATCTGCCTAAATCAGGTGGGTGACTCAAAATTGGTGTCCTCTAATACCATTGGGACTCTAATAACATTTTAATCTGATCACTGTGCAGGGTTACCACAATAGGCCACTGCTCAGTACAACTTCTCAGAGAATAGGTAAGACATAAGTTTTAAGCAGCTTTTTGGGGCTGGGATGTGCTTTTTGTCTCCCACAATGAAAGTCTGGGACACAGTTGCCCACCCATAAGTCCATGTTGAAATTCTATATACTGGCAAGCATCTTCTGATCTTTGCATGGCAGCAGCCAGCTAGCCTCTTTGAAACTGTTTCAGGTGGCCAGCAGGCAAATGGTCTTTTGGAGTTCCAGTAGTCTCAATCTGAGGCTGTCAGGGGTTTTGATACTCACTGCGCATCACCACCAACACCACCCCCCCAACCAACAGCGCCTGCCTGAAATCAGTCAGTAAAAATTCAATCCCCCACTGCACTCCCAACCCCCAAAACCAGAGATGCCAACTGATTTTAGTTTTCTCTTCTTTGCAAAGAGATGTTGGTAAAGTTCAAAGGAGGTTATGAATGGTTTTGCAAAGATAATAAACACCTAACCTGGATCTTTAAAGATGGCACCATATGGTAACTGAACTGGAGACACAGTAGGTTTGTGAGTCAGCAACAGGGGTGTAACCTGAAATAATATTTTGAGTAATGTTGCTATTAAGGCTGCAGAATGTTTCTTGCATATGTAATGAATGTTCTAAAATTGACTGAGTATAAAATCATAGGTGTGACTGTATAATGATAATAGTACCCAATGCTCCCTTTATTGTCAAATCCTCTTTCAACGAGAAGTCTCAAAACACCAGGGTAAAGTCCAACAGGTTTATTTGGTAGCACAAGCTTTCGGAGCGCTGCTCTTTCATCAGGTGAGTCTCATGATGAAGGAGCAGTGCTCCAAAAGCTCATGCTACCAAATAAACCTGTTGGACTTTACCCTGGTGTTGTGAAACTTCTTATTGTGCCCATCTCAGTCCAATGCCAGCATCTCCTCATCATGGCTCTTTCAATGATAATGACATTTTGATAGATTTTAGGGATATTGTGCTCTCTTTATTTGTGTCCATTTTAGAATTCACTTTTTGCTTTCCTCCCCAAACACCCACCACCATATTCTTTTTAACCCTCAGGAAAGAGATGGGGGCCAAATGGCAGTGGCCCAAACGATACTTACATGTACCCAGTAAAATAATTTTACTTCCCTTCAGCACCAACCAGATAACATGATGCCTCAAGCATCTGCACTTTGATAAGGCCACGCTAAAGCAAGTCTTATCTATGCTAAGCAACACGTTTTTGTAACAGAAAATACTAGTCATACAAAATTCAAAGATGTAAGAGTCACTGTTCTAAACTATATACATGTCTATACACACATAAATAACATTACGTGCTACTCAAATATAACTGGCAAAGATGGTATCTCACCTTAATATAAAAGCAAAATACAGCAGATGCTGAAATCTGAAACAAAAACAGAAAATGCTGTAAAATCTAAGCAAGTTTGACAGCATCTGTGGAGAAAGAATAGAGTGTAGTTGACCCTTCATCAGGGTCTCTAGACTTGAAACGTTGGCTCTATTCTCTGTCACAGATACCGTCAGACCTGCTGAGATTTTCCAGCATTTTCTGTTTTTATGCGTGGTATCTTACCTTCATTGGGAGAGTTCTTTTCATTCATTCACTAAGTGTGGGCATCGTTGTAATGCCAGAATTAATTGCCCATCCCTAGTTATCCTGGAGAAGATAGTACTTAGCTACCTTCTTGAACCACTGTAGTCCATGTAGTGTAGGCGCACATAGCGCTGTTGTTTGGGGAGTTCCAGGATTTTGATTCTGTGACAGTGAAGGAACGGCCATATATTTCCAAGCCAGAGTGATGCATGACTTTGATAGATGGTAGTATTCATATATGCCTACTGCCTTTATTCTTGTAGGTGGTGGAGGACACAGATTTGGAAAGTGCTGTTGAAGGAGGCCTGACAAGTTACCGCAGTGTATCTTGTAAATGGTACACACTGCTCCCAATGCACTGGTGGTGGAGGGATTAAATGCTTAAGGTAATGGATGTGGTACCAATCAAGTGGGCTGCTTTGTCAAGTTTCTTCAGTGCTGTTGGAGTTGCAGTCATCCAAGCAAGTGGAGAGTATTCCATCACTTAGAGATAATGGACAGGCTTTGGGGAGCTACAATAATAATCAACCTCTCATTTGCTCTTGTCACCACAGTATTTTATGATTGGCTCAGTTTAGCTTTTGGGAAATGATGCTGCCCCAAGATATTGATGGTGGGGGATTAACAATGATACTGTCATTTAATAATTAAGATGAGAAGTCACTTGACACCAGGTTATAGTCCAACAGGTTTATTTGAAATCACAAGCTTTCGGAGCGCTGCTCCTTCAACAGCTGAAGTAGAGCAAGGTGCTCAGGCACAGAATATATAGGCAGAGTGATGATAGTCCGATACACGTAATCAAGAGTGTCAAAGTACAAGTACAGACAGCGTAGACCAGCTGAATAACAATTGTTTTGGAAACATGGAAAATTACTTGTTATTCAATGGATATCAGCAATCTCCAATGGTCCATTTTAAAAATATCCTCACTTTCTCCTCTCTGGTGGTCTGCCTCTTTGTTGGATTTTGTTTCACAAACTTACCAGTATCTCATCCTAGAAGTCATTTTTGAAGAATGCATCAAGGCAGTAAGGCCCCTAAACTATTCAAATGTGGATGCATCATGGCATTTAAATTGCTGACCCCCATAAAATCAAGTAAATCATCACACTCAGAAACTGAAATATGTATTTCCTTTCTTGTATATTGTCAACATAGGTGTAGCAGCCCTGGGCCTCTAGGTTGGTGGAGTTTGCTCATTTTGCCATAATTCCTATTTCCATTTCTATCTGCCATAACCCTCCTCAATTCCCTGACCTATTAATAAATTCTCTGTTTTTCATTGTTTTGAATTCTCTCATTTTGCTTTCTGTTATCTTTTGTAAATATCTCTGGTGTTCATTAATCATCTGCTGCTGTCCTCTTAAGGTACTAGTCAGTGTATTCCTTTCACACATATATGTTGGTTGCTGTGTATATTTTGCTCTCCTTTTTCATTTGTTTTCTTCTTTTCATCTGTAATATCTCCCAATTCTGAAGAAGGATGTTTAGCTGAAAGCTGAGAGCACTTCTGTGCTCTCAGCAGATACAGTTTGACCCGCAGGATGTTTGCAATATTTTCTATTTTTGTGACAAAAAAGTTGCTAGCACTTTGAGAGCTAACCCTTAAAAACCTGACCTTGAATTAATATTACGTACAGCTCAAATGAAAGTTCCACTTGGGGGCAGGGAGGGGGTGGGGGGGGGGGGGGGGGGAGGTGGTCCTGCTGCACTCTGCATGGCAATTGGTCTGGGATGGAGGGAGTGCAGCAATTGTGGCAGGCTGGGGTGGTGGTCTGCCAGGGGGAACTGCCTCCCGGGGAGGGCCTCAGAGGTTCTGCGAGGAGTGTCTGCTGGGGTAAAGGGGGTGGAAGGATCGCCACTGCTGGGGGGGTGCTGTACATTGAAGCACTCCAAGACGGGGAAGTGTCAGGGCTGGCCCAGGAATTGATATGGGGGCTGCAATCTGGCCATGGGGAGAGGCAGGAGGGGCAGCACTGCGGGGGTCCCAGGCTGGCCAGCAATCGGGCTGGCCAGCAAACATGAAGTCTAACAGATCAGGGCCACTGCACATGTGCAGAGTTCCAGAACTGTCAGACTCTAACGTGAATAGGCTTTGTCTCCCTGGGTTTTTAATGAGATTCATAATTGTGACCTCTGCAGTGCACAGAGTGGGGAGATTCGGGTGAGAAGCTGAACTGACAAAACAGTCAGGATTTAAAACAGTTTTCCCGCACTTTTGGGAGAATCACAGCCATAGTTCCAAGTCGAGATGACATATGGTAATGCTGTTGCCATGCATCTGCTGTCTTTATCCTTCTAGCGATTGAAGTTGCAGGTTTGGAAGGTGCTGTTGAGGGAACCTTGGTACACCCAGCCTTCATCCTATCTGTTCTCATAGCTGGTTGCTACCCTTAGGTTTTGTCATTAACTAGCAACAGTGATGAATGAGTGGCTTTTCCCCCTCCAAATGAAGTACCTAATCACCTTTTGTGTCTTCCCCCTGTGCAGCTAAGTCAATTATAGCCACTGTTAAGTAGAGGAACAAACTGACTGTTTTCTATGTTACACCATGACCTGCCAATAGAATCATTACCTTAAACCAATGGGGGGATGTTAAAGAAGTGTACTTTCTACAAGATCCACTGCAGGAACTTATCAAAGCTCCTTTGACAGTATCTTCCAAAACCACAACCTCTAATACATAGAAAAAAATGTGAAAATGATGGCATTGGAATGGGGTATGCACAGTAAGAAGTCTCATAACATCAGGTTAAAGTCCAACAGGTTTATTTGGTAACACAAGCTTTCGGAGTGCTGCTCCTTCATCAGATGAGTGAAGAGTTGGATTCATAAACGGGGACATATAGGCACAGACTCAATTTACAAGATAATGGTTGAAATGCAAGTCTTAACAGGTAATCAGGACTTCACAGGTACAGATAATGTGAGTGGAGAGAGGGTTAAGCATAGGTTAAAAGGTAAATTGTCTCAAGCCAGGACAGTTAGTGAGATTTTGCAAGCCCAGGCAAGTCGTGGAGATTACAGATAGTGTGAACCCAAGAATCTGGTTGAGTCCATCCTCATGTTTGCGGAACTTGGCTATCAGTTTTTTGCTTGATGATTCTGCGTTGTTGATTATCATGAAGGTCACCTTGGAGAACGCGTACCCGAAAGTCAGAGGCTGAATGCCCGTGACTGCTGAAGTGTTTCCCAACAGGAAGGAAGCAGTCCTGCCTGGTGATTGTTGAGTGGTGTCTATTCATTCGTTGTCATGGCGTCTGCAATGGTCTCACCAATATACCATGCCTTGGGATGTCCTTTCCTGCAGCGTATCAAATAGACAACTTTGGCCGAGTCACAAGAGTATGTACCGTGTACCTGGTGGATGGTATTCTCACATGAGATGATGGCATCTGTGTCAATGATCCGGCACGTCTTGCAGAGGTTGCTGTGGCAGGGTTGTGTGATGTCGTGGTCGTTCTTCTCCTGAAGGCTGCGTAGTTTGCTGCAGACAATGGTCTGTTTGAGGTTGTGTAGTTGTTTGAAGGCGAATAGTAGGGGTGTGGGGATGGCCTTGGCAAGATGTTTGCCTTCATCGGTGACACCACAGCAACCATAGTTAATCCACCTAAGCTACATATCTTTGGATACTAAGGGGCAGTTTAGCATGACCAATCACATAACCTACACATCTTTGGACAGCATAGTTTTAGCATGATCAGCCAGAAAAAAATCCTGCTGCATGAAAGGACAGTGTTCAATCTGATTCGCACTTACTTGTTTCCATGTCTTCATAAACACTCTGACAAAAAGGTTTTATTTAAGAGAACTGGCATGTAAATTCCATCAGTGCAACAATTTAAACAATTAGATAGGCTATCATGCTAACTGATCTAATCCTTTGCTCTGGCTAAAGGCACTTAATAATTTAACCAACATCTACAGTGAAATAAAGCCTACGAACTACAGTACTAATTATCAAATTTAATAAACTCTATTTTTAAATCATAATCACGAAGCATAGGATTTGTGGCACTTGTTAAACCCTCAGGGTTTGTGACACATTAACCCTTTGAGTACAACATTTTCAAATATAGAATATAATGATTCAGGTGTGCATAAGGGTGGAAGTGGACATACCCCTTCTTATATTTCCTGCTGATTTTCACCTTTCACACACAAATAATCATTTTACTGAAATGGCATGACTAAATTTGACACTGGACAAGGAATCACCCGATAATAACTGAAATTTTATTTTATAAATTGGACTGCAATCTGTGCAAACTGCACAAATAACTTTCACATTCCCAATGCTGACATTATAACTATTAATTTGCAGTGCCCTATAAGTAAATGTCAGGTTTTCTGGCAACTCAGAGTCTTGGTTGTCTCAGTTCTACAGAGAATGAGCTTGTCAATTGAAACGACATAAATGTGTGGAAAAACGAAAGAAATATTCTGTTTTAGTTTCAATGTATTAGAAAAGGTCTTTAACTTATTCCCTCAGTTCAGTTAAAAGCAAAACAACACGCCAAACTAATCCTGCTGTGTGGAACTTCTGAACACCACTCGACTATCATTTATTTCCCCTTTGCTGTAGAGTCATACTAACTATGTTTCTTATGGTGTCTGAACAGGGATCTATTTAGGCAAGAATCAGCCTCATAAATCTAATTGTCAACAACTGGCTAGGAAATCTTCAAGATGGAGCCTACACAAAATTGGTAACAAGGCTGCTTATATTTACATAATAGTAAAAAAAATGTTCTAGCTTACTTAAAACAGTTCCAATTCCAATTCATTAATTAAATTTAAACAAGCTATAAAAACATTAAGTATGTGATCACAATAAAAATAACACTGCCATGAGTAGGTTGACTGTGACTCACTGATACATGAGCCTACAAATTACAGTTTCTGATGTTAGGTACTGAATGATTAACATAGTTCTTTGACATTCTTTTGATTTTCAGTGAGTTAACGCCTCTGTTAAAATACGAAAGGGATATATTATGTATTTGTATGATAATAGCATAAATTGTAATTTTCAGGATACAGATCACAAATTACATTCCTTTGCATTTTCACTCACTGAAAAAAACCTGTGAAGAGAAACTCAAGCAGCAGGTCACCACTATATCCCACCCTTTGCACCCAATCTGGATGAAAATATCAGAGTGAATAAACAGTTGCCTCAACTATAGGCTTTTTTCTTCAAACATTGTTCACCAGGATATATTTCTACAAAATTCTTTCATAATCCCTCCAGAATAAACTACATTTCAGTCTGTACACTAGCAAAGAATTCAATTTGAAAACTGTGAAGTAGCATTCAGCAGCATCAGCTCACTTCTGACAAACATGAACAAATAGTACAAAACTACTAATAGATTATTGCAGATCAGCATACAAAGACCATAGAACATCTGGTTTATAAAATGGTAAAATGCATACTGATTAATGCTTTTTAAAAATAAGACACAAGTTGAAGTATGGAAACTTTAATCTGCATTTAACCTCTTTATGCCTGACTTTTGATTGAAAAGTGTCTCTTATATACATCTCATACTTTAGGCTTTTGTATTCATTTGGGGGATGTGAGTGCAGTAAGGGTAAAACCCAAGAAAGCAATTAAAGGTGGAACTCAGATGTCATTTTTCTTGATGTGCTATGGAGCCATGTACAGAAATGTATTTTGTTTGGCAATATCATCTACCTTTGCTGCCAGACATCTATGTAAATGATCATTTACATTTGCGTGAACAGGTTTCTGTCCCATTGGTGCCATTTAAAATGATTCATCTCAAGAAAATTAATGGGTACTGTGATCAAGACATAGTGCAAACAAATTTGACAATGACAATAAGATGTAAAGAAACGCGATGAACCAAAATTATTGGGTACATCAAGAACGCTGCTAAGATCTCAAGTTCAGTTTTCATTATAATGTTTTCTCCATAGCTTCTGGCTGTGAAATATGTGCTTGAATTTCAAAAAAGGTGTAACAAATGAAACTCCAGCATGGCAACCTAGACTATTTTGGATGCTTTACCAGCAATTTTTCTCCTTCCTAAGCAGGACTTTGCAAAAAAATTGTGTATTGCTGTGTAGGTGGCAAATAAAATGTCATACTTTCTATTGTCCTGCCAAAAATAATAATTTCACCATACATCACTGCTCTCGATGCACTAATTAGCATTAAACATAACATTCTTTTCTGAACTGTAAATCTAAAATATAGTGAATCACTATTCACAAGTTTGATTATTGTGCAGTAAACTATTTAAAACACCAGGTCCTGCTCAATTAACTAACATTATATTGAATTTCCGAAGCAAAGTGTGCAATTTAAAAAATGTCCTTCCAGTAGAATCTTTCTGAGGTACTTTAATTTTAAGATGTAATATTGAGCATTTATAAACTGCCCTTATAATGATTCAGTGATGTTAATTCCAGTCAATCAGAAAGCCAAGAACCTCTGAACAATAATTTTCACAATAGCAGTTCCCTGTCACAGGAATAATCAAAAAGACATAACAAAAAAAATGTTAATATGGACTAATTTCTTTTTAAACATTGTCACCCTAAACCGTAAACAAGCAAAATAATTTACAAAGTATTGCTACTTTAAAAGAAGCAAACTCTGCAACAAGATCCTAGACTTTCAGCAGAGTTGTGACTCAAATTACTTGGAAACCAGTCAAAATATTTTGTGGTTGGCAACAGTGCTAACACAAACATAATGTTTTAAGAACTGAAATTGCAAATTGTGTATCAAAAGACTCAATTCTTTGACGGTGATATTTTTAGATATCAAAAGTCATGGAACCTGAACTTAGCAGAATCCCTGAATCCTCTGCGGTCTTCTTCTGTTGCAAGACCAACAAGGGAAAAAGCTATCATCAAATGTAGGCCTTCTCTTTTAAACTGCCTGATGCAGAACTGAATATTTAGAGCTTTTGCCAATAATTTCATCATATTAACTGAATATAAGTACTTGATCTAAATGTAACAACAAAAATATTAAGATTATAGTTTGAAATGCAATTTTACTGCAAAAAACTATTAGCAACATGATTGCAAACTTCAGATTTCAAACAAATCACAACATAAAGTAGCATAAAATAACAACAGGAATATGTTCAGCAGATCGGCTGAATTTTCCTGTACTCAATTGTGGATGACTTAGCAGAAATGTAAACACACTAAGTTGATAACTCTATGACATCTGTAATGATTTCATATATATTGTTTAACTGAAATGATCATGAACTGTTATCACAATCAATCAGTATCATGTTAACTCACGATGATGAGTTACCAGAATTTTTAAACACAGTAAAAGCTCATGTTGCCACTCCAAATATAAAAAGAAACAATGTTATAGGAATAACTGTCTTTACTTTCTGAATATTGCCTCTTTCTATAACAAAATCAAAATTAATTTGAAGTACTACTTATTTAGTTTACATCTACATAAATGCCTCAAGTATTTTTCTGCCATGTAAAGAAACAAGTAGCAGCTGGGAATGATAAGGAAATAGTTAACCAACACAGTAGCACAGTGGTTAGCACTGCTGCTTCACAGCTCCAAGAACCTGGGTTCAATTCCCGGCTTGGGTCACTGTCTGTGTGGAGTTTGTATATTCTCCATGTGTCTGTGTGGGTTTCCTTGGGTGCTCTGGTTTCCTCCCACAGTCCAAAGATGTGCGGGTTAGGTCGATTGGCCATGCTAAAATTGCCCCTTAATGTCCTGAGATGTGTAGGTTAGAGGGATTAGTGGGTAAATATGTAGGGATATGGGGGTAGGGTCTGGGTGGGATTGTGGTTGGTGCAGACTTGTTGGGCCGAGTGGTCTCTTTCTGCACTGTAGCGTTTCTACAGGAAACTGTATGATTGTATTTCAATCAGAGGCTCTTCTGACACCATAAACCATGAAATAAATCTTAAGTACTTATGGGAATCAGAAGCCTGAGATTGAATTACAGACTTAAGTGCTATTCACTATTGCATACAATAGAACCTGAATAATTTTCTTTTTTAAATTGTTTTAGTTTTTTTCTTCACTCATCTGTTGTGACCACCTCAAGAGCATTTTGAAACAAACAAAATGGAAATACAACTTGCTGCAATGTCTAACTGAATCTATATGACAATGTTTAACCTGAAGATATATAAATTCATGTGCCAGGTACCATAGTATCTCAAGTTTTTATCACCATATTACAGTGAAATATTTGTATTTGTATATTGTTTCACACTTCACTGGATGACCCAACACCATAGAAATCGTGAAAGGAGCTTTGTTCTTCAATTGGTCAAAATCCCTAATTGAGCAGAACATTTCATTTCTACCAAGGCAAAATGTTGAGCTGCAGAAGTCTCCATTTTCCACAAAAAGAGATGACAGGCATCTTAACATGTTCAAAACAGCTAATGATACAATAATTTAAAACTATGCACTCAAAAAATGTTATATGCTGTATCACAGTAATTGTCCAGTAATGGCAATCTTGATATAGTATTGACATATTGGCACACACCAGACTTCATCAAAATCAAAATTACAAATGGCATGGACAAAATAATAAGACAAAATATCAGCAATTTTCTGAATTATACTTAGCATCTCATTTTCTAACTAGCTATTTTAATAATAAAGAACATGACATCCCTATTTCCAAGGTACAGATTAACAGCAATTTGAATAAATTCAACAAAATACTTCAAGATTCAAGAACTGTTGTAAAACTCACCGAGACATTTTCTCAGGAATGTATCCTTGTAATGGGTAGCCATCACTTCTCCCAGAAGATATGGAGCTTTGTGGCGCGATGGGGTGCGATTTCCAAGATCCAAGTACAGTGCAGACAGGCGTAATTAAATTTAAAAGCTGATTTCTCTGATCTCTCATAAAAGGGCATGGCACAGAAATTGTGCCACTGGCTCCAATTCTGTAGTGAAATGATTGTCCAGTTGAGTTAACTCCTACAATAGTGGATGGAGGTGAACAGGTGGCTTGGCAGTAGCCTTCATCATTTGGCTCCTGTTTGATCACGGTTATTGGGTTGGGTTGCAAATAAGCATCATGTTCATAGCCAGAATTGGCAGACGATGTAGGTATCCCCAAAATACCATAAAGATCAAAGGTGTCTCCATAATTCGTCTTCGCCTCAATCAACTGATGTGCAATTTCTGAAAAGGGATTTTCTGAAACTTGACCAGTATACATTGCATTCAGACAAGCAGTTTCATTCATCTCACATTTTAAAGGTGTTGAGAACATTGAATCAGATGGGTCAGAGCTACCTCTACTTCGGAAACAGGGCCCACCAAAATCACTGTCCACTTCAGTTTTCATAAACTGAATAGGATTGACATTAATTGACCCTGTCTCTAAGCATTCACCTTTTGTTTTCTCATCCTTAAATACTTTAATTTCCTCATGCTTTTGATTTCTTCCTCTTGTGTTCTGGTGGGGATTGATGATCATTCTTGTCTCAGCAGCTGGGCTAGAATTGGAAAAGCGCAGGTTATTTACAGCAGGGCTGGAGACAGAAGAGGCCATGCTGTTATTGTTAGGGCTAGACAAAATGTTATTATTAGCAGATACAGAAAGAGGAGAAGCAAGATTACTAGGAGTAGAAAGAGGAGAGCTCATGTTATTCGGACTGGAGACTGAAGAATGCATGTTACTGATATTGGCAGGACTGGAGATGGAAGAACCCAAACTGTTCATATTATTAGGACTTGACAAACCCAGGCTATTTATCCTAGTAGGACTGGAGATAGCACAATGAATGTCACTTGGACTAGTGGCAGAAGTATTCAAATTATTGATATTATCAGTGCTAGAGATGGAAGATCCTAGATTGCTAACAGTGTCAGGATTAGATAAAGCTAAGTAGTTTATTTTAGCAGGACTAGGGACACAAGAGTTAATGTTATTAGGACTTGATACTGAACAGCCTAAATTATTGAAATTTACAGGACTGGAGATGCATGAACCCTGACTATTTCTTCCAGGGCTGGAGGAAGAAGAGCATCGTCTCATAGCTTGCTGTGATAAGATAGTATTAACCTTCTCCTCCTGGAGGTTTATTTCTTGTCCACTAATTTCTGTAATATTGCTAGACCTTCCCTCCATTTGTTCTGGTTGCATACTGTAGTTAAACTCACTCCCCATTTCTTTTGCAGAATTCATATACAAACCCATAGACTCAGCAACAGTCTTTGATAGTTCTTTAGAAGCTCCTAGATTGCACTTTGGATCTGAAGCAAGAAAACCAAGCTGCTGTTCTTGGTGTTGCAGCTGGTAATGAGGCTGATGCTGAAGGATGGGAGAGAGCTCCTGATTCCTCTCTTCATCCCCATTCTTTGCAACTGGAGGTATGCAGCTAACGTTGAGAACAGCCATTACATTGCTGTCACAGCCACCAATCTCATCTCTCCCAACACTTGACGTAGATTTGTTTAGACTCCACTGTCTTTCAATATTCATTACTTCAGGGTAGTCAATATATCCTTTGGTTTCCATTGCTGTTTCTTTAATACACCTATGACAAAATTGAAATTTGTTTTAAAAATAACATATTCGTTCCCATTTCGGGCAGATAAAATATTTGTCAGTTCAAGAATAATAAATAGTTCATAAAATAAACATTCAATTTGCGTTACCAAACAACAAACATATTAAGTTAAATATTCCAAACGAAATATATACTTATGTTCCTCCGTATTTCAGCGAACTTAGATCAACTACTGTAGACAGCAGACTCTGTGTAATGATGCCTTTGAGACACATATAAGGGTGCGTTATTAACAAGGGTTATGATATGGAAAAGTATTTTGCATGAGTTCTCTATTAATAAACAAGCTGTGAGCAATTGGTTACGATCAGTGTTTTCGTAATGTAGTTGAATAATGCAACTAGTGAAGACAAAAGCTCTTTTGTGAAATAGGTTTCTGTGAGAAAATGATTCTAGGTTATCCGTGAACATTTGAACTCGCAAACACCTATAATACACACCGACTCCAAACAAAATTGTGAGATCAGTGACAAAAAAAATCATTAAACACCAAACCAGATTTACTAAAACCAAAAACTTGCTAAATCCTAAATTCCAAATTATGCAACTTTTTTCCCATTGTCGTTCAAAGTTTATGAAAAACTCGAAAATGCAGAGTGCGTCAGGTGCATTTAACATAAACATTGGTAGCGGATAGAGCCCAGTGTTCTTGGCAGATTTCAAACGGATTCCCGGGGGTTCATTCCTCCTGTTCTTCCTCGCGGAAAACCGGGTTTTATTTTCCAAAATCACCCCCGGCTCCTGTTTATCGTCAATGGAGCCGCACCAGCAGACCACCCCATGTATCTGGAACATGTTGCTGCTAATCCGCCTCGATGTCCCATTTTAACCATTGGTGCTGAATTTGTCTCCTCGATCCTTGCACCTCTCTCTCGTATTTTGTCTCTCGGCTGCTCGAGTTTTATTATTCTTTCCTCTATTGCCTTAATGTTTACCAGACGACGCTTGCAGCTCCAAATACAAGTTCAATCTTCTTGTCAATAATAATACAAAACATTAATTAAACTGTCACCGGTGCCTGATTTCAACATTGTTTTCTGCAACTTACCCCTTCTCTCTGGCGATCTGTTTGAAAACTGTTAGCTGACTAGCGTGAAGACATTGGGATCAAAGATGAAACGCAAACACATGATGTGGTCTTTAATATATACATTACAGATATATATATATATGTTTGCGTGTGTCATTTTCCACCAGAAAGGGGAGGGGTGAGAACGGAATGATTGGGAGGTGCCCTTCTCTTGGATCTCTTCGCTGATTGGATAGACACGGTAGAAATCCCACCCACCCCTACAATTGCTGATTGGTAAGAGTTAGCAAGGCCTGCCCGTTTAATGCCTGCGCAGGAGGCGTGGCCAGTCCTACCATTGGTCGGCCGAGCTGTCACTCCAGGCTGCAGCTGCAGCCAGTTGCAGATGAAGCTCGGCGGAGAGGGGTTGGGGACTGGAGTTGGAGCCAAGTGTCGCTGCCCGAGCGCCCGCGAGCTCCCTCCCAGATGCTGCCTCGCGCCGCCACAGCAGCTGCAACCCTTCCCCATAACTTCACTACCACTGACAACCGTGCCACAGCCACCTGCAGCCGCTTCAATAAATAACATCGCTGCAACTGAAAAATATATGGGGGGGGGGGGAACCAGATTGTAAGACTCCACCCGGGTGACGCAATGTTAAAAAACGCAATGATTATCCTTTGGTTGGTAGGAAGGCTTTAGTTCAGTTTTTTTTACGCTTGCTTTAAGTGAAAACCACCATTTTCGTGCAAAGCCTTTCGATAAATCTGCCCGAAACGTCTGGGAATCTGCGCTGTTTTATGAAGAAAGCTTGTCTCTTTTAGTCCCCCTTTTGCCCCTTAAATCGTTACTGGAGAAAAGTTGAAGTCGGCGTTGGGAGATTTTAATGAAACGAAACCCAGGCTAATGGTGTCGGAGAGAGGCGATCTTCAGCCTACATTTAATTCTATTTCTAGAGGGTAAGGTCAATCTGCGCAACGCCTCAGTGACAGACTGACTTTTCAAAGGTTTTGTAATGGTTGCAGGCAGATCATCAGGGTTTGTCAGTCGCACTCAAGTTAATGAACCGCGAAACCACTGCTATTCTGGCCTAATGCCCATTTCAAATATAAATGTATGCATATATATATAAATATTGCACGAACCTTCACATCCAACTCATTGCGATATGAGGTCGGAGGACAGTATAGAAACAAAGATTAAACTCTCCCAAGATCCTCAAGGTGCAACGCTGTTTTATTTCTAAAAAAATGACTACAGTACAGATCAAATCACTTCAATCCACGCAGTTGTCGATTCGGTTCCTGGGCGAACTGTTTTTTTACGTGTCCTCTGAATTTATTCCCAGTCGGCAGTCAGACATCCAAGTTCACGAAACAAAACATAAACTGAGTCGTCACAGAGGGGAAACTTTCTGTCCATTGTCAGTTTGCCTGGCTCCCCTTCCTTTGCTGCTCTATTGCAATGTTGCTGAGACGCTCAGACGTTGGCACTCACTTGCAGCCTTCACTGCTGCTGTTTCTGCTGCCGCCCTGACGTCAGCTTGTTTGTATTTACACTGCACTGGACTGAGCTGAAGGGTAACCATTCCATATAATAACCAATGGAAAGATCATCATTACAAAACCTCACTCATCCACTCCCTCCTCCTTTTGCATAAGGCAATTTGTCATGTACACAAATTAAATGCAATTTAAAAGACGAGATCTTAGGCCAGCAACAAAATCTAGTATAGTCGATCTCCCATGGTGTTTCTTATGATTGCTCTTAGTTTCTCCTCATGCATTTGTATTGCTGTTTCTCTGAATTTCTCTCCACTTTGTTTTCTATTTCTCACCCCTTAACTTTTTGCTTTTCTCTTTTTTTTGTCCTTCTGGGTGAGAAGCGGAGGGTGATGTATGTCTTGAAAGGCACTGCCGACTCTTTATCCTAACACTGCCTCTTCTTTCAATATGACTTTGGCAGAATCTTTCTCCTTAGTAAAGACAGATGCAAAGTACTTATTTAACACTTGAACAATACACTCTACCTTCATATTGTAATTCATCATTTTGGTATATCATTGGTCACACTCCTTTTACTGCCCTTTTACTATTTATATGCCTAAAGAAGACATTTTGATTTCCTTTTATGTCTGATGTCAATCTCATCCCAAATTCTCACTGCTTCTGTTATTACATTTTCACTTCCTGTCTGAACTTTCTATAGTCGTCTTGGTTCTAACTGGTATTATCAACACATCATCTGTCATTCTCATCCCTTCTCTGCTCCATCTTGCTCTCTATCTGAACCACCTCCTCTTTAAAGTCAGTCCATTGTTCCATTACAGTTTTGCCTGCCCATCTTTGATTCTGATTTAATTGGGCTAGATCTGTTCTCATCCATTGCAATTGGCCACCACCCCCATTTCCCCCCAGATTAATTATTTTTATTTTGGATTTCTTCTTGTCCTTTTCCATAGGTAACCTAAACATTATGATACCATGATCACTGGCTACTAAATGTTCCCCTATTGTCACTTGATCCATCTCATTCTGCAGAACCATATCTAGCAATGCCTCCTTCCTTGTTGGGCCAGAAACATATTGATCAAGTAAATTCTCCTGAACATACTTCAGAACTCTTCCTCCCTTTCTCATTTTTGCTATTATTATCCCAATCTATATTATTCAATAGTTTTTGTATCTTTCTGTAGTATCCTTGCATATTTGTTTCTCTATATGTTTCCCATTAGTTGGAGGCCTATAGAATACTCCCAGTAATGTAATGCTGCCTGTTTCTTATCTTTAACCACACAGATTCTGTCCTTGACCCCTCTAGAACATCCTCGTTCCAGTATTGTAATATTATAATCAAGTCTACCGTCTTTCCTTCTTTCTTTCTTTCCTTCCCTATCTTTAGTACCCAGTCTTGCCCTCTTCAAGCTCTCTCTTTGTTATCACACACCATAATCCCTTGTGTCTATCTGCAGCATGCCAATCTTTTTTAAACGCATTCTGCATTCATATGTATGCACTGTAAACCTAATTTAATCCTTATTGTATTCCCACCTAATGCTTTACAATTTCTCACTCTAGTGATATCTGTCTCTCCCAGTCCTTTGTGCACCTTGTTTTTCCTTTCTATGGTTGCATTCCTCATTCCCGTCCCCTTGCCAAGTCGATTTAAAACATTCCTGGGGGGACAGATGGTAGTAAGATCACCAAATGAGCAATCCAGAGGCCAGGCTAATGCACTGGGGACATGAGTTCATGGCAGCTGGCAGAATTTAAATTCAATTAATAAATCTAGAATGTAAAAATCTGATCTCAGTAATGGTTACGATTCAGCCATCATTGATTGTTCAAAAGATCTATGAAATCTCCTGACTTCAGCCTGGTCTAGCCTACAGAACCAGCCCCTACATTCCAAGAATCTGTTGTCCTCCCTCTTCCACCATTTCTCCAGCCATGCGCTCATCTGTTCCACCATCCTATTTCTATTCTCTCTAGCATGTGGTATCCAAAGATTACAACTTTTGAAGCTGTGCCTGCTAATATCTTTCTCAGTTCTATACGACTGCTTTCTACCTACACTATTTGTACTTTGCCTAGAACATTCTACAGATTACATTTGAACCAGCAACACGAAACATCTCTTTCTCTCTCTTTTTCAGGCCTAAGACATATTCTAAAGTTTATAGGACATAAAATATGATAAAGCTACAAAAACAAGACACCCTTCTTTTATTGCATCTTGTTCACAGCTGGTGTTACAAAAATAAAACACTCAATATAGTTTTTATCTCCAATAAGACTGTGTACTGCATCTTGGTATTTTCAAAATGATTTGAGAATAGCTAGAGTGCTAGAAGTTAAGGACTTAGATTCTTACTCTTTATAAATGCTGATTGAATAATATTGATGCATCACTGAAAATTAGCCACAGTTCAAATTCAGCTCACAGAATCACAACTCTGAGTACAGATTATGTTCAAGAAGAGGCTTTGAGAATATTCAGGTCTACAAGTGCAAATTCAATGAAAACAATAAAATTGTAGAAAATAGTTCAGTGGGAAAACTTAATGCTAGAGTGAAATAAGTAACTTTTAATTTTTAACCCTTATTTTGGATAGTCAAGAAAAAAGTGGAAGATAAAAATAAATATTTTGAGAAATTAATGTAATTCGATGGCCAGATTGTAAATTCAAGATATGTTATCAATATAAAGTATTAGCTATTTTGTCACATACAGCATGACATAGTTAAAATTCAAAAGATCTAACACAGCATCACCTACAGGACTAACAGATACTGCAGGTTCTTGTAATGAGGTTTCAATTAATCACATGCCAAAATTTAGTTTATTAGATGGAAACATGAAAAGCCCCATAACCTACTCTGATCTGCGTTTAGGCCTTATGACGAGTTTTATAATGGTAATCTTTTTGATGCTTGAAAAGGAACTTAGTTTAGGAAATCAACATTGTTATAATGCCCTGTTGTTTTCTGATATCTTTCACTATTTTTTTCTAGGGGTAATCAAAATGAGGGTCTTTGGTGCTGCAGAATTGGAACACTCTTTTAAGGCACACCAAGATTGATATTCCTATGCCAACTACCCTCTTTTCACTGAAAGATGGAAAGGTGTGGGATTTTCACCAGAAAATTGCCTCTGAATGTCCATGTAATATGTAAGGCTTGTTAGTCACATGCTATTGAGGCCCAGTGATCAAGATGGTTCAGGAATCTCACTGCTGCCATTAAGCATGCAACTGAATGTCTATCGCCTGTCCAATTACTGCAGCAAACCAAAATTGGGTTTCCATTGCTGATGCCAATTGAGCATAACCATGCCAAGTAGAGTGCTTCAGTGTACAGTGAGGTTCTCTTTCTTTTGCTTCCACCAGGTTGGACAGTAAATACTGGTGTAGTCAGTGATGCTCACTCCTCATGAAAGCCTCAACCTTAGATAAGGACCACCAACTGCACCAGCCTTCAATCATTTTAACTTTATGTTCTGTCATTCTTAGGTAATTAATTTAAATGGAAGGAAAATCCAGCTTTTGTTTAACAGCTGGGTTCTCTGACTTGCCCAATTTTCCAATATTCTTAAGCTCAACGTTCATTGTGCCCAGGAGATCTGATGTGTCAGGAATTGTGAGAGCCAGGAATTATTCCCCTATTGAATTTTTCTTTTTGTGTATATACAGAACTATCAAGATGAATAGTAACAGATGACTGACACCTGCAACAGACATGCTTTAACAAGTGGTGACATCACATGTTATTCTGTCATACTTGGAATAATGGCTGAGATCTTCTGAGCAAGGACAATGATAGTTGAATTGCTCAAAAATTCCCTGACTTGATATTGCTTCTCAGAATTTCTGATCTTGCTTTCACAGAACTCTGTCAGAGAGGAGTAGAGTCAGGGGAAGATAGGACTCATTCCCTTTGTATGGCATTAGCTGGCATATGGTAAGTTTATAGTCTTTGTGATGTGTAAGTGTGTGAATGGCTGAGTGAATAGGTGGGTAGGGTGTACAGGAAGTTAAGTTGTTAGATGGTGAGTTGAGTCGGATGGGTAAGTGGATGAGTTGGTAGATGAGTTGGGGGTAGTCAGGTCAAGAGGTTGTCGTTTGGTTGGGAGAGGTAGTCAAATTGGGAATAATCAGGTCAGGTCGGCTGTAGTTGAGGGTCAGGTGGATTTGTGGGCTAGGGAGTAATGAGAGTGATCATGGGGTGATTGGGGGGGGGGGGGGGGGGGGCACGTGCAGTGAGGGTCAGTTGTGTAGTTACCCAGGAGGAAGACTAGGACTTTTCTGTCTAACATTTCCTAGATAACTATTCAGGTGAGTCACACAGAACTTCCGAAGTCTCCGACTCTAACGCAGAAGGTCCTGGGAAGCAGAGGGATTGCCCATTGGAAGTTGAAATTTCCTGGACAATTCCTGCAGGTCAAGATGGACGACATCCACAGAATCCTGACAGGCATTTTCCATCTTATGTTTAGTCTCTAACAATCCAGAATATTTAATCCGTTATATCGTGTCTTTTTATTACATTGATTCAATAGTTGATGATATTGCAACTGTGTTTTTGAGGGAATATAACTGTTACCAATCTCAAATGCAGATATAATTAAACACAACCGAATGGCAATCAGGATTTCTGCAGTGCTTGTTTTAAAATGTCTTCTCGTGGAAGCTTTGAAATTTTCCCTATTTTTCCTTTAAGCCTGTTACTATTTCCATGCAATTTTCATGTCGTATACAATGAAATGCTTTAACTTTTAAAAGTAATTTGCACATTGGTGTGTAAAACAGCAAAAATATTGTAATTAAGTAATATTTATGAAAAAATGTCTGGCATTTGATTTTAAAATTTAAGCATTGTTGTTGCATTCTGTACTATCATGGTTACCTAGCTTCAATTTGACGATTAGAATGAGAAATATCACGTCATTAACATTGCAAGTTTATAACAGAACATGGAATCATAGTTAAAAAAACAGAATATTATACAAACGAAGATAATTCTATATACTTGTATCACTTTAGTTCTTGTCATAGTTTGACATAGTTTGTTGATGTCCTTGGACAATTTGAAGTTATGAACTCCCTTCAATGATAATGAATGCCTCGGGCAATAAAATATTCCGATATCTGCTTGCCTTTTATATTTGTTTCATTCACTCATTTGGAGAGGTGTTCCACATCAGCAATCTCTATCAGGTGCAATTCAAGTTAATTTTAATTTCTGAATTTTTTCATTTACTTAATGCAATATTTACAGGCATTTCCACCCACAATCTAGCGCCTCACCTTCCATCTGCTCCCGGATTATGTTCCACAATCCCTATCAGCCAAGAACCTGTGGAAACAAGCTTTGGGGCTGGATGTAAGGTTTCTTGTGTGTATTTCACCACCAAAGTCTATGAGTTCATTCTGGGAATTGTTAATAAGTTGCAACATCAAGGCCATGAAATTCAATAGGCCTCAAAACAGGAGGGGGAATCATAATGTACAACTAACCCATACCTGTTGCTTCCAGCGTAGGTAGTGAGCAAATTTTCTGCTGTCTGCTCAATTATGTAAGTGCAGAGTTCATTCCTAATTAGATGACGAGGCATTTGGCTACCTTAAGAGAGTCATAGTTTATTTATAACCATACTTTATTTTGTTGAAATGAAGTATTGAGTCCTGGAATCTGTAAAGTGTCTGATCAGAAAATGAGGTGCTATTCCTCCAGCTTACATTGGGTTTTACTGAAACATTGTAGCAGCCAAGGCTAGAAATGTGAGCGCAAGAGCAGAATGGTGAATTGGCAGCAATTGGGAGATTGGGGCTATGCTTACGGACTAAATGGAGGTGTTCGGCAAAGCATTCACCAAGTTTGCATTTGATTTCCCTAACATAGTAGAGACAGCATTGTGAGCAACAAATACGGTGGACCACGTTGAAAAAAGTACAAGTTATTTGTTGCTTCACCTGGAAGGAATGTTTGGGGTCTTGGACAGTGAGGAGGGAAGAGGTAAAGGAACAGGTGTTGCATGTGAAGGTGTGATGGGAACAGAATGAGCTGCTGGGGGTGAAAGAGGAATAGACCAGGGTGTTGCAGGTGAATGGTCCCTTCAAAGTGTTGATGGGGAAGGTGAGGGGAAGATGCATTTGGTGGTGGCATTACGCTGGAGTTGGAGGAAATGGCAGAGGAGAATCCTTTGAATATGGAGGCTGGTGGGTGGAAAGTTAAGATGAGAGAAACACTATTGTTGTCGTGGGAAGGAAGGAGAAGAATGAGGGCAGAAATGTGCAAAATGGGTTGGACACAATTGAGGGCCAACAAGAGGGGGAGTCCTCGGCTGAGGAAAAAGGAGAACATATCAGAAGTGACGATGCTACGTAAAGCCAATGTCAATGACCTTACCAAAATAAACAGCAGAAGTGTGCAAAAATAGGGTGTTTGATATTTTCACAAATTAATTAAAGTAAAAAAGTTTATAGTTTATTTATTAGTTACAAGTAAGGCTTACATTAACACTGCAATGAAGTTACTGTGAAATTCCCCTAATCACCATACTCCGGCGCCTGTTCGGATCAATGCACCTAACCAGCATGTCTTTCAGGTGGTGGGAGGATGCTAGAGCACCTGGAGGAAACCCATGCAGACACGCGGAAAATGTGCAAACTCCCCGCAGACAATGACGAAGACGGGAATTGAACCCGGGTCCTGGTGCTGTGAGGCAGCAGTGCTAACCAATTTTGAGTCCAAAGTCTTCTACCATTATAATAATTCCACCAAGGTCAGTCTTCTATCATCAGTGGTAATGATAACATAGGAAAGAGCTGCACCCATGACTTACGGCAAGTCAATTCCCAGGGATTCACAGAATACTGGTCTAGATTGAAGCAATGGGTTTTAACCCGCCCCCATCCCACTCTTTACTTCCCATTACGTGAGCCTCCGGATGCTCAGTAAAGGAGTTTGTACTCCACGAAGCCCACAGGGAGACCTATTGACAATCCCCCATGACCTTGAGGCAAGGTAACCTTGGGCAGTGATTTTGTACATGGAGTCAAACTCCAAACATATAAGGAGCTTTATCCTATCAAAATGCAAATGACAAATTAAATTCAGGGTAAATGTCAGGACATAATTGAAGATCATACAATGCAGAAAAATCGCCAAACTTGAAGCAGATTGAACATTCCTGGTTAGTGAATTTTGCTCATTTATGAATTCGCAGTTAGACTTTGAAGCGTTAGAGGCCAAGCTCTGATTGAAAAGGGTTAGAAGCCAAGTTGGCTCAGATCACTAAATCCTAGAAAAGGAGTCTAACTTAGAAATGTATCTCAAAACCAGATCCACCTTTTGACAGGACTGGAAGATCCCAGCCAATGCTGAACCACCTCCTTCGTGGGAAAACCCTGCTTTGGGGTGCTGGGAAATACAGGCCCAAGGGCCAAATGGCCTACTCTTATTTTTGTTCCTATATTATGATTATTCATTCTCACTGACTCATTCCTTGCTGTCGTGACAGTTACCAATAGCCCCATTTTTTCAAGCAGATTAACCCTTGCACAACTATGGACACAGCATGGATTCATGAAGGGAAAATTGTGTTTGACGAATTTACTGGATTTTTATGAAGATGTAACGAGTGCGGTAGACAGAGGGGAACCGGTGGATGTGGTGTTTTTAGATTTCCAGAAGGCGTTCGATAAGGTGCCTCACAAAAGGTTGCTGCATAAGATTAAGGTACACGGAGTTGAGGGTAAAGTGTTAGCATGGATTGAGGTTTCGCTATCTAACAGGAAGCAGAGAGTTGGAATAAATGGGTGCTTTTCCGGTTGGTAGTTGGTGAGTAATGACATGCCGCAGGGATCAGTGCTGAGGCCTCAACTGTTTACCATACACATAGACGATCTGGAGGAGGGAACTGAGTGTAGGGTAACAAAGTTTGTGATGACACAAAGATGAGTGGGAAAGCAAATTGCGTGGAGGACGCGGAAAGTCTGCAGAGAGATTTGGATAGGCTAAGTGAGTGGGCAAGGATCTGGGAGATGGAGTATAACGTTGGCAAGAATGAGATCATCCACTTTGGAAGGAATAATAGTAAAATGGAATATTATTTAAATGGTGAAAAATGACAACATGCTCCTGTGCAGTGCCACCTGGGGGTCCTTGTGCATGAATCACAAAAACTCAGTTTGCAGGTGCAGCAGGTGATCAAGAAGGCAAATGAAATGTTGGCCTTTATCGCGAGGGGGATGGAGTATAAAAGCAGGGAGGTCTTGCTGCAATTGTACAAGGTACTGGTGAGGTCACAACTAGAGTACTGTGTACAATTTTGGTCCCCTTATTTGCAAAAGGATATATTGGCCTTGGAGGGAGTATAGAGAAGATTCACCAGAGATGATGGGTTTAGCTTATGAGGAGAGATTGAGTAGATTGGGCCTGTACTCGTTGGAGTTTAGAAGGCTGAGGGGAGATCTTATGGAGACATATATGATAATGAAGGGCTAGACAGGGTAGAAGCAGAGAGATTATTTCCATTTAGAAAGGAAACAAGAACTAGAGGGCACAGTCTCAAAATAAGGGGGAGTCAATTTAGAACAGAGTTGAGGAGGAACTTCTTTTCCCAGAGGATAGTGAATCTTTGGAATTCTCTGCCCATTGAAGCAGTGGAGGCTACCTCATTAGATGTGTTTAAGTCACAGGTAGATAGATTTCTGACCAGTAAGGGAATTAAGGGTTATGGGAAGCAGGCGGGTAAGTGGGACTGAACCACTTTCAGATCAGCCATGATCTTATTGAATGGTGGGGCAGGCTCAAGGGTTAGATGGCCTACTCCTGCTCCTATTTCTTTTGTTCTTATGTGCTGGAAAGTGGGGTTAAAATGAGTGGCTAGTTTATTTTTTGTCCGGTTCAGAGATGATGGGCCGAATGGCCTATTTCTGCACCATAACCTTTCTATGCTTCTACTTCTCTCAATTCAAACTATACATGCTCCACACATCCTCTCATCTTAATTGCCTCTTGTTTCTTCTTCGTCTCACTATGTGCTCAATAAGCAGAAGCCTTCACATATGTGTTCTTCTTTCTGGGAGATACTCATTAGCTCACCTCTCTGCAGAGGGCAAGGCTGGGAATCAATGGAAACCTTGTTGTTCTATTTAAGCTACAACGGTATGTATGGGAAATAAATGCCCCCTCCAGAGCTGTAGGACATTGAGGTGGATAATTCTCTGAATAAATAGGGTCTCTGATTGATACATCATGAATCTTAGAAAAATAAATAATCATGAAACTTGAGAACATCAAGCTCCATGGTGATGCCTATCATTTGCTACATCCTAACTCCTGGCCCTTTTAAAAATATCAGCCGCAGTAGGAGTAGGATATTCAGCCCTTCGAGCGTGCTTCATTTTGTTCATGACTGATCCTCTATCTCAGTATCATACTCCTGCACTCTTCCCATACCCCTTGGCACCTCTAGAGTCTAGAAATCTATCTAAAATACATTCAGTGATTTGGCCTCCACACCCTTCTGTTGTAGACAATTCTACAAGTTCACCACCCTCTGAGTGAAGAAATCTCTCTTCGTTTCAGTCCTAAATGGACTACCATGTATCCTGAGACTGTGTCTTCTCACTTGTTCTAGACCACCCAGCCAGAGGTAACAACATTCCTGCACCCAGTCTGTTCAGCCCTGTCAGAACTTTAGACCTTTCAATGAAATTCCCTTTCATTCTTCTAAATTCCAGTGAATACAGACCCAGTCCACCAAATCTCTTCTTGTACGACAATCCTGTCATTCCAAAATTCAGTCCAGTGAACTTTCGATGTCTCTAATACAAGTAAACCCTTTCTTAGATAAGGAGACGGTAACATCTTGGAAAAAGTGGTGACCACCGAATGGAGTAACTAACGAACCATTTATTAACAGGAATAACTACATACAGAGAGTGAGAAAGATATTACTGATTGCTTTGACTCCAATCTCCAGACTGCCTAGGAGAGCCGGTGCTCAGCCCAGTGTTCATGTACTTCAGCCAGATTGGCCAGATGGTCACATACCCTTCCAAAACCTCATGTCTTAAAGGGGCTCACTCTTACATCCCTCCCCATTTAAGTCCCTATTAATACATTTCAACTAAAGTTAAAATATTTATAATATAACCTTATAAATGAATTACTTAACACAGTCCACTATAAAATCAGTCTGCCAGAGATTTCCTCTCCCTCTGGGAGTGGTGCAGCTCAACAGGAGATGCTTCAACAGCAGGGGTAGATTTGATTTAACTTTCATAAATTGGACTTCCAACGTGTAAAATTGCATGAGTGCAGATCATTTCTCCAGTTCCTATTGGAACACTAAATTAGCCGTTCCTCAAGCTGACTTGTTTCCATACTGCTTTCAACAACAACAAGATGGCTGGTGGCCATACTTGGAGTGGACTGTTCCACGAGTTCTCTATGTGACTCCCTTCATCTCAAGTGATCTAGATACTTCCTCAGTATTTTACCATGAACTTCTACTTCATATGATACTGGTCCCATCCTGGCCATGACAACAACTAGGACCCAACGCTGATCAGCCCAAAACTTTTAATATCTACTAGCTCATCCACTTCAAATGTTCTCATAGATTTGTTGGATCATCATGTATCTTTTGCACACTTTGCTTTGCCTCCACCCTCCCCACCAAATTTGGAAATATCAGGTCCAACCTTGTTCGATTATGCCTACACATCAGCAGTTGGCAGGATTACTCTAGTGATCATATGAGGTGTTGTTCTATAGGTGATAAGAAAACCTGGCTAATTTCGTCTACAGGGATGCTGATGGATGCTTTTTCATGGCTGCTTTAGAAGTTTGCATATCCCTCTCAGCCAGTCCATTTGGTGAAGGGTGGTAAGGTGAGGTACGTAGATGCTTAATGCCATTTGACAACATGAAATGCTGGAACTCCTCACTGATAAATACTGTTCCATTGTCCAAAATCAACACTTCCAGTAAGGCAAGGGTGAAATAGCTTTGTCTTAACTTTTCCACTGTTGCAAAAGATGTCCAATCACATTGAATGGGTGCTCAATATAAGTAGGAATATATTGCCTACAAAAGAATGGGCCTACAAAATCAATGTAGAGAAAATGCTGGAAAATCTCAGCAGGTCTGGCAGTTTCTATATGGGGGGAAAAGATTCCAGCGTCTGCAATAATTTGCTTTTATCTAAAGTCTCACCCATGGCTGACCTGGCACTCCCGATGGTGCATGGGGGCTGCTGACAGTAGCTTTTGTTGTATCTGGCATTGGTCACACTGTTTAACTATACTTTCTGTGTCTGCATCTAATCTGGATCCCGATACGTAACTATGAGCCAACATTTTCATCTTGGACATCCCTAGGTGGATACTGTGTAGTTCCTCCAATAATAACGTTTTGCAGGAATTGATTTGTGACATGTCTAATCTTTCGAAGCACTTCCTAATGATGGATGTCAGAGGCACTGGAAAATACTCTTTAAGGCACATTGCCTGGCTTTTCTTTGATACCAGGATGATGATCGCCTTCTTGAAGCAGGTGGGGACCTCAGATTGGTGTAAAGAGAGGTTGAAGATATCTGTGAATACCCCCGCCAGCTGGTCCATGCAGCACCTGCGTGCTCATCCGGACCCCATCTGGTCCAGTCGCTTTCTGTGGGTTGACTTTTGAAAAGGTTGCTCTGACATATGTAATGGTGACCTCGGATACACGTCTGTCCAAAGCTTCAGAGATGGAAGGTGTGCTCTCGCTGATCTCTTACTCAAAACAGGCATAGAATGCATCTGAACTCATCAGGGAGAGGTGCACTGAAGCCGGCTAGTTTACCTGCCTTCATCTTGTAGCCTGTTCTTGCTTGCAGATCTTGACATAGTTTGTGCGTGTCTGTGTGGTTAGCCTGGGGTTCTAGCTTGGTCTGATATTGTCTTTTGGCATCTTCGATGGATCTCTTTGATCATATCTGGCTTTCTTGTATAGGTCAGGGTCACCTGACATGAACTCCTTAGACCTGGACTTCAGCAAACAGTGGATATCCCTGTTCATCCATGATTTCAGGTTGGGAAACACATGGGTTAGCTTCTTTGGCACCAGTCTTCTACATACTTACTAATGAATTCAGTTACTAAAATGGCATACTCATTCAGGCTGGTCACAAAAATTTTAAATAGTGACCAGTCTACTGATCAGTTAGGGTCCTTGAAGTATAGCCGATGGGTCTTTCTAACTATTCATTTTATGTGATGAAACAGCTCCAATTCTGTAACGAGATTCATCACAAGTGAGAATGATTTCTTTTGAAGGATCGAAATAGACTAAAAGACAGGATGACTGCAGGGCTTGTTTCACTTGACTGAAGGCTTTGTTTTGCTACGTCTTCAAGTACCATCTCTGGTGTTTATTTAATAATACATGTAGAAGTGCCAATATCATAGACAAGTTCGAAATAAACCTTCCGTAATAATTTACCATTCCAAGAAAAGATTGTAACTCTAACACAACCTTTGGGGCAGGTGCTTCTTTGGCATTAACTTTACCTTCAATTGGAGGCAACCCTTGTATGCCTGCTCTAAACCCCAAATAAACCACCTCATCTGCTTTAAAGTGTATTTTCTTCATGGAGATTTTACTCCAACTTCCTGGAACCTTAACCTCATCTAGATTGGTTAGATATTCCTGTTCTGTGGCTCCCATGATTAGACATCATCCAAGTAACCACTACCTTAGTAAATTAGGCATCATCAAGGATCCCACACACCCTGGACATACTCTCTTCCATTATTTGTAAACAATACAAAAATCTGGGATCATGTACCAAATGACTCAAAAATACCTTCTTCCCTGCTGCCATCAGACATTTGAAAGGACCTACCAGAAATTAAGCTGATCTTTCTCTACACTCCAGCTATGACTGTAGCACAATCTTCTACACTATCTCCTTTCCTTCCCCGCCATGTACTCTATGAAGGGTTTGTTTTGTCTGTATAGTGCGTAAGAATCAATGGCCAGGATGCTCCAAAAAAAGTTTTAAGTGCCCAATGGGCAGAAAAATAGGAGATTTTCCCACCTGTTGTTTGGACGTACTTATCTGAACAAATCTGTGACATTCTGTCCATCACAGAGTGCCTCAAGGGTGATTCATGCAGGTAAGTGAAGGGGGGCCTCATCCTGCTGGATAGTTCAGAATTAGTGGGAAGTTGGTGGGACCCTCTCCCTGTGTGGGGGGAGACACGAGCGGGCCTGGATTTCAGTATGCTAATCAATTTCAATATGTTAAATCAGCTCCGGCGCGGAGCTGATTATGCAAAACAAAGGGCCTGGGAGACTTGCGATCAGCTGGATGCCGGGTCTGAGTCCTGCTAAAGGCCCCCCTCTGATCCCCCCCAACCACTGCCCTGCTCAAGTAGTGTAGCAGGCAGGGAGAAGCCTGGTCAATACTTTTCACCGTATTCCAGTACATGTGACAATAAGAAGTCAAATCAAATCTTGTAATAAGCTCTCCATTGTGCATGGAAAATTTACACAAGCCAATGAGACTCCAAAGGGGCGATTTTCCCAAAAAAAAGCAAAGCGCCCAATGGGCAAGAAAATGGGACTTTTTCCCATCTGTTCTTTGGGCGAACTGAAGAGAATGAATCTCCGGGACTCTCAGCATCACAAAGTCTCTAGCCTGATTTACTCCAATAAATGGAGTGGAGGCATGTGGAGCCTGACTCCACCACTCCACCAGTGAGGCTGGAATCAGTGAACTGAGCGGACCACTGCATATGCACCTGTCAGTGGGGGGGATCGGCACATGCGCAGTTGCCTCCCCATGGTTGGCCTTCCGATTGCTTCGTAGGCCCTCCCCTCCCGATTACAGCTTTCCAACCCCCCCCACCCCTCCGGCCAACCCCAATTAACTGTCCCCATGGCCAACCTGATTCCCCCACCCATGTGCAGTCCCGATCCCTCCCATGCACATCCCTGATCCCCTGCATGGGCTGCCCCGACTGCCTCCTCCCTCCCTCCCTCACTGATCCCAATGCAGAGTGCACAGTGGGTCACTCCTTGCCGCCACTGTCACTATCGATCAGACCCACCCCCGTTAGGTCCTGCCCATGACCCCACCCTCTCAGGCCCCACTGCCTTGTCACTAGCTGGTAAGTAGTGCCAGGGTGCCCAGTGGGCAATGCTATGCTGGCATTGCCAGAGTGTCCAGCTAGCTTTGCCGAAGGTGGGGCAGTGGCACCCTGGCAATTCCATTGAGGACCCCCTGGGGGCAGGGCCTCCAAGGGGGTCCTCAGTGGCCTCTGTCCCAATCAGTAGGGCGATCACGCTGGTTCCCATTCATGGGAGCCAGCTTTAATCTCTATTGATATTTCCATAGTGGAACCAGGCTCACAATGATTTCGGCGTGAGACTGAGTACATTAAAGAAAATGGCCTGGGAGACTCGCGACCGGCTGGATGCCAGTTGCAAATCCTGCGACAGGCCTCTCACTGATATCTGCTGGCCTACTGTGCTACGAGCAACGCAGTTTGCCAAGAGAATTGCACCCCAAATGGCAGTCTGCTGTACTGGCCCTTAGGTGTGTTAATAGTGACCAACTGCCTGGATGCCTCATCCAGTTGTAGCAGCTGGTACGCATGACTCATGTCTAACTGAGTGTAAGTTAGATCTCCAGGTAGATTGGCATACGGGGCCTCTAATTTAGTTTTGGGATATTTGTCAAATTTGGCACCTGATTCACCATAACTTTATAGTCCCCACATATTCGTATGGCCTTATTTGGCTTAAGTACTGGCACAGTGGGAGCTGTCCACTCAACGAACTGCATCGGCTTGATTATGTCCAAAACTTCTAACCATCTAAGATTGGTTTCCACCTTCTCGTGCAATGAATAGGGTGATTATTGGTCTAAACTGCATAATCCTACTGTACTCAAGTCCTCTTGCAATGAACGTGAACATACCACTTGCCTGCTGCATCTGCATGTTTGCTTTCAGTGACTGGTGTAAAAGGACACCGAGGTCCCTTTACACATCAACATGTTCCAAACTACCACCATTTACACAATACTGCCATTTTGTTTCTCCATCCAAAGTGGATCGCTTCACATTTATCCATGTTATACTGCATCTGCTATGTGTTTGCCAACTCACTCAACATGTCTAAGTTCCTTGAATCCTCTTAACAGCCTCTTCACAACTCACATTCCCACCAAGTTTTATGTTGTTAGCAAACTTAGAAATGTTAATTTGGTTCCCTCATCCAAATCATTGATGTATATTGTGAATTCCCGGGCCCAAGCACTGATCCCTGTGGGAAATTACTCTCACCCCCTTGCATTTCGAAAAGCACTCATTTATTCCTATTCTTTGTTTTCTGTCTCAGTTCTCTATTCTCAATCCATGCCAACATATTATCCCTATTAATTTTGCACATTAATCTCTAATGTGGGACTTTATCAAAAGCTTTGTGAAAATCCAGATGCGCCACATCCACTGATCCTTATCCATTCTAGTTACATCCTCAAAAAACTCATGTAAATTTGTCAAACACGATTTCCCTTTCATTAATCCATGTTGACTTTTTCTAATCCCATTGATATTTTCCAAATGTTCTGTTATGCTTCCTTTAAGACTGCATGGTGTAGAGTCTGCATCTTCTCCATGTGTCTGTGTGGGTTTCCTCCAGGTGCTCCAGTTTCCTCTCACAGTCTGAAAGATGTTCTGGTTAGGCACATTGACGATGCTAAATTCTCTCTCAGTATACCCAAACAGACGCTGGAGTGTGGCAACGAGGGGATTTTCACAGTAACTTCATTGCAGTGTTAATGTAAGCCTACTTGTGACACCCATAATTAAACTTTACCACAAACTCCAACATTTTTCCAATGACTGAAATTATGCTAACTGGCCTGTAATTCCATATTTTCTCCCTCCTTTTCTAAATAGTAGTGTATATTTGCCTCCCTTAATCTGTCAGGTCAGCTCTAGAATCTGCAGAATTTTGGAAGATAGCAACTAATATATCCACTATTTCCATGCTCACCTCCTTTAGTACCCTGGGGTGTCGATTTATTAGTTTTCAGTCCCATTAATTTCTCCAATGCTGTTTTGTAATATTAATTTCCTTCAATTCTTCCACTCACTAGACCCTAGGTTCCCTGGCTTTTTGGGAAGTTACTTGTATCTTCCTCTGTGAAGACAGAGCTAAAGTTATTGTTTAATTGTTCTGCCATTTCTGTGTTCTCTATTTTAAATTCTCCTATTTTGGACTTTAAGGGACCTACATTTGCTTTCACTATTTTTTTCTTTTTGTTTACTTATAAGAACTTTTTACAGTCTGCTTTTACGTAACTTGCCTTTTTATTTCCACATTTTATTTTCCCCTTTTAATCAATTTCTTTGTTCTGATGCGCTGAATTCTGAACTGCTCTTAACACTCAGGCTTGCAACATTTTTGAGCAACTTTATATGTCTCCTTTTTGGATCAAATATATTCTTAATTTCTTTTGTAATGCATGGTTGGGCCACATTACTTGCTGTGTTTTTGCACAAGAAATGAGTGTATAAATGTCGCAATGCATGCATTCGTTCCTTAATTATTTGCCATTACCGATACTCTGTCATGCTTTTTAACGAAGCCCCCCAATGTATCTTAGACAGCTCACACCTTATACTTTAATGGTTTCCTGTGTTTAGGTGTAGAACCACAGGGGTGATTCTCCCAAAAGTGCTGAATTGGCGGAAAACTGTTCTAAATCCCGACTGTTCTGTCAGGTCAGCTTCTCGCCTGAATCTTCACACTCTGTGCTCTAAAGAGGTCCCAGTTGTGAATATCATTAACAACCTGGGGGACAGGATCTATTCACACTGGAGTTTAACAGTTCTGGAGTTCTGCGCACGCGCAGAGGCCCCAAACCGTCAATCTCCCATTTGCTGGCCAGCCTGGGACCCCCAATGTGCTTTCCCTCCAGCACCCCCCCCCCCACCCCTCCACAGCTCGATTGCGGGCCCCACACCAATTCTCAGGCCAGCCCTGACCTCCTCCACCCCAGAGCACCCCAGTGTCCAGGCCCCATCCCCCCGCAGTGGTGGCTTCCCCATTCCGGGGTCAGACCCCTCCAAAAACAGATCCCCTCCCCTCCCTGGACAGACCATCCCGCACAAGCACCCCCCCCCCCAGTCACTATCCTTCTTCCATCCCAGGCCGAACCCAATGTAGAGTAGTAGTGAGAACACCCCCACCCCCACCCCCACCCCCACCTATCACCAGCAGACCCCACTCCCTTGGCACTGCCCAATACCTGGTGGGCAGTGCCAAGGTGCCCCTGGGCATGGGAACTTTGCCCCTTGGGCAGTGCCAGGGGCACAGGCTGGTACTGCCAGGGTACCCATGGCCAGGGGGCATCACCATCCCCATTGCCCAATCCCATGGAGGGCCCTAATTGCCCCCCCACCTTCATTCTGACGGGGTCTTTTGCTAGTTCCCTGAGTGTAGGGAGCTAGTCTAAACCCCACCGGAATGAAGTACTCCTGGCAGGGTGGAGATTCAACTGGAACCTGACAAGTCCCGATAATGAACACATATACATATTTAAAATACATGCAGAAAAGATTTAAATAACTTACCTGCCTTCCTGCCGCTTTCCAGTGTGGTCTGACCGGTGACTGTTCACCAGCTCTGGGAGATGCATATGCGTTCTCGACGCATGTGCAAATCCCTGTTCAAGGCGCAGATGCGTGTCTCCCATCGCAATGCCCCAGAAAAGTCACAGGTCACAATGGGAGCATACTTTCAGATCAGACTGCTTCCTTTTCTTTCCCAATGAAGAATTCTATCCTGTTATGGTCACTGTCCACTAAAGGACTCTGCACAACAAAATTATTTATTCACTCCTTCTCATTGCATAATATGAAATCTAGGATAGCATACTCCCTAGTTGGTTCCTCAACACACTGTCTAAAAAACCATCTTGGACACACTCAAGGAATTCATCCACACAGTATTATCGTGAATTTCATTTGCCCAATCTATACATAGATTAAAGTCACCCTTGGTTGCTGTATCATCCTTGTTAAGTGAATCTCTAATTGTCTGTTTACTGCTATCCCCTACCTTACACATGAAGGAGCAGCGCTCTGAAAGCTCAGGCTACCAAATAAACCCATTGGACTTTAAATTGGTGTTGTGAGATTTCTAACTGTGCCTACCCCAGTCCAACGCCGTCATCTCCATATCATCCCCTACCTTAACACTATTGTTTGGAGGACTTTAACAGCTCTCACTAATGTTTTTCATCCCTTGTTGCTGCTTAGTTCCACCCAGGCTGAATCTATAAATCTACAGTTTTTCTGAACTAACATCCTCTCTCACAATTGCACTGATTTCATCCTAACTACCAAGGTCACCCCACCTTCTTTTCCCCTTTGCCTATCCTTCCTAAATATCCTTAGATATTCCGTTCCAGCATTGGTCACCCTTCAGCTATGTCTCCATCATCGCAATCATATCATACCCATTTACATCAATTTACATTGTTAATTCATCTATCATCTTGTGAATGCTCCATACATTCAGATGCAGTGCCTTTAGATTTGTCTTTTTAATATTTTTACACCTATCATTTTGTACTGTGGCCCTATTTGTTACTAGTCCTTGTTTCATCTGCCTACCACTTTTGCTTTCTACTTTTTTGTCTTTCATTTCTAATTTTGTTTCCCTCTCTAATGTCTCTCCACTCAGATTCCCAATCCCCCTCCACTCTAGATTAAACCCTTCCCAACAGTACTTGCAAAGCCCCTGTGAGGGTATTAGTCCCAGTCATGCCGGCAACCCAACCAGCTAGTACAGGTCTCATCTTCCCCAGAATTTGTCCTAATGCTTCAGGAATCCAAATTTCTGCTTCCTATACCATCGCTGCAGCCATGCATTTATCTGGCTTGTTCTCCTATCCCTGCTCTCACTTACATGTTGGGAGTAATCCTGAGATCATTACCTTTGAGCTCCTGCTTTTCAATTTATTTCTTGGCTCCTTATATTCTGCTATCAGGACCTCTTCCACCTTCTTACTTATGCTTTTGGCATAGTTATGGTTTTTTAGTCACAACCTGCAGAGTATTTCAGGTCAGAGGAAGGTAATCTTTCTCAGGAGGCTTTTGAATGCTGAAATACAGGGTTTGACACTCAGTTGGCCAGGTTACAGATTGAGGTAGAGAAGTCTGCAATTCATAATGTACTCAGCTATGCTGAAAGCAGTGGATAGAGGCAGTAACGAGGACATAGAAAGCGGCTTGCCAGCAGGCGAGATTCTAGTTCCACTGAAGAGAACAGAGAAAAGGACTTCAGAAACCCAGGAGCAATGTAACTGCTTGCCTTACACAATTGGTAAAGTCAAGTATTGGAAAACCTGCGAAGGGTTTTCACCACAACAGCACCTGCACATCTTTGGACTGTGGGAGGAAACCAGAGCACCTGTAGGACATGGGGAGAACATGCAAACTTCCATACAGTCACCCAAAGCTGAAATTCAACCCTGGTCGCTGCCATTGTGAGACAGCAGTCCTAATCACTATGCCACTGTGTCGCTCACTCTAATCCCCATTTTTCTTGTATTGTTATTCCTTTTGCCATTTATTTTCTCCTGTCTTCCACACTATCACAACCTTTCTCTGCTCTGTACTTGCTTTAAACCTGTCACATCTTGAATATTTTTCCAGTTCTGACGAAAAGTCATTGACCTAAAATGTTTTAAATGCTGTCACTCCAAAGATTCTACCTCATCTGCTGAGTGTTTTGTGTTTTTAGTTTTATTTTTTTAGCTGGACTATCAACTGAATCTGGACAGAGGTGAACCGATGCTTGCTCCACCAGTTCTGTCTGAAAATGTCTGTGAGATTTCTATGTAGGTTATGGGACTCTAATTCACCGTATTAAAAGGGTCTACCAACTGACATAGCAAGCTAGCAGTCAGCCCTGTGAAGATGTTGGCAGTTGGATCATTGGTGTAAATGCCTTTTTTAAAAACTGTTCCTGCTTCGTTTATGAAAATCTAACCTAGTGAATGTGTTGCAGAGAGCATTCAAAATAAGGTGAGAATAGAACCTAAGACATTCACAGAAAACCAACAGTTCAGATGCTATAAGACGAAGTTCAAAAATAAAGTTTTGCTGTCCTCATTGAGTTGAAAAAGATTCTTACTAAAAGTATCCTTACACTTTTATTTGAAAAATTCAAGTAATCCCTTGTGTAGTTTTGAAGTTTATTAACTATGACATTTTAAGTGCAATAGCTTTAATAAGTAAAATCACTTGCAAGTAAGTGTGCAATGGAATTAAGGAGAATAGTCACCATTGCACAAATAAGATATAGAATGAATTAACAATGAGACAGCCCTAACCCTCACTTTATAAAATTCATAAATAGTATGTAAATGATCGAGAATTTAATGAACTGGCAACATGCAATCAATGGACTTTAACACAAAATATAGAGTGCAAACTTTTCATTTTTATGCTGTAAATTAAGGAAACATGCATTTTGCAATTATTTGTAATTATTTCAATACTTAAATAAATGTGCAATCCTTTAAATATTTTATACTTTGTTTTTATTTTAATGATTGTCTACAACTATGTTTTGAATTATTTGTATTGTAATCACAATTCAACACCTGCTGCCAAGATGATTTTTTGATAAACACATTCCAAAAAATTGCTTAGGAATAAGCTTGGAAGTTATGTACTGTTTTTTAATGTGGAAGGTAATTTCATTTAATAAACTATCACATAAAAGTATATTAGTTTCTTGAGACAATAAATCAGGAACAAAATAATGCAATAGAAATAACATTATTAAAAATGAGGAGTTAACTTAGCATTATTCTTCTCGTAATTCCACAAGGTGGCATTGTGTGGGGAAACATTACATATGAATAAGTTTTCAAAGCCTATGAGCATTAGCCACAACAGATCTAATAAGTAACATATTTGTGAAAAAATTGCAGCTTTCAATGAAGATAACAATTGAAGCCAGCTATCCTACTCAAATCTAAATAAAAATACCATGAACAATGTTAAAGAATTACAAAATGAAAGACAAAAAAGCACATATAAAGACTGCACCTTTTAAGGGTAATATGCATTCTAATCACAACAGGAAATAAGTTGCTTGAACAAAAACTTGAAACCTTTGGGAAGGACCCAAAGTAGCAAAACAGGCAAGAAATTGTGTGCCCAGCTTTTTGGATACTGCACTGGAGTTGCTGCTGCATGAGGTAGACTAGCATAGAGGCAAAAACAGAAAATGCTGGAAAATCTCAGCAGGTCTGACAGCATCTATGGAGAGAGAAGAGAGCCAATGTTTCAAATCTAGATGACTCAGCTCTGCGCTGATGAAAGGTCATCTAGACTTGAAACATCGGCTTTATTCTCTCTGTACAGATGCTGTCACATCTGCTGAGATTTTCCAGCATTTTCTGTTTTTGTTTCAGATTCCAGCATTCAGAATATTTTGTTTTTATCTTAGAGCAGAGAGGCTGTCTTTCCTCAGGAGGTTTTCCAGACAAGTGCTTAGATAGCACTTGGATGAAGAGTCATGATGGCCAATCTGCTAGCCTGACATTGAGGACATGGATGCCGTGCCACAAGAACTTCAATAACTTTAAGTAACTGGTAGATGTCAGTGAATACATCCTTACATGCCAAGTTCTACTCGCTGCACCATTAGCCTCACACACTAATCCATGTAGCACATCTTCTTCACTCATTTATCAACAACCTATATTAGCATGACTCAAACTTTACATGAATGTTAAGATAAAAGCAAATTACAGCCAACAGTGGATTAGAAAGAACAGAAAATGCTGGAAAATCTCGGCAGCCCTGACAGTATTAATGGGAAGAGAACAGAACTAATGTTTTGAGTCTGGATGACTCTTTGTCAGAGACTTGGGGAACCTACAAGGGAGTAAGTTATCTTGGATCTGGTCCTGTGTAATGAGACAGGTAGAATTAAAGATGTTCTTGTGAAGGATCCTCTTGGGACAAGTGATCACAATATGGTTGAATTTCTAATACAGATGGAGGTGAGAAAGTAGGGTCCCAAACCAGTGTCCCCTGCTTGAACAGAGGGGAAGACGATAGGATGACAGCAGAATTGGCTAATGTGGACTGGGAGCGCAGACTAGTTGGTAGGACAGCTGAGGAACGGTGGAGGATTTGTAAGGAGATTTTTCTTAGTGCTCAGCAAAAATATATTCCAGTGATAAAGAAGGAATGTAAGCAAAGGGATAACCAGCCGTGGATAACGAAGGAAATAAAAGAGAGTACTAAATTAAATGCGTACAGAGTGGCCAAAACTAGTGGGGAATTAGAAGATTGGGAAAACTTTAAAAAACAACAAAGAATGACTAAGAAAGCGGTAAAGAAAGGAAAGATAGATTATGAAACTAAACTGCCGCAAAATATAAAAACTGATAGTAAAAGATTTTACAAATATATAAAAAGGAAAAGAGTGGCCAAAGTAAATATTGGACCCTTAGAAGGTGAGAAGGGGGATTTAATAATGGGAAACAAGGAAATGGCTGAGGCCTTAAACAAGTTTTTTGTGTCGGTCTTCACGGTAGAGGACACAAATAGCTAACTGAACATTAACAGTCATGGGACTGTAGGGGGTGAGGTCCTTAAAATGAATACTATTACTAAAGAGGTAGTGCTTGGTAAACTAATGGGACTAAGGGTAGACAAGTCCCCGGGCCCAGATGGAATGCATCCCAGGGTACTGAAAGAAATGGCAGATGGAATAGCAGATGCATTAGTAGTAATTTATCAAAATTCACTGGATTCTGGGGAAGTGCTGGCTGATTGGGAAACAGCTACTGTTACGTTGCTGTTTCAGAAAGGAAGAAGACGAAAGGTGGGTAACTACAGGCCGGTTAGCTTAACATCCGTAGTTGGGAAAATGCCGGAATCCATCATTAAAGAAGAAATAGCAGGACATAGCTGGAAAAGAATGGTTCAATCAAGCAGACGCGGCATGGATTCATGAAGGGAAAGTCGTGTTTCACAAATTTACTGGATTTTTATGAAGATGTAACGAGTGCGGTTGACAGAGGGGAACCAGTGGATGTGGTGTTTTTAGATTTCTAGAAGGCATTCGATGAGGTGTCTCACAAAAGGTTGCTGCAGAAGATTAAGGTACACGGAGCTGGGGGTGAAGTGTTAGCATGGATTGAGGATGGGTTATCTAATAGGAAACAGAGAGTTGGAATAAATGGGTGCTTTTCTGGTTGGCAGTCGGTGACTAGTGGCGTACCGCAGGGATCGGTGCTCAACTGTTTACCGTATACATAGATGACCTGGAGGAGGGGACCGAGTGTAGGGTAACAAACTTTGCTGATGACACGAAGATGAGTGGGAAAGCAAACTGCATGGAGGACGTGGAAAGTCTGCAGAGAGATTTGGATAGGCTGAGTGATGAGTCCGGAGATAAGGGGATTGGACTATGAAGAGAGACTAAATAGACTGGGTCTGTACTCGTTGGAGTTTAGAAGGATGAGGGGGGATCTTATGGAGACGTATAAGATAATGAAAGGGATGGATATGGTAGAGGTAGTGAGACTCTTCCCGCTTAGAAAGGATAGCAGGGCTAGAGGGCAAGCCTCAAGATAAAGGGGGGGACATTTTAGATCGGAGTTGAGGAGGAACTTCTTCACTCAAAGGATGGTGAATCTCTGGAATTCTCTGCCCGTTGAAGTGGTGGAGGCTACCTCGCTAAATATATGTAAGTCACAGGTAGATAGATTTTTGACAGACAAGGGAATTAAGGGTTATGGGAAGAGAGCGGGAAAGTGGAACTGATCCACTTCAGATCAGCCATGATCTTATTGAATGGCGGGCAGGCGCAAAGGGCTAGATGGCCTACTCCTGCTCCTATTTCTTATGTTCTTATGTTCTTAAGGATAGGTTCAACTTGGGGTCGCGGAGTGGGGGGATCCCAAAATTGCCATTTCAGGAAGAGGGGTCAGGAGGGATCACTTACAGGTCTTCTCTACCTTTCATGCTGGGCGCCACTTATTTTAAAGGGGTTATGAAGGCTGATATGCAGGCAGCACCTCTCATATTCTCTGTCCTGGGTTCCTGTCCATGTCACAGCTGAGGGAGCGCCCTCCCTTATTAGGGACTGACAAGAGAGTGGGAAGGACATAGCACTGTCATTCTTATATTCCACAGGGACGAGGTGCCAGGTTAGCACAGTGGTTACCCCAAACTTAATGGCATGAACAGACAGGGTGGAAGCTCTGTGGGTGAATGAAGTGAAATTTAATATCAAACATACAAAATAAAATGGTGAGCTATCAACACTAGTGTCTATATTCACCCATGCCCACAAAGTACCTACAGTTTATTAATCTTCCTGACCCTACCATCATGTCTGAGTGTATCCCCAGATCCACAGCTGAGGTTGAGGCAGCCTGCTGGCATTCACACCCTTTTGCCTGAGCCAACCTTGGTGGGCGTCCCTTGGCGCACCAGGACTTTGAGGATCCAGGCCTGCTGTTGGGCAGCACAGATATTTGACTGCTTCCCTCTTGGTGTCTGGGCTGGGGATGTGTCAATCACAGGGAGGAGGGTGTCAGATAGGCCAAAGATACTCAGGGTCCCTTGGTTGGAAGACCCCGGGCTCTAATCCTACCAATCCTCTTCCCTTTTGTTCCCGGGTGTTCCCGCATGGGATGGAGGGGAGCTGGAGTGAGATCAAGAATCCTCGCCATCCTCTGGCGCAGTCACTCATGGATTGTGATCAGTGCCTGTACCTTGGAGTTGAAGCTTGCACCATGGTGTGGACATCTCCTTCCCTTGGTCTCACATCCTGCGACAAGATCTCTATTGTGGATGCCAACCTCACAGTGTTAGCCTTGGTGCGCTACAGTGACAACAGAAGGGGCTGGGACTCCTCCAATCGGCCTTGCTCTCCTAGGAGAGATGAAGTGGGCAGCGCAGTGGTGCTCTTCCTTCCTGCAGCCCAAAGATGTGCAGGTTAGGTGGATTGACCATGCTAAATTGTCCCTTAGTGTCCAAAGATGTGTAGGTTAGGGGAATTAACCATGCTAAATGCGTGGGGATATGGTGGGGTTTAACGTTTGTTGTAGGTAAAATGTTAGAATCCGTCATCAAGGAGGAAATAGCGAGGCATCTTGAGGGGAATTGCTTGATAGAGCAGACGCAGCATGGTTTCGTTAAGGGGAAGTCGTGTCTGACAAATTTATTGGAGTTCTATGAGGATGTGTCTAGGGCGGTGGATAGAGGAGAGCCGGTGGATGTGGTCTTTCTTGATTTTCAGAAGGCGTTTGACAAGGTACCTCACAAGAGGTTATTGCAGAAGGTAAGGGGGCATGGAGTTGGGGTTAGGGTGTTAGCGTGGATAGAGGATTGGTGGTCAAATAGGAGGCAGAGAGTGGGGGTTAATGGGTGCTATTCGGATTGGCGGTTGGTGACTAGTGGAGTGCCCCAGGGGTTGGTGCTGGGGCCTCAGCTATTTACCATTTATATAGATGATCTGGAGGAGGGAACCGAGTGTATGGTGTTGAAATTTGCTGATGACGCCAAGATTGGTGGAACGGCAAATTGCGCGGAGGGCGTGGAGAGTCTGCAGAAGGATCTAGATAGGCTGGGCGAATGGGCCAGGAAATGGCAAATGGAATTTAATGTTGGCAAGTGCGAGGTGGTCCACTTTGGTAGGAATAATGGTAGGAAGGACTATTACTTACGTGGCGAAAAACTGCAGCAGGCGACGGTGCAGAGGGACCTCGGGGCCCTTGTGCATGAGTCGCAAAAACCCAGCCTGCAGGTACAGCAGGTGGTCAGGAAGGCTAATGGGATGCTGGCCTTCATAGCGTGGGGGATTGAATATAAAAGTAGGGAGGTCTTGCTGCTGCTGTATAGGGCATTGGTGAGGCCGCAGCTGGAGTACTGTGTGCAGTTTTGGTTGCCGTACTTACGCAAGGATATTTTGGCCTTGGAGGGAGTGCAGAGGTGGTTTACTAGGCTGATACCGGAGTTGAGGGGGTTGAGCTATGAGGAGAGGCTGAATAAACTAGGCTTGTACTCGTTAGAGTTTAGAAGAATGAGGGGAGATCTCATTGAGACGTATAAGATGATGAATGGGATGGATAGGATAGAGGTGGAGAGACTCTTCCCGCTCAGAAAGGACAGTAGGACTAGAGGGCACAGCCTCAAGATAAAGGGGGGGCAGTTTAGAACGGAGTTGAGGAGGAACTTCTTCACTCAAAGGGGGTGAATCTCTGGAATTCTCTGCCCGTTGAAGTGGTGGAGGCTGCCTCGCTAAATATATTTAAGACACGGGTTGATAGGTTTTTGATAAGAGAGGGGATTAAGGGTTATGGGGAGAGGGCGGGAATGTGGAACTGAGCCACGACAGATCAGCCATAATCTTATTGAATGGCGGGGCAGGCTCGAAGGGCTAGATGGCCTACTCCTGCTCCTATTTCTTATGTTCTTGTGTTCTTATGTTCTTATGGAAAAGGGCCTGGTTAAGATACTCTGTCATAGAATTGGTGCACACTGGATGGGCCAGATGGCCTTCTTCTGTACTATGATCGCTTCCTGATGCTTGCAATTCCTCCTTTGCAGCTCTAGCAGCTGAGTGACAACCAAGCCCAGGAGCATCATCAGCCTAGGGCTCAGCAGAGTCCTGGGCTCCAGCTTCCCTCCGAGTGCTGATTCCCTGGGATGCCTCTGCCTCAGCCTGCTGTGGATCCGCAGCTGCGAGTTGGTCACCAGAGCATGTCTCCCTAGTGAATCTATGGAGGTGTGAGTATCTATGCTGGTGCTGGGTGTGAATGTCAGCTGTAATGCCTTTTCAATGATGGAAACTCTGCACTACTGGAGTTTGGTGGATCCAGGGGGCTCGAGGATGATGCGGCCTGTTTTGCCAGCTGGCCTACGAATGAAGCACAGTAGGAAGCCTCACAACACCAGGTTAAAGTCCAACCAGTTTATTTGATAGTAAATCCATCAAATTATTATCAAATAAACTGGTTGGACTTTAACCTGGTGTTGTGAGACTTCTTGCTTTGTTTTCCCCAGTCCAACGTCGGCATCTCCACATCATGACTACAAATGAAGCGACATGGCATTAATGTATTTCAGGGGACACAGAGGCAACAGTGTTTATTCACTTGAGACTTGAGGGATGACTTTTGATTTGATTTGATTTGATTTGATTTGATTTATTATTGTCACATGTATTAACATATAGTGAAAAGTATTATTTCTTGCACGCCATACAGACAAAATGTGGTGTTCATAGAGAAGGAAACGAATGTAGTGTTATAGGCATAGCTAAGGTGTAGAGAAAGATCAACTTAATGCAAGGTAAGTGCATTTAAAAATCCGACAGCAGCAGGAAAGGAGCTGTTCTTGAGTTGGTTGGTACATGACCTCAAACCTGATGGAAAGAAGTGTAAGAGAGAATGTCCGGGGTACATGGGGTCCTTAATTATGCTGGCTGCTTTGCTGAGGCGACAGGAAGCGTAAACAGAGTCAATGGATGGGAGGCTGGCTTGCGTGATGGATTGGGCTATATTCATGACACTTTGTAGTTCCTTACTGTCTTGGGCAGAACAGGAGCCATACCAAGCTGTGATGCAATCAGAAAGAATACTTTTTATGGTGCATCTGTAAAAGTTGGTGAGAGTTGTAGTTGACATGCTAAATTTCCTTAGTCTTCTCAGAAAGTAGAGGCATTGGTGGGCTTTCTTAACTATAGTGTCAGTATGGGGTGAACTAGGACAGGTTGTTGATCTGGACATCTAAAAATTTGATGCTCTCAACCCTTTCTATTTCATCCCCATTGATGTTGACAGGGGCATGTTCTCCTTTACATTTCCTGAAATCAATGACAATCTCCTTCATTTTATTGACATTAAGGGAGAGATTATTGTTGCCTCACCAGATTCTCTATCTCATTCCTGTATTCTGTCTCATCATTGTTTGAGATCCGACCCACTACAGTGCTGTCATCAGTAAACTTGAAAATTGAATTGGAGAAGAATTTGGCCACACAGGTGTATAAGGAGTACAGTAGGGGGCTGAGAACACAGCCTTGTGGGGCATCAGTGTTGAGGATGATCGTGGAGGAGGTGTTGTTGCCCATCCTTACTGATTCTGGTCTGTGAGTTAAGAAATTTAGGATCCAGTCACAGAGGGAAGTAGGTAAGATGCTCTTTTGGGGAGTCTCTGCAGACTCAACGGGCTGAATTGCCTCTTGCGCACTGTGGGTTTTCTATGATTCAATGGGCTGCCTGATTATTTGATGGCCTTTTCCAGAGTCAAATCTTCTTTTACCTATAATATGTCTGAAATGGCATCATCAGACACTGCGACTGCTATTTAGTCTGTTATGAACTCTGATTTTGGGTTGATGTAGTCACGGGCATTCAGCTAACATGTATAACTCATTTATGAAAGGCTGCTGGAGATTTTGAATTTTGTTGTTGAATTTTGCTCACTGTGAAATCTTATTACTTCCTAAGTTAAAATGGATAGCAAAGGATTTCAGAAACTCCTCAAACTTATCTGAAGATTCATTTATTTCTTGTCATGCAATTCTGTTATTGGACGTACTGAATACAGCAGTGTATTCACTTGTTCAGTCTGTCTTCATGTATAATTCTGAAGCTATCAAATATTCAAATATATGCAGGTTATGTTGATTGGCCATTTTAAACTGCCCCTTCGTGTCAGAAGGACTAGTAAGGTGAATATGTGAAGTTATGGAGGAGGGCCAGGCTAGGATTGTTGTCGATGCAGGTTTGATGGGCCAAATGGCTTCCTTCTGCACTGTTGGGATTCTATGATTTCTTTGATATCCTAAAAATCTTTTTCACAAAAGTTCCCAAATTATCCCTGGTCTGCTCTTGTATCCTGAATTGATCTGGTAGGATTGATCTGTTATTCAGCATAGGATGGTACAGTTTTAAATGTTGTGTCTGTTTTGAAGATTGTGGCACTGCAGCAACTCTTTTTCTCTTCTTCCTACACCTGTCAGGTTTTGGCGGTTCCTACTACAATCACAGGACTGATTTCAAAGAGAAAAACTTTTTTCCAAATATCTTTAACTCAAAGGTTTGGGCTATTTATAATGTTTTCAGAATATTTTAGGCCGATGAAAAGTCGATTTCCAGTTTTTAAAGCTGTGGGTACTTTGCCCATCCTTACAATCTGGCTAGGTGTTTGAACTGTGTAACCAATGGAGACTCATAATGGATCTCCATGTTCTCTGGTGGAGTCCTCTAGCTGCACAGTGGATTGTTCTTCTGCCCTTCCAGCTTCCACATCAGTAATGGAGTACCTCTTAAGGCGATCTCCAGCTGTGCCTCCAGTTCAAGTACACTCCAGTTCAGCCAGGATGCTGTTCCTTTAATTTTTCAGATTTCAGGATCTTTCACCAACTTCTCTGCCATACTAAATTCTTTCATTGGCTGCCACCATATTGTAAGGTTGTTTGTTGTCTCACTAGGTGGTCTGGAGGCTTGTTGGTTTGAGCATAAACTGTTTATTGTTAAAGTACACAATTATATACATATTTTCAAGGTAAAGTTCTTTGTAGGTCCTACCTTTATGTCGACTTCTCTCAGAGTCTCTCTACACAGAGAAAGATCAACTCTCTACACAGAGAAAGATCAACTCTCTACACAGAGAAAGATCATTGTGACTCACAATAAGGGAGATACAGTTCTCCACTCCCATCTCTTTGCTATGCCAAACACCTTATACTTACAGCCTGGGTCTTTGTATTGCTAATCCACTGAAATTACCACTACACCACTATCTTCCCCCAATGCAATGTGTACAAAATATCAAATGCATTGTTGAGCAATGTTGCAATGAGATGGTTGTTTTGTGGTGTCTTTTGTTTCAGGATTGTGTCCCTGAGAACACCCTTCACGATGGTAAGGTAAGGAAGTGATCAGCAATCAGGGCCAGGTGCCTTATTCAGGGGAATTGGAATCTGTTAATGCACTCATCGACAGCCTGTCCAGAACCTGCTGGCTCCCAGCCCCTCTTTCTCTTGGTCTGCTTTTGAGGCCAGATTATTCTCGTGGAAAGTTTCCTCCTCCACATTAATAACCCTAGCAGCACTGGATCTTCGCTTTTGTAATCACTCTGAAGGCTTTTAACAGCACATCCATTTTGAGTTTCCCCTACACATTCCATCTGCCCCAGCAAGACCCAGCTGTCCCAGTGAACAGCTAACTTTCCAGTCTTGTAGACTCTATTGTTAATTCTCCTGCATATGTGACATGCCCAACATCCTCAACTGAACATTAAAGGCTGAGGTGACTGTTAATTGGCTGCTTTCCATAAAATCATGTGGCAGGATGTAGCTTGAAAATGAACAGACTGAAATTTGCAGCCTAGAACCTCATTTTTTATTACATTTTTAAAAGAATCGAGCACTTTCTTTTTGTAATGTGATACCAAAGCTACTGGACGTAAACCCCTTGAACTTATATTTATTCAGAACAACCTAACCCTATCAGCAAGTTATCAACTTATCACATTTATCAAACCATTACATTATGAATAGTTACTGTCTTAAGATTATTTAATTAGACAATAACGAGTACTTTGTTTACCACATGAGGTGAGAAATGAAAATGTATATTGATTCAATTTGGAAACCAGGGTCAAGCCATATTATCAAAGCATGATACTGGCTGTCAGGGATACAAATGGACTTACTGCTTGTGGTCTTGCGTTTGATTATTTAATAATTACCTAATATCAGAATGCAGTAAAATGTTGCATCTGAATGGTGAAATTAATCATTTTGCCAATGATTGCTCACAGAATGTGTTACCAAACAGTTGTATCACTAGAGAAGGAGGAAAAATCAGCAGGCAGCAGCCAGATCCTAACATCTTTCTCAGCAGCAGCATTTAACAGATGGCTGCAAACAGGTCATCTAGCCACCCTCTCTACTGGAGAAAAATGTCTGTTGTGGGGTTACTTGAAACAGAAAGAGAGATTTTAACTATGAACTTCAGTGAAAGTATTTGTCAAATAATGTCTGAATGACTTAGTTTTTAGCATGAGAGTTTATTGTACTGATTACTATGCATAATGTAATGGAGGATGTTCTGGTAATATTCCAAATTAAAGTATTTTTATGACTGTATAATTTCCTAAAATCTGTGTTTATGTATTACAATTCTGTCTCATGATAGTATAATGGTGCATCAGGTATAAAATTGCTGCTATAATCAACAAGAGATGTGTATGAGTTATGGCATCAAAATGAGAAGAACATGCAATGTGGAAAACCTTCCCTTACTGATTTTAATACTTTAATGCTCAGTAGACAATGAACTTAAATAACCCAAAATGCAAATTCCTGTTCTGGTCCTAATCAAAGGGAATCAGAATTTTCCTTCAGCACTTCAACATCACATAGAATATTATAGATTTTGTTCTATTCACAGAATTATTAACAGTCAGTTGAAGGAACTTTGAGTTTCATAGATAAAGGAATATTAAGATTGCAGTTAATGTAATGAAAGATCTGAATACTCTTGACACTTGACATTTCCTTAACCTTTAATTCTCTGATACTATTTTAATTTTCTTTTATCTTATGCAGTAAATGTCGTAAATGTCACGCATCCCTATGGTTTAACTGAGATTAGGATCTAATTAATTACTTAAGATAACAACCAATAAAATAATGCATTTTGTATCATTAGGTAAATATATAACAAGGATTATGAGCCTCACTAACATTGTAACTTGAGTCTTTTCAAGTATTGGGCCACTGCCAAATCAGCCATTTTGCAAAGTATTCCAAAATATTTACATTACAAAAACAGACACTCGAACCAACAGGTCGAACCTGCCAGAGTTTATGCTCCACTTGAGACTTTGTTCATCTCTCTGTATGTAACCTCATCAAAAATGCTGCTGTACCTTTCTTCTTCATTCCCTTTTCTAGCTTCATCTTGAATGTATCTATGTTGTTTCCACAAACATTCCCAGCGGTAGCAAGTTTTACATTATAACCACCCTCTGGGTAAAGATGTTTCTTCTGAATTCCCATGTGTATTTACTAATGACAAGTTTATATTTACAGTCATTGGTTCAGATCTTGCTTATAAGGAGCTCTTCTCTAAGTCTACCCTAACAAACCCTTACATAATTTTCCAGAACTCCATCAGTCACTGTTCAGTCTCCTCCTTCTAGAGAAGAGATCTCCAACTTGTTCAATCTTTGCTGATAGGTATAAGCACACAGTTGTGGTATCATTCTAGTAAATCTTGCTGAGGCCTTGATATATAGATGTATATTGTTGCAAAAATCTAATTCATAATTTGTATATTTTAGGAAATAACTTACTTCTAGAAATTGAAGTTCCAGCTGTAGATAAATGGGTTATCTGATTTATGTTTGAATCATCCTGAAACATGCTGCCTTACCATAGAGAAAATGGTTCAGGTTGGAACCTTGGTTAGGAGGTTCTTTTGTTTAATTTTTTTGTGTATGCTAACAGAGCAGAAGGTTCAGTTTTATAGGGATTTTGTAAGGTATAAGCAGCTGAAAGGTTTCTTCATTTGCTGTCAGCTTGAATAGTTTTAGAAAGAGTGGCACAGAAACTATCGGAGCCACTCTGCACCTTTGCAAATCCTCCATCCTCTACATGGCAGTGGCTGGCTTGCCCTCTTGCACACTGGAAATTAATGCTAAGCGGTACTCACCTCCTCCCTCGCCCTTGCAATCCATGGCATCTGGACCACACTTCAAGGGACCAGTAGCGATTTGCACCTGTGTGACTTCCTGCTGGGGAGGATGGGAACATTCCAGGAGGTGGCATGATCGCATGCCAAACTCACTAATAAAGTTGAAATAAAGTCAATCTAAGCCTTTCTGGGTGAGATATGGGTTTCACTAGCAAAAATGTGCCAGGAAGGTCACAAACTGTTTGATACCTAATCTTTGGGTCTGCACGCAATTTTCACAAATTAGTGCAAACTGCACCAGGTCAATGCAGCCGGACAATCGTGGCCCAGATATCACACATAGTAGGGAAATTTCTAAATGTATATTGAGTGAGAGACACAATATTGGAGTTCCAGCTTTACAGATTAGCAGAAGAGAGGCTGACATTCTTAACATTAAGGGCAGATTTTTAAGACGGAGTCAAGACTCTGACATTGGGAATATTTTCAGGTCCCAAGTCTGCAGACTGGCACCCTAGACTGGAGGGCCAATGTGATGCCTTCCAATAGAGACACACTGGACACACCGGCAATGCCACCGACTGATGCCTGTGAAGAATGAGAGAAGGCACCTCAACATGGAGACGCTTTTGAAGACAAAATAAATTTAAAATGGCCACAGCTGCCTTGCTGCCATTGTGGAGAGAAAGCCTCTCCATTGAATGGCAAGCAGAACAGAACATAAGAACATAAGAAATAGGAGCAGGAGTAGGCCATCTAGCCCCTCGAGCCTGCCCCGCCATTCAATAAGATCATGGCTGATCTGTCGTGTCTCAGTTCCACATTCCCGCCCTCTCCCCATAACCCTTAATTCCCTTACCTATCAAAAACCTATCAACCCGCATCTTAAAAATATTTAGCAAGGCAGCCTCCACCACTTCAACGGGCGGAGAATTCCAGAGATTCACCACCCTTTGAGTGAAGAAGTTCCTCCTCAACTCCGTTCTAAACCGCCCCTCCTTTATCTTGAGGCCGTGCCCTCTAGTCCTACTGTCCTTTCTGAGCGGGAAGAGTCTCTCCACCTCTATCCTATCCATCCCATTCATCATCTTATATGTCTCAATGAGATCTCCCCTCATTCTTCTAAATTCTAACGAGTACAAGCCTAGTTTATTCAGCTATGATCAGTGTGGGGATCCCTCACAGAATCATACATGTCATTCCCCCCATCCCCCTCCTTCTCCCACACCCCACCCCCCACCAAGAGACGGCCTTGTTGCACTGACCATGTTGCAGCAGACATGCATAGACCCCAATCTGTGTGGGAAAGATGCCTTAATATATTTTTTAATTGGTCTCAATTAGTCATCTAGTGTTTTGCGCATGTAACCATTCAAAATCCAACCCAGCCATTTTAATACTGCGACCCAGCACAATAGCTAGTGGCCCAAATTTCTGTGTTTGCCCAACCCCAAATTCACTCCTGCGAATTTTTCAATCAACCCCTCGGGTAAAAGAGTAAGCAGTCATGTGGCAAGGCTTTTGCCAATGTAACTATATAACTAGAAAATACATACTGCAGTAGTACAGCATTTCTGAATCTTTATCCCGGTCTGAAAGGAGATCAATGTCTCTTTTCTGCATATCCATAAAATAACAAGGCATTCAGTATGTACATTATTCGGGTAGTAGCTATGACCTCTAACTCCTCATCAGAAAGATGAGCCTCTAGCACATTGTATGCTCTGAATGGCCAAGTTAAACAGAAACAATGATAAACACATGTTATAATACCAGATACATGTGACATCAGTGACCAAGTGATGTGATGAGTCTGGTGTGTGGATGAAGGGAGTTAGCATGCTTTCCACTTTTGTGAATTAGTTTGCTTTTCATTTTCAGTCTACACCACTAGCTAGCAGCAATACAAAAAAAAGAACCAAATGTGTAAATTTCTCCCTGTCAGCACATAGCATCTCCATTGGAAAATTCTCAGTTATGTCTCCTCATGGAGACACATGGAAACTGGATGCCCTGCTAAAGCTTCAGAGAAACACTTTCAGTGACAAAAGGACAGACTCTCTCATGCCTGTAAAGAGTTTAGTTTGATGACAAACAGCAGGGAAATAAATGCCATGGTCCAGGATGCTGCAATACCACCATCTACCAGCATTGACAATGTCACGCTTGAGGTCATTGACAGCTTCATATATCTAGGCTCTGCAATCATCAGCAATCTGCCACTTGATGTTGCAATAAATACACATGTCATTAAAAAGTTTCAGCTATCATGTTCAAGCTGAATAACAGCAAGTGAAAGAACGACAACCCGACTGAGATCCCCAAATTGTGAGTCTACCAAGTCTGTGTCCTCAGTGCACCCCTCTGCAGTTGTTCCTCACTATGGAATGCTAGCGCCGCGCCATCAGCATAGAGCAACTATCTGATGAGGATTTGGTTTTTCCCTTGGCACTCAGGTGAGCAAGGATGAACATTCTGTTGGTCATGGTACATAAGTAAAAACCTTCAGGTCATCTGCTGTGTGTGATCTGGCCAACATATGCTAGGCAGGAGCAAAGGCTGAACAGTTTCCACCTTCACTTTATCAGATGTTGGCATCTCTTGGCAGGACATAGCAATTCAGAGATCCCGGAGTGCGCTAATTCCATCAGCATATACCCTTTGGGAAGACATCAACATCCCCACTGACTCAGCCATATTTATTAGTAAAGAAAAGTTTATTTATTAGTCACAAGTAAGGCTTACATTAACACTGAAATGAAGTTACTGTGAAATTCCCCTAGTTGCCACACTCCGGCACCTGTTCGGGTCAATGCACCTAACCAGTCTTTCAGACTGTGAGAGGAAATCAGAGCACCTGGAGGAAACCCACGTAGACACAGGGAGAACATGAAAACTCCATGCAGACAGTGACCCAAGCCAGGAATCAAACCTGGGCCCTTGGCACTGTGATGCAGCAGTGCTAACCACTGTGCCACCATGCTGCTACTAGAAGAATGATTGCTGGAAACCCAAAGGTCTTCTGTATGGTGAACTGGCTACTGGGTAATGCCTCCTGGGTAATGCCCCCTGGGCATCCTAAAGTATCTATGTTGCAAGTTATTGTTATGCATCTAATAGTAACTATGACAAAGAGGAGTAATGAGGTATCACACTTGTGGGTTGTGATGATTTATTAAGGTTTATTAAGAAGGTGTTGCTTATTTCGTGTCTAAGATGGAAGAGCCACAGAAGTCCGCAAATCTCTTTGCTTAAGTCACTACAAGTCACATGACATTAAACCAGAAGCGATGCAACCATTTTAAATATATAACAGCCCTCCCTCTTCTTTAGTCCCAAATGACAACTTTTCCCAATGTTTCAACAGCAAACCCAATTAAACAATTGATACATCACTTTGCACTATTATTTCCCATATATACAATTAATAAGACAGTCTCTCAGGTGAACATCTACTTCTTTTGGGTTGTACTTGATGCTTTGGAATTTGGCTATTGGAGACTTTGAAATACTTTTTCTTCTGTTCTAATTCTTCATGTGAAACTATTTCAGTGTTGGTTTCCATTGGTGTTGAAGATTCTGTAGTAGCAGCATCTGAATTTGTCTCTATGGTTAGCTCCTGTTCAGATCTATCACTATTTAATATTTCTGATGCAAATACTTCTGGTGAAATTGCAGTAATTTCACTTCTTGAGGCTAATATTTGATTAGTATGACATCGCCAAATTATCTCATCCGTCTGTACGGTGTCAGCTATTGGACCTGTTTTTGCTAAAATAACAGCAGGTACTCATTTTTCATTGGTAACTTCTTGGTAGTACTTGTTCTCCTTGAGTAAATACTCTCCTTTTAGTTTTGTTGTCTTCTGCTTTTTGCTGTGTTTGATAATTTCTGAAGTTTCAGATGGTATCAAGAGGCCAGATTTTGTTCTAAGCTTTCTTTTTAAAAGCAGCATTGCTGGTGAATTGTGTGTTACTGTTTGTGTAGTATTTCTGTAGGATGAAAATAATTTATATACTCACCTTGACAAGGTCCCTGGGTCCTTGGATGCCTTTAGTCAGTGTTTTAATGACTGTGCAAATTGTTTGGTCAATCCATTGCTGATTGCTTGTTGACACGGAGCCAACTTGATGCACTGGAGACCATTTCCCTTCAAGTAGTCTTCAAACTCCTTTGAAAGAAATTGTGTCCCATTGTCACTTACTATTTGCTCAGGTCTACCAAATCTAGCAAATATTTCATTTAATTTTTCAATACCCGTTCTGCTGCCATGGATTTCATGATCAGTACTTCCAGCCAGATAGAATGTGCATCTGCCATGATCTCTATTGGACCAGCATAATCTATGTATACCCTATGGATATAAATATTGTCGTAGTGAAGTGTTTCTTGTTTTGTAAGGGCTTGTCCTTCATTCTCTTTGAATTTTATCTCTAATCCTGGCTACCAGAAATAACAACATGCTTGTTCCTTCATGTTTACCACACCTGGATGTCCCTTCTGCAGCTGTTCAAGGATTCTTCCACACAAATCGGAGGAATAATTATTTGGATTCCCCATTGTAAAACTCAACTCTGAACTGTCAACTCAAGTCGTCTGGTGATGTAAGACTTTAGATTTGGGTTTTATTTGATGTCTTTGCTTCATTGTTCCTTTTAGGACCATATCTATAACCTTCCTAATCACTGGATTGGTTCTTGAGTGTCTCTGAACTTGAGATGAAGCCACAGGTACAATATCCACTGGTGAGAAACATAGGATGTTAACAAAATTTTCTTTAGGTTCTTACTTGATTTGTAACAGCAATTTTGACATCCCACTGAAGAGGCTGGCAGCGTAGTGCTGAGCGGGTCACTGTGCATGTGCTGATCCATCAGTGTGGAAATCAGCGCTTGTGCACTGGTGCTATCATCACTGGCCGCCTGATTGCTGGCCTTCTCTGGAACCCCCCTGGTCATTGGCCTCCTGACAATCCATCCCAGGCCGCTGGCCTTCCCGACCACCACCCCCCCCTCCATTACTGGTGCACTAGTCCTCCCAGGCCATCACTGCCTTCAATCCCAATCCTGTTCCGCCCCTACTGGCCAGGTCCGATCTACCCCCTCCCCTCGATGACCAGCTCCCATCCTCCCCCAACTCTGATGACCAGCTCTGATCACGGAGAAGGGAGTTGAGGAGGAACTTCTTTACTCAAAGGGTGGTGAATCTCTGGAATTCTGTGCCCATTGAAGTGGTGGAGGCTACCTTGTTGAATATATTTAAGTCATGGGTAGATAGATTTCTGATAGACAAGGGAATTAAGGGTTATGGGGAGAAAGTGGGAAAGTAGAACTGATCACTCCAGATCAGGCATGATCTTATTGAATGGTGGGGCAGGCTCGAAGGGCTAGATGGCCTACTCCTGCTCCTATTTCTTATGACCCTTCTCCCTTCCTCTCTCAGCAATCCCATTTGCAGAGTGGCAGGGTCGATCATATTGCAGTAGGCCCCACCACCCAGTATGCTCTGCCCCTGCTGGTCCCGCTCCCTTGGCACTGCCTGGTGCCTGGTGGGAAGTGCCAGTTTGCCCCTTGGGCAGCGCCAGCTTGACACCCCTTTCCTATGGGGCTTCAATGGTCTCTGTCCCCACCATTTCCCCTTTAGTGGGGAGCAGTTGTAAATCCTGTGAACCACTAATGGCAGGCGAGGGGAGATGATAGCAGGCCCAGGAATATTGCCCTGGGCCTGTTAATCATATGAAAATGTCCTTGAAATTGACATTTCAGCTCCGCGCCGTTGAGCTGACTGCGCTAAATAAAAAGCACCTGGGAGACTTATGACTGGCTGGACACTGGTTGCAAACCTTGCAAAAGGCCCCCTGCTGATGTCTCCCGGCCTGCTGCCTGCTCGAACAGTGCAGCGGTCCAAGAGAATTCTGGCCCATCTCTGTAACCTACTAGCAGCTAACGAAGGAATACCTTTATAAGGTCAGAAGATTATCATCAAAAATGTAAAATGACGGCCATAAAATTAGTAATAACATCTCTTCAGAAGTTGTTGTAGGTTAGTCTTGCTATCAACCAGTTGACTTACAGCTCCCCATTGGAGTTTGATATTTCCTGACCATGTTCTACTGAATAAAGCAGGAAAGTTCTGTGAACAACGTGGAGAGGCAACTTTAATGTTTGTTCATTCCACTCCTGCTTTCACATTACCCTTTTAGTGACACAATCTGTTCTGTGTACATCCTTGGGACAACATTTGATGGTTTCAATGGTAAATGCTTTAACTTCTGCTTACAGACTGTCTCAGATATCAATGATACTGAAACCCCAGTATCCACTTCAATTTTGATTTGTTTGCCATCAGGTTTTGGCAATACCAAAAACATTGTGAATCACCATGTACCAACAAAGTGTCAACTCTTGTATTTTTTTGGCACATTATCTTCTAAGTGTATTCCTCCTCACCTGACATCTGGCAAATTTTTCCTGCCGTTCTGCTTGCTGCACAGTGTGTTTTAACCCTTATACGGTGCACACAGAACTGCAAGTCCACTTGTTAATACAATACTATTTATTCATACATACACAGCTAATGTTAATCAATCACACAACCAATATGTTATTTTATAGAATAGTAAAGTTCAAGTTCAATACTTGACTTAGCTTTTGAATGACTGGCAAGTACCTAGGCAGATATTGGCCTTTATTCACGTGCTGGTCTCTGTAGTCCTCGGTGTAGTCTGGTCCTTCGGTCTGGTCTGATTCTTTGGCTCTGGTCTTCCTCCTGTAAATGGTGTGGTGACTCTTTTCATGGTGGCAATTGCTGATGATGGTCATTGTTGTTTTGTTCCTGTCCTTGGGTTATGCAGCACCTTTTATCCCTCATTGGTTTTGTGCCTTTTTAGGAGGTCTCTGGGTTATTACCAATCTATCAATCAGGGTTTGGTCACCCTGATCAATAGGTTATTACCAATCTATCAATCAGGGTTTGGTCACCCTGATCAATAAAGTCCAATCAAGTGCTGCCGCACCAATTTCTGGGTATGTACCCAATGGTCATACCTGTAAGTGTTGGTGGCACATAGGTCAACTACCTCACTTCCAAATAAGGGGTTTGGGCATTCCTCTGTCTGGTAAACAAGTATGTTTTACTGGAGAGTGATTTTGTCTTTGGGATGGCTGATTTTATGTGTATTCTGTAGTTTGGAGCTGCAATCTGTTTATCTCTGTCCAATATTGATTTAAGGCTGCAGCCTGTCCATTTCTGTATTTGGCCAACTGTCCCAGCATTGTTTGCAAATCACTGTTTGGCCATACTGCAGACTTGGATGTTGCATTTTTTTCCGTATTTTGGGGTCAAGGAACTTTGCAATTTCCAGTACGCTTTGGCAACATGGCCCTTTTTGCCTCTATTTTTGTACCTACAAATTTGTATTCTACAAATACATAAACAGCAAAAGAGTAACTAGGGAGAGAGTAGGGCCTCTTAAGGATCAACAAGGTCATCTATGTGCGGATCCACAAGGGATGGGTGAGATCCTAAATGATCCTAAATGAGTGGCGAATGTTGTTCCTCTCTTCAAGAAAGGAAATAGGAATGACCCTGATAATTATAGGCCAGTTAGTCTTACTTTGGTGGTCAGTAAGTTAATAGAAAGGGTCCCGAGAGATAGGATTTATGACCATTTGGAAAGATGCAGTTTAATCCAGGATAGTCAGCACGGCTTCATGAGGGGTAAACCCTGCCTCACAAATTTGATTGAATTCTTTGAGGACGTAACTAAGTGTGTGGACGAAAGTAGAGCAGTTGATGTTGTATACATGGATTTTAGTAAGGTGTTTGATAAGGTTCTCCATGGTACGTTCATGAAGAAGATAAGGATGTGTGGGATAGAAGGAAGTTTGGCCAATTGCATAAGTAACTAGCTGTATCATAGAAGACATAGGGTGGTGGTGGAAGGAAAATTTTCAGACTGGAAGCCAGTTACCAGGGGTCAGTACTGGGTCCTCTGCTATTTGTGATTTTTATCAGTGACTTGGAAGAGGGGGCTGAAGGGTGGGTTAGTAAATTTGCTGATGACATCAAGATTGGTGGAGTAGTGGATGAGGTGGAGGCTCTTGCAGGCTGCAAAGAGACTTGATAGGATGCAGAGCTGGGCTGAAAAGTGGCAGATGGAGTTTAACCCTGATAAGCGTGAGGTGATTCATTTTGGTAGGACAAACTTGAATGCAGATTACAGGGTCAACAGCAGGGTTTAAAAAGGCACTCTGCCTTTTCCTAAACTGCGACCATTCCGATAATAATCTTCCCTCCTGTTTTTGCCATCAAAGTGGATAACCCACATTTATCCACATTATATTGAATTTGCCAAGTACTTGCCCACTCAGCCCACTTGACTGGTATCATCCAATACTTATTCTGCCACTGACACAGTGGCAGCAGAGTATGCCATAAACAAGATGCACTGTAGTAACTTGTCAAGCCTCCTTTGACAGCATCTTCCAAATCTATGACCTCTACTGCCTAGGAGAACAAGCTATCAACTGCAAGAGAACAGCACCACCTGCAACTTTCCCTTCAAATCACATACCATCCTTACTGGAAACAATATTGCTGCTCCATATCCTTGGCTGATAAAACTGAACATCTCTATAAGAGTACCTACACCACACAGACCTCCACAACAGTTCAATAAGGTAGCTCATCACCAACTTCTTAAGGCAATTAGAGATGGACAATAAATGTCATCTGTGTCAGCGATGCCCTTGCCCCATTAATGAATAAGAAAATCCAGCGCATTTCATGTTCTGAGGAATTCTCCGCCAATTAATTATTTTTGAAGAGTAGAATCATTGTTTCATAGGCAAATGTAATGGGCAATTTAAATGTTGGCCAGGGCAACCAGAGAACGTGTTCATCTTCAAAGAGTGACATGGTCACTTTTACAGCCTTCTAACTAGGCTGACAGGTCTGTGATGATGCAAACTCACTCAGCACTATTAGATTGTCAACCTAGATTAATTCTTCAAACCCTAGAGTGGGAATTTGAACGCAGCCTTTTGACTTAGTTTTGAGAGTGTCACCAAAGGGCAAAAACAGATGAAAGTATTAATTTAATCTGCTTCCCAATGGAACAGAGGAAATGACACATTCAGACAGATGAGCAAAGGGATTAACAAGTCCTATTTGGGTTTGCTAAAAACAGCTGGCATAAATCAGCAAAATGGCATTCTTGGTGTGACTATGACTGATAATTTAACTATGTTTAATTCAGTGATGGCTGCAATTTTTTCCTTGCTGCTTGTGTACCTCGTGCCTCAATGTGCCAATTACATTCACAATTATGTGAATAATCGGATGACACTGATTGGAAATAAAATCTACAATCCACAAACATCAGTTAAAATACATTTGGATGATGTATTCTGCATAAATATATTTTAAATACCCAATTTCTGAAAATACAATTGGAATCAAAATAATAAAAAACATTTACAACAAAAATGCAAATTGTAGTTATAGCCATGTGACATTCCATTCTGAGTACAAATGGACCATTGCAGACAGTGTGATTGGCTGTTTATTAATAAATAATTTCTGGGATCTATCCATTGAATTTAAGAGTCCCAAAACATTTCTGATAAATTTGTTTGAATAAATATACCAACACCTTTAATTATCAATGGAATTGGTTCCAAAGATATTATGTAAGAAAATGCTGACGTAAGTATTGTATTGGGAATATTTACAAATGGTCTAATTTTTGGGGAGTGAAAGGAACGCAAAATGTGTTCAAAAACAGTGTGAAAAATGGCAGATTGCCATTATCACTTCTGTATTTCAACTATATTCTTTCCAGCAAGGACAGCTGCATTCTCTTTTCCACTAAGATGTTGTGACAAATATTCATCTTACATTGTAAACGTCAAAGAAAATGAACTATCACTGTTGACAAAAAATGTTGCTTTCCTTAATTTTCCAAAGAATGAAATAATGTTGGGCCCAAAGCATGCAGTTTTCAAAGTCCTTGACCATTCAATGTTTCCACTAGCTCTGTTGTTGCAACAAAATATATTCTTCCTTGGTTGAAGATCAGGTAAAAATTACATCTTCATTGAAGGTCAGGTTCAGGAGTACCCTTTAGTTATTTGTCCAGTGCAACCTACTGTGCTTAATTGAGCCACAGAAACTGATAATGTCCCCAATTTGATCCTTGCCTTGTGACACTAATTGGACAATAGATGGAGTGATACAGTGGATTTCTGTCTTTGATCACTGTGCAATGACCCTTCCAAGGAAATGGATGCCTGTGGATATTAAGCGATGGTAGAATCAGGCTTGGCTGTAATGGTACTGATGAATAACCTGTCATTATTTCTTACCTGAGTTCAGACCTGAAGAATGATCACTTGAGTGTGGTACTGGAGTTTGGTTACTGTCCACATAAGAAAATACTCCCATGTTACAAAGATATGATCATTAATCCACAGTTACAAGTGACTACTTTGAAAATGATTGGTGTGGGCCTATCAGAAAGAGGAAATGTTTCAATATTAAACCATAAATGTCTCTGGGGTGAAAGGATTGGGACAAACAGGAGGATTTGTTAATTCTTCTTCACTTTTTAATGTACAGTAATTTCAGTTAGCAAGATGTGGAAAGTCACTTATGACTATCGCAATCGCAGGTTTGTGTACTAATACACTTAGTTTGACAATTTATCAAATACTTTATTTCTCTGGGATAAAATTCTTGCTTCCCTGCGAGAGTTCTGATATTTTGGTGAGCTAACAGCCAATCTGCAGCTAAAAAATGCACCCTTTGTATAAGAAAAAAATTGATACACATTTGTGTCTTATCTGTGCTGAGACATAGCTCAGAAAAATATGCTTAAGTTTTGATCTTGCACTTTACATCCTATTGAAAGTATAAAGGCTATATATGTATAGATATATATCTAAAATGGCAAGATCACAAAACTGGCTAAAAATTATGACTGATTTGTAGAATCATTTGGTTGTTGATTTTAAAATATGAGGAATTGCAAGGAAACTGAAGGTGAAAGTCACTGCTGGTGATATTGGCCATGATTCTCCCATTGCGACCTGCAATTTTTCTGGCAGGAGATGCACGTTTCGGCCATCTTGTGGGTTCCCTGCCAACTTTCATGATCCCAGCCAGGGCAAAATGGCACCGTGAGGAACCTGTAGGTGGGCCACTGATTAACATGAGTTTACATACCTTTACGTGTCATTTTTGGAATACATACAGCAATCTCCGCCCACATCTGCATCTCCCATCTCTTTGGCGTGATGTAACCTTGATGCAAATCAAAGTAGGTATTTAAAAGTCTCAACCTGGTGTGGCAGCCTTCAACTGGCGTGAGGAGGTAAGTGCTACTAGCAGAGCACAGGGGATGTTGCAGGTGGGCCCTGGAGATGCCTGGTGGCCTTACTCCTGCTGTCTTCAGGTGTTGGCCCATGGACTATTGCTATCTGGGGTGGGGATTGGGAGGGCTTCAATTTCCTCACAGCTCTCTGGGTGAGCTTCCATCAGGAAGTCTGCACACACCCCCACTCCACACTTCCACCCCCGCCCTGAGAAGCGCCGTCATGCACAGTGGGAAGCAGCCTCAAGGGCTCCCCCCAACCCCCCTCCCCCACCCTACCAGGCAGTGCTGAAACACAGTGTGGGGAGCAGCCTCGAGGCTCCCGCTCACTTTCCCCCTCCACGGCACTTTGCAGTGGCATTGTCCTGCCGCAGGATGTGGTCAGGGACTGGACTAAGTGCTGGTGTTCCGGAGTTGGGGAGAAGTGTACCATGTGCTGACCGAGGCCTAACCAGATGAAGCAGCAGCTGCTCCAGGCCGGGGTGCAGAGGTTCAGACATGGACTGCATGGAATCTGCTGTCACTGGGCTCACATGTGATGCTGATTTGCACTCTGTCCTTGCCCTGTGACATGGGTCAACAACACATGCCTGTATCAGATGCTGCAGTTACATACATTGCAATGGCTCAAGGGTGCGCATTGCCCATGGCTGCACACTGACTTACATAACTTGTGCCAGAATTTGTCATAATGGGAAATCCTCACAACCCTAATTGCACCACACCTGGATTGTGCAGTGTTGCCAGCACCCACAAGTGGGGATTCTGACACAATTGAGGGATTGGGAGGGCTATCTAACCAATGATAATAATCCGTCATTCTTTCCAAATCCACTGTGCAGATGGATCTTGGTTTGCACGATCTTAAGCTGGCCATGTTGGTGGCAGCAGGGGCGGAGGAGGAGGAGGAGGTGGCGGCTCAGGAGGTGGCGGGCATGGAGAGACCACCACAGGAGCAGCCAGCATCAGACGCTCAAGATGGAAGGCAGCGGACTGCTGCTGAGAGCCAAGAGGTAGGTGGGCAGCCTCCCAAGAGGGTGCACAGAAGGCAGAGGATGCCAAGAGCAAGGAGGTCCAGGCCCCACAATTCCTTCGAGGCCCTCTTGGAAGAGATATGCCACCGCCGGCTGCACCTGTCCAAGACCACGGTATGACACATTTGTGAAGTGCTCTCATACTTGGCACCTGAGGGGAGAGGAGGGAAGGGCAGCAAGGGATGCTGTGACTGCAGCCCGCTTCACTTAGCTGTGCTGTGTAGTGAGGGGAGTGCAACCAACACACATCCACCTCACCCCAGGACTGCGGCTATTCTGCCTCCAAACCGACTTGGGCCCTCAAGCCACTACATCACCCTTCCCTGATCCAGTCACCCAAACACGATATCCCCAGAAACATCCGACCCTATTAATGTGCCTGGCTGGCAATGGTTGCAAATCTTGGTTGAATGCTGGAGGATGATGATGACTCGCTGTTGTGTACGCTGGGATCATGCCCCTGGTGCAATTCAAGTCTGACTCCTACCTGTACTTCAAATGCACATTGTAATATCATAGTTCTGTATGTTATTACAGTGATGCCTAAATTGGTGGCACAGTGGTCAGCACTGCTGCCTCACAGCGCCAGGGACCTGGCTTCAATTCCTGGCTTGGGTCTGTGCAGAATGTCTGCATGGGTTTCCTCAAGGTGCTCCCACAGTCTGAAAGATGTGCTGGTTAGATGCGTTAATCATGCTGAATTCTCCCTCAGTGTACTCAAACAGGCACTAGAATGTGGCAATTAGGGGATTTTCACAGTAACTTCATTGCAGTCTTAATGTAAGCCTACTTGTGAAAATAAATAAAACTTAAACACATCAAATGTATAAAAAACCAATAGGTGTTGTATGAAATCAGATAATCATCGAAATGTGGTAATGTACCCCCACAGCTCTAATAGATAGGGAATTCCAAACTTTTGACTCAGTGACAATGAGAAGCAGCATTATACATCCAAGTAAGGATGGTGTGTCACTTAGAGGAGAACTTGGAGGTGGCATTGTTCCTATGTGCTTGCTGCCCTTGTTCTACCTGTTGGTACATGTCACAGCTTTGGCAGTGCCTCTTGTAGACGATGCACACTGCTGCCACTGTGTGCTAATGGTAGAGCAAATGTATGTTTGGGCTGCTTTGTCTTGGATGGTGTCAAGCTTCTTGTGTTATTGAAGGTTTAATCATCCAGGCCAGTGGAATATAATCCATTAGTGTTGTAAATGGTGGAAAGAATTTAGGGAATTAAAGCCTGAATCACTCGCCACAGAATAGCCAATTCTCCACAGAAAGCCCAGTCTCTCATCTGCTCTAGTACTCAAAGTATAGGGCTCCTCCAGTTTGGCTTCTCGTCAATGGTCATTTTGATGCTGAGGAATCCAACAATATTAAGATCAAAGGTGGGTGGTTAGTCTAAATGGAGATGGTTGCTGTCTGAAGTTATATGATGTGAATATTCTTCACCCACTTATCAGCCCAAATTAAGTTTCGCTGCATACAGACATTAATAGCTTCAGTATCTGATGATTTGCAAATAGAACTGAAAACTGTGCCATCATCACCAATGAACACCAGTTTTTAACTTATAATGAAGCAGCTGATGATGGTTGGGCCTATCTCACCATCCTGAGGAATACATCGAGATGATTGACCTCCAACACCCATATCTATCTTCTTTAGTGCCATGTATGACTCCAAGTTTTCCTTTGATCCTCATAAACTGCAATTTTAATAGGGCTCCTTATTGTCACATTTGGCCAAATGTTACCTGGATGTCAAGGGCAATCACTCCCACCTCACCTCTGTTTTGTTCACTTCGGACCAAGGCTATGATGAAATGTTTCTGTTTATTCATTCATGGATGCTGGCTGGCCCTAACTGCCTTTGAATTGAGTGCCTCACTTGGCCATTTCAGGAGGCAATTAAGAGTCAATCACATTGCTGTGGATGTGGGATCATATGTGGTCCAGACCTGGTAAGGATGACAGATTTCCTCTCTAGAACCAGTTAGGGTTTTATGACAATCAACAGTGAGGTTTTATGATCATCATTAGACTTTTGAATTACAGATTTTTATGGAATTCAAATTTCACCAGCTGTCATAGTGGAATTTGAACCCTGGAACTTTATTCAGGGTCTATGGATTACCAGTGTATTACACCACGACCTCCCCTACAGATGGGAGGTGGGCTTGATTCTGGGTGATGACGATATGTTCAAACACATTAGAGAGCAAGAGGATGCTGGGGATGGGGCAAGATTGAAACTGTGTTATTTTAAGAAATAAAGGAGTAAACCAATTTTTATCTGCAATACTGTGTGCATTTATTAGTCATAAACATTCAGCATGATCTCTCAGCCATCTAACAACTATAATTGGAGTCAAGTTATCCTTTCAGTTTTGTCCTTTTGGATGGCTAAGCTCCAAAATATCCAGCAGTAAAATATTTACCAAAACTTGTTCTGGTAGAAATCAAAACAATCTGCTGCAGATCTCATTTAAATTAGTGCTAAATTCTAATTGGTGTTAATGATAGTGGGACTGTCAGTATTGCAATTCTATTTAATCTGGCAATTAAAGAATATAGAACATACATACAGACTGTGTAATTTACCACTGATTAACTGTAGATTGTCACTTGACAAACATGTAGTGATTACTTGGCAAGTGTTAATCCTTTAGTACAACTGTCATATGTATCAACAACACCAAGTACAATCTGCATCAAAGTCCACTAGGAAATCAAATGATGATATTAAAAAAATGGAACCCAGTAGAATAGTCTAACTCTACAATAGAGAGAGTGAACTCATACAGCCATAGAGTCATAGAGGTTTACAGCATGGAAACAGGCCCTTTGGCCCAACTTGTCCATACTACCCTTTTTATTAAACACCGAATCTGGTCCTAATTGCCTGCATTTGGCCCATATCTCTCTTTACCCATCTTATCCATGTAATTGTCTAAATGCTTTTTTAAAGACAAAATTGTACCCATCTCTACTACTACCTCTGGCAACTTGTTCCAGACACTCACCACCCTCTATGTGAAACAATTGCCTCTCTGGACCCTTTTCTCTCCCCTCTCACCTTAAACATATGCCTCCTAATTTTAGACTTCCCTATCTTTGGGAAAAGATATTGACTAGTATTTGATCTGTGCCCCTCATTATTTTATAGATCTCTATAAGATCACCCCTCAGCCTTCTACGTTCCAGAGAAAAATGTTCCAGTCTATCCAGCCTCTCCTTATAACTCAATCCATCAAGTCCCAATAGCATCTAGTAAATCTTTTCTGCACTCTTTCTAGTATAGGAATATCCTATTGAAGTTGCTTGTTCTACTAAAAATGCGATTTACCCAGCAATTTGAATTAAGTGTCATAAATAACACAGTAAAATTAGAAATTAATGGTAAATAATTAAATTATCATATATACATCTGAGTCTACACCAAGTTTACTTACAAGGATTTAAAATATCTCAGCAATCACAGGACTTCTATACACATTTTCACAACTCTGGCTTTTCAAGTTTTTCTCTGGAAGTTTCTATTTACTTTAGTTTGCCAAGGCTACTCCCATACAATCAAGCACCGTGAAATAAACCAGTCGAGCAATAAATACAAACGAACACCAATCAACAAAATTATTGAACACTAGGGCGGAATTTTCCCACCTTGCATGCAACGTGTTTTGTGGTGGGCGGGAGTAGAGAATCTAGCAGCGTCCAAAAAATCAGGACAGTGCTACATGAAAGCAGTTTGCAGTTCTCCCAGTGGTGGGTTAATGGCAGGTCATATATCCCATTAACTAGTGGCATGAACGCCATTTGCATTCATTACCATCTCATAAATATTCATTAAACCTGCTGCTCACTGGAACGATGTGGTGCCTTACTGGCAGGAAATCACATTGGTCTTAATCACGGTTGAACAGTGGTTGGATGTCACTTTGCTCACGATTTCAATGTGTGTGCTACATTCATAACTTACCTGCCACAGTGCGATGCCAGTGGAATGCCACATTGCTGGGGTGTAAGGTTAGTCTGCTCCCAGTGGGTGCCTTTGTAATCCAGAAGGACAGCACAGTGCCGTGGCACTCAGGCAGGACTGAACATTCAGAGACCAGTGGGAGTAAAGTTTAATGGACACACAAAGGTCAAACAGGCAGGAAGGGATTGAAAGGGATTGGGGGGAGAGGGGGGCGAGGAATGATGGAAGGCAGAGGGGCAGGAAGGCTTTGCAAAGCTGTGGAGGACGAGGAGGGGGAACACTGTCAGGCAGAGGGGAGACCCAGGAGTGGGTAGCTGCAAACCAACAAGGAAAACTGTGATGTCGAGAAACAAAAGGGTGGAAGGAATAGTGGGATAGCACATGAATGAATGGCAGTGGATGCACACAAACTCTGGAATAGGGAAGGGGGTGTGATGTGTGTTAGTATGGGACAAAAGAGATGGGTCACACTGAGACTGTGAGGTGTGGGGGGCGTCAGAAGGGAGACAGTGTAAAGTTCAGTCCTGACGATGATGGGGAACTCAATAAAAGTCAAAGTTTGGCCTGGGGCTAGCAGATTGGAGTGAGAGAATTGAGGCACTCCCTGGCTTTGCAGTCAGGACTGAGAGAGTAGACTGCCCTGGGGTTCTGTGGAGCTCACAGTGAAGAGTGACAGAAAAGATAAAGTCTTGGGATGCACCGAACCAAACTATGGGGTTATACATGGCACGTATCTGGTACTCCTACTCCAAGGAGGGGCAAGGGCTGTGAATTTATATGGGATAATGCACACAGTCGTTGGCTTGTCAGGCTCTGTACTGGTTCTGTTGATGGGAGACATCTGCAGCCTGTATTTAGGAAAAATGTAATGGGGGAATGGGGGATATGTGAAGCTTTCACATGAAGGGAGTGGGGTGTCTCCTCTGTAGATGCTTGTGCACACAGCCACTCAAAGAGGGTAGAGGTCCATTTGAGGCATGGACACCTATTACTGGGGGAGGCTGGAGAATAGCAGGAGGGAGGGTGCTCCACCTTCACATTGTGAGATTTCAGGTAAATATCTGGGACTTGGACAGTGAGAGAGGTAGTGTGAAGCTGATCTCTAGGTAATAGTGGGGAAACGCCACCTTCCATTCTCTAAGTTATAAATTGAAAATAGAAGTGAATCTGCACGGGACGGGCCTGAAGCTGTGTGGGAGGACAACACTGCTGGATTAAAGGACCCTTTCTGGGTGCACCATCTGATTTGTTGGTACCACAAAATTCAAATGGAGTCTGAGCTGACAGAAAGGAGGAAGACCTCTTGAGAAGGAAGCCATTGGAACCCATGCTTTTTGCTGCGCTGTAACACGAAAATGTAGGAGTCACTCATTGCACTCATTGCATTTCAGCATTAACAAATATGTAACTTGGAAATATACGCAACTGTTAAGGAGCCCATGTAGCATCTCATCAATGAAAGTCTTCCATGTGATTTCCAGAATTGGCATTTATAATGGGTCAAAGGATATTCAGTCATTAATCAAGGAAGTCACAGATCCCATCTACATCAAGACACATTACTGTGTGAAGTGCATACTTAAAGAAGACAGCCAGGCTGAAAGATTCAATGCATTTGCAGCTATCCCAGGCTTCCCAAGTATGCAAGCTGCAATCAGCCTTTGTGGCCCTTGTGGCTTTAGAGGCTCCATGACAGCAGTCACTAATGTTTATCAACTGTACAGGCTTTCATGCCATCAGTGAACAACTGGTGTGAGATCATCAGAAGCACATAATGTATATTTGATTTAGGCTGGGAATTCCCATGACTCATACATTCTGAGTCATTCCCAGGGCCCTCAGAAATTTGAAGGGTCTGAGCAACTGCAGGCTTCACTGCCTGGGGATAAGAGGTACCTACTGAAATTCTGGCTCATAGCACCCAAGCATCAGTCTAAGAGTGCCTCAGAAGAGAGGTACATCGCAGCTCAAAGCTCCACACAGTTCCTATTTGTGTACATCATAGGCATTCTGATGTTTGGATCACTCAGATGGGGCTTTGCATTGCATTCTATATAGGGTCTCCTGCTTCATCATTGTGTGTTTCCCTTTCATGACCTGACACTGCAAAAGGGAGATCCCTTTATAAAGGGGAAGAATTGGAGGAGGATAAGAGCTCCTCAGAGGATGAAGAGCAAGAGGGTCAGGAAGAAAGAGATGAGGATCAGCTTCCAGGGGACGACACCATTGAGGAAACACAATGTGGAAGACATGTCCGTGTCACATTAATTGCTACCAGATTCCAGGAGGAGGAAGGTGAAGGCTGTGGGCAATGGCCACATTCCCCCTGGTCCTGAATACTGTTCCATACACTAAAAGAAATATCCAACCTGTCACATTGAGAACAGGTTTAGCGTTCAGACTTGCACATTTTGCCTCCAAATTCACCAGGCCATGATCTCTAAGGAAGTCTGTGGTGTTACATGTGCTCATTCTGGAAAGTGAGAATTAACACAACAGCGAGAACACTGCATCAGAACACTGCTCTGGTATCTGAAGATAGCTCCATCGCATATCAAGCTATGTGAAGATTGTGGAGTTGTGAAATGTTGCTGACAGTATTTGGGTAGTAGAAAGTGGATACTGCTCTGGAATGATATCTTTGTTTACCACCTTCATGTTTAAGTTCACCACCTTTCCCTTATGCGATGATTGCATTTGATATACACAGTGATAGGTCAATTTGCTCAAACAGTTCGATAGATCAATTTGCTTGTCTTGATTTATCCGAATGACCTGAACTTGGGTGTATGGAGTCTGATTTCAAAGTACGCAGATGATATCAAACTATGCAATGTGGTAAATAGTTGCAGTATAGCAGTAGATTTCAGGGGAACAGCGATAGAGTGGTGGAATGGGCACATACATGGCAGAAGTAATTGAAATGTGAAGTGATGCACTTTTGGAAAAATAATATGGAGAGACAGTAACATCTAATTTTTACCACTAGGAAGAGAGATGCATATTCACAAATCCTTGGAAGTGGTAGGACAAGGTGATAAGGCAATTAATAAAGCCTATGGGATAGTCAAGTTTGTAAATGGGGGAATTAATACGAAAACAAAGTTATTGTGGTGAATCTTTACAAATCGCTCATTAGTGTTCAGCTGGTGTATTATTCTATGCAGCACAATTATGAAGACTGTCAAGGCCTTGGAAAGGATCCACAGGAGTTTATAAGGATGAAACCAGGAATGAAGGACTTCAGTTATGTGAAGTGATTGGAGAAACTAAAATTGTTCTTCTGAGAGCAAAGAAGGTTAAAAAGACCTAATAGGGGCATTTAAAATTATGCAGGGTATGGTGCAAGTAAGGGAAACTCTTTCCTCAAGTGGGTCAGTAACTAAAGGCAAGAGATTGAAAATAATGGACAAATAAACTAGATAGAAAATGAGGAGAAATGATATGACACAGGGACTTGCTGTACACTGGAATGCATTACCTGAAAGTGAGCAGAAATCAGATTTTACAAAGACTTTTTGAAGGAGGTGGGAGTGTATATGAAGAGGATTAATTTTCAAAGTTATGGGAAAATGGCGGGGAGTGGGACTAACTTGGAAATTCATTCAAATCAGATCTTTTAAAGAGCCAGTACTGGCATCATGGGCTGAATGGTTTCTTCTGTGTTGTAAAACTCTATGAATCAATGGGAGAGAAATTCGTTCATGTCGAGCTACACTACTCAGAGTTACATCCCCTGGTTAGCAATGTTAGTCTGGAATCGGCATCATGCGAACAAATTTCTTCCACACTAAATCTAAATCAGTAACTGTGATTTCCTCTGCCCACCGCTTGCAACACAATCCTAAATCCATTCTTAGCAGATTTACGATTTATGATGCACACAGTAGTCACAGGAACATTTTTTTCACATGTGAGAAATTATAGGCTTGAAAAGATTTTCTGCTGCTCTTCGTAACATTGTGAACATGCAATGATAGAAAATGTCTACACCATTGACCTTGCCACACCAGCATCCTCAAAAAGAATGTCTGGTTATTGCATTTTTCTATGCAAAATTATCAAAATAATGCTTCTTCCCACCAAGCAATTCTCTCCCTCTCCTGAGGGCAGGAGCACCTGCAGAAGGATAGTGTTAATGGCAGCTCTCTGAAACCTTGTTGAAATCATTATTCTTCATATTAGCTAAGGCAATGGGACTCAGGCTTTCCTGGGGATTTCTGGTAGGGCAGGAATGTGGTCTGCTGTAGATGGGCCCCCAATCCAACCATTGTCCTCCACCCTGACCCCAGCCAGATTTCAAAATCCAGAAGTATTATTCTAGAAATGGTGATCACCTCAGTTTCTGCTCCAGAGAAGCTCCAGAGCTGTACTGGAACTCAGAAGCACTGGCCCCAAGAACAAGGCTAACCCGTTGCACTGGGGGCATGCTGATGCCCACGATTGTGGTTTCCCTAAGCTAGGGTAAAGGATCTAGGTAGCCAATGAAGTTAAAATGAGGCTTTGTCTGATGCAAATTTTTAAAGCCATCTCAGCCTTTTGACTAAGATGAAGCATTATATCAAGCCTGGGAGGGGGTGCAATGCCTCATCCTGTCAGCTTGGATCTTGTTCGATCAAGCCCAAGATGGGATACTGTGTTTCATCTTTTCAGATGGATCTGGTTTGGCTCTCATGTGGGGACCTTGAATTGGATTTAATCTGAATTGGGTTTTTTGGTTGGAATAAAAGTACCAAAAGCACCAAAAAAAAGAACCTGCTCCTGTCTGGGAATCTCAGCAATTTCTGGAGCTGCTGGTGAAAGATAAAAGAGAGAAAAATAAAATCTCTTGGACTCTGATGAAGGTTGATCCAAACTTAAAATGTTGGCTCTGTTCTCTCTTCAAGATGCTGTCAGACCTGCTGAGATTTTCCAGCATTTTCTGTTTTTGTTTCAGATTCCAAAATCTAGAGTAATTTGCTTTTATCCTGGGATCTTGGCATGGTTGTGCTTGAAGATTATTGAAAAACCCTACTATGGACACTATTTCCCCATCCTTCTGGTTAATGGATGGTCCCGGCATTCAGCATTCAATCAGGGTAAGTGGTGAGAAAATAAACAGTCTGTCTTTCCCTCATCATGATTTCTTCACCATCACGATCCACTCTCCAAAATGGAGCGAAGCAAAATTCTGGCCCTGCCCATATCAGTTCCACTGGAAAATTTGTAGAAATTCAAGAACAATTTGCATTAATACACATTTAACATAGGAAAACGTTGCAGGGTTGACAGTGAGTTAAAGAAGGAGATTTTGGAGTGGGTGACTAACGCCAGGGAAAAACAGTTGGCTTTTAAGAGAATCTTGAAAAGTTAGAAGTTTATTTATCAGTGTCACAAGTAGGCTTACATTAACACTGCAATGAAGTTAGCATGAAAATCCCTTAGTCACCACATTCTGGCGCCTGTTCGGGTACACTGAGGGAGAATTTAGCATGGCCAAAGCACCTAACCAGCATGTCTTTCAGACTGTGGGAGGAAACTGGAGCACCCAGAGCAAACCCACGCAGACAAGGGGATAACGTGCAAACTCCACACAGTGACCCAAGCTGAGAATTGAACCTAAACACTGTGAGGCAACAGTACTAACTACTGTGCCACCGTGCCACCCCTGCGTCACTATGCTGCCTCGGTTGAAGGAGGAGAGGCGGGGCATTTTTGGGAGGGAACTTTAGAGGAAGCCTGATTACTGAAGACATGGCTCCCAGCACTGGGATGAAAGGAGTGAGAGGTGCATCAGAGGCCAATGTTAGAGAAGCTCAGAGCACTTGGGCTGAAGAACATTCCAGAAAGATTAGAGGTTGTGAGGAATTTGAATATAAGGATGACAATTTTAAAATAGAGACTTTGATGGACTGAGGGTCAATGTAAGTCAGTAAGGACAGGGGTAATGACCAAGTGGGATTTGGTGCAGGTTAGGATAAAGGCAGCTCAGGATTATGGAGGCCAGGGCCAGAGCGCAGAATAGGTGAGTCCAGTAGTCAGAAAAGACTTGGGTGAGCATTACCACAGAGGCTGAGCTGAGGGAAGGCCAGTGCCAGTTGATGTTACAAAGTGGGAAATTGGTGGGTGAATGTTCAGTTCAGGGTCAGAAGGATGTTGAGATTGAAAACAGTTTGGTTCAGCCCAAGCTGATGATCAAGACAGGGATGAAATCGATGGTTCGGGAATTAAATTAATGGTGGAGGTCAAAGACAGTGACTTTGGTCATTTCATGGATTTGTTGAAAGAAATTATAATTCATCCAGGACTGGATGTCTGACCAGCCAGAAGTGGTGCAGTAGAGTCGGATGGTGTGAATTATCATGGCTGGAATTTTATCTGTATCAGTTGGTTCATGGACGTGGAACCAAAAGTGGGTGGTGAAAGCATCCGACTCTCATCTCCATTCATGTAGTGACCGTGTACCAGTCAGTCAATCAATGGACTTGTCTCTCAGAACTGTTTCCAAAAAGGGCACGAGGCTGATTGTAATATTTAAATACAGATTAAAATATTACAAGTGAGCTGGGGATACAATTGTCAGGGCTCACTTGCCTGTGCAGCCTTGCTGGTAAAGGCTCGCTCTAGCAATAATCATGTATGGTCCCCATCAAAGGGACCAGACATGATGGTTTCGTCAGTAGGGCCAGAGGACATTGAGTCCCCCAGGAAGTTGGGGACAGATGGGGTGTCCCTTGAGGACTGCTGCCACTCTGAAACAGCAATTGGGAGTGGGAGGTGAACCACTGCCACATTGCAACCAGTGATCACCCAGTCTGTGTATGACGCAGGCTTGGTTGTGGACGATCTGGGTATGGGTATGGCGATCAGATGGCCCATGCGGCTGTGGGGCGGGGGGGGGGTAACGATAGCGATTGGTCCAGGCAGGGGCATGGGGAGGCATCAGCTGCAGATCCCTGGAGTAGGTGGGGGGCTGGAATTCAGCCATGAAGGCCTTCTGTAGCTGGGGGAGGTAGTAATTGTCAGATTTCTATGTTCTTGAGCACCCTCTGCTACTATCTGCCATCGTTTGGGTGAGCTAGGGTCCGCCCACTATCCTGACTGGCGAGAATAATGTTTGGCCTCATTATTTTGACAGACTCAAGTAAGATTCGATTTTTAACTCGCCCAAAAAAGTGGCGCAGAATTCTCCCATTTTCATGCTCACTTGGCACATAGAATGTTTTTAGTAAGATCGATCCCATTTTTTTTATCCTGGTAAGAGCATGTATTGAGGACAGAGGCTTGGGGTTTTTTTCTTTTCCCTTGCCTGTTATCCTGTAAATTCGGGATTACTATCTTTTATATCCTTGCTGATGGCTCTTCGACCAGTAAACTTCGGCAATGTTGGGGAAGGATGGTGGGAGAGGAGGATTGGTGCCTGGCCAGGGACCCTCTTCTTCCTTTTCTCTTGTCGGGGAACACTCCAAGTGGGTTGTATGTCTCAAAGATTGCATGATACATATTGAATTTTTTTTTAATCCTTGCATTTGTACAAGAGCACAAGGAGCTAAGTTTGATACAAATATGTAGAGGGACAGGTAGTATTGAGGAAGCAGAGGAGCTACAGAAGGACTTGGACAGACTAGGAGAGTAGGCAAAGAAGTGGCAGATGGAATACAATGCAGAAAAGTGTGAGGTTATGCCCTTTGAAGGAGGAATGGAGGCATAGACAATTTCTAAATGGAAAAATGCTTAGGAAATCAGAAACACAAAGGGACTTGGGAGTCATTGGTCAAGATTCTCTTAAGGTTAACGTTCACGTTCGGTTGGCAGTTAGGAAGGCAAATATAATGTTAGCATTCATGTTGAGAGGGCTAGAATGCAAAATCAGGGATGTATTTCTGAGGTTGTTTAAGGCTCTGGTCAGACCCCATTTGGAGTATTGTGAGCAGTTTTGGGCCCATATCTAAGGAAGAATGTGTAGCTTTGGAAAGGGTCCAGAGGAGATTCACAAGAATGATCCCTGGAATAAAGAGCTTGTCATATGAGGAACAGTTGAGGACTCTGGGTCTGTACTCATCGGAGTTTAGGAGAATGAGGGGAGATGTTATTGAAACTTACAGGATACTGTGAGGCCTGGATGTGGACGTGGAGAGATGTTTCCACTAGTAGGGAAAACTAGAACCAGAGGGCACAATTTCAGGCTAAAGGGACAATCCTCAAAACACAGATGAAGAGGAATTTCTTCAGCCAGAGATTGCTGAATCTGTGGAACTCTTTGCTGCAGAAAGCTGTGGAGGCCAGGTCATTGAATGTCTTTAAGACAGAGATAGATAGGTTCTTGATTAATAAGTGGGTCAGCAGTTATAGGGAAAAGGCAGGAGAATGGGGATGAGAAAATTATCAGCCATGATTGAAAGGCGGAGCAGACTCGATGGCCAAGTGGCCTAATTCTGCTCCTATGAGTTATGGTCTTTTGGTCTTATTCATTTGCAGTACCCTTTTCTTTAATTATAGATAAGGTGAGAAGTGCCACAGCAGGGTGATGTGTGGACTGATAGATGTAGTAGTGGTGGTTGTTATGGCCAAAAGTCCTCATTTTAGATGAGGAAAGCCCCGTTAGAAATTTTTGTGGCTGTTTTTCTTTGTTCTTCGTCAGTTATTCTGTTTGTAAGAAATCCTGTGCTTATCCTATGCAAAAGACTAAACATCCTGGAGTGGATTGGACTTTTTTTCCTTGCTGTTGGAGTTTCTGGTTGGTGGGAGTTTGGGGGAGATGTATGGTGATGCTTGCAGAAGCATGGTTGATTCCCTTTGAGTGACAAGTTTCTATTTTATTGCTCTGTATAAGGGGTGCACTGTAGAGTAATGTTTTCATGGACTTATCCTGTTGTCCTGAGTTCCCAAACTTTGTAAAAATCTGTTTTCCTTTCAATATCCGTAAAGAAAGGATGTACCGACCACAGTGGCAGGGTTGTGATGTCTGAATCTTTGAATTGTTTGTATTGACAGAGCCATAGCAATGTGGTTGACTCTCAATTACTCTCTGAAATGGCCAAGAAAGCCACTCAGTTGTATCAATTGCTACAAAGTCTCAAGAAAGAAATGAAACCAGATGGACTACCTGGCATCAACCTAGGCATGATGTGGGTAAGCCGGCGTTGGACTGGCGTAAACACAGTAAAAAGTCTGACAACACCAGGTTTTAGTCCAACCTATTTATTTGATAATATACTCACTAGCTTTCGGGGTTACCCCCTTCGTCAGGTGAATGGAGAGTTCTGGCCTCAGTCTGAGGCCAGAACTCTCCATTCACCTGACGAAGGGGGTAACCCCGAAAGCTAGTGAGTATATTATCAAATAAATAGGTTGGACTAAAACCTGGTGTTGTCAGACTTTTTACTGTATCAACCTAGGCACCAGAAAAGACAACACAAAAAAACAAACAGCCCTGTCAACCTTGCAAAGTCCTCCCTACTAACATCAGGGGGCTAGTGCAAAAATTGGAAGAAACACCTACAGACTAATCAAGCAACAACCTGACATAGTCATTCTCACAGAATCATACCTTACGAATAACACCCCAGACACCACCATCACTATCCCTTGATATGTCCTATCCCACCAGCAGGACAGACCCAGCAGAGGTGGTGGCACAGTGGTATACAGTCGGGAGGGAGTTGCCTTGGGAGTGCTTAACATTGACTCCGGACCCCATGAAGTCTCATGGCTTCAGATTAAACATAGACGAGGAAATCTCTTACTGGTACCACATACAACCTTCTTCGCTGATGAATCAGTACTCCTCCACATTGAACAACACTTGAAAGAAGCACTGAGGGTGTTAAGGGTACTAAATGTACTCTGGATGGGGGATTTCAGTGTCCACCACCAAGACTGGCTTGGCAGCAGCATTACTGATCGAGCTGGTCGGGTCCTAAAGGATATAACTATAGACAGGGGCTGCAGCAGGTGGCGAAGGAAGCAACAAGGGGAAAAAACACACTTGATCTCATCCTTACCAATCTGTTGGCTGCTGATACAGTGGAGCCCTGATTTTACGCGTCCCAATTTAGCGTGAAATCAGATATGACGCGATATGACAGATGGACCCTTTTGCTCTTTCCGGTTTAGTGATTTAGCACGACCCCGATTTAGTGTGACCCTGATAACATTTGTGATAACATTTTACGGACCCCAATCATCACGTTACAATGGGGCTGCGCTGTACATCTGTCCATGACGGTATCTGTAAGAGTGACCACTGCACAGTCCTTGTGGAGACGAAGTCCCGCCTTCACATTGAAAATAACCTCCATCGTGTTGTGTAGCACTATCAACGTGCTAAATGGGACAGACTTCGAACCGATCTAGCAACTCAAGAATGGGCATCCATGAGGCACTGTGGGCCATCAACAGCAGCGGAACTATCCTCCAGCATAATCTGCAACATCATGGCCCAGCTGATCATGGCATATCAATGGCAAAAACAGCAAGTGTTAGACAGGGCTAAGCGATCCTACAACCAACGGATCAGATCTAAGCTCTGAAGTCCTTCCGCATCTAGTTGTGAATGGTGGTGGACAATTAAACAACTCACTAGAGGAGGAGACTCCACAAATACCCCCATCTCCAGTGATGGAGGAGCCCAGCACATCAGTGCAAAAGATAAGGCTGAAGCATTCTTCCACTGGTCCCCAGCATCTCAGATGCCAGTCTCTATCTAATTTGATTTACTCCACGTGATATTTATGGCTTTAAATTAAGGGGGGGTAGCTACAGGACGGATGTCAGGGGTAGGTTCTTTACCCAGCGGGTGGTGAGGGATTGGAATGCCCTGCCTGCTGCAGTTGTAAATGCGCCTAGTTTGGGGGCGTTTAAGAGATCTGTGGATAGGTTTATGGACGAAAAGGGATTGGTATAGGCTAGTGGGTCATTGTTTTTGTAACTGGTCGGCGCAACATCGTGGGCCGAAGGGCCTGTTCTGCGCTGTAATGTTCTATGTTCTATGTTCTATATCAAGAAAGGAATACTGTGGCAAGTGACTCACCTTCTGACTCCCCAAAACCTATCCACCAACTACCAGGCACAAGTCAGGAGTGTGAAATACTCCCCACTTTCCGGGATGGCTGCAACTCCAACAACGCTCAAGAAGCTTGACACCATCCAGGACAAAGCAGCCCGCTTGATTGGCACCACATCTACAAACATTCAATCCCTCCACCACCAATGCTCAGTAGCAACAGTGTGTACTATCTACAAGATGCACTGCAGCAATTCACCGAAGGTCCTGAGACAGCAGCTTACAAACCCACGACCGCTTGCATCTAGAAGGACAAGGACAGCAGATAAATGGGAAGACCAGTGCCTGCAAGTTCCCCTCCAAGCCACTCACCATCCTGACGTGGAAATATATCACCATTCCTTCACAGTTGCTGGGCCAAAGTCCTGAAATTCTCTCCCTAATGGCATTGTGGATCACCCACAGCATGTGGACTGCAGCGATTCAAGAAGGCAGCTCACCCCCACCGTCTCAAAGACAACTAAGGATGGGCAATAAATGCTGGCCAGCCAGCAACATCCACGTCCCACGAATGAATAAGAAAAAAAGACCTTTGCTGGTCTTCTTTGTGTATATATGTGAAATGATGATCACTCTGTACTATCCTGAATCCTGGGAACTCGTTGCGTAACGTACTGAATATAAAATTGAAAATTCTCAATGAAAGCATTTTAAAATTTTTTTAAAAATTGAGTATGGCTTGAATTTAAATTATTACCTTGTTTTATGAGCTTAAGACTGGTGAATCAATAATCATGTATCAGAACAGGGTTCCAGGCTCATCCTGCTTCCGATTACCTTTTCCCCAAATAGCAAGGGCTACAGCGTGACCTGTCATTTGTATAGTCCTAATGGTGAGCTGAGCTAGGGAGCATAATTAATGCTCAGAACTCACTTCATTTATTCTGTTAAGTCCTGAGGGCTCATTTACTTTGATCCTTGAGCCTTTATGTTCTGGACCAACTAGAATGGTTCCTGGTTTGGAGCACTCAGGAATGAAAGCCCCAGAGGATTATAAAGTCTAGGCCTGGATCCAAAGTTGAATTTCTTCTGATTACTCATCTCTAGTACTTGAAAATGGTTTTCATTTAACACATTTGGAATTTGTTTTGCTGATGTTTTTAATTATACAGTATAACTGAGCAGAATGTATTATTAAAGTAATTGGGTTGAATTTTCAGACCCTGCCAAGGCCTGGAACAGGGGGCCACGGGGCACAGAAAATCCCAATGTTGAGCATGTTGCTGGTTTTCCAACATCATTCCCTGTGCTGACCATCTTCAACAGAGGGCAGGAGGGATCAATCCACCTTAAATTCAAATTAAGGTACTTGGGGAGTACTGAAATCAGTAATCTGTAAACTGTCTGTGCTTTATATGCTCTGTCTGAGGCCAGAACTCTCCATTCACCTGACGAAGGGGCTAACCCCGAAAGCTTGTGAGTCTATTATCAAATAAATCGGTTGGACTAAAACCTGGTGTTGTCAGACTTTTTACTTTATTTGTAGTCTCAGAGCTCTCTTAGAAAGCACAGAGCCTTGCAAATCCCTAGAAAACCTTTGGAGCTCTTGCAGTTCATTCAATTCCGTGGTCCAATTGCGTACACAAGCATTTGATTGACAGCTTAATGGTTTTTGATCAAAAAGCAGTCAGTTATGTTTATTTATTTTTCCCTTCCATGTTGAGTGAGGCTTTGAAGTTGCCTTGACTGACAGCTTTATTGTCAACCAGAACAGCTGGAGGTAAGTTCAAAGCAGCAAAGTGCCTTCAGTTCCTCTTTTCTGAATGAGCCGTACTTCAGATGCACTCAACCTTATTTAACCCTGTAATTCTGTCTTCTCAAAGATTTTCACTCTTGGGTAAACTCTGGTTTGGTTCATTCCATAGCACAAATGCATCAGGCTCTTCTAATTAGCTGGCCATGGTTTTTCCTTTTTGTAGTGAATATCTGCCCACTTACAAGAAGCATAAACTTCTTGTTGGACCTTAGAAACTTGAAAACAGACAAAACATACAAAACATGCAAACAAACATACAAATTAAGAGTAGGATTAGATCATTCATATATTTTCCCACTTGGGTTTTCACTTTATGCTTTCTGCAGCCTGTTCTTGCTGTATGGTTTTCTTTGCGTTTTAGCGGGCTCCCTGTCAATAGTGGCTGCTTTCATTTTGTTTAGATCTTTTTTAAACTGGGAACTTATTTCTTTTTTTTCTGTTTGAACTCTGCAGGTCCTATTTATTTTGAAACCAGAGGTTGTTATCAGCCTGCCAGTAATTTTCCTATGCTTTTTTTGGGATCTCTGCAATTATGGGTTTTCTTGAAAACTTTTTGAAAAAGCTTTTTTTAAAGAAAATACAGCAGCTGGATGATTTTTTAAATTTAAACACTGCAGGTGTTGAGTTTTGCACTTTGAGAGTTTTGGCGGCTGTGCCTTTTTTTAAACTTGCGAGCTTTAACTGCACCAAAGCACTTTTTAAAAACTCTGCAGTCTTTTTCTGTTTTCCTTACTGTACTCCGTGAGCTTCTCTGTTGAATTCCACCAGCCTTTTTCTCAACTGCTTTTTTAAAGCATTTTTTTCTTGCAGCTGTGTTCCAGCATCTGCAATTTGCTGAGCTTCTGGCACTGCCACTTACTGTGTATTGTAAATGCAGATTATTTTTGTATTTTTGTTTAAGTTATTTGAATCTGCCTCACTCAAGACCTTGAAATTTTTGTAGTCTTGCACTGTCTTGTGACCTAACTGCATGTCCTAACTCAGAGTTAATGGGAGTCTCACAAGGTTTTTGTAGTGTGGCTCATCCGTCTTGTGATCTGAGCAGTTTTTTTGCTCCTTGTCATTCAGGGGTCATGTCACTCAAGGGTCTTGCAATTTTTTGTTGAAGTGCTCATCTGTTTTTGCGATCTGACTAGGGTTTTTTTTAGTCTTTGTTAGGCGGGGGTCTCACAATGGACTTCCACTCACTCCGGTGGATTCCTTAACGCCTAAGTCTGTAGCAAAGCTTCTTCAAATTTTCTTCTTAGGTGCATGTCTCTCCAGTTAGGCTTCAACTGGTTTTAGTTTTCCATATTTTCAGATACAGCTCTGGGTTCATCACTTAAAATGCTGTCTTTCATATCACTGCTGATCACCATGTTGTACTGTGGGTTCTTTAAATTTCTCAGTGATGAGGTGTTGAGACTTGTATGTTTAAATCTGAACCTTTTGTTGTTATTTTTTAACTATTTACATATCCCAGCTTAATGGTATGTATGGTGCTGTTTCCATGCCAGTTTGCTGCTTTCAGAATGTTCTCTCTGAGTCCCTTACCATACCTGATGACACTAAGATTGGGGGAAAGGCAAATTGTGCGGAGGGTGTGGAGAGTCTGCAGAAGGATCTAGATAGGCTGGGCGAATGGGCCAGGAAATGGCAAATGGAATTTAATGTTGGCAAGTGTGAGGTGGTCCACTTTGGTAGGAAGAATGGTAGGAAGGACTATTACTTACGTGGCGAAAAACTGCAGCAGGCGACGGTGCAGAGGGACCTCGGGGTCCTTGTGCATGAGTCGCAAAAACCCAGCCTGCAAGTGCAGCAGGTGGTCAGGAAGGCGAATGGGATGCTGGCCTTCATAGCGAGGGGGATTGAATATAAAAGTAGGGAGGTCTTGCTGCAGCTGTATAGGGCATTGGTGAGGCCGCAGCTGGAGTACTGTGTGCAGTTTTGGGCGCCGCACCTGCGCAAGGATATTTTGGCCCTGGAGGGAGTGCAGAGGAGGTTTACTAGGCTGATACCGGAGTTGAGGGGGTTGAGCTATGAGGAGAGGCTGAATAAACTAGGCTTGTACTCGTTAGAGTTTAGAAGAATGAGGGGAGATCTCATTGAGACATATAAGATGATGAATGGGATGGATAGGATAGAGGTGGAAAGACTCTTCCCGCTCAAAAAAGACAGTAGGACTAGGGGGCACAGCCTCAAGATAAAGGGGGGGCGGTTCAGAACGGAGTTGAGGAGGAACTTCTTCACTCAAAGGGTGGTGAATCTCTGGAATTCTCTGCCCGTTGAAGTGGTGGAGGCTGCCTCGCTAAATATTTTTAAGAAGCGGGTTGATGGGTTTTTGATAAGAGAGGGGATTAAGGGTTATGGGGAGAGGGCGGGAAAGTGGAACTGAGCCACGACAGATCAGCCATGATCTTATTGAATGGCGGGGCAGGCTCGAAGGGCCAGATGGCCTACTCCTGCTCCTATTTCTTATGTTCTTATGACTCTACACATCATTCCATGGGTGGTGCTATTCTCAAATCCCACATTAATCCTTGTTCTGCTGAGCACCTTTACATTATAAGGGTCTGTACACAATGTCACAACACTCCTGTCACCTTCTAAGAAGATGACCACGCTATTCACCAACAGGTCAGCATCTAAGAACATGGGGGTTATCCTATCCTGTGTGCCATCTCTGTACACTTCAGTCCACTCCAATCCTTGTATAAAATCTTCTGCTTGCTTTTTTCAGGTTTCAAAGACAGCAACTGTAATGGCTGCTGTGAGGAATTAAATCAGATCTGCATTTCATCTGACCCACCTCCAAATCTTCTGACTGGCCACCAAACCTGACTCCAATCCAGTTTCAGTTTTTCCCCACGTTAGTTGTGACTTCAATCCTCTCCCCTGGAATGCGGGTTTAGAATCTGGAACCAGTCTAAATGTCCTCTTCAGCCCATTAGCCTTAAGTTTTCTGTGACAGGGCATCAAGCGGTTAGTTAGTTGGGGTTGGTCTTGCATGTTTGATATTGGGAATATTGCATACTGTGAGTTGTTAACAGTGAGATGGGAAGCCGCAAAGAACAAAGAACAAGAACAAAGGACAACACAGCACGGGAAACAGGCCCTTCGGCCCAATGAGCCCGTGCCGCCATTTCAACATTGTGAGTGCCCTCCTCCACCTATGACCTTTGTCTACGCCTGTTGGGGAAGATTGAGGGAAGACTAATTTAGGGACAATCTGTTACACCAATCAGCCTAACAGCATGTTTTTGGGGTGTGGGACGAAACCGGAGCACCTGGAGAAAACCCACGCAATAAAGGGGAGAATGTGCAAACTCCTGCAGAAACTGGCCCAAATCCATGTATCTGCACAGCAAACAGTGATAGTCACTGAGCTGTCATGTTGCCTGTCAGTTGGTCCAGTTTAAGCGTTCACTAATGACGTGAAGCACTAGGCAACTCTCGAAGCAACATCCAAGAGCAGCCCTCACACAACCCACCGCATGAATACTACTTGTTGGACAACAAGGCGGACCGAATCACCTGTGAAGTAAAAGTACACCGCAGTGCCGTGTACAGGACACATGCCATCTGAGGCAACTGAGCTTCTTAACCAACCTAATTGAAAGATTGTGAAATTAACAAAATAAGGACTGAGAAGGAATAAAAACAGAAAATGCTGGAAAAAGTCAGCAGGTCTGGCAGCATCTGTGGAGAGAGAAAAGTGTTAACGTTTCGAGTCAGGGCGACTGTTCTACAGAGGACAGAGAAGGAATTGATTCAGGAATTCGGTTCAGTAGTGTATATTATTAACATTGCTTTTTTTTAATGCATCATATATCCAGTTGAGAGCTGAGCATGGAAGAGTGTTCACATTGAATTGGCATGGATAATTTTGCACTTTCTTTCAACTGCCTGAATAAATTACTAGCTGGGACAGGTTGCAGCACGCTACTTCTGGCTAGGACTATGCCAGCATATCTTCAAATCAAAACTGGATCAATATGCTGTGTATTGTGTTGCTTTCTTTTGTTTGAGATTTTTCTTTAAAAAAATTGACACAGAAAGTCCAAAAGCATTGAAGTATTTTATCGATCCATGGGGAAAAGAAAAACAGGCTGCAGGAAAGATGAAAGAATAAAAAGTAAAAACAATAAAAACTAACAGATGAATTTCAAAATGAATGGAGGAACTTGAGTAAGAAAGGAAAGACAAAAAACAAGTAAAGGAAAGGTAAAATAAATATATGAAGAGACTGCTAGAAAAAAGTGAGGGAATGGAGAGAAAGAGAAGGAACGGCAGATGTGCTGAGAAAATAAACAAGATTAAACAGAAGCAAAGTTTAGTCAGGAAAGGATTGTAAGTGATGCACACAGAAAAGGGGAAAATGTTCTTAAAAATAACTACATAAATACAAAATGCTTGAAACACTCAGCAGGTCAAGCAGCGGAGCTGGGGGGTTGGGGGGGTGGTGGGTTGGGGGAGCTTGCTCTGGGAGGTTAAAAACGTGATGGCCGCGATTCTCTGGGCCTGCTAGTTCTCTTGCACTGGCCCAAAGAATCAGATGTGAAGCAAAAACTGCGTTTTCTGTGTTTGCCCAACCCACTCTGATGCTTCCAGTTCATCATGTCGGCCCCAATCGGGTTCCTGGCCAGAGTGGGCAGCCACCTGATAAATATTCAAATAAACTATTTTACAACTGATTAGCAGGCCTGAAGCCTGATTTAATTCCCTCCCGCTCTTCACTTGCTTCCCTTGTGGGATCTGCATTGGGTGGGCATTGGTACAGATCCTCACAATTGTGGACCTGCCATTTAAGACCCCGAGATCCAGGAGAGCACCACCAACTCCTCAATAAAGAGGGGTATCTTCCCTCCCATTACTCAAATAATGGGTCACCCTCCCCAAACCACATGGGTATGAGAGTGGCCAGATCCGACTGCCCCGACAATGCTAGCCCCCCCCTCCGATTCCCCTCAGGCCTCCACTTAGCCCTATTGTTCCTAATCATAATGTTTACATAGACTCTAAGCCTGACTGACAATTCTGGCTTCTTCAAACGGGTTAAGTTGGGGGTGGCGGGGTGGGGGGGGTGGGGGGGTGGGCGGTGGTTAGTGGGGAGAGGTGGTCGGGGAACCGGCTCTTAACCAGGCTCAGATATTTCTGGTAAATTAAGTAAAAGCAAATTACTGCAGATGCTGGAATCTGAAACAAAAACAGAAAATGCTGGAAAATCTCAGCAGATCTGACAGCATCTATGAAGAGAGAACAGAGCCAACGATTTGCGTTTATATGACAGTTCTGACAAAGAGCCAACCAGATTCAAAACGTTAAGCTCATATATTTCTAGTGTTGATGCTGACGGGGCTGGAGAAACAGGAGGTTGGGAAATCAAACAATGATTCAGCTTAGTGAATGTCTGCCCGTTTTATAAGAAACATAAACTTCGAGTTGGACCTTAGAAACTTGAAAACAGAACATATACAAAACATGCAGACGAACATACAAATTAAGAATAGGCTGATCTGACTAGTTTTAACTCTCATTCAGGCTGATAACTTTTGATTCCCAAAGCAAGAGCATTAATCACTTTTTCTCAACTTGATTCTGCAACAAGATTTAAATGATTTTGGTAAATTTTCACAATTTTTATACTTGTGTAATGTGTGTTTCTTTCTAAAGTGGCATTGCTAGGAGCTGAGACTTAATTGAAATTTAACCTTCACTCACAAGATATTGAATACACATGCAAAATAATTAAATGAACTGTACGATATTTTGGTGACCCAATTATATGAGGACAATACCTCCCTTCTTCATTTTTTGATCAGATGGCTGAAGAAAGTAATAGATAGTATCATGATCTTCAGTCTGTTTTGATATCTTTTGGTAGTGTCATAGACAGACTTTGTGTATTTTCTTACCGCTGTTTGTTCTGTATCTGACATGTTTTCTTGCTCTCGGAGTGATTGTCGCAATTTTAAATTTCCAGCAACAAGCTTTTTGGGGATTGAAAAGGAAGGAATGTTACTTATTCTCACAGACTTGCCCTGGAAGTTTAAAAACATGATGGCAGCGATTCTCTGGGCCTGCTAGCTCTCTTGCATTGGCCCAAAGAATCAGGTGTTGGCCAAAAACTGGGTTTTCTGTGTTCGCCCAACCCATTCCGATGCTTCCAGTTCATCATGTCGGCCCTGATCAGGTTCCTGGCCAGAGCGGGCAGCAACCCAATAAATATTCAAATAAACTATTTTACAACTGATTAGCAGGCTTGAAGCCTGATTTAATTCCCTCCCACTCTTCACTTGCTTCCCTCGTGGGATCTGCATTGGGTGGGCTTTGGTACAGATCCTCACAATTGTGGACCTGCCATTTAAGACCCCGAGATCCACGAGAGCACCACCAACTCCTCAATAAAGAGGGGTATCTTCCCTCTCATTACTCAGATAACAGGTCGCCCTCCCCAAACCACATGGGTATGAGAGTGGCCAGATCCGACTGCCCTCTTAATGCTAGCCCCCCCAGACTCCCCTCAACCGCCCCCCCCGTTCCCCCCCTTCCCCCCCACCCCCAAAGGCCTTCACTTAGCCCTATTGTTCCTACTCATAATGTTTACATAAACGCTAAGCCTAATTGGCAGCTCTGGTTTCTTCAAAGGCGTTAAGCAGTTTCACCATTTCCATTTCTTGGGGGGTGGGGTGGTGGGGGGGGGGGGGGAGTGGGGGTGGGGGGGGCTGGTTGGTGGAGGGCACTTCAGCCTTTTTACAGAGTGCCCTGATCTCTGGAAAGCTGGACTTCTTGGGATACATAAATTTACATCCATAAGGTGCAAGAATCCCAACATACAGACACTGCCAGTGGCAGCAGGAAATACTTAGTACTGCTTCGGGAGAATCATGGCCAATGTTGCATTCACTCAACTCACCACACTATCACTTACACAAGATTAGTACAAGTGAGGGAAAATTACAATTATAATTTATGATTGTCTTTCATAACAGTTTCTTAGTTGACTTGATGTCTTTGGTTGAAGTTAAGATCTTGTTAAGCAAAGAATTCCCTCTAAACTGTAAGATTTCTTGTAGTTGAATTTCCTGAGAACTGGTTCTCAGTTGATCTTGAAGTTGGAAGAGGTTGGGGAGTGTCCTTCCCTTAAGAATCTTCCCCTTTCAAGGTGTTCCTGTTTATTACCTTGGATGTTTAGATGACTTGCAGCTGACGCGATGATTGTGTGATGGATTTCTGTCCTCAGAATAACTTATTGGGGGCGATACTGCTTTAGCAATGCAGGAGGCTGTTTAGCAGGCTCTCTGCTGGGTGTCACGGCCTCCATGAGTCTCTGGCAGCTAGATTTCCAGGTCTGTCAGCTCCATGCCAGAAATTGGTGCGGAACTACATAATTTATTTAAATCTTCATTTTAATATACTTTATATATAATTAGCTGGCCCAGGACTGAAATCTCTGGGCCCATTAACCTCTCCCCACCTCCCCCCACCAGGAGTGTTTCACTCCAGCAGGGTTTACAATAACTCTCCACTTGCGGGAAGCTAGTGGCCCGACCTCACTTGAGTGAAGGGCAGGCCATGGAGGCCCTCCAGGAGGTCGGAGGTGAGGGGGGTTGCCCCCAGACATTGCCAGTTTGGTAGTACCAAGGGGTAAAGTGGCAATGCCCAAGGGGCATCTTGGCAATGCCCATTGGTCAGTGACAAGAGGGGGTGGAGCCAGAGTGGGAATGGGGGCAGGGCCTATATAGGGTGGGGCCTCTGAGAAGGTGATCAATGCGGGTGTGAGGTCCTGCTGCCACTCTGCACTTGGCAGTGGCAGAAAAAGGAGTGCCAGAAATCGGGGCTGGCCATCGGGGTTTGCAGGGAAGGTGGGGTCAACTTGCTGGAGGAGTCAATGCCGTGGGGATAGCTTGGGGCTGCAGGGGTGGGGAGGGGCATGGTTAGGGCTGCTGGTGGGGATTGGGAGATTGGAGCTGCCGCAGGCAGAGGGGGGAGATTGGGGTGTGCTGGGTAGGGTGGGGATGGGGTAGGGGCTGGCCTGGACATGTTTAGAGAGCCAATGATTGGGCCATGGGGTTGGGGGGAAGCACACCGCCAGCAATGTCGAGCCAGCGATTGGATAGCAGCAGTGCAGGCTACTGCGCATGCACCAATCTCGGCGCTGAGAGAATGGTGCTATGCTGCCGGCCTCTCCAGCAGGAATACGTCCTAGCCACAGCTTTTCATGTGATTCATGCCATTGCATTCTATAGTGCACAGATTGTGAGAGATTCATTTTGAAACTCCCACTGAAAAAGCCAGCAGGATTTACTCCAGTTTTTATGTGAATTCGCCCCCATTGTTTTAAAACCAGACAACAAACCAAGCTGTCTCACTATGTGACCTGATACAAGTCCAACGTCCTTTCCAAATAAGGTGGAAGGTTAGACCGAGTTCTACATCTGGTGAACTAATTTTCACACTGATGATACGTTCAATTTGAAATGGCCTTTTTGAATTAATTTCATCAAAAGGAATTGAGTCGGCATCAGTCTGAAAAGTTTCTTTGATTCTATCTTGAAACAGGGGAGTGTTTTAAACCACTCAAGTTACCTTCATGTGGCCATTCCTTTGTAACCTTTAGTGGGAAGGTAAGTTTTGAAGATGATTTCCAGAGCCCGGAAGTGAGGCACTGATGCAGCAGTGACCAGGAGAGCCTGAGCAGGGCATCAGGCAGCCAAAGCAGTGTATGAGGCAGCCGGAGCAGATCCCACGTGAGCCAGAGGAAGGTGGGAGGCAGCCGGAGTGCGGCTTAAGACAGCCAAAGTGAAACCCACTGGAAACTGATTAGGTAAGTGACTGGAGACTGTCAGAGAGACAGTGTGGAGAAGACAGTATATGAGGAGATGGGGGTGAGAGAGTGTTGGGGAGTAAGGGTGAGTGATTCACATTCATTCCTTGGCCATGTATCCTGAGGATGTGAAACATGGTATAATTATTTGTATTCCCTGCTGGCACCATTACATAGAAATTACAGCACACGAACAAGTCATTTGGCTCATCCCAGCTACGTTGGTGCTTATCTTCAACAGGAACCTCCTCCTACCCTTCTTGACCACACTATTGGGGTAGCTTTCAGCTTCTTTTTTCCTTTTGTGTTTATCAAGCTCCTTGCCTGTATCAATACTAGAATCATAGAATGGTTACAATGCAGAAGGTGACCATCCAGCTCATTGTGTTTGTGTCAGTTCTCTGCAACAGTCACTCAGCTAATCCCACTCTTTGACTGTTTCTCTGTAGTCCGGTAAATCTTTTCTCTTCACGTAATTCTCTGGTTCCCTTAGGAAACTGCAGTTGAATCTGTCACCATCACTCACTCAGACAGTGCATTCTAGATCCAAACCATTTGTTGCACAAAGAGGTTTTTCCTTGTTGTCACCTCTAGTTCTTTTGTTAATCATCTTTGAGTTCTCAACCTTCTGATGATGAAATAGTGTTTTCCCCATTTACATTGTCCAGACCTCCCATAATTTTGAACACATCTAACAAATTTGCTCTCAACCTTCTCTTCTCCAAGGAGAGCAGCCCCAGCTTCACCAAGCTATCCACATTACTACAGTCTCTCATCCTAAGAACCATTCTCATTTATTTTTACCCTTTCATGCAAAGTGAGAGATCTGCCAATGGGTTCTTTCCTACTGTCCACTGCAAGCCCAACTTTACTGGTCAATATACAATATAAAATATAGGTTTTGTTTCCTATTGTCCCCATGCTATAAGACTGGCAAACTATAAATGGGGTCTGAGCCATTTGCTCACCATGCAAGCTTGATGCTGAAATCGGATGCATCAAAATACTGGGATAATGTCTACTCTGATCAAATTATTGCTGGATGTATTTTGTACAAATTCATGAATGGATCTAAGGCTGCTACTTTCGGTCCTGAATAATGCCCAGTCTAGCTCAGGTACTATGACTGAAATGTTTAAGTAACAGGCAAAGCTAGTCACTTCGCTCTGCTATTTTGCAATAGCAATATAAGTGGTATTCTCCTTTAACAGGGGAAAAGATGTTTTGCCCTTCACACAAATGAGTAATATGGTATATGAATTTCAGTGTAAGTGTGACGCCTGGTGCATAGGCCATAAGATCCAAAGCCTGGCCAATCATATCAGACAGCATGTTCCTTCAGCTGTTTGCAACAGACAAAGTGCTAACTGTACCCAACCAGCCCATGTTTACAAAGATGAAACATAGGGCCAGATTCTCCAAGCTTGATCGCAGGTGGGATTTTCCGGTCCTGCTGCAGTAAATGGAGATTTAGCTGAGTGCCATCGCTGTGGATGGTTGGAGAATCCAGCCCATAGTGTCTAACTGTGGATGTGATTCTCTGATTGGATAGCACTAGCACATACATGGTGCTGTTCTTTACAGACAAAAATAACATGTCAATGCATTGCGTCTTGTTCAGCAAAACAAAAGCTTGGGGGACATCCATTCCCTGGTTCATTCCTTATGGCAATGCCTTGACCAATTAGAGTCAACCTGCTTGGTTTGAATTTGAACAAGAACTTCGTAGTTAACTGTTCCCTGCTGCATTCTCTATGGCAATACATTTACCAATTAGAGCTCATTTACCAACCAATCACCACATTTTTCTCATGCAGTGTAAATTGTTGTTTTGTTACTGTTTGTAATCTTGCAATCTGTTCAGAGGATGCCAGATGTAAAGATTTCTTTCCTCCTCTGCCCCAAACTCCCAACCCTAAACCCCCAACATGTAGCCAGATAACGTGCCGCGACATGCAAAAAACAAGCCCAGGGCCGATAAGAGGGAAAGTCTGAATTCTTCTTTGACCCTCTTCAGTGATAATAACTAGTCCAGGAAATCACATAGACAATTGTTATCTGTAAGGACATTTGCCTTTTATATGGTGTGATTTCTTCCCCAGTCAGGAACGTGATTATCTCCTTATTGAAGGTATGCAGAGAGTCAGGACCCACCTGACCAGCTGACAACATGTTCCAGAGGTTCACCACACTGTAAAAGAGTCCCTAATGTTCAGGTTATTCCTATTCTCATCATAGTTTAAAACCAGTCCTCTGAAACCTATTAGACTGAAATATTCTATTGAAAAGGTTTCTATCCAGTCTTTTCATTATTTTATAGAGTTTGATTAGGTCATCTCTAAGTGTACATAGATTGAAATAAAATGACTTTGAGCATGCACATACTCCCAGGATTGTATAGAATGGGCCTGGGAAAGTTGCAGGCATTTCCTGGGCTAATACTGAAACCAGCATTTAAAGAGAATCAGTCCTCTCTTATCTGAGGATGTAATCCTTTGTTTAGATTTCTGTGAGCTGTTATTTTCAATGCTGTTTGGCATCTGATTATTTTTGAAGATTTCTGCATGAGAGTTTGACTGCCAAGCTTTTAATTGCTACAAATTGAAAATTTGAAAATGACCATTCTACTTGGGATTATTTCTTTGTGGTTTATTGCAGGATAAGAAACAGGATGAAAGTGGGAAGTCAGGTTGCATGAGAGGCAGAGGGCAGGATTTTCCAGCCACACTCGTCCCAAAAACTGAAAAATCCTGCCTGAGGTCAACTGACCTTTGGAAGATCCGCCCCAGCCAGTTCAATTCCTGAGATGGGCAGGAAGGGAAAATTCTGGCCAAATTACCTGCTGTTCCCTTATCCACAAATCTGTATCCACGGGCAAAGACATGCCTACACTGGAGTGGCTAAAAGAAACTGGTTTCACAGAATCCATTACACTAGAGTTCAGCGCCAAAGTTGTGTCAGTTCCTCAAATGTGACTTTCATACTGCCAATGGATGTCAAGGACACTACGACCCTGAGCTTTTGTGCTTCAGGCTACTCAAGAAAGCCACAACGAACACTAGGAACATCAATCACAAGTTCACAGATGCTCCAAGAACAAATAAGGCTCACCATTTCTCCCATGTGCAGTCAGGAACTAAATGAATCTAATGCAATCTTTTTACTGACAAGATTTACCAGGGTATGGGGCAGCACTAAGAACACCCAAAGGGTATGAGGGGACTCTATGTATGACTTTAACAGTTACACAAACTACAAAGGCCTCATTTTATTGTACATATTGTTAATGAGCATCAAAATACAATCATGTAAGTATATGACTGCTTCACAATATTTTCACTTTAAAGCAATCCACGATGCTAGTGCGACTTGAAGGAGTTGACAGCCAGCATTAACAACTTTCAATGAGAGAATTTAAGGTGTTCCACCCAGTTCCTGCCAACAATTTAAGGTAATGGAAAGCCTGCCAAAATATACAAGCATCCAATAGAAAATCTATTCTATAATAGATTTCTGGTTAGCCTTACCTTGCAAGAAAGATGCCCTGAGGTAATAACTTTTTCCTTTATCTGCCTTTTGTTCCTCTGGGTGTTGGGAACTGTATTTATTCTGTCAGTCACATTATGCCAAGCACTTGTGCATTTATACTGAGAAAAGGTTGCCCTGACATAACAAAGAGATCCCTTGTTCTAAGACCTTCTTCAAATATGCATGAAAATATTCCCACTACTTCCTAAACTATTCCACATATTCCTGTCCAAAAAACGAATATGTCCCATTGAATCATTGCCTTTAAGAGCAGTAGCTATAATGTCTTACTACTCACTCACAAAATTCTCACAGAAAAGTTATAAGTAACTAATTATCTTGGGGTTCCTTCTGACTGCAGGATGTTGACCTCTTTGACAACATAAGAATGTTGTATGATTTGGAGGGGAAATTGGAGATGATGACATTGCAGTCCCTGTATTTACTGGTAGAGATGACAGAGAAGCGAGATGCTGTTGAGGTAGCCTCAACTATAGTCTGACTACAATCCTTTGTTCTGAATTTTGAAATAGTTTATTTATAAGAAAAAACTTATGAACATTTTAGATTTATGTTCTCATAACCTCTTTCCTAGGGTAATAGTAAAGCTGAAGCCAGGCTATAGTATCACTAGATAAGGCTGATGCTTGCATTGACAAGAGGGAAGTCACATTTGCACCATGTATGTTCTAACTAGTGACCATTTGAAAAAAACAATCACCGCCAACTTTCAAATGGCCCCACCATAACTGAAACCAAAAGAGAAAATGCTGGAAAATGTCAGCAGGTCTGGCAGCATCTGTAAGGAGAGAAAAGAGAAAGGTAATTTCTAGTCATTTACAACATTTCTCCCAGTTATTACAGGACGTTGGAAAAGTCCCTACAGAATTTAGAACCAAAACGTCAGCAAGTATATACTTCCCCTTTTCTACAGCTAACCGTTGAGACGATCACCTTAGTATTCTTGCCAGTGATTTCCACTACTCTCTCCTCACTGTGTCAGATTGAAACAGTTATGATTTCAGCATTTTATTTAATTCCTTCCATCATGAAGAACTCCTAATTCTGTCTCATGTTATGGCATGATAGATCCATACCTCAGTCCTTGCTGAAACTTTCATCAATCACTTCCGGACTTTACTGTTCCAGTGCTCTATTGGGTGTTTCCCATTTGCTGCTTCCATATGATGTCCTGTTCTCCAAATTCAACTCCTGTATCCTACCCACAGTATGAAACTCACCCATCACTACTGCTCATTCTGACAAACATTGACTCTTGGTTCCATTGAGCCTCAGATTTAAAATTTCCATCCTGTGTTTAAATCTTTTCATGACATTAACCTTCCAGTCCTGGCCACAACCATCTGTTTTATTGAATCTAGCCTTTTCTGCACAGTCCACTCCCTTCAGCCCATCATTGGTCACTATAATTTTGGATGTTCAGGCCACACTCTAAAATTCCTTCCACAAACTTTCTGCTTCCTCTCCTTCTTGAAGAATGTTTTTTAACCCTCTTTAAGCAAACTCTTAGTCATCTTCTGAATACCTCTTTTAATTTGCCATAATTCTTTTACTATTGCACTGCTTGTGAAGCACCTTGAGGAGTTTTGCTATTTTAAAAGCTTGGGGAGGCAGCCATTCTTTAGGTCATTTCCCATTAAGTCTATCAGAAGTGACCTGCCTGGATGGAATTTAAACAAAAACTTTGCAATTAACTGTTCCCTGATGCATTCTCCGTGGCCTCACCAATCAAAATCCATTTGCCAGCCAATCAGCATTCTTTTCTCTTGCAGTATTAATTGTTGTTCTCTTCAGAATTGTTATTCTTGTGAACCTGGCCTGATGAGTTCAAGGCGAAATGTTTCAATAGGATGCATCTTTTTACGGCAATATATTAGAAGCAACATGTAAAACTGGTTCTTGCACTTATCATACATACTACAAATTTATTCTGCATTCATAACCAGACCACTGGAACAGAAATAGACCATTCAGTCCCTTGAGCTTGTCCTGCCATACAATGAGATCATTGCTGGTCAATCTTGGAATTCTTGTAATGTGGTGCAGTGAGATTTGATGAATTGAAAGTCTATTGTAATGCTAGTTTCCTTCTCAAAATGGAATGTTGGAAATTATTTACTATCTTTTAAATAGATCTTTAGCCTAACATAAATTTTAGCTGTATTCATGTGAGAATATATGAAGATCACATGATAAAGAAGGTAAGTGTCTTTGTCGACTGCATTTGGTCCATGTGATCGACAAGACTGATTTTCATTGCTTGAGGGGTGGGAGAGAAATATACCTGAGTACTTTTCCCATATTGGTCCTGTTTTCTTCTCTCTCTTTTTGGCTCTCCCAGGAGATGATATGGTTGGGTCCTGAAGGTTGGTTGGTGGTGGGAATGCTTTCTGCCATCATTTTGTCAGTTCTGTATGATTGTAAGGCTATAATTGTTGCTGAAAATGTGAATCTCATTTAAATCAATTGGCCAATAGTTATTCTATGTGGTTAAAAAATATCTATATTAAATTTTAATTCTGTTTGTCCAGTAGATGGCTAGCTTACTCCTCTCTGACTTCCTACATTGCCCAATGACAATTTTAACCAGACTCTCATCATGGCAACCAGAGTAACAGAAGAGCCCCAGAGAGGAGGACATAAAGATTTTTTTCCTTGACGGTCAGGAGAGCAGGGTTACTCTTTCATATTCCACAAGGGGCTTGGGGTTTTGTGCCTACGCTTCCAATCCACTTCTCCCAACTCCAACGCCTAGAATCTCCTCACTACCTCTTATTTGAGGGCAGGGGGAAACTTCTCTGGGTCTCCAGCTGTGGTTTCTTGCTACCTGAAACCTTAGTCCCATCCACTGGCAATTTCTGCAGGGTGTGATTGGGAGGCGAATGGAATCCCATCTGACTGCCTTTATCAATCTGTGGCTATTCAATGCAAGTACCTTTGCATGGGCAGATTCCAGCCAATTGTTTTGGAATCCTTTTATCTACTCCTATGACGTAACTATAAAAATTTTATGTAAATGCTGGAAATGGGCCAACGTTAAATACAGAGAAAAATGAGAAAGGTTTCCAACATGAATCTCAAAGTGACATGTAGGAATTGTTGGCATAATTCAGCTAAAGGAAATCTGTGGTACATCAAAATGACCTCAAACATGTCAAGACTATATGTTTACTTTGTACAAACCTGCTTTCTGATAATTTTTTCAAAGCAGAGCCAACTTTTTAGAGCTTTGCTTGCAGCTGTTTAAAGAGGCTCCTTAATTCTTGTAAAATCTTGGCAAAGGTTGCTTGAGAATGCAGAGCATTCCAGTCTGAGCCTGCTTTGGAGAAATGCAGCAAAACAGGGTTTCCCTCTTTGGGGAAAGCATTATTAAGCCTGTCTATAAGAGCTGCATTCAATCTGCTTGGCTTGAGCTGGTGGATGTGGCCCAACAGCTAAAAGGAGCCGATTACAAAAACCATTATGAGGATGAATGCCATGGTAAGGTAACCAACGTTTCATTGTTCCAAGCCATTGGGAAAATTACAAATGTTTCCCTCATCTTTCTCTCACCTTGTTAAATTGTGACTGAGGCTGCATTCTAAAAATACTTTTCAAAGCGATCGTTTCAAGTTGACATAAAAACAAAAACTGCTGGAAAAACACAGTAGGTCTAGCAGTATCTGTGGAGAGAGAAACAGAGTTAATGTTTCAAGTCCAATATGATTCTTCTTTGAACCTGAAGAGAGGCAGGAATGTGATGGATTTTATATTGTTGAAAAAGGGTCAGGTAGAGGCAAAGGGAAGGTCAGTGTAGTAATTTCAGAGGAGCTGCATTGTGGCTTCAAGTTGTAACTAGTTAATTAACAACAATATACATACAATCAAGAGTCTGACAGAACTGTAATACACGTCCATTCTTTCCTCCTTGGCTCCAGCTGAGATTCTAGAGAATCTGGTGAACTGGGCGATAATAATCCCTCCCTCAATGTCAACAAAATGAAGGGGATTGTCATCCACTTCAGAAAGCATAAAGAAGAACATGCCCATGTCTAGATCAATGGGGATGAAGTAGAAAGTGCTGAGTGTTTCAAGTTTTTAGGTGTCCAGATCACCAATAACCTGTCCTGGTCCCCCCAAGCTGCCACTAGTTAAGAAAGCCCACCAATGCCTCTACTTTCTCAGGAGACTAAGGAAATTTGGCCTGTCCACTATGACTCTCATCAACTTTTACAGATGCACCATAGAAAGCATTCTTTCTGCTTGTATCACAGCTTGGTATGCCTCCTGCTCTGCCCAAGACAGCAAGAAACTATGAAAGGTTGTAAATGTAGCCCAATCCATCAGGCAAACCAGCCTCCCATCCATTGACTCTGTCTATACCTCCCACTACCTCAGCAAAGCAGCCAGCATAATTAAGGACCCCACGCACCCCGGACATTCTCTCTTCCACCTTCTTCTGTCGGGAAAAAGATACGAAAGTCTGAGGTCATATACCAACTGACTCAAGAACAGCTTCTTCCCTGCTGTCATCAGACTTTTGAATGGATCTACTTTGCATTAAATTGATTTTTCTCTACACCTTAGCTATAACACTACACTCTGCAATCTGTCGTTTCCTTCTTTGTGTGTATAGAGTGCAAGAAATAATACTTTTTACTGCATGTTAATACATGTGACAATAATAAATCAAATCAAATAAATCAAATCAAATCCCCATCCCATGATGCGTGCCCTTGCTCCTGATTGGCTCAGCTTCCCACACGGCCTCTCCATGTGTCCAGCCCAATCATGTGGCCCTCAAGGATTACCTCTTTAAAGGGACCATGTTACCACACTCAGGGAGAGGTTAGAGGGCAGGGAGATTAAATGACTAGTTTCTCATGTAATAAAAGGCAAGGAGGGTAGTAATACGTAGTACAGGAACATTGTATTGGTCCAGAGTAGGTGTTAATAGCAGAATAAAGATCAGCACTAGTTGAAAACAAAATACGAGAACAAAATAAAGACTGGCACTGGGGAAGAAGAACTACAAAATGAAGGACCGAGTTCATAGTCTAAAGATTGAGTTCAGAAACCTATAAAGTGCCTAATTGGAAGATGAGATGCTGTCTCTCCAGCTTGCATTGAGCTTTACCGGAACATTTTAGCAAGTCATGAACAGAAATGTAAGCATGAGAGCAGAATGGTGAATTGAATTGGCAGCAATTGGAAAATTGGGGTTACACTTGTGTACTAAATGAAGGTGTTCCGGAAAGCATTCACCCAATCTGCATTTGCTTTCATCAATATAGAGAGGACCAAATTGTAAGCAGTTAATACAGTGGACTAAATTGAAAGAAGTATGAATAAATCACTGTTTCACCTGGAAGAGGTGTTTGGAGCCTCAGGCACTGAGGAAAGAGGAGGTAAAGCAGCAACACTTTCCCATGGTAGCATTCTAGGCTCAACCACCTTCAGCTGCTTCACCAATCTCCTTCCATCATAAGATCAGAAATGGGGATGTTTGGCAATGATTGCACAATGTTCATCATTATTTACAAATCCTTCTGACACTGAGGCAGTCCATGTTCATATGCAGCAGAGGGGTGGCAATGGAGGCACAGTGGTTAGCACTGCTGCCTCACGCCAGAGACCCAGATTTGATTCCAGCCTTGGGTCATTGTCTGTGTGGAGTCTGTGCATTCTCTCTCCATTTGCATGAGTTTTCTCTGGATGCACTGGTTTCCTCCCACAGTCTGAAAGACTTGCTGGTTAGGTGCATTGGCCATGCTAAATTCTCTCTCGGTGTACCCGAACAGGTGCCGGAGTGTGGCAACCATGGAATTTTCACAGTAACTTCATTGTAGTGCTAATGTAACCCTACTTGTGACACTAATAAATAAACTTTAAACTTTAAAAAACTTAGATATTATCCAGGCTTGGGCTGAAAGTGGCAAGTAACGTTTGCACGATATAAGTACCAGGCAATGACCGTCACCACCAATAAGGAATCTATCCATCGCCCCTTGACATTCAATGACATTACCATCACTGAATCCCCTATTATCAACAGGCTGGGGGAGAGGGGGCACCATTGACCAGAAACAGAACTGGACAAACCATACTGTGACTACAAGAGCAGGTCAGTGGCAATTAACTCACCTTCTGACAGCCCAAAGCTTATCTATCATTTACAAGGCACAAGTCAGGAGTGCGATGGAATACTCTACACTTGACTAGATGAGTGCAGCCTGACAGCATTCAAGAAACTTGGCACAAACCAAGACAAAGCAGCCTGCTTGATTGGTATCCCACCTACAAATATTCAATCTCTCCACCACCTTTGCACAGTGGCAGTCTAGAGTACCATCTACAAGAAGCACTGCAGGAATTTGACAAGCCTCCTTCGGAACACCTTCCAAACCCACAACTGCTACCATCTAGAAGGACAAGAGCAGCAGATACCTGGGAACACCAGCGCCTGGAAATTTTCATCCATTCATTCACTGCTTCTGGGTCAAAATCCTGGAACTCCCTCCCTAATAGCACTGTGGGTGTACACCACAGTGGACTGCAGCAGTTCAAGAAGACAGCTCACTATCATCTTCTCAGGGCAGTTAGGGAGTAGAGATGAATACTGCCCTGGTCTGTGAATGAATAAAAAAAGATGTTACATCTTCTGTGCTTCCATGGGAAGATGCCACGGAAGGGGATGAATTGTTGGGATGTTAGAGAAGTGGACGAGGGGTCGCAGAGGAAAGAGTCTGTTCGGTAGGCTGTTGGAGGAGTGAGGGGAAGATGTGTTTGGTGGTGGCATCATACTGCAAATGGCAGAAGGTGATCCTTTGGATATGGAGGCTGATGGGTGGGAAGTGAAGGCAAGGGAAACCGTATTGTGGTTTTGGGACGGGTGGGAAGTGGTGAGGATTGGAGAGTGGAAACGGGTCAGACAGGACAGAGGGCCCTGAAAGCACAGTGGGGTGGAAAACCCTGGACTAATGCTTTGCTCCTTTACTACTACTACAACATGCTCTTTGCCTTTTGTTCCATGACATCTTTGTTGTTTAATCTCCGCTGCCATCTACTCTATCCCTGACCTCCCCTCTTTGCTCCACAGATCCTCTCCCCTTTTTCAACAACATAAAACCAATCACATCTCACCCTCTGTTAAGTTCCAAAGAACATTAATATTTTGGACTTGAAACATTAACTCTGTTTCTCTCTCCACAGATGGTTCCAGACTTGCTGAGTTTTTCCAGAACTTTCTGTTTTAATTTCAGATGTCCAGCAGGCACACTATTTTGTTTTTCTATCAAGCTGATTTGCGTATCCTCCCAGTGTAAGCAACATTTACTGTGGTCAGCTTAAACACAATTATTGTTACACTACTGTCTGAAAAGATAAGCCAACTAAGCCCACCCCTTGCAGCACATCCCACTTACAAAATTTGTGTTCATTTACTTACATTGTAATGTGAGGAGGACACATCAATCTTGCTCTTTATGTGTTACTTACATGCCCAGCATGTTAATATATGCGAATAAGACATTACAGAGCAACAGGGAGGAAATGCAAACAAAAGGATGTCCTAAGTCAGTTCCAACAGGGTATGCTTGACATTCAGGGGCCTGAGATTATTAAGGAATGGGCCAGGACTGAAGTTTGAAGTGATTCAACATTATTCAGGGCTAATAGAGTCCTAATATTCTTCTGCCATTCAGACTTTCACTCAGTTATTTGCACAGTCAGTCACTCAAGATAGTTTGAACACATTAGTGATTATTCTCGTCTAGTCTAGTGAAAAAGACTTGATTCACTCAGCAGGAATAGCTAAGATGGTCTACTCAGATCTGCTAGAGAAAAATATATCTTCGGGGTTGTTATTTTTACCAGTGAGAAGCAAACTTGATCGGAAATACAACACTTTTGGCGCAGTGTGTTTTTGGTGTTTTGCATTGTTACAAGAAGACTTTCAAAAGTCTAAAATTGCTACTTCAGTTAAGTCACATGTATTCTGCAAATTAATCCAGTTTTTTTATTTGTCATCAACTTTTTCTTATCAGAGTGTTCATCAGTTATGAAAGATCAAAAGATTGGAGAAGTGCATGGGGTGGGAGTGAAGATGAGGAATAAAGGGTGAACGTACAGTATCCAATTCATCTGTCAAGGAGATCTCTTTGCTGCAAGCCTTTTCTTGCCCAGTTGTGTGAATGGACATTGTCCAGTATGTCACTTTAGACTGTCAGGAGTGTGAGATCTGCTTATGGGAGCAACTGCCATTAATGAACTTGATGGCATATCTAAAGTGGATCTTAGATTTAAAAACATTAGCAGAACCTTTCAGTGGAATGAAATCTTTATGTGACTTTTGCTTGTTTTGAACTTTGATTAATATTAAAACCCTTACATATTTCTACATGATATTAATACTTTCCTGCAATAGTGAAGAGCTTTTTGACAAACCATCAGGTTTAATCTCATCGCCAGGTTTTCCTGAATAATAATGAATGGGTGAGTAAGTAGTCTGCGTACTTATGATAAACCAAATCAATATGGAGCCAGTTCCAAATGGCTGCAAGATAACACACAATTATGTAGCCATGCAAGCATACAATGACGTCACCTTGCATACATAGTTCCTTTAGTTTAGTAAAATATCGCAAAGTTTTTGCAGGAGAGCTATCACATAAAGTTTGACACCAAGCTACAAGAAAATATTAGGCCTGGTGGCCAAAGGTTTGGTCACAAAGATAGGTTTTAAGTATTGTATTAAAGGAAGAGAAGAAGAGAAGAGGAGGCGTCAGCAAAAGAGTAGATACACAGCCACCACTGATGGAGCAATGGAAATTGGGGATGCATAAGATATCAGAAATGGATGAACACAGGAGTTTTCGAGGGTTATAGAGATGGAGGTTTACCAAGGTTTACAAGGAGAGGTGAAGTCATGGAAGAATTTTAAAATTATGCATTGCTGAACCAGGATGTAAGGCAGGTTGGTGAACATGAGGAAAATGGGTGATGAGGACGTGGTGTAAGTTGGTACACAGGCAGCAGAATTTTCATTCATCTCATGTTTATGGAGGATGCAGATTGAATTGATACACGCAAGCAGCGCAGCATAGTTAAAGAGCTGGTGCAAGAAGTGCCAATATCAGCTAGGAAATTCTGGCTCTTATTTCATCTGAGCTATAGGAGTGAGGTTAATGGCAAGAAAATTGTGCATTTGTTGCCAACAGCACCCCCTTAAGCTCAAAAAAGCTTACATTGCCAATTTTATAATATATATTTTTGTGGAAAATAATTTATAACAGAAAATGCAGTCAGAACTCCTGTGATAGTGTGTTGACCTGTCTTAGAATGTAATATACTTATAATTATAACTGCTATGAATCACCTATTATAAAGCTTGTTAGATGGAAGAAACAGCAAACAGGGTTGAAGGTTTTACCAGCTAGGATTTCAAAAGTCAGTCTCAACAAAGAATGGCAACTATCCATAGGTCAGGAGAAACAATGAACAACAGGCTGTGGAGGAATGGTCACAGAAAATGATCCTGCATAGGCTTGAAGGATTGGTTTCTTATGGGGATTATGAAGACTTTGGACAGGATTATTGATATCTTTTACTTGTATTTATGTGCAGTGCAACATTAAGCAGTGGAACAACTATTTTATAGATGCTAATGCCATTACATATTCAGCCAACGAGAAGACAGGATATTGGCACAGGTATAGAAAAGGCTGGACAATCAAAGTTTCTTGTGCCATCTTTAGGTACTCACAAAAGCATACTTTGCCCATCTCCAGTTACACCAGGGGTGCCATTTATACAAAACAAAGTATTTTTCTAGGGTATGTGCTCTGTCTGCACCTTTCCAGGAATCCATCAGAGATTCTTTGACCTCAAAATAACAATAGTACAAAAAAAACTATGCAATACCAATAGTTCTAAAGAAGTTTTCCTCATTAGTTGTGAAGACTCACTGGGCCATACCCTCAACCTCTACCCTAAACCAGCCAGTCACCTCTCTGCAGAAGCTCCACTCATATTAGCCGTGACAAAAGTAAAGGATCCACACAGTACATACCACCATCATAAATGCAAGGATTGTAAGAAGGTAAATATCGCACAGCCCTAGTACCATACAGCCTACCCACCGTGCTCCCTAATACTCACACTCTTTAAGGATATTAAACCACTAGGATTGAATTTTGACAATACCAGATGCAATGCAGGTAGTCCCTTGTGCCACCTTGCACCCCTGGCATAGAAGAATATAATAGAATCAAAACTGTGTTTAAGATTAACGTAATTAAAGGAACAGGCTGAGGGATGCATTCCATTATAAACAAATGGATGCCCCTGGTCATCCCATTATAAACAAATGAATGTCCCTGGTTTTCAAAGGATAACAGGCAAAATTAACCTCAGTGTTCATATACTAGATCATCCTGTCAACATGTTAATAACGTTGCAAACTCAAAAAGGTAGTGTAACAACAAGCGGTAAAGTCCAAGATTAGCGATGAACTGTAGATTATGACTCCAAATTATTGCCATCCACTGAGTTTAGAGAGGCCAAAGCCTTCATAGGGTTGCTGAGCAGCCTTAAGGATCCATCAGATGTCACCCTCAGGCTAGCAGATTAAAGCAGGACAATCTGCATTTAGATAACGTTCAGATGCTTCCCAGCCTCATCGAAACATCTGTGACTTAAGCTATGAAAATGCATGATTACTAACCAGGGGTTAGACCTCAAAGCTGAATACAATGTGCCCCTTCAAAATTAATCCCAGCCTTTGTGTTGAAAGTAAGAAAATGTAGTAGCTAGTTGTCAAATAATTTAGTTAGGAGCTTGCCCTCAGCTCCTTCTGGAGTGTGGGTCACATGGACACTCTTTCTGCCCTAGCTCCCCGGATCGATCAGGATGTGTAATGTACCATTTTGCTGATTTTCCAAGGATTGAAAGTGGGCCTCATTTAGAGGTTGCATTCTCCACAATAAGGATCCTTTCCTCCACTTCATCAAGCTTCTGATTGGCACTCTGCAGTTCAGTAATATGAGCACTGAAATTCAGTGGCAGAAAGCTGGGTTTGTTGTCTATAACTTTAATCATATTGACAGACATCATCGACAATGCCTTTGATGTTGCTGGGCTGAGAACTCACGCACTGACCAAATCACCATACTGAGGGTTCAGCTTCACCTTGGCTTCCTCCGACTGCTTCTTTCAGTCAAGGATTTTCAAGACTTTACTCAAAACTTTGGACTCTATTTTACCATTTTGGTTCCAAGTGCTGGGTGGACTTGAAACTGGGAGTGTTTCAGATCTGATTTTTAGACCCATTCTTAGGCACTCCCATTAGCACTCTACTTGAAAAAGTATCAGCAATTCCAAATCGCACTGCAAAAACCTGTGGATGGGGCTTAATGCATCCAAAACTCTGCAGCTCCAATCAGTACGTTTAACTGCGTATGCGCAGAAAAAAAATGGTAAAGTAACGCTCCCCTTGCCACTTTGCTTCCAAGCCAGATAATGCCTCCCTGTGCCCCCCTCCCCCCACAGACATTGCCCTACCCACACAATATTCCTGACACTTTATCCCCGCACCCACCGCCAACCAGAACAATTCTGGGCCCCTCCCTCCTTGGCCTCAATGATCCCTGGCAGAGTACCAGCGGTCCCCCTTGCTCCCCAGTGATCTCAGGCAGAGTGGCAGTGGACCTCCTCCCCCTATGATCTCAAATAGAGTGGCAGAGGACCCCCCCCCTTCCTCCCCAGTGATCTCAGGCAGAGTGCAGCGGACCTCCCTTCACCCCCCAATGACCTAAGGTATTGGGTCCCCTTCTCCCACATCAATCTCAGGCAGAGAGATCCACCCTCCCCCCTCCTCCCTACAGGTATCAGGCAGGATGATCTCCCTCACTCCTCACCCCGGACCCTCCCGCATAAGGCCCCCATCTCCTCTGGATTCTGATGGCTGTGTGGCTTCTCCGTCTCCTTTCTCCAATCAGTGAAGCACTGATCCACCACACCCTCCCAATGAGCACACTTGCAAGTGCTCACTTGACTTCCCCTCAATGCTAACAAGTAAACTGCATGGAACTTGCTGGAATGCTCTACCAATTTGCCTGCAGCTGATCTGCCCTAACGAGGGGCAACTCCATAAAAACACAGAGTGGATAAACAGGCAGGCATTCCTGCACAAAATGTGTGTATGACCAGCCCCCCCTGATTTTCTGAGGGCGACCTGGGGCGGCTACTGAATGCAGCAGGGGCAAAGTGGGATACTCTCTTCCTCCACAGGAGGACACAATCCTAGGGAACTGGTGGTAATGTGGCCTGGGAGGCCATCGCTGCCTCGGTCAGTGCCAGGACACTGGCCCCCTGAACTGGGAAGCAGTGCTGGAGAAAAAGTCAATGACCTCATCTGTGCAGCAAGGATGAGTGCTGAACCCCATTTTGCATCTTTCCCCATATCTCCCCCAGATCCCATCCCCAGAACCTTCATGCTTCCAGCCCCTGACCCCCAAACACCTCTTTCCTATCCCTCTAAGAGCCCCACTGCACTTGTCCTCCAAGGGACCCACCTGATACTCTGCAGTAGTCATCCCATCATTTCTATCTTGGCTCCTCTGTCTCCACAGGAGAAGACAGACCATCACATTTGTGAGGGGGTGAAGACAGGGGTTGCTGAGCCAGACCTCCAGGTCCTTACCCCCTTTGAGGAGTGGGCGCTGGAGCTGTGAAAGGAAGGGGAGATGTGGGCTGTCAGCATGATTGGACTGCCGTCAAGACGTAAGCACCTGTCATTCCTCCGCTCACTTTGAGGCAATTTCTTAGGGGCACAAGTTTCAGGTGTGAGGGACAAGGTTTAAAGGAAATGTACAAGGAATGTTTATTTGCACAGAGAGGCTAGAGGGTGCCTGGAATTTAATGCCGGGGGAGTTTGCAGATGCAATACAATAGTGACCTTCAAGGAGCATCTTACAGCTATATAAGTGAATGGGAATAGAGGATATGGTCCCTGGAAGGGTAGGGGGTAACAAATCAGATGGGCAGCCTCATCGCTACAGGCTTGGAGGGCCGAAGGGCCTGTTCCTGTGATATCAATTTTTTGGTGCTTTATTTTATGTCTCCCTCCCTTGCACTTAACCTTGTGTCCTGTGTTGCAGGGACACATCTGGATGCCCTGGGGCCTTCTGGACTCCAGGCCCCTACTGCAGCTCTCACCCATCCTGGTCAAGATAGCTAGGGCGAGTGCTTGGAGGATATGGGTGAAGGGACTTCTGAGGGTGGCGCAGTTTTGGTGTCAGCTTCCACCTCACAACTCACCATCCCAGATACTGACACGTCAGTGGGTCCAGTTAGTGGTGAGGCTTCAGGGTCACTCTCTGTCGAGCACAACACATCTGCTGATTACATCGGGTGGAGGCAGGAATGTCTGAGGCCTCAGGCATGCAGGGGCCTTCTGGAAGCGAGCATTCAACTGGCCACATGCTACGTACTGGATTTCTGAGATCACTTCTCCCTCAGCTGGAGATGCAGCAATAGAGCAAGGGAATGGAGAAGGGGCTGATGGCCTCACGGGACCGACTGTGAGGCTGTTCAGAGGAGCCCCAAAGCTTTCAGGCTGACAAGCTATTGCTGTCTTGCGTGCTTCCCAGGCCAACACTGCAAGGGTGTCTTCTGCAGTGGAAAGCCTGGGGCAGGGGGTCCTCACCATGAGGGCAGGGTCCAAGTGATGGCCAAGTCACAACAGGATACAGTGGAGTCCCAGAGGGCCGCAGCCAAGTCACAGCGTACCACAGCTGAGGGACTGAACAGGATTCTTGAGATTCTCACAGCTGAGAGACTCGCGAGCTTGCAGGAGACCCAGCAGGACAGCGCTGAGACACAGCGGGCTACGGCAGCAGCCCTTGTGAACATGGCCCAGTCACAGAGGGTCATGACTGAGGGCTTGCAGAATGTGGCCCAGTCTCAGAGGGCCACGGCTGAGGGGTATAGAATATGGCCCAGTCTCAGAGGGTAATTGCTGCGGCTATTGACAAGTGGCCCCCGATTCAAGTGGCCATCATAGAGAGCTTGACCACCATGGGTAGGATGCAGGTGGTCCTCTAGGACTGGCAGTACCAGATGATGCCGGAGTTTCTGGAGCTCACTGCAGTACCACCATCATCCCATGCAGTGACCCAGGGGCCCACAGGAACCCCAAGGGAAGAGGAAGGACTCGAGGCCAAGCTGGGGCCTTCCAGCCAGGAGACAGTGATTCTGGCTGGAATCACTGATTCCCCCCTTCCTGACACCAATGCATCTCAGGCAGTGGGATGAAGAGGGAGTCATGGAAACATCCCAGGCACCTGGGAACAGTCCAGGGCCCTCAATGTCCAGGGCCTCCAGAGAACGCCTGCCATACACATAACAGCCATGAGGTACAGTAGGCAGCTGGCCCCTCCACTTCAGATGTACATTCTGGGGAGTCATTGAGATGTCGTGGTAGGCCATGTAAGGTTAGGAAGTTGCAGTTGCACTGAGACGGCATGGGGAAAGGGCTGCACTAGTTAGAAGGATATTTAAGTCCCTTAACGTTTTCTGTTCACAAGTTTTTAGGTTAGAGCATTTTATTTAAACATCTTTATTGCAATTATATCTTTTCTCACCACCCACCTTTGACTAGTTTGTCTTGAAAATAAATCCTTTTCCAATGATGATTGCCGGAAGGATGCTTTATGTTGATGTCAGTTGGGGAGGCCCCTCTCAATGCTGTGTCACTAAGAAAAGAAAGCCATTGGTTTCCTGCGACCCACGAGCAATTCCCTCCTGTCCCCCACCTCATCTGCCCCAGGCCCCTGTATGGGGGTTTCAGATCCCTTACCCACTACACAGAGTGGGCCCAGGTGCCAGTGTGCATGAAGAGCTCAGGTAGGTGTCAGACTAGTTTGCACAGGGCACCATCATAATGGTTCTTAGTGAGTCATCCTCACCTTCCTGCCTGCCAGAAAACTCACTAATACAGAATACCCAGGCCCACCAATCTGGTGTGACAATGTTGCAGAATAAAAAAGAAATTTTAGGGGGGGTGTGGAATGGAACCCATAGACACAAACCCCTAGCGAGTGAACCGCCTGGTGATCAGGGTTCCCTTTCCACCCTCATTTGGGCTGCTAGTGCCTGGTTGGTGTTCCTCGGTATGCTCTTCCTCATCCTCTTCCTCTGCTGGTCATCCTCCCCAGTGATGCCCGGCTGGTTGGCCTCCACATCCTCCTCCTCCAATAGGTCACCTTTCTGCAGAGCCAGGTTGAGCAAGACACAGCAGACAACCACAATGCAGGAAGAGATCATTGGGTTGTATTGGAGGGCCCCGCCAGATTGGTCCAAGCACCAGAATCGCATTTTGAGGAGCCCAGTGCACCTCTCCACTAACACACGGGTGGCCACGTGGGCCTCATTATAGTGGGTCTCCAATTCAGACACAAGCCTCTGCACAGCGTCATCAACCATGTCCGAAGCGGGTAACGTATATCACCCACAAACCACCCCCGCAGACTGGGCTCCTCCTCAAATGCATCCGGGATGCCCAAGCTCCTGACAATGAAGCTGTCATGCACACTATCTGGATGTCTTGTGTAGACATGCAAAACGTTCATGTTTTAGTTGCACATGAGTTGAAAATTCAGGGAGTGGAACCCCCTTCTGTTGATGAATCTCTGTGGATTCTGGTGGGAGCAATGTAAGTGCTGTCAATGGCCCCCTATATATTAGGCAACCCCACAATGGCTGTGACCCCTGCAGCCTGGGCTTCCTGATGGCCGTGGTCCAGGTTCAATTTGATGTTCAGTCTAACCTGGACATACAGGACTCCTGTGACCCATTTGTTGCAGGTGTGCACGGCTAATTGAGAAATTCCATAGATATGGTTGTGGTCTGGAAGGAATCAGTTGCATAAAAGTTCAGAGCGGTCACCAATTTGAGAGTGGGTGCCCCGCCCCCCCCGCCCCCCCACCCCCCCACCCACCCACCCACCCACCCACTGCCCCCCACTCCATGCCTCTACGTGCCAGGTCCTGGGACAGGTTGCATAGGTGTTGCACTGTCTCTTTTCGGAGGCAGAGATGGCAACGACACATAGTGTCCAACATCTGTTCAAATGACTCTCGTGCACGGAACTGTCGGGGTTGCTCCTTCTCCTGCAAGTGGTAAGGCCTGGGCCTCCTGTGCCCTCAATTGTTCCTCCTCCTCAGCTCCAGCAGCAACCAAAAGAATAGCAAGATCGATTGGTTGCTTTGCAAAAGCCATTTTGTCACTCTGGAGGGGAAGGGTTTGTGGAGATGGAGAAGAACACAAGTAGAGGTTAAGGAATGCTACTTGTCCCTAGCACATTAACGGTATCAGCCCCCCAACCCCCCAATTTCCCAGCTACATGCTTCCCACAGTCACAACTCCTTTCAAGTTGAGACTGCAGCAGTGCAATTTGCAAGGGCTTTGTGCACATCCTTCAGCTGGAAGAAAGCTGAGTACACTAGGACCCAGCAGCACCGCAAGACCTGAGGTCTGTGCTGAGACCTGACTCCGTACTGCAAGTTGGACATCGGAGACCCTGCGAAGCAATAGCCCTTCACACCCCCATAAACACGTAGAGCGGCCACCAAGATAGAAAATGGCCACAACAGAAGGAGACCTGTGAGTAACAGAGCGCTATCGGATGCTATACATTTACCTCCTCACCAAGCCTCATTAATGGAGCACCTGAATCAGACTTTTATGGAACATGTCTGTTTGGCGCTGATTCCTGATTGGCGAACGTAGTGATAAAGGGGGAAGTGCTGGGAAAGTTGGGCATGCAGCCCATTAATTCAACTTAAGTGCATTAAATGGCCGTTGTGCGTGTCTCAGATGTGGTCCTGATCATGGCTATTTTTGGGGCTTGGTAAAGGGAGAACCGGCGTGGGGGCTGGCGCAGATCGCACTACACGCCTCACACCCAACTTTACCAAGTTTTCGTGTCCGAAAATGGGCACAACTTGATGGTAAAACTGGGCCCTTTGTTTCAAAACTTAACCACAAATCTTCAGGTACATAGTACAGAGTTTTCATTCCCAGATTATGTACTTATGGGCTGTGCATCAGAATAAATGAAAGAATTAAAAATTGAGTAGCGCCGGGGCTCACAGAAACATAGAACATAGAACATAGAACATTACAGCGCAGAACAGGCCCTTCGGCCCACGATGTTGCGCCGACCAATTAAAAAGCAATGATCCTCTAACCTAAACCAATCCCTTTCCATCTATAAACCTATCCATGGATCTCTTAAACGCCCCCAAACTAGGCGCATCTACAACTGCAGCAGGCAGGACATTCCAATCCCTCACCACCCTCTGGGTAAAGAACCTACCTCTGACATCCGTCCTATAATTGCCCCCCCTTAATTTAAAGCTATGCCCCCTCGTGCTAGCTTTCTCCATCCGAGGAAAAAGGCTATCACTGTCCACCCAATCTAAACCTCTAATCATCTTATATGTTTCAATAAGGTCCCCTCTTAGCCGCCTTCTTTCTAATGAAAACAACCTCAAATCCTCAAAAACATAACAGTTCATAGCAGGAATGCTCACATTACGTAACCCCCCCAAGAACAGCCATTTTAATGTCCATTCAAATCATTACTCTAGTTTTGAATACAAGATCCTCAAGCACAATCCCAATCTTCCCACAGCTTGTCATTTCAACTCAGCATCTTGCTCTCATGCACACATATCCATCCTAGACTTGTCGTAATGCTCCAGTGAAGTCCAACACACTGGAAGAACAACACCTCATCTTCCAATTAGGCACATTACAGTCTTCTGGCCTCAACATTAAGTTGAACAACTGTAGACAGTAACTTCCCCCTCCATCTTAAGCCAACCCCCACTCCCCTCACATTTAGTAGTTTGTTGTTCATTGTCTTTCAGCCCCAAAAAAACCCATGCCTTCCCACTTGGCCACCTGTTCCTGGTTGTTCAGTTGTTCCCAGTAACACATTCTGCTATCTCATCTTTTGCCAGCAATAACACTCTTCATCCCTTAACAGCACCATCATCACTCCCCTTTACCTTATGACCAGGACAAATTTGTCCCTATCACCTTTTCCTCAATCTACCTTTGTTCTTCTATTCTGCCCCACCTTGGCTGCCTCCTTTCAACTATATAATTATGTACATTGTTACCTTGCTTCAGTTCTGTAGCAGTATCATGGAGGCAAGGTTAGCACTGTTATCTTACAGCACCATGTAGCCAAATTCGATTTCCAGCTTGGGCCACTGCTTGTGTGGAGTTTGCATGTTCTCCCTCTGTCTGCTTGGGTTTCCTACAGGTGTTCTGGTTTCCTCCCACAGTCCAAAGATGCGCAGGTTAGGTGCATTGGCTATGCTAAATTGCTTTTTAGTGTTAGGAAGATTAGCAGGGAAATATGCAGGGTTACAAGGATGGAGCCTGGGAGGGATCGTTGTTAGTGCAGGCTCGATAGACCAAATGTGCTCCTTCTGCACTTAGGGATTCTATGTTTCTATGATTTCTGAAACAAGGTTAAGTCTGTTTCTCTCTTCTGTGGACCTGCTGAGTTTATCCAGCATTTTCTGTTTTTATATGTTGTTTTTACATCTGGGAGTGACAGGTTGAAAATTTTACCCAGCAATGAATTATTGTTTTTAACTGTGGAGTTTTATCATTGTCAAAGATGACTAGGGAAGAATAAATCATTACCCTATGGTTTGAAACTATGTTCCTTGGATTAAGAACCCCATTATTTACTAGCTAAGATGGCAGGAACACCCTGCGCAAAGCTTTTCCAACTTGATCACTTGTTGAAAATATTTATGTTTATTTATACATATATAATACTGACACAGATCAATATTTCAGTTAAACCAACCTTTTTTGCAGTGTTAAACTCACCTAAGAACAAAATGACATGCAGCCACTTTACTGGAGGGAGAATCTATTCATGCACTAGTGACCACAACTGTTTCTGGTTTTTGGAGTTATAGCGATCATCAGACAGATTACAATCGCAACAAAGACATGGCTCAAGGAGGAGAGATTAACAATATAGTTAATAATTTAGGAGTGTGGTAGTTGCCTTTTAAGGGTAACACAGCAGAGTAAGGATCATTTGGTCTGGGTGACTAATCAGAATCACCCCAGGGGAAGAAGTTCTCATAGTGCAGAAGTACTTTGGAATTAGCTGCAAACATGCAACTCCTGCAGATAACTTGTAAATAAATCCCTTTTTGTCCTACCAATGAAGTATCCGAAAGTGCATCATTACAGGTTGGCTGCATAAGTATAGACTTGCATATTATCATTTGCTGTCCAGACTATAGTCTTCAAGGTGTTAGGGTAAAAGATGTAGAGGAAGAAAAACAGTTTTTTAAAATAATTCATAGAGTCATAGAAATCCTACAGTGCAGTGAGAAGCCATTTTGGCCCATCGAGTCTGCACTGACTACAATCCCATCCAGGCCCTACCCCCATGTCCCTACATATTTACCCCACTAATCCCTCTAACCTATGCATCTCAGGACACTAAGGGGAAATTTTAGTGTGGCCAATCAAATTAACCTGCACATCTTTGGCTTGCGGGAGGAAACTGGAGCACCTGGAAGAAACCCACACAGAAATGAGGAGAATGCGCAAACTCCACACAGACAATGACTCAAGCCGGGAATTGAACCCAGGTCCCTGGAGCTCTGAAGCAGGAGTGCTAACCACTGTGCTACCGTGCTGCCCAAAACGCTGCCACAAATGCCATTTCATAGAATCCCAACAGTGCAGATGGAGGCCATTCAGTCCAAGGAGTGTGCACTACAATCCCCTTAACCTTATTTATTTACCCTACAAATCACCTGACACTAAGGGTCAATTTAGCATGGCCAATCAACCTAACCCGCACATCTTTGGACTGTGGGAGGAAACTGGAACACCTGGAGTAAACCCACGCAGACATGGGGAGAACGTGCAGACTGCACACAGACAGTAACTCAAGCCGGGAATCGAACCTGGGTCCCTGGTGCTGTGAGGCAACAGTGCTAATCACTGTTCGTGGGACATGGGCATTGCTGGCTGGCTAAAATTCATTGTCATATCTAGTTGCCCTTGAGAAGATGGTAGTGAGCTGCCTTCTTGAATTGCTGCAGTCCATGTGCTGTGGGTTGACCCACAATGCCATTAGGGAGGGAATTCCAGGATTTTGACCAATGTGAAGGAACGGTGCATATATTTCCAAGTCAGGATGGTGAGTGACTCAGAGGGGAACCTGCACCAGGTGGTGGTGCTCCCATGTAATTGGATTTTACAAGCGGAAAGAACAAGATGAGGAAACTTGCTGTTCCTTTAAGAAAATTTAAGTAAAATAATAGTGTTAAATATAATAACTGTGACCATAACGTATCAGTGGCAAATGGTAAGCTAACTAGATGTACAGTAATATGGTTAACCTTAACTGCCCTCTGAAATGGCCTGTCAAGCCACTCAGTTCAAAAGCAAATGCTGGCGTTACTGTGATGCCCACATCCCATGAAAAGAATCAAAGGGATGGATTAAACAAAAATAAATTAATCAATGATTTTGCATCACCTTTTTTTGAACAATATAAACATTTGGACTGGAGTAAGAAAGATGCTTAGTTGGAAATTGGCATCTGTCCTCTGCTACATAACAATGTCTGAGATTTGTTTGATATTGGCATTCATTATTTTTGCCTATGTTGTAGAAATGTGAAGCATTTTAAAGATTTCAATTTAAGAAATGTAACCAATAAATAGCAAGTGTATTGATTGGCTTAATTGCACAGTATGATGAGCGCACAGGGGGATAGTACAAACTGCATGGATGAAAACTGCACCCATTTTTGACTGAATCATAGAATCCCTAGAGTACAGAAGGAGACCATTTGGCCCATTGAGTCTGCACCGACAGCAATCCCACCCAGGCCCTACCTCTATAACCACATGTATTATGCTGCTAAACCCCATGCCACGAAGGGCCCAATTTTATTTTCAAGTTGCATCTGTTTTTGGGCACAAAAACTTGGTAAAGTCGGGTGTGAGGAGAGTAGCGTGCCCGCCTCTGCACCGGTTCCCTCTTTACCAAGGCCTGAAAATGGCCACGATTGGGACTGTGCCCGAAATGGGCGCGACGGCCATTTAAATGTACTTGCATGCATTAAAATTGATTTAATGGGCTGCACACCCAATTTTACTGGCACTTCCCCCTTTATCACCATGTTTGTCATTTCAGAATTGGCATGAAACAGACATGCTCCATAAAGGTCTGATTTGGGTGCTCCAGTTAGTGAAGAGGTAAGTGCCGAGCATCCAATGGCTCTCTGCCTGAGATCGGTGAGGTGGGGGAAGGTGGATTGACAGCTCTCTGCTTGACATCGGTATGGGGAGGAGGGGGTCCGTTGCCACTCTGCCTGTGATCAGTGAGGGGGAAGGAGGTCTGCTGTCACTCTGCTTGAGATTGGTGGGGGTTGGTCAAAGGGTGGGTCTGATACCACTCTGCTTGAGATCGCTGGGGGGGGGGGGGGAAGGGCGGGGAGGAGCCCGCAATTGGTTTGGGTGGTGGAGAAGATGGGAGATAAGGGGATCAGTAATGTTCTGGGAGTGGGGCAATGTCCATGGGGACCCAGGGAGAGACATTATCTGGCCCGGAAGTAATGTGGCAGGGGAGCCACATTTTATTATTCTTTTTCTGTGCATGCAAGTTGGAGGCGCTGATTGGAGCTGCAGGGTTTCACCCCACCCACAGGCTTGTGGAGCGTGATTTGCAATTGCTGATATCTTTTCAGGCAGAGTGTGTATGGGGGTGCCTGAGAACAATTCTAAAATCTGACCTGAAACACTCCCAGTTTCAAGTCTGCCCAGCACTTAGAATCAAAATGGTAAAATAGGGCCATAAGAGTCTATTTAGTATAGCCAATCCACCTAACCCACGCACCTTTGGACTGTGGGAGGAAACTGGAGCACCTGGAGGAAACCCACACAAACACAAGGAGAATGTGCAAACTCTGCACAGACAGCGACCAAAGGCTAGAATTGAACCCAGGTGCCTGGTGCTGTAAGGCAGCAGTGCTAATCACAGTGTCACCAGGCTGCCCACAGATACCCTACCAGCGCACCATCAGGGAAATTTCATAACCTCCCGTCAGGAAATTGAATCCTGGTGTCCACATGACAGGCGGTGATACTAATGAGGAGCTGTCTTGTTTTTCATAAATGCAATGGTATAAAATTTTTTAAATGTTTGCAATAAAAGGGAAGATCTAAATGAGTATATCAGAATTTGTCAGTGTAAATTTCACATTTTGGTTTACCTTTTTCCACTGACTGCATGATTTTCTTTTGATTCTGACTTTGACAGTGAATGATGTCCTGTACCTGTCTTCAGTGTGACAGGTAGCTTGTGCTGTCTCCTAATAAAGACAGCATGATATGTACCATACAATGCATACATACCATTACCTCCAACTATCCAAGTCCCAGATATCGCAGTGAACAATACAACTACAAAAAAATCAGCAAATAAAACAAATAAGGAAAACAAAATATAAATTTATTACAAAGCAGTTTATCACAAGCAAGTGTGAACAATCATTATTCACAACCAATTGTGTAGCAATTACTTCTAACTTTGAATCACTTGTGTGGTCAATAGAAGTAGCGACTTCAAATAACACACTTAGGATCAGTTGGGGCACAAGGGGAACCGTCTTTTAACAAGAGCGCAGAATCCTACCGAAAAACCAATTGCTAAGGCACTGAGAGTTGTTTGAAGTTGTACTCATCTGCAACAAAAGTATATCTCCTTTTCTTCTATCGAAGCTTGGTCACAACTTTGTCTGAAATCCCAGAGACTTTCAACTTCAATCCATCTTCGAAGAACCAGGCCTGCAACAATTTCATCTTAAAGGACTAATTTAAACCTGATGTGGAGATGTTGGCGTTGGACTGGGGTGGACACAGTAAGGAGTCTCATAATACCAGGTTAAAGTCCAACAGGTTTATCTGATAGCATGAGCTTTTGGAGCATTGCTCCTTTATCCACCTGATGAAGGAGCAGTGCGTTGAAAGCTCGTGCTAGCAAATAAATTTGTTGGACTTTAACCTGGTGTTATGAGACTTCTTACTATAATTTAAGCCTGTGAACTGCTTTTGTGATATTCCATTGGTTGAGTTCAGTTGGCTGGACAGCTGGTTGTTATGCCAAGCAATGTCCAACAGAATGGGTTCAATTTCCATACTGGTGGAGGTTCTTCATGAAGGCCCCATCTTCTTAGTCTTCTCACTTGCCTGAGATGTGGTGATCCTCAGGTTCAATCATCACCAGTCGGCTCTTCCCCTCAAAGCAGCCTACGGTCATCTGGGACTATGGCGATTTCACCTGTTCTATTAATAATCTAAACAGATGTGTCATCTGCAAAATTCATCTGAGTGAATAGGCAAGGTGGGTGAGTGGTTAGGTGAGTGTATGAATGGGTGAGTGGGCGAAGTGTCTTGGGGGGGAGCGGGTATGGTTATGCGTCTGGTGTGTGACCCTGTCTCGGTCTCAGGTGAGGCGGAGATAGCAGCTGATCTGGTGTGGGTTTCCAGTCAGGGGCTGGATACAGGCCAGGTGGGTGAGTGGTTGGGTGAGTGTATGAATGGGTGAGTGGGCGAAGTGTCTTGGGAGGGAAGGGGTATGGTTATGGGTCTGGTGTGTGTCGCCGGGGGCGGAGATAGCAGCTGATCTGGTGTGGGTCTCCAATCTCAGGGGCTGGATACAATGACTTTGGCATCAGAGGTGGGGGGGGGCATTAGTGTGGCATCTGGGGAGGAGAGAATTGATGTGACATTTGGGGAGGGTTTAAACTGTGTTTAAACTGTGTGCCCCCTGATTGATGAACTCAGTAATGCCAGGGAGAGTGAATCAGAGACAGGCCGCCAAGGGTGCAGTGTGAACTTATAGGCATTTTTTTCTGAAGTGCCTGAACATACAGTGTGATTTCTCATCAACAATGCCAGCAGGAGGCTTTCTTGGCAAAATATCGGAAAATTCTACCAATGGATTGTGAATAGCTGGGGCTCCAGCACAGATTCTTGAGGAATTCACTAGTCATAGCCTATCAACTTGAAAATATCAGGTTAAAGTCCAACAGGTTTTTTTGGTAGCTGCTCCTTCCTCAGGTGAGTGTAGAGTTGGGTTCACAAACAGGGCATATATGGATGCAGACTCAATTACAAGATAATGGTTGGAATGTGAGTCTTTAAAGTAATCAAGTCTTTACAGGTATAGACATTGCGAATGGAGAGAGGGATAAATACAGGTTAAAGAAGTGTAAATTGTCTCAAACCAGGACAATTAGTAAGACTTTGCAAGCCCAGGCCAAATGATGGGGGCTTACACATAGTGTGACATGAACTCAGGATCCTGGTTGAGGCCGTCTTCATGCATGTGGAACTTGGCTATCAGTTTCTGGTCGGTGATGTGCGTTGTGTGTCTTGTAGGCCATCCTGGAGAACACTTATCTGAAGATCGGAGGCTGAATGCCTGTGACTGCTGAAGTGTTCCCCAACAGAAAGAGAATACTCCTGCCTGGTGATTGTCGAGTCGTGTCTGTTCATCAATTGTCATAGCATTTGCGTGGTCTCGCCAATATGCCATGTCTCGGGACATCTTTCCTACAGCGTATCAGGTTGACAATGTTGACTGAATGGCATTAATATGTACTGTATACCTGGTAGATGGTGTTCTCACATATAATTAAGGCATCCGTGTCGATAATCTGGCACATCTTGCAGAGGTTGTAGTGGCAGTGTTGTGTTGCATCGTAGTCGCTGTTCTCTTGAAGGCTGGGTAGTTTGCTGCGAACAATGGACTGTTTGAGGCTGCACGGTTGTTTGAAAGCCCTGGACTTTAGCAAAGACTTTGACAAGGTACCACATGGTGGATTCATTGAATCCTACAGTGCTGAAGGAGGCCTTTCAGCCTATCGAGCCTGCACCAATCACAATCCCACCTAGGCCCAATCCCCACAACCCCATGCACTTACCCTAGCTAGTCTCCCTGACACTAAAGGCAATTTAGCATGGCCAATCCTCCTAACCCACATATGTTTGGACTGTGGGAGGAAACCCGACCACTTGGAGGAACCCCACGCACACACAAGGAGAATATGTAAACTCCACACAGACAGTGACCCAAGCTGGGAATCGAACCTGGGTCCCTGGTGCTGTGAGACAGTGGTGCAAACCACTGCATCACTGTGCCACCCTGACCACTGTGCACTGTGCCACTCTTGTTGCATAAGGT